>NC_136954.1:67979908-68694908 GCF_032717465.1 Coenobita brevimanus | reverse complement strand
GATAGACGGTTTTCTTCAGCTCAGGAGAAGATTTTAGGAATGTAGAAGTTATAAACAGCCTCACTAAACCCTTTCACCCCAAGACGCGTTCCTTAAGCTGAATAAATCGCGTAAGGGTAAGAATAACACACGGTAACCCATATATACCTCTCCTTTACCACATCGCCAAGAGATTTTTCTAGTGGACACCTTAGTTATTCTTGTCTACTTTGCATCATTTTTTTTAATTTCCTACTCCCACTGCCACACTCACGCCCACACTAGCAGACTGAGCCGTCTTCGCAACACACAAGATACCCCCATCTGAGTATCTATTGCTGCGCTTTATCCGGATGCAATCGTAGTAATGGGGATAAATTCTCGGTTCAGTCCCACAGCATAAAACAACTACAACACACTATCCCTTCTTCAACATTTCCTTCATCCTTTCAGTACCAGGACACACACACACACACACATCCCTTCTTCACCATCCCCTTCATCCTTTCAGTGCCATGACACGCACACACCACGATTTTACGCAAACTAAAAGAGACGTCTGGAAGAGAAAGAAGTCCATGGAGACAGGATAAAGTTCTAAACAATGCATTATAGGATGGAAGGTAAGGTACTTGAGTAGGAAAGGGTTTGATGCGGTGAAGTTGGATGATGAAGGGGTTGGCTGGGGTTAAATGGACAGGTGTGGTAGGGAAGGGTTGAGGTGGTGAGGAAATTGCGGGGTTACTGGCAGGTGTTTGGAGTAAAGGTGATGTACGAGGAAGGTTACTTAAGAATGAAAGGGTCTGATGGGGTGGGGCGGAAATGGCGGGGCTGGCGGGGGGTACTGATTAAAACTGACAGGTGAATTACGGTACCTGAAAATGACGGGGTTGAATGGGATGTACTGGGGTTATGATGGGGTTGGTCCGGGTGGTATGCAATAAAACTGACAGGTGTGGAAAGGCAGGAAATGACGGGCTGGACAGACTTGGTATGGGGTAATAGCGATAGGTCAGTTAGGTCAGAATATAAGGAGACTGGATTAAGGTAAAGATGGATCATGGTGGGGCTGGGGTGGTGTTGGGTGAAACTCACAGGAGTCGTGGGGATACTGATTATGATGGGGCTGGAGGGGTGGAATGGGGTAATGGCCCGGTTGGTGAGGGTGGTGTGGGGTAAAACTGACAGGTGAGATATAGTGCTTGAGTATCAGTGAGTTGGATGGGATGGAGTGGGATAACGGAGGAGGTAGTTGGAGTTGTATGGGGTAAAACAGACAGGTGAGGTGGGGTGCCTGAGGATGGTGGGGTCCTATGGGGGTGGAGTGAGGGTATGGCGGGGTTGGCAGGGGAGATACTGGGTAAAACTGACGAAAGACGTACGGTACCAGAGTATGACGGGGTTGGATCGGGTAAGCTGAGTAACTGCGGGGTTGAATGAGGTGGTACGTGTCCAGAATTGACAGGTATATATAACAATGATGGGGCTGAATAGGGTGCAGTGGGGTAATGACATGGTTGGCTGGGGGAGGATGGGATAAAATTAACAGGTGCTTTAAAGTATCTGATCATTAGGGGATGGGATGAGGTGTATTGGTAATGGCGCGGTACGATGAGGTGGTATGAGGTAAACTAAACAGGTGAGAAATGGTTCCTCTGTGTGACGTGGTTTGATGGCGTGGTGGAATTTATGGCTTTATGATGTAAAATTGACAAAAGGTTAAAGGGTACCCGAGCAAGAAGAGGGTGGACGTGGTGGGGTGGGGTAATGGTGAGGTTATTTAGGGTTGGTACTGGTTAAGTCTGACAGGTGAGCAACTTTTCCGGCTTATGATGGGGTTACATGGGGTCGAGTGGGGGAATCGCGGGGTAGGCTGGGGTGGCGTGGTTGAGGGAGGGTAGCGTATGATGGAGGTGGATGGGGTTGAATCGGATACTGGCGGGGTTTGTTGAGTGGTATGTGGCATAACTGACATCTGAAACGGTGCAGAAGTATTATAGGTCGGGAAGGGAGGGATCTGGGTAATGGCGGGGTTGGTCGGGGTTGCTCGGGGTAAAACTGAAAGGTGGGGTAGGGTACTGAGGTTGACAGGGTTAGCTTGGGTGGAGTGGGATACTGGCGGGGATCGTTTTAGGTGATACTGGGACTATTGAAAGATGAGGTGGGTTAGAGTGTGTTCGGGTTGTAAGAGGTAAAGTGTGGTTATGGTGGGGGTTGGCTGGGTTGGTACTGGGTAATACTGATAGAAGTAGGGCTACGGATGACGGTGCTTGATGTGGTGCACCGGGGTAATAAAGGGGTTTAGTCTGGGTAGCAAGGAGTAGCAGTGACAGGTGTTTTAAGGCAGAGTCAGCCGGGTTTGGACAAGGGGGAGAGAGGTACTGGCGGGGTTGGTTGGCGTGGTGGGGACAGGAAAAGCTGACAGGTGTGACGGGTATGAACAGGGTGCGCAATGGGGTAGTGGCTAGACTGGGTGGACAGCATTAGGGTAAGGCTGGGACTGGGTAGGGTGCAATGGGGTAAGGGTGGGGTTGGGTGGGGTGCGCTGGAGTAAGGGTGGGGTTCCGTATGGTGCAAGCGGATTGTGTGGGCTGTACTGAGGTAATGGCGTGTTTTGGTGGGATGCAGTGGGGTAATGGCGGGGTTGGGGGGTTGCAATAGGGTAATAGTGGGGTAGGGTGGATTGAGTGGGGTGGAGTGGAGTAATGGTGGGGTTGTGGGGTGAAGTAATGGCGGGGTTGTGGGGTGCAGCGGAGTAATGGTGGGGTTGTGGGGTGAAGTAATGGCGGGGTTGTGGGGTGCAGCGGGGTAATGGTGGGGTTGATGGGTGAGTGGAGTAATGGTGGGGATGTGGGGTGCAGCGGAGTAATGGTGGGGTTGTGGGGTGCAGCGGAGTAATGGTGGGGTTGTGGGGTGCAGCGGAGTAATGGTGGGGTTGGGTGGGATGGAGTTGCATAAAACTGAAAGTTAAGATAGAAGAGGGTATAACACAGGTGAGAGGAGTGGAGTGGGGTGCTGGTTGGGTTGAGTGGGGTGCAGTGGGGTAATGGTCGGGTTAAATGGGGTGGAGAAAGGCATGGGTATAATTAAGAACAAACACACGATAATTGCGAGAAACAAACATATAATTACACATCAAACACACGTAACTAATAAAACACAACCGCATTAAGCAGGCATAAAAGAACAAAAAGCAAAAAAAAAAGTGTCACAAAAACAATTACAAGAAAACACACACCCACACAAAACACGCTAAGCAAAACAGCAATCAGAGCACGTTGCACAACAAACACATTACACACCTACACCAACCCTTACAAACACCTTGACTAAGAAGGAATCCACACAACAAAGAAGTCACACACACACACACACAAACATAAAACCTAACAAACACCACACACGGCATATTGCAGGCCCCACAAACACGTCAATCGCCAAAATCACAAAAAAAATACTCTCCATATATATCACACACTACAAACACACAACAAACAGAAGCACACAAGAGAGCAATACACATTACAACACACACACACACACACATTAAGGATACCACAAACACCAAAACACACCAAACACGACAAACAGGGCGTTTAAGTGCGTTAGTATGAGGTTAGCAAGTCATTAAGTGTGATTGGCCTGTGGGTGATTACCATTAGACACCTCATAACACTGGTGAGAGAGAGAGAGAGAGAGAGAGAGAGAGAGAGAGAGAGAGAGAGAGAGAGAGAGAGCATAGGAGGAGGTGGAAGAGAAGGAATGAGGGATGGAAGAAATAATGGGAAGATAGGAAGAAGGAAGTGTGTGTGTGTGGGAGGGAGGGAGGGAGAGAGAGAGAGAGAGAGAGAGAGAGAGAGAGATGGAAGGGCGCAGTGAGGTGGAAAGGAGGAAGGCAGTGGGGTGGGCACTGAATACTTCTGGGGAGGAAGATATATTGGCGGGGAGGAGGGAGGGAGGGAGGAGAGGGGAGGAAAATAGGTGGGTGTAAAGGAAGGGAAGGAGAGAAGGAAGAAGTGGGAGGAGGAGGAGGAGGAGGAGGGTAGGAAGGAAAGTAGATGGACCTGAAAGAAGGAGATGAAGGAAGGATGGAAGGAAGGAAGATGGAGAGAGGAAGGTGTGTGTGTGTGTGTGTGTGTGTGTGTGTGTGTGTGTGTGTGTGTGTGTGTGTGTGTGAGTGTGTGTGTGTGTGTGAGAGAGAGAGAGAGAGAGAGAGAGAGAGAGAGAGAGAGAGAGAGAGAGAGAGAGCTACATTGCCTGCGGTGATCAAAGTCGTCGAGTTGAGTAAAAACGAGTCAGGAACGTGAATGAGTCTAAGGAATTTGGATGCAATACCGGTTCTTATTTCTTTCAAAATGCAGAAGAGTAAGTGATAACTGTGGGGATAAAATGAGACTGTTTAATATATCTGCGGCGCTGTGGCAAGGTCAGTGAGTGCTTATGACACCCCAGCCATTATCCCAGAGTCCCGAGACCTGGAAAGGATTCGAATCATGGTGAGGTATGGCCATAGAGTTTTGTCATTTCAAGTAACTAACTCCTCCCATAACATGACAACTTTTAATGTTATACCTGCTACCTCCTGGCGATTTCAGTGGCCTCGGAGGGCTTACATATGGCCTCCACAAACCCCTACACTGCTGGAGGTCGATCAGGAGTCAATAAAATACAGAAACTACAAGCCTTACATTTGACTACTCTCACTAAATACTGCACACGCTGACAACACGGGACGAGAACCTTGAATCACTGCACTGCGCGTCATATTTCAATAAAAAGGAAAAAAAAGAAAAAAATAAAATGAAAAATACGAAAAAAAAAGAAATCCCCTTTGAAGGTGTAGCGGCTAAGACAAGGCTAGCATAGTTCAGTACACTTAAGGGCAGATGACCAGACTACTTCCCTTGATGGCATTACCTGAGCAAAAATCCTTCAATCACCTCTGGAGAATCGAAAGTGCGCACGACCGTCACTCTGATCGGGGCATTTCAACTCACAATCGATGTAGAGAGTCAGGAATTTCCAAGAGAGAGAAAGAGAAAATTAAATCGCATCCCCGCAAAAATCGCAAACAAGTAAAAATAAACATGAAATCAGACCGGTGCAAATGCTCATAATAGTAGTAGTAGTAGTAGTAGTAGCTATAGTTGCAAACCCAGTCTCATCTGGACGTGAACTCGGTGCACTGCAGGTTGAAGTTGCCCTCCACCTCCTGCCCATCATCCTTCTTTAGGGGGGACAGGGAGGAAGCTGGGGGGGAGGTTTGAACTGTTCAGTGGAGTTTTACCGTTCTGTTGGTGCCACCACATGAAGGCGTCCCAGCAATATAAACTCGCACACAAATACACAAGCATACTTAAGGAAAACAAATATGTACCGGGAATTACAGGAGGGAACACAGTACGAGAACACAGGCATTAGAGATACATAGGCATAAATAGATACATAAGCATAGATAGATACAAAGGAATAAATAGCTACACAGGTATAATCAGACACACACGCATAGATACACTACCTGAGATATATATGTAAAAATAAATAGGAAACATACTCGTATAACTGGAATAACAGAAAGGAACATGATAAAAAGGGGGGGGGGCACACACACACACACATACACACACACACACAAAAGGAAGGGGAGGGGGGGAAGGGACTCCGGGACATAAGACAAGTGTTCGGAATCAAAACAAACCCACGTGGCGGCTGCAAGTAAACAAAGACCAGGTGTTTTATGAGCCTCCAATCCCACGTAATTGCCGGACATAAACACAGCAACATGTTCCTAGACCCTTACAAACCCACGTGCGCCTCATCCGAAACGCAACCCCTATGTAATTTTCTGAATAGGTAGGTTAAATCCAAGTTCTGTTGCGGCACACACACACACACACACACACACACACACACACACACACACACACACACAAATTCGGTAAAAGCTTGACAATAACACCAACAACATACATGACATTCCGTTGCAAACATATCGGTACTTACTAGTTTGCTCTTTTTAATAGGTTTTACTGCAACTAAGAAATTACTCGCCAAATCTCTATGAAGTCTGGTCAACTGAGGTAGGAGCTGGTTGGCAATAGTATGAGAGTATTACTTATGATTAACTTATGCTTAACGTTTGGATGATGAGTAGAAAATTAAGTTTTATGTAAATATCATTCTGCTTCATCATCGCTCCTCTCTTCCACTACACCTGCCACTAAAAC
This sequence comes from Coenobita brevimanus, assembly GCF_032717465.1. Lineage (NCBI taxonomy): Eukaryota > Metazoa > Arthropoda > Malacostraca > Decapoda > Coenobitidae > Coenobita > Coenobita brevimanus. Next base: position 68,688,702 of record NC_136954.1, on the reverse strand, counting down.
TGCGTTTATTACGAACACTAGCACCTCCACTACCACCAAAATCACATCTGCTACCACCAATACTACCTCAACTACCATCATTTGCTTTAATGCAAAGATTAAGGATTAAATCATCCCCGAGCTAGGCAACTATGTCCATATAGCCCCGCTATGTTACAGGAGCGCGCTACCGCTCCCGCCAACGGTGACCCGTGAGAGACTTGAACTCGCAACCTCGCGATTACGAGTCGGGCGCTCTACCTCTGAGACACCGCGCCCCGTCTGAATGCATGGAAGAATGAACCAAAGGCCAGAAGCCTGCATTTTTTTTTATGGAAGAAAGAACCAAAGACCAGGAGCCCGCATTTTTTTAATGCAAGAAAGAAGGAACCAAAGGCCAAGAGCCCGCACTTTTTTACCTATTTCCCCCCCCCCCACCACCACCACCAATACAACTACAGCCAAATGCACTTCCACTAAGATAACTTCCGCAATCATAATAATCACAACTACTACAACTACCAACGACCACAACTACCACCTACAACTCTCAACTCAAGTCTCATTCCAACCATCCCTTGTACTGTACCACAAATACCTCTGCAATACTCTTTTTACCCTGACCTATATTTTCGTCCTTTAGCAGTTTATTTCACGCAGCTCAGTAGAAGACAATGTTGCGGTCGTACTTTCTTTTAACAGCGCGTCTTCGTGACTAGCATTCAAAGACGGAGAGACAGCAAATTCAGGCCAAGTTACAGTAAACGTATACCAATGTTACCGCTACTAATACAATTACTAGAAACACGACTATCACAACTAACAGCTCTACTACGACAACAACAAAAATTACTACTACTACAACAACAAGTACTTCTGCTAAAACAACAACTACTACTACTACTACAACAACAACTTCTACTACCAATATTACTTGTTCTGCCATCCAAACTTCCGTCATAAGAAAGCACAAACTATGTCAAAACTCTTCACCTGTAATCAAAATTCCGACGCAAAGTTTAAATCATAACATTCTCTCTCTCTCTCTCTCTCTCTCTCTCTCTCTCTCTCTCAGCCATCAACATTTCTCTCAATCCGTCTCTCCTTCGATTTTTCCCCTCCCTCCCTCCCTCCTTCCTCCTTCATTATCCCTGATTGACGCGCGACTCTTGTGCTGAGAGAGAGAGAGAGAGAGAGAGAGAGAGAGAGAGAGAGAGAGAGAGAGAGAGAGAATTACGAATAAACAATAATAATTAATCATACCAGCACTCTCTATGCAGACTTTTCTCAATCAGTCGTACAGAACAAATGGAAAAGGGCAAAAACACTACCTCTGACATATCCTAACTAAACAGATACAATGATATAAACCGCTGGCAATGATCGACAATTAAAACGATATGGGCAAACGGATATAGACAGACACACAGACAGACAGACAGATGAAAGCTGACTGATACAGACAGGCAGAGACAGAGATAGACATACATGAACAGGCAGCGAGGAAGTATACATATAAAAAGACAGGTAATTAGATAGATACAGAAGGCGTCAAGGTAAGTAGACACACACACACACACACACACACACACACACACACACACACACACACACACAGTTCCAATGCCTACCGAAGCTGACAGGGAGAAATAGACAAACTGCTCAACAGAAATGAGAAACCGACATGAATGGTGTACATGAACAGATATATAGACAGGTGGGAAGGTCGACAGTCAGGAGAAAGACAACGACTGGCATATATACAGAACAGACAGACAGATAGACAGACACAGACAGGTGAACTGATGGAAATACTGACTGATAGACTGAGTTAGATGGACAGACAGATAGACAGACAGACAGATAGATAGACGGCTCGACAGAAAGGCCCCATACATATGCAGACCGCAGCGTTGGGACTTTTAGGGGGGACAATATGACCTGATGGAGAGAGAGAGAGAGAGAGAGAGAGAGAGAGAGAGAGAGAGAGAGAGAGACCTCGAAGAATTTAACACGAAAACAAAAACATGACAATAACCAAGTTCCCCCTCACACGAGAAGAAAAAAAATGAAAATAAAGAAACCGGGCCTCTCTCTCTCTCTCTCTCTCTCTTTTTTCCCCCTTGCTTCTCCCTCCTCTGGGGAAGAAAGTTAGTGAGAGAGAGGCGGGAGAAAATGTGAGAAAGGAGTGAACGGGATGAGGGCATCGGAAAACGAGAGCAAGAGAGAGAGAGAGAGAGAGAGAGAGAGAGAGAGAGAGACAGAGAGAGAGAGAGAGGGGTGCATTATTTTTTTCGTTGCTCCTCCAGACGATTTTCCTCGCCTTCCGAAAAAAAAACTCGTACTAATGGGGTTAAGTTTCCATTAACCAAAACAATTATATATTTTTTCTATTTTATTTGCTTTTTTTTTTTTTTTATATTTTATTCCCGCTAATCCCAGACAATTTTATTTACACCAGGAGAGGACCCTCGCATTGACAGGATTCATACGAGGCTACGTGAGAACAAGAAAAAAGAACATGGAAGTGTGAAAGTGTGAGAAAGTTAAGTACGGGAAAAGTGTATTGAAAGTGAGAAAATACAATTCGGTAGAATGTGCCAAAAAGAGAGAGAGAGAGAGAGAGAGAGAGAGAGAGAGAGAGAGAGAGAGAGAGAGAGAGAGAGGAAAATTAAAACAGGGGTGTGTGAAAAATGAAAATGAGAATATTGCCATACGGTGGTGTGAAAAGAGAAAATTATAATACGGGAGAAAGTGCGACAAAGAAGTGAGGAAATAACAATAGCGGTAGTGAAAAACGAAAGAGAATTAAAATACAGGAGAAAGTGTGCTTAGTGTGAGAAAATTGCAATACAGTAGTGTTAAAAAAATGAAACCAAAAAACCTGGAAAAAAAAAAAAAAAATATATATAGAGAGAAAACGAAAAAATCTGAAAGTCCGAGAAAAACAAAAACTAGAAAAACAAAATATACATTAAAAAAATAAAAATCTGGAAATCCGACAATCCGAAAAACTATGAAAAACTGAATATACATTAAAAAAACGACGAAAAATCTCGAAATCCGAAAATACGAAAAACCAAAAAATATACATAAAAAAACCAAAAAAAAAAATGGGAACAAATAAAACAGGAATATACGAAGAAAAAAGCGAAAATTTCTAAACATATTAATGATAACTGAATAGTCCAGGAAATGCAATAAATACGTAAATAATAATAACCATAAAAACAAAAACTAGAAACTAAAAAGAAACAGGAGACGAATGAAACCGAAAGAAAAAACGAATAAAACTGGAAATCGTAGAGGAAAAAAAAAATCCATAAGAAAAGATAAAATGAATATATAAGCATGAGAAAGGAGGACAGGAAAAAAATGAGGAGTAAAACAGAAAAAGACACCCAAGAAAGGGTTGAGAAAAAGAAAAGAGAAAAGATCAACAATGGAGAATATCTACGTAAATAAAAAAGAAAAAAATCAAAGTAATAAAACACTAAAAAAGAAACATATCAAGAAAAAAGCGAGAAAAAAAACAGCAAAACACGACAATAGCTGGGGAGAAAAAATAAAAACAAAACAAAACTGAAAGACAAAACGGCAACACTGAAGGAAAAAGAAACGGAATAACAAGAGGAATATACTGGAAAGAAAAAACTGCGGGAGGTGCGAAAAATATTGAAATGACCTGGAAATTCGACGGGATATTGCACATTCTTACGCTCAAATGGCCTGAACGAAGAGATGTGAGAATTTTTTGTGGGTAGGGGCGATGGAAAGAGCGATGGATGGTGAAAAGCGAGAGGTGTGTTCTGGCAGGGTGAATGGCAATATGAGAGAGAGAGAGGGAGAGAGAGAGAGAGCAAATGGTATGTGTGCTTGCTTGTATCATGTAAATTTGCTAATTCTAATATGTCTGTGAATCTAAACATTGTGTGTGTGTGTGTGTGTGTGTGTGTGTGTGTGTGTGAGAGAGAGAGAGAGAGAGAGAGAGAGAGCAAATCTGTTTATGTATGCTTGCTTGTAGCATGTATATTTACTAATTCTAATATGCATATGAATCAAAAGAGTGTGTGTGTGTGTGTGTGTGTGTGTGCAAGGATTATAATTCAAAAAAGTTTTGATCCGATTTCAAACTTCGAAGGGTTGAAGGTCAGCCAAGGACGATTCAAATTTTAGAACGATAGGTAAAAGGTCGAGGTCACAGGGCACGGTCAGGTTATACTGTTCTGATTCGATTTCGACCAAACCTGGTGTAGGGGTTTGCGGTCCGGCAAGGATGAAGCAATTCGAGTTTGAGAACAACTGGTTGGAAGTCAAGGTCATGGCAGAGTCATATGCTCGGCCTTTAGACCAACTACAAGGAACGGGTGATGATGATGATGATGATGATGATGATGATGATGATAATTAGTCTCCACCTATATAGTATAACAGGTGGAGACTATCATAAGTTGTTCTTGCCACCAGCTAATCAGTCTAATATTAATTTTTCATCATTACCCTCCACATTCCGTCATTGCCATATTAATCATCCTTTTTCTGGCCACCACAATTGTTGCCATCATCATCAGCATCTTCCTCCTCCTCTTCCTCACCATCATCATCATTCTTATTGCCACAGGATCATCAGTCTAAAATTATTCATCATTACCTTGCAAATTCCTTCATCATTACCATTTTTTCCATCACCTTTCCTCGCCATGATACTTTTCACCATCATCTCCATTATCCTCCCCCTCTTCCTCATTATCATTTTCATCACCATCATTATCATCATTTATACTGCCACAGGTTAGTCAGTCTAATATTCATCATTACCCTCCAAAGTGCGTCATCATTATCATTTTTATCACCACATTTCTCGCCATCATATTTTTTGCCCCAGTCACCATAATCCTCCCCCTCTTGCTCATTATAATCATCATCACCATCATCATCATCCTATTTTGTTGTCACCATCTCAGTCTAATATTATTCATCAATACCCTCCACATTTCATCACTCTATCATTGCGCATCATTAGCCCCAAACTCCCTCATCACCATTTTTCTCTCCACCACACTTTTTGCCATCATCATCAGCATCATTAGCCCGCCGGCAGCACCTCATTACTGACTCAGGCCCACCCAAATATTACATGCAAAAATATGCCACATGAAAATTCGTATGCAAATTAACAGAGGGCCCCCCCCAAAAAAAAAAAAGGTATTCAAATGTGCAAATATTCAATTATGCAAATTTTTGACTACGCGGTGATGTAGACTAAGGGACTGACACACACGGCGAGACAGACAGGTGTGTGTGTGTGTGTGTGTGTGTGTGTGTGTGTGAGAGAGAGAGAGAGAGAGAGAGAGAGATTCCGGTTGTTGTAGCCATTACAGTGACCTAATTATTCTGCAGCCCTAAGCCCGAATCCCGTTTTATCAGAGGAACAAAATATAACTGGGCTTCATGTACGACCCCTTTTAATTAATAAGTAAATGAATAAATAAATCTGCCCGAAAATATTCACGTATTTATGTGTGTTTATATTAGTCTCTCTATTCGTGTCTATATAAATTACCCTCTATATGTGTCTATAAAAGTTAGTCTCTCTATAAATGCGAATTAGCTTCTCTATAAACGTGTGAATCTATACATTGTCATCTGGCAGTAATACGAAACAAGAATTACGTCACCTGATTGAAGAGGTGAAACGACCAATAATGATGATGATGATGATGATGATATGATGGTGGTGGTGGTAAATGATGGCAGATAAAGGAGGTAATATAAGGGTAATGCTGCACTAGTAATAAGTCATGATAATTAGTCGGCTAAGATGATATACGGGAAGTAAATAATAAAAATGAGGATAAATAATGACGGGAAGAAAAAGGTGATAACGGCAGGGTATTGATAAAAAAAAAAAAAAAAGGGATAAAGAAAAAACAACAATGATGATAGTGTAATGATGGAAATGAGTGAAAATGAATACGCAAACGAAAAATATAACAAGACTGCCAACATTACCAAGGGAATGCAAGATGGTCTCCACACTGCCACAATACACTAACATCTGTGAAAATTTCTATAATGATTAATGAACACACAATAACAAGGGATCTAAAAATCTGTGTGTTTATAAGGTTTGACGTTTGACCTCATAAATAAACAAATAAATGAATAAATAAATAAAGACGTTGTGCTACGGGGCCAAGGAATAACTGTGCCAAGTTTAAAGCGAACTGGTGAAGAAATAAAGAAAGGAAAAGTTGAAAATAAAAGTTTGGAAGAGACAAGAGAGAAATGGAGAAAATACTGATCCGATGAAGGTAGACGATGATGATGATGATGATAATGATAATACTGAAATAATGATAATGATAACAATAACCACCCATTCACCCATCCAGTTCAATGCTCCCAACCATCCACACACACACACACACACACACACACACACACACACAGTTTCCTTTCCAAACTCTACACCTCATTCCTCCCCTCCCCAATTTAACCATCCATATGACCCTCCATCCCTCCTATTTAATCCACGCTTCCGATCATCCTTCCGGCCATTTATCTAACCATCCGACTATCCAGGAAAAATATCAACCATCCATCTTATGCTCAACCCAGCTATACATTCTACCAAATTAACCCTTCTAGCCACCCAACTAACCATCTAACTATTCAACCATCCAATGAACCATCCAAGTAATCAACCAGTCAAATATCTACCCACTTATTAATTTATGTAACCATCCAATGTATCAACCATCCATCTAACCACTACCCTGCCATCATCTTAACTAAGTAACCATCCATCTAACAATTCAACCATCCATCTACCCATCCAAACATCCACCAAACCCTCAAAACCAGCCCTAGCAACCATCCACTCATCCATCTAACCATCCAAATACCCACCAATGCATCAAAACTAGTCCTCGCAACCATCCATGCACCTCAACCATCCACCCACTGTTCTCTGGCCGAACACTGCAACCCCTACCCTTCAGACTATCGTATCTATCCACCTAACCATCCACCATCCTTATAATAATCCAACCATACACTTTACCATCCAACCACCCATTCAGCCAACCAACCCTCCATAAAACTATCCATTAAATCTAACAACTATTCATTAAACCATCCACCCAACCATCAGTTCAACCACCCGACCATCCATGCCAACCCTCCATCCACTGTTCATCGGCCAAACACTACATGCTGTATGCCCCCCCCCCCCCGCAACCGTTGGAAGGCTTGGCATACACACCGGTAAAAAAATAAATAAATAAATAAAACATCCATTTAACCATCCAACCATCCGTCCCTCCAACTTAAACCTCCCTTCCATCCATCCATCCAACTATCTGCTATCTATCTGACCATCCATCCAATCAATCAACTACCTAACCATTTAATTATCCATCCATCTAACCATCCAGGTATATAACTAACATTCTAACCATCCAACTAACCATCCACCACCAAACAACTAATTTTACATCCAATTATCAATCCATCTACCCATCTAGACAGTGAAACATCCACCTATCCATCCAACCAACCATCCATTTAACCATCCACCAACCATACAGCTAAGCCTATCATCCATATACCCATCCAACTAACCGTCCATGCAATCAATAATTCACTTCATTATCCAGCCAACCATCCAACTAACCATCCACGAACCACACAGCTAAATCAGTCACCTATCCTTCCAACTAACCATCCAAACAATTAATTAGCCACTTTTAACCAACCAGCCCTCCAGCCATCCCATCACTCATCCATCAACCATACAGCTATATCAACCACCCATCTACTCGTGCCAGGCATAACAAACCTGGCCCGACAGCAGTTGTTTTATTGCTGTTAAATACTGACTCGTTCCTGCCATTCCGTGTCGGTGTACAATTAACCCATTTGCGCCCAGCTTCCTCAATATAGGACGGAACTGGGCATTTTCAAAAGTTAATAAAGACGGGAACTCCGGGGTAGGGACCTATGAACCTCGCGACCAGGAGCCAACAGGCGGAGGGCAGTACACTTAGTACCCTTCCAGGAAAACCCCTCACACAGGAACCCTGGGAGTTACTGGGTCAAAGTCTATGGTAATAGCGCAAATGTTTTCAAGTTAGGCCCTCTGAGAATCCGTGATCTTGCGTTTGACCTTTCAAGGTAACTCAAGGTCAAAGGTCATGCTGCCAAATGAAAGCCCAGGTGAGACTTCTTACATCTTGGTAATAGTATTTATCGATCTTCAGCGAGTTTCGAGTTATAGCCCCCTGAATATCCGTGACCTTGAGCTTGACCTTTCAAGGTCACTTACGGTCAAAGGTCAAGGTACCAATTACAAACCCATAAGGGATTTCCTGTATGCTGATAACAATAAATATCTCTATCTTCAACCAGTTTCGAGTTATACGTAATTATTCACTTCTTTATCTAACCAACCATACATTACCCAAACAGTTATATCAAATCCATGTATCCATCCAACTAAACATCCATCCAATCAACCATCCATCCATCCAAGCACACATGTCCAACCAACCAACCAACCAACCAACCATCCATCCAGTCAACCAACCAACCATCCATATGTACATCCATCCAGTCAACCAACCAACCATCCATCCAATCAACCATCTATCTGGCCTTCTATCCAACCATCCACCTGGCCTTCAATCCAACCATCCATCTATCCATCCAGCCAACAGACCATCTCTCCATACAATCATCCACCCATCCACCCAACCATCCATCCACTGTTCCCCGGCCAAACACTAGAGCCCCTAACCATCCATCCATCCACTGTTCCCCGGCCAAACACTAGAGCCCCTACCCCCCGTGCTGGAAGGCTTGGCAAACACACTAGTAAAAAAAGATCAAACACCAGAAATTGCTTGGTTAAAGGTCGCTCTGCCTCTCTGTCTGTCAAACTTTTTATTTCTGGGGGAACTATTATTATCTATCTTTGTCTGTTCGTCTGTCCTCGTTAGTGTCGTAATATTTTTTCCTACGTGTGTGTGTGTGTGTGTGTGTGTGTGTGTGTGTGTGTGTGTGTGTGTGTGTTTTGTTTGTCCATCCTTTTCACTATGCTTTTTTAATCTACCAATGTCAGTTTCGATTTTGATTTATGCTCAAAATTCTAAATTAGTTTAACTTATGCTTGTCTATCCTGCGTCTCTGTATTTATCTCTGTCGTATTCTCAATTTTCGTCATTCTTTAATTCTTGCCTCCTGTAGATAATATAATCACTGCAGAGAGAGAGAGAGAGAGAGAGAGAGAGAGAGAGAGAGAGAGAAAATGTATGTGTGCAGGTCACGTCCTTCGCAGAACGGATAATAGATGACCAATAAGATTACGAAATGACAGCTCAAAGATGTAGTACGAGAAAGAGGCAGAGAGAGAACAAGATGGCGAGATGAGTTTCGGAGATTCGCTGAGACTGGATGGAACAGGCTAACAGACAAACAATTATAGCGGCGCATCTCTTATTTAGTTAAACATTATTTCCGGGGATGCAAATCAACTGACAGAAGAGAGAAATGATTAAAGCTGCACCCTTTTCGTAACTTGGCAGTCCACGAGAGTGTGTGAGTGCGGCGATTGGAATGCAAAGGAAAGGCAGACCAAAGTAACGAGAAAAGGTAGGAGAGAAGAGAGGCTGACTGAGAGTAAGAGAGCAGGGTGGTTCGAACGCAAAGAAGGCCTCCAAGAAAGCGAAGCGAAAAAGTAAGAAAGAAGAGAGAGTGAATGATAGCGTAGGGAGGTTAGAAGAGGTAAACCAAGAACAGAGTGGAAGGGTAAGGCAGGAGAGTACATGATGGAGGGTTATATGTAGGATGCTGTTGATTAGTAAAAAAAAAAAAAAAAACGTTCTCTATTAACCTTTATTGTTAAGGCCACGTCTCTCTCTCTCTCTCATACTGTTAGGACCACGTCTCAGCTCATTCTCCTTTCCTTTCTTTACTCTTCTTATCCATTCCCCTTCACCCAATATTCCTTCACTCTCTCTGCTCCTCGTCTTTTTCCTTCTCTCTCTCTCTCTCTCTCTCTCTCTCTCTCTCTCAGCACAGCAAATAGCCTTCAGGGAAAGAACCACTTACGGCGGGTAAAAAATGAAGGGGAAAAATGGCCCACGCATGAAAATATACCTAAATTTAAGTGGCTTGCATTCTGGCTTTACCCTCTCTCTCTCATCTGCTCCTTCCCTCTTTTCAATCGTCATTTTGTTCTTGCCACCCAAACACACTCTCCATTTTTCCTTTCCTCCCCTTCTCTCGCTCTCTTTCTCTTCCCTCTTTCTCAACCACTTTCTCACTTTTCACTTACTTTCGCAACACAATCTCTCTCTCTCAATTTTTTCATTATCTTTTGACACGTGAGCATCCATCCTCCTCCCCCCACTTAAGTGGAGTGAATTTGCATTCTAAGTGCCTTCCACTGAAATTTGTGTTTTGGCCTATATATATATTTTTTCTCTCTCTCAATTTGTCTTATCTCTCTCCATGCACCCACACAATCATTCCACTTTCTTTACGTCTCCCTTACCTTGTTCTTTCTCTCCTGCCTCTCCCACAACCACTTTCATTTCTCTCTCTCTCTCTCTCTCTCTCTCAATAAAAGCCAACGAAACCCACTCTACTACAAACATCCCCGTAATTCAACAAAATTTCCTCTCCATTTGCCCCTTAAGGACGATAACGCCTCTTAAAAATAAAGGGGGGTCCATAAATAGCGCTCCACTAAAGGCAACTGTGGGATGGCTCAGTTTGCTGGTGTGGGCGCGGGTGTGGCCGTGGGAGTAAGAAATGAATAAATGATGCTGGGTAGACATTTATAACGCTGCCTGAGCCGTGCCCGCAACACACAAGACATAATCCCATCAGAGTGGAAGGGAGGAGTTATATATGAACCACCCTGTAAAATCCCGTTACCTCCAGACAGTTTTCTTCAGCTTAGGGGAGACTTATTTTAGGCACCCTGTAAATCTCTTCAATCCGGCTGACGCTCTTTCTCAGTCTCGCTGCTACCAGACGATTGTATTCAGCTTGGAAAAAAGCGTCTTGTACTGAAGAGGTTTTACTAAGAACGCGGTGCTATGAGGGCCGCCTTCACGTGGTGGCGCGGAAATGACCGGGCGGTGGAGCTGCCTGGTTATACAAACATCCCCAGTCCTCTCCCTCTCCCCCCAAGAGAGGATGGTGTACTGTAGAGGAAAGGCAACTTTGGTCTGTAGTCTATTGAGATGACGTTCAAATGGGCCTTGGGTCGCAACTACTACGGTATATATAGCACGTTTTGTTCTATCCTGACAAAGATCCGTAATCCCTTCCAGTTCAGCTGATGGCCAGGTGTAGTCTGACTGAAGAGCTGAAATGACTAATAACCAAGGAGACCCATTCCCACCTCGCGAGGTTCACCGAATATTCCGCAAACCCGACGAAGCATTCAGGCTTAGCCCAGTTCCCTCAGAAAAGACCGCACTACTAGGCTGTATCTAACCCCTCCAGTTCGACATGCCGATCCTAAGCTGAATAAAATCGCCCGGAAAAAAAAAAAAAAAAAATCCCCAGAATCAGAGGGTACCCAGTGAGCCAGTTTTTTTTTTTTTTTTTTTTTTTTTTTTTTTTTTTGGCCGTCTCCTGACCACTTTATTCAGCGCTGGGTAGATTTCAAGGGGCTGAAGGCTAAATAGACCCTGTGAAGTTCGTAAGATCTCACCCAAACTGAATAAGAGTGTAGGGAGGTTGCATTATAAAGTACATCATCATCATCATCATCATTTCAGTCTTGTTCGTCTGTGTTCAATCTTTTCAGGGCGAGGAAGTACCCTTAAAATTTAACCCTCCTACTGCCAGGCGATTTTAGTCAATTTAGGAATGACTTTAGAATCTGGAGGGGTTAGATACGCCCTTCTTTAGCCCCTTCATTACGACGCTTTCCCCGACTGAATAAAATCGTCTGGAGGTAGCAAGAAGAATGAACAGAAAAAGGCCATCGCACTCAAGGGGCTAAACTGATTATGCATCCATTCACTCTACTTCTTCAGTCCATTATACACTCGTTCACTGGCATTTTTTCAGTCCATTATACACTCATTCACTCACAGGCTTCATTCATCCTGACACCCCAACCTGCCTTCAATTAGACACTCAATCACTCACACTACTCATCAATCATGCATGCCCAGGGAGAGACGCACTGAATGTGTGTGTGTGTGTGTGTGTGTGTGTGTGTGTGTGTGTGTGTGTGTGTGTGTGTGTGTGTGTGTGTGTCGTGGGTGTGCGGGATGTGTGATGTGATGTAGTGTGGGTGATGTGTGATGTGGAGGTGATGATCTGGTGTTGTGGTGTGGTACAGACTGGTACAGTGTACTGTGGCATCGTGCGAAAGTAATGGTGTGGTGTGGTGGTAGTACGGTGATGGTGGTGTATTGTGTAGTGTGGTGGTAGTGGTGTATTGTGTAGTGTGGTATGGTGTATTGTGTAGTGTGGTATGGTGTGGTGGTGGTGTATTGTGTACTGTGCTATGGTGTGGCGGTGCACTGTGCAGTGTGGTGTAGTGTGGTGTGGTGTGGTACAGTGATGTGGTAATAGTGTGGTGGACCTGCATTTGGCACCCTGATAAATCCCGTCCTGTTTTTAACTCATTTTTGGATTGTTCTCTCTCTTCTTACTCCCATATTCCACTTTTTTCTTTCTTTTTTTTCAGATTTCCTTTTTTCCATTCTTCGTTCAGTCGTCTTCTCCTCCTTTCTTCCTTCACATTTCCTTTTCTTCTCCATCCCCATTCTCAGTTTCTTTCCTCTCAAACTTCTCTTCCTTCCCTCTTTTCATTCCTCCCCCATCCCTTCCCTCCCTTCTTTCGTCTCTCATTCCCTCCTTTCACCTACTCCTTCTTTCCTCCCTCCATTCCTTCAATTTTCATTCCTTTCCATCTTTATCTTACATACACTTCCCCCTTCTCTCCACTATTTTTCCTTCACTCCTCCATCCTAAATTTCCTCCTCCTCCTCTCATCATGACCTATCCTCCTTCCTCAGTCTTCCCTCCTTCTTCCCCCTTTCTCACCCTCCATCAACCATCTTCCCTCCCTCCCTCACTTCCTCCTTCTCTCCTTTTAGCCTCCAAATTGAGTTTATATCACTGCAAATTAAGTTCATAATAAGTCACCTTAGAATGTTGAAGGGGAGGGGGGGATGAAGGAGGAAGAGGAAGTGGGGGGAGGAGGAGGATGGGGAGCGAGAAGGACTGAGGACGAGGACATGCGGGGAAGAAGGAAGGAGAAGGTTGGACTGAGGGGACGATGAGAGAGAGTGGGAAAAGACAGAAGAGAAGTGGGAGGGAAAAAGGAAGGAAGGAAGGAAGGAGAAGGGAGGACGCGGCAGGATGTGGCATGAAGCTAAGACCGAAAGGGAAGCAAGAGGGAAAAGGCGGAGTGAAGGAAACTGAGAAAAAAGATAGTGGCAAATTGGAAGGAATGAGAAAAGAAGCATAGTGTGTGTGTGTGTGTGTGTGTGTGTGTGTGTGTGTGTGTGTTTCAGCACGCACACAAAAGTGGAAACCAAACACCAACACACTGCGAGCAAACACAATGCATTATTTTAACTCCAATACATTTTTTTGCTTCATCTCAGTTTAAAAAAAAAATGAAGAAAGTCATATATATAGGTAACTTATTAATTTTATTCATCCATTCATTTTATTTTTATCCTTGCTAATACGAGGCCATTTGACTTAAGGGAGAGGCCCAGTAGTAAAGGAGTTATTGTTGGCTATATCTAACTCTGTTTCTTAAAGTCTCCCCAAAGCTGCTTAAAAATTACCTGGAGACTGTATGAAGAAAATGTATATTTATCGTGGTGAACGAGAGAGAGAGAGAGAGAGAGAGAGAGAGAGAGAGAGAGAGAGAGAGAGAGAGAGAGAGAGAGAGAGAGAGAGAGAGACTGATGAAGAAATTCGAGTGGGAGATGCAGAAAAAAAAAAAAAAGGAGATAATGAGGAAGAGCGAGAGGCTGGCAGTGAACGGTGTGTGTGTGTTTGTGTAAGGAATTGCGTTTATGTGTGTGCATAAAAATGTGTGTACGTGTGTGCTGTGTACATTAATTTGGGCAGCAGGAAGTGGGTGCTGTGTCATGTAATCAGTCTGCCTGTGTTGAGAGAGAGAGAGAGAGAGAGAGAGAGAGAGAGAGAGAGAGAGAGAGAGAGAGAGAGAGAGAGAGAGAATATGCTATGAACACGTTACATGAGACACGACACGTCCAGTAACGGTATACCTGACACCTGTAGACTCTGTACGAGGCTACTGTGAGTACTGTCCATCGCGAGTACTTCTACGTCTGTGGTGGGGCTGCTTTGTAAATGTCAACAGCTGCCTTACAAACAACGGATCATGAGTTCACGACACGTCTAATACTTGTAATTTGAGAGCGGTACGAGCTGTCCATGTAAAAGAGTAACTGAAATATGTAAATGATAACTAACTTTGCTGTACCTGTAATTATAATTTGGAAATATTAAAATTTGGTAATTGTAATTAGCATTTTTTCTTCCTTGTAACTGTAACTAACTGAGTAATAGGACAGGTAATTATAACTGTACCTGTAATTGACAAATCAATGTAATTACTCCAAGCCTGAAACACACACATCCTCTCTCTCTATCCGTTTATCTATCAGTGCATCAATTTATCAATCTATCTATCCTTATTTAACGTGCTATCTCTAACAATATTTTTCTCCAGCCATAACAACACCCTACCTTGCCCCCCCCCCCTCCAACCTACGGATAGTCACTTTGCTGCCGGAATGGTTGCGAGGACGATGGCAATGAATGAAGCTCCCTAACACCGCTTCCTAAGCGATTTATTTTGCTTGTTGCACCTTTATTCTCGTCGGCCAAGGATGTTCCCTAACACCTCTTCCTAAGCGCCTGATTTAGCTTATTCTCCCTAACACCTCTTACTAAGCGATTTATTTTACGCATTAAATCTTGACCTCTTGTACGTTACTGGGGCAAACTGTGTAAGTAGTGGAAACCTAAAGGATAACAGTCTAATACGCATCATTAATAGCAATGAGAAAGGCGCTACGGAATCTCCCTTGGCACCCCCAAATGACCCTATAGTCGAAGCAATGGCTGGCATAAGGCGGCAGTCGATACTATTTAAGATGCGCAAAATAAACAGGTTACAAACAGGTGTTACGAAATCACCGAAGGCAATTAGAGTAAGACCTCAATTCCAGAAGAAAAAAAAAAAAAAAAAATGACACCCGTCCAAAGAACCTGTGAAAAAAATAATAATAATAAAAAAAAGATGGGTTTAAAAATAGTGGGATACTCGCTTCGCCTGGACACTTTTATTTATTTATTTATTTATTTATTTATTTATTTATCACGCCTCTGGGCCCTGTGCCAGTACCATCCATTTTTCCTTCACTCTTTTACCGTTATTTAGGTGTATTTGTTTTTTT
Source organism: Coenobita brevimanus (assembly GCF_032717465.1). Classification (NCBI taxonomy): domain Eukaryota; kingdom Metazoa; phylum Arthropoda; class Malacostraca; order Decapoda; family Coenobitidae; genus Coenobita; species Coenobita brevimanus. Next base: position 68,673,241 of record NC_136954.1, on the reverse strand, counting down.
TCGCTCTTATTTTTTTTTTTTATCATTATTTATTACGCCTGTCTTTCACTTTTGATCATTAATCACTTTTCTTTTTTCAGTCTTCTATCATTATTTAATTACATCCGTTTTTCACCTTGTATCATTATTTATTACATCCGTTTATCACTTTTTTATCATTATTTATTACATCCGTTTTTCAGTTTTTATTATTATTTATTACACCTGTTTTTCACCTTTTATCATTATTTAATACATCCGTTTATCACTTTTTTATCATTATTTATTACATTTCTTTTTTCACACACTTTTATTATTATTTATTTCATCTCTTTTTTCCACTTTTTATAATTATTTATAACAATTCTAATTTCGCTTTTTAAATCATTATTCATTAACATTTCTTTTTCACTTTTTTTTATTGTTTATTCCATTGGTTTTTTAATTTTTTAATCATAACTTATTTCTTTTTTCACGTTTTACTATCATTACTTATTAATTACTTTTCTGACTTCTTTTATCATTAGTACATTTCTTTTTCACCTTTTTTATTATCATTAATTACACTTCTTCCTTCCCTCTTTTATCATAATTTATTACATTTCTTTTCCACTCTTTTTATCATCATTACTTACCATTCTTTCATCACTTTTTTTTTCATTATTTAACACATTTCTTTTTTCGTTTTTGTAATTCTTTCATCACTTTTTTATCATTATTTAACACATTTCTTTTTTCGTTTTTGATGTGTACTCTCTTCCATTTTCTATCTCACTACTTAGCATCAGTATAGTCTATTAACTTTCACCGATTTTTTTCCTCTTGGTCTTGCCCTTTACCCCAGTTATCGCTGCCATGCCCTTAGCCCTTGTTTCTGGACCATAAGACGCCTTCAGTTTACGATGTAGGCCCTTAGAAGCGATTTATAGATCAATAACAAATAAATAAAAAATAAAAGGACGTATGCATGACGATCAAACGAAAGTCGCTGAAGCAAGACAAAAAAAATAAATAAATAAATAAAGGTGTATGTTTTATTCGGGACCACAAAACGAAAAAATGAATATCAATAAAGGAGTGTGCTTTATTAGGTTTTATTGCTGTTACGGTACGCGGTGAGTTCGAATCTACCGTGCCCTTTAGCCTGTTAGTCCAGTGGTTCTCTTCCAATACAAGCAAACAGCCATCTTGTTTTATATATGATTTGCATAACAGACGCAAGCCTTGGGAAATGTCATGTACTGTTTGAGCTCGTAAACGTGCTGTCTCTCTCTCTCTCGTCGATCTTCCCTATCAATTTCTTTCTATTTTCCTATTTCATTCATATTCTTTGATGTCTTCACCTGGCTCTCTTGAACCTGCTGAATCTATTTTTTCACTTTTTCTTCCTCACTGTCTTTCTCCCTATCAAATTTATCCTTTTTTCCTTCTCACTCTTTCACATCCTTTCTTTTCACAAACTTGCCATCAGTATATTCTCTCTCTCTCTCTCTCTCTCTCTCTCTCTCACTCACTCTGTGTGTCCGTCACGTCCTCCATCAAAATCTCTTCCAGTCTCTCTCTCTCACTTTGTCCTTCGCAGTCTCTCTCTGCCTGTCGCTCTTACTGTCAATCTTAGGCTTCCACACTACCCACCCACCTCTCTTTCTCTCTCTCTCACACACACACACACACACTTCATTCTTCCCTCCCTTTAACACTTCTCTGAATACACATACACAGGCACACACGCATCCCCCCCTCCCCACTCTCTCTCACACACACACATACACAAACTTCATTTTTCCCTCCCTTTATCACACTGAATACACATACACAGGCACGCGTCCTCTCTCTCTCTCACACACACACGCACACACACACACACTAACTTCATTTTTCCCTCCCTTTACCACTTCTCTGAATACACATACACACACATCCCCCCCCCCTCTCTCTCTCTCACCGAAAAACACCTGGTGGTCATGAATGAGTGGAAGTGGAAAAAAAGTCTCTGTTTTTTCTCATCAGACATGCAATACTATCTGGCTGATTATTGGGGAGAGAGAGAGAGAGAGAGAGAGAGAGAGTATGCTTTTGTATTCATGAGAATCTGAATGTGTGTGTGTGTGTGTGTGTGTGTGTGTGTGTGTGTGTGTGTGTGTGTGTGTGTGTGTGATGTGTGCTTATAAACCAATGCGTAAGTTTGACATAGGATGCGTTCGAGAGAGAGAGAGAGAGAGAGAGAGAGAGAGAGAGAGAGAGAGAGAGAGAGAGGCGGACTCAAAAGGCATCTAATGAATACTAATTTATTCTATGAGACTGTACCACAGTTTGCGCGCGCCCGTGTGTGTGTGTGTGTGTGTGTGTGTGTGTGTGTGTGTGTGTGTGTGTGTGTGTGTGTGTGTGTGTGTGAGAGAGAGAGAGAGAGAGAGAGAGAGAGAGAGGAAACTCAAAAGGTATCTAATGAATACTAATTTATTCTACAAGACTGTGCCATAGTTTGTGTGTGTGTGTGTGTGTGTGTGTGTGTGTGTGTGTGTGTTTTGCGAGCGCTGTTTGTGTTTCTGCTCTGATTCTGCCTTTGTTCTTCGATGTCTGTCCATTTGCTGTGTGCATGTCTGCTATAATTTTGCTTTTGTTCTTTAGTTTTGCGTTTTTCTGCCTGCGTGCGTTGCGTGTGCTTTACATTTTTGCGTGCGCCGCTTGTAGTTAAGTCTGCAGGCAGCAAGAATAAATTAAGACATCGTTACAATCTTTATTTTATTTATTTACTAATTTATTTATCATCAGACGATTTTGTTCAGCCCAGGGGACGATTTTGGAAATGGAGGGGTTGGACATAAAGGGTGTCGAATCTTACGTGTTGTGGGGACGGCTCAGTGTGCTGGTGTGGGCGTGGGTGTGGCGGTGGGAGTAGAAACTGAATTTATGAGGCAGGACGGACACTGGTGAACGAGAAAAAAAATCGTCTGAAACCAACACACACACACACACACACACACACACATATACACACTAAAATATCATCAGAGTGAAATGATCAGTGTTTGTGTGTTTTTCGTCTGTTTGTTCTGAAGACTGTCCATCCTGTTTGTGTATTTATGTGTGTGTGTGTGTGTGTGTGTGTGTGTGTGTGTGTGTGTGTGTGTGTGTGTGTTTCCATGTTAACCCTATCTATCATCTGTATCTATTTGTCACGTTTTGTTTGCGTGCGTCTGGTTGCATTTTCCTAGTTTCCCTGATCTCATATGTTTGTTCTCACAGTTCACATCTTTTGTTTGCTTGTGTTTATATCATGCTAGCTTGTGTTCTTATATTTTGTTTGCTTGTGTTTTTATATTATGCGCTTGTGTTATTGTATTTTGTCTGCTTGTTTGACCATGCGTTTGTTTTTACTGTTTGTCCTTACTATTGCAGACAATATTTTATGTTTTATATGCCTAATCTTTCCTTTCTTCACACTCGTATTGCCTGTGTTTTTATTACCGGTATGTCAACGCTCTCTTTTTCATTCCTTCCCCATGGAGGCGGACACGCAGCACCTGTCTACCTACAGTTTCATATATTTTTTTCCCAGTTCTCTAATGTAATAGTCAACTGATAGTCTGAGTCGTCCACGTATACAACTGGTTAACTCTGTCTTCCTCAGGCTGTCCTTCCCCCTGTCTATGACCTCCAGTATTTTCGATGTCAAGGCATCTAAAAATGAATAAGGAAAAAATAAATAGAATAGAATAGAAAGGATCCAGAATCAGTTTTGTTTTGGCTGTTTTCTTTGGAAGGGAAATTTTTTTGGAAGTTCTCAGCTTTGGGTTCTTTCTCTAATACTTCTACTTTTATTTTTTGGCTGTCTGTGCCTCTGTGTTCCTTTGTTTAAGCTGGTGATTATAATGCTTGTGTGCGTGTGTAAGAGAGAGAGAGAGAGAGAGAAACGGTGTTTGTGTATTCATGAGGCTTCTCAGCGCGCGTGCATGCGTCCGTGTGTGTGTGTGTGTGTGTGTGTGTGTGTGTGTGTGTGTGTGTGTGTGTGTGTGTGTGTGTGTGTGTGTGTGTGTGTGTGTGTGTGTGTGCGTGTGCGCGCGCGCGCTTCTCAGGAGGGACATACAGTACGAGAGAGAGAGAGAGAGAGAAGGGAATGAATGAGTAACCGAACGAGTGAATAAATAAAGGAAGGAAAAAAGGGATGGGGGAAAGATGAATGGAAATAATGAATGAATGAATGAATGGATAGATGGATGGATATATGAATGAATGAATGAATAAAGGAAGGAAGGGAATGAATGAAGGAAGGGAGTAAAGATGGAAGGGAAGGAAAAAACAGGAAAAAGTGAAAAACATGAGCAGAAATTAATTAATCCCTAATTTTCTTGGAACCACGAGAGAGAGAGAGAGAGAGAGAGAGAGAGAGAGAGAGCGAGACAGCACAAGCCTCACGTACTGGAAACGTCCCATAAAAATGCATGACCTGACTTCTCTCTCTATCTCTCTTACTCTTCCTTCAACTCTATCTCTCACCCCCTCCCACTTTCACACAATTTAGAGAGAGAAGAAATCCAAACCCGTCCCATTCACTACCAAGGCTACTCTGAGCTGAATAAAATCGTCTGAATAAATCTGGGTCAAAAGAAGAGAAAATTTATCCTTTTTGTAAGCGCTTTGGCTACTTCGATTTTCAGAAATATTTTTTTTAATACTATTTTTATTATTACACTGTTCATAAATCTCTCATTCGTCATTATATCTATTTTTTTAGATTTACACATTCTTATTGTATTTTTTATTTTCATATTTATTTAGATTATCACATATTGTACTTTATATATCACATTTTTATTGTATATTATTTTTTTTTACCTGTTTATTGTAAGGTAGTCTGGCTGCTCTGATGATTAAGTTTCTCTGCAGGTTTTTCGACTGCAAACTGATTTGATTATTATTATTTTTTTTTTTACTGTTAGAATGTCCAGTTGATAAATAATTTGTGGATCTTTCGCTGTTTTGGATTTTATGCCGTTGTTATCATTAAACGTTTAGTGATGTTTTAGAAATTGTCTGATGGGGTATACATCTTTCATCTTAGCTTTTTTTTTTTTCTTTGTTTTAGATATTTAGATTACTAGATTGTTTACAGCCGCTCTGTCATGACTTATAGTTCTCTGACACAATCATGAATTAATTCGCCACTCAGTTGACTACGCTCACTTGCTGTCAGTCAGAATACATAAAAAATCATCCTTACTGACAAAAACTATGTAAAAAAAAAATAGCTCTTCATTATGAGGTAAATGTACACACTGCGTTTACATTACTTGAGGTCATAGGCAGTGGGAAAGACAAATTAAGGCAGTTTCGGATGTTAAACGCTGTGTACATTAAGGCTGAGTGTTTAGGTCGTCCTGCATCTGAGAGCTTGAAAAAGAAACAGGGCTAGAATATATAGCTAGAGGGATGTTGTGTGTGCCCGCCGTAACGGAGGTAGTTTAAAACCGGAGAGCTGAGAAGAGCAGTGTCTGAAGTGAATGGGAGGGTAAAGAGAGAGTACTGTAACGAAACGCATTTGAGAGAGAGAGAGAGAGAGAGAGAATGGGGGAGTAGGAAAGAGGAGATGGTGAGATAAAAAGCCTTTGATCACACTATGTTTACTAGAGCTGCATGTGGTTATTCTCCCCCCCCCCTTCACACACACACACACACACACACAGACCCAGTTAATCTCCAAACTTTCCTCTTCTCTCCCTCCTCCCTCCCGTACCCACGTCCCTAATCTATAACCCTCCCCTTCCCTCTCTCTCTCTCTACTCCATTTCCTTCCTCACTCTCTTCTGTTCCACTCCCCTCGTCCCCTCCCCCTCTCACCTTTTCGTTGCACTCTTCTCCCCTTTTCATCCCTATGCTAGTATTCTCATTTTTTTCTCCTCTCTTTCTGTTCACAACTTTTCTGCTTTTGTCTTATTCATAACCCCCCCAGTCTCTCCCCCCCCCTCTCTCTCTCTCTCACACACACACACACTAAGATACAAACTCAATCACCCTGCCGATAAAACTTAGGGTCTCCGATACATCATTTTTGTGGGCAAGACTTTGTGGTGGGGGATGGTGTGGGAAAAATGGTAATGGAAGTGGGTTTGGGTGGGGATTAGGGGGGATTTGGGGGTGCGGGGTGGGGAGGTATGGAGATGAGAGGAGAGTGGGGGGGGGAGGAATGGTGGGGGAAAAGAGGAGACGGGGTGCGATGAGTGAGGGGGTATGGGGATGAGAGGAGAGTGGGGGGAGAGGAGTGGAGAGGGAGTGAGAAATAAGGGCAGAGTGATGGTAGTGAGAGGGGAAGAAGAGGGGGGGAGGAAAGAGCTTGGAGGGGGAAGAGAGAGAGAGAGAAAGAGAAGGGTGGAGATAGTGGGGGTGAGGGAGATAAAAGAACGATGAAGGAAAAGGAGAGGACTGACGAAGGAAGGTGACGAGAGGGTGGGGAAGAGGAGAAGTGTGGAGGGGAAGAGGAGAGGTGTGGAGGGGAAGAGAGAGGGAGAAAGGCAAGGGTGGAAAGGGAAACAGAGGCAAAGGGGGTGTAATAAGGAAGGATAGAAATGAAGATGAAGTTACAGGGAGGGGGGAGGAAGGAAAGGGAGAGTGATGGGGGGCGGGAAGGATGGAGAAGGGAGGAAGGGATGGGGAGGAAACTAGAGAAGGGAAGGGGGGGGGAGGCTGGTGGAAGGATGGGGGAAGAGGGAGGAGGTGCGAAGGTGAAAATGAGAGAGAGAGAGAGAGAGAGAGAGAGAGCAGTGGGGTAGGGAGGGACTGCATTACGATATTGAAGGGAAAACAAAGAAAAAAAAAACAAAAGTAAAAACAATGAACCTAAAACAAGGGAGAGAAACAAAACATGCCTCTCTCTCTCTCTCTCTCTCTCTCTCATGGTGGGAACAACTCCAACAGTGAGTTAAAGGAAGACGACTTTATTCATCTGAGTCACAGGAAGCGGTGAGCGTTAACCCTTCGACTGGAGTGAGTTTCTGTGAACTAAATCGTCCGTCGTAAGGTTTAAAAAAAAAAAAAAAAAAAAAAAAAATCTTTAACCTAATCCGAGACGTTTTTCGCAATACCTTTTATTAATGTTTTTCAATTAACAATTTTATTCCTGAAAGCAAAAAAGTAGCCTACCATTAACCAAAATTAAAAAAGCTAAAAATTAATTGCGAGTGATTCGGATCAGCCTATGATACTTGGGTGTAATTCTCCCTAGACTTTCTCGGGGTTTCAGGTAAGCGTCTCCCGTTCAAGGTCGACTGGAATTTCTACTGCGGTACAGGATCGACCACCGCCCCCAGCTGCATTTTACGTTGCAAACCTTCCGCCATCTTTGTGATTCGAACCGTTGCGCGTACGTCACAGTTGTCACCCCGATTCCAGTACTGCACAATTAGCTTTAAAAAAAATGTCATTACTTCGCTTGGTGGTCTTGTGGTTTGAAAGCCTCACTCGGCGACACGGCCTTGAAACACACGTACCGTCCACGTTCGACCCTCACGAGGTGACTAAATGGTCTTCGATAAACTAATACCAAGGGACGTCGGCTGGTCATGTACCCTCGACTGCCCTGGACTGCGGTCGCTTCGCCTCAGACCCCTCCACCTAAAAAGGGTGTAAAGATGGGACGGGTTGCTACCGCTTACAACTCAGTAATCATATACTGCAACATGACAATAGTTCTGTGAAAAAATTCTTAAAAAATCGATTTTTTCGTTCTGAAAAGTTCAAACACTGTAAAAATAAATACCAGGACTTTGGAATCTGGTGGCCATCTAAACAAGCGGCAAAACACAGAGAAGCAGAACAAAGAAAGGTCAGGCAAACAAAAACTGCTTAAAGGAAAGAAGCTAGAGATAGACAGACTAGTAAAATATGTCTATCAATCTATCTACCTACACACACACACACACACACACACACACACACACACACACACACACACAGGGGGTCAAGTAAGGGATGACATAAAGTTGATAAAAAATTAATAACTGTCACCCCATCTCTCTCTCTCTTTCTCTCTCTCTCTGTTGGGTCAATTTGACCTTCCCTCCATCCTAACCTCCCTTCCTCTCTCTCTCTCTCTCTCTCTCTCTCTCTCTCTCTCTCTAACCTCACATCCCACAGCGTCCCCTTCCCTGCTAATCCTTCTGTCTCAACTTTAATCTCTCGCAGCGGCAGCGCCAACCTCTCTCTCTCTCTCTCTCAGAAAGGTTTTTTCGACAAATAAAAACCTGCATTTACTTCCACTTCCGATACTACTACATCTGCTGCTGCTAAAAATAATACTAACACAAATACTAATAATGACAATCTATATTATAATATCCGGGGCTGTATGCTGGTTTGTCCATTTGTTACCGTACGGTAATACAGCAAAAAAGGCGAATTGTAGCGCAATATTTGTAAGAGAAAGATACTGCTAAAATATTCCAACTTGAAGAACAACACAAATTCTAGTCCAATTGGGCCACCGGTTCCAGACTTATGACTCATTTCTGGCCTTTTGACATCAAGCAGCCTTTACGCAGATCACTTTCTTTGTGGGCATTGAAGTTACCATAACACCCAAAACCGCACAACGTAGTGCATTTTTTGTTATAGCAAGGTACCCTTAAAATGCTCTAACTTGAAGAATAAAACAATTTCCAGTCCAATCAGGCCACCGGTTTCCGCCTTATTACTCATTTCTGGCCTTTTGACATCAAAGCTATTAATAAAAACAATAACAACAATCATCATCATCATCATCCAATAAAACACATCATGGAGGAACACAAAGAAAGCAAAACACAAACAGCAAAATAATGATATACCACAACTACTACCACCCAGCTCAACACGGACTACTTAACAACAACACCACCACCCACCTACCTAAACCTAAACACCAACACTAAAGACAATACCACAACGACACCAACACTTACACCATCCTGCTACCAAAACTTTAACACATGCACTACATACAAACGCCACACACACACACACACACACACACACACACACACACACACACACACAATCAATCAATCAATCAACGCCGACACAAAAAATACATAATTTTAAACACACCAAACAACAGAACATAATCAAAACACAACACAAACACTAAAACAAACAGCATAAACAAAGCAGCGACCAAACAAGCAACCCAACCACCTGTCTGCCTATACACCCACAGAAACTGCCAGCACTTGTGTGTGTACACGTCCCCTGTCAATTTACTAACACACACACACACACACACACACACACACACACACACACACACACACACACACACACACCACAAACAAAAACACAAGTCCTAAACATCAATATAACACAAATACGCACACACCATGAACACATCAACATAAAACACACACACACACACACACTCATACATCACCAAACTAATAACACAAGTCTCAAATGTCAATATAACACCAACAGGAACACAGTATGAAAACACCAACATAACACACACACACACACACACACGAACACCAACAAGCTTTGATGTGGACCCGTAGCCTTGACCCTTGTTCGATCTGCACCGCTATCGAATCCCTTCCCATCCCCAGACACAATTTAGGTGACAAGCTTAACCCGGATCAAATCATGTGTTGGGGTGTGGTATGTAGGAGGGCTGCCGGGCCTCAGGGAACGGGCTGTCAAACCTATGTCCAGAGTCAGATGCATAAAAAAAAAGGGGGGGGGGAGAGGTCATGAGATACCACCGTGACCTGAAATGACCCTGACCTGATCGACGTACACCAAAATTTTATCGTTGCTGTCCAGGCCCACACACATGTACAGTTGTGTGTGTGTGTGTGTGTGTGTGTGTGTGTGTGTGTGTGTGTGTGTGTGTGTGTGTGTGTGTGCAATATCTGACACCTGCGTCCATTCATGTCAGTGCCACCAACAAACACGCGATTATGTTAAGCCTGCCAGGTGTACCAAATGCTACACCTCTGCTACACATTGATGCTGTCACAGGATCGTATGTGCTCAGCTGTAGAAAAGTCCGAAGTTTGATGCAAATTAGATCAGGCACTGCTGAGATACTTTGTGAGAAGAGATACAGAGCAGATACATACACATGAATGGGCTCGATTACGACAGTTATCCTTCAGTATGGTCTAATAAAAACAATGTTAACTCTTGACACCACGTTGCTAATACCTGTCCAAAAAAAAAAAAAAAAGGGGGGGGGGGACATGAACTAAACTAACACACCAGAAACACCACAAACAACATCACACAAAGGCCACGAAAACACAACACCAACGCAAAGACCAATCACAGAAAACACGCAATACAAACAGCAAAACTAGCACCACCACCACCACCACCATAACACAAATACCACAAAAACACAACATGGAAGCAAACAACAACAACACAAACAAGTACAGTATTATAAACAGCAAAAATAAGCACCATCGTCACAAAAAATAAATAAATAAATAAATAACTTCACAGCACAAAGAACACCTCAACATAATACGGACACTACTAACAGTAATACAAACGACATTATTCAGCAGCAAGATGAGCACCAACACCAACAACAACAGCCCCACCCAACCAGCCACCTACACGGAAACAACCCACCATCATTACCACCATCACCACCACCAACAACAGCCCCATCCAATCATCCACTAGCACCACCATCGTCACCACCACCACCAACACCAGCCCCACCCACCCACCCACCCACCTCCACCCAGCATCACTCCTGTCGGCACTTGTCTGTGTAAACGTCCCTTGTCAATTTACTTCCATAATTCAATTGCAATGGAGTACCCCCCCTGGCGGACCAACCCAGAACTTCAAATGGCGCAGGCAAAGGCAAATGTTGGAAGAAAAAAAAACAAAAATTATTACTGCTACAATTTGGGGGGACATGTATTTTTAGGCTCTAGTAAAAAAAAGGATAATCATTTAAAGCTTTGTCATGTAAAAAAAAAATGATTTGTGCTCCATTCGAAAAAATAAATAAATAAATAAATAAATAAAGGCTAGAACTATTATTATGTAGTTATGTATATGTCTAACCATTTATCAATCCATTTAGTAAGGGTCTATTTCCCATATACAGTAGACCCTGACGGATTTAATTACCCCCAGGAAAACGCGTGGGGTCTGAATGGACTCTAGTCAGCCCATCTTATTATCCTGCATTCAGACCAGTTTTTTTTTTTTTTTTTTTTTTTTTTAATTGGCTACGTCTAAGGATTACGGTATTTTTAACTGCAGAAAAGCCACTGGACATCAATGCAATAAACAAATACATAAATACCTATCTAATTACCTATCTATCAACCTATTTGTCTATTTAAGCATCTACTTATCGATTTAAACATCATTATCTCTCACCTGTATAATTCAAAGCAATTAACTAATCAAAATCTATGTAAATCTGTTGCTCTAGACATACGTGATCCAACTCCTTGTACTTCTATCTGTTTATCTATCAGTCTGTTTATGTCTGTCTATTTATCTGTCTACCTGTGTGTATGTCTATCTATCTGTGTCTATTTATCTGTCTATCTATTTGTACAGGCTTCCACATCAGCCGAGTAAAGTCGTCCCATATATTACAGCAATAAATTACTTGGGGGAATGGTTTTAGAACTCTCTCTCTCTCTTTCACACACACACACACACACACACACACACACACACACACACACACACACACACACGTTCTCTCTCTCTCCCTTGGGATGGAGGAGAATGACACGCATCAGGTGCTGGATAAAAAATGAGAGAGAGAGAGAGAGGGGGGGGGATGATGGAGGAAGATGAGAAGAGGGAGAGATGATGAAGAGAGGAAGCAGAAGAGGGAAAAGGGAGATAATACAAGAGAAAGAAGGAGAAGGGTGAAGGAGGGGAGAGGGAGAGAAAGATGGAGAGGTGGGGGAGAAAGAGAGGAGAGAGGAGGGAACAAATAAATAGGGGAGAAGGAAAAATTTATATAGGAGGAAAGCACAAAGAATGAGAGAGAGAGAGAGAGAGAGAGAGAGAGAGAGAGAGAGAGAGAGAGAGACATGGAAAAGAGGGATGGAAAAAATATGAACGCATGAGATAGTAAATAAAGGAGGACGGATAAAACGTGAGGAGAAATAACAAATACAGGAATAAATATAATAATAACAGAACACGAACGAACAACAATAAAAAGACTACATAAAGAGTGAAGAGAATAAATAAATAAATGGATGAAAGACAGGACAGAGAGAAAGAGCAGGAAGCAGGGTGTAATGAATTTATTTGGAGAGAAGGGTGGAAAAATAAAAAATAGAGGAATAACTGAGACCATAAATAAACAAATGAATTAATAAAACAAATGAAATAACTGAGAGAATAAATAACGAAAAGGGGTAAAGAATAAATGTGAGAGGGAGACTGACAAGGAGAGGGAGGAAGGGAGGAAGTGGGAGATAAGGAATGAATGTGGGAAGAAGAATGTAACAGTAGACTGGAAGAATGAAGGAAAAATGAAGACCAAAGGAAATAAAAGAAAACTGAGAGGAAAAGAGAGAAGAGAGAGAGAGAGAGAAGTAAGGAGGAGAGAGAAATAAGAACAGAATCAGAAAAGAGAAGAACAAAGACGCACAGAAAGAGACGTAATGAGAACAGAACATCAGAAAGAAAACAATGGGATAAAAGACAAGAAAAAATAGGGATGAAAAGAAGCGCTAAATAATGGGGAGAGAGAGAGAGAGAGAGAGAGAGAGAGAGGGGATAAAGGATTGAGGAAGGGAGGGGAGAGTAAATACGGAAAAAGGGAGAGTAATTAAAGGATGAGGGGAAGAGAGGGAAAAAAGAAGAAATGTGGCAAGAGAGAATTGGCAATCAATAAGGGAGAGATAGAGATAGATAGATAGATAGATAGATAGAGATAGATAGATAGAGAGAGAGATAAGAATATGAGAAAAAAAGGAAAATAGGAAAAACAAATGAATAAGAAAATAAGGGAGAGAAAAATATGAATGGAATAAGAGGAAGGAGAAAAATATGAAGACCATGAAAGGGACAGTAAGTAAATAAATCAATATAAAAAAAAAAAACGAAGAAGGAATGATGAGTAAATACGACAGAAAAAAAAAAAAAAAAAAGGTAAATGGAGGGAGAAGAGAAGGTCAGTATAAAAGAGTAGAAGGATGAGAGTGTAATTACAAGGGGAGGAAGGGAGGGAAGGAAAGATGGGGAAAGCGATGGAGGAAAACAAACATGAAAACAGAAGAAATGGATGAAATATGGGAACGAGAAGGGAAAAACAGAGAACAGAGGAGGGGAGAGAAAATACCTGAGGGAAGGAGAGAATATGGGAGGAAGGGAGGGGAAGAATATGTGAGCCAAAGATGGACGATTGTAAAGGACGTGTGGAAAAAAAAAAAGATAAATGGGGAAAGAAGAATGGGAATATAAAAAAAGGAAAAGAGAAGATAAGTGAAGAAGGGAAGGTGGATGAAATAAAATGAAGAGAGAGAGAGAGAGAGAGAGTAATATATATAAAGCCATAGTAAGTTTCCATAGGGTTGTCCATACAGTATATAGCACTCCACTTGGCAATATTTAATGTTTCGGAGACGGCCCGGTGTGCTGGTGTGGGCGTGGGAGTGGTAGTGGGAGCAGGGAATGAATATATGAAGGATGGACAGAGACAGCGCTAAGCCGTCCCTGCAAAACACGAGAAACTGCCCGATGGAGTGGAAGAAGAGTGTTATTCGTGGACAACCCTGGATAATGCATGTTTTGGGGAAACTAATTTTAAATGTGGGGAAAAAATGAAATTAAATCAAAAGACACACACACACACACACACACACACACACACACACACACACACACACAAAGAAAAAACAATTACATCCCATCATATTTTTACGAAATGAATAAAAACTGGAAATGATGTGAGGAGTATCAAACAAGACGAAAATGAACAGGAAAAAAACAAACACACACACAAAAAATCATTCTTTTTACAACCTAAGTTAATAACGAATGGAAAGAAGATAAAAAAAAAAGAGATCCATATAGTTAACATTTTTTTTATATAATTCATGGTAATAATGGCGATTCTATTCAGCCACGAACGACCTCTCTTAGCGAAGGGGTGAGGAACAGTGAGGAAGCCTTATCCCTCAGCTCTACGGTACAGCGAGACTATTATTCAGCTCTACGCCTCTGCTGCCACCACGCCTCTGTGTTGTCTGCCATGGGTCTCTGGCACGGAATGGGGTTGATAGCGGCAGTCCTCATTACCGGATTAAGCAAAATACAAATAAACGTACATACTTATATACATACCCAAACTCATACATACATTCGCGTATATACACATACATTAATTCATGCATATAAGTGTATTGGTACATCCCCACTGACATATGCAAACATACATTCATACATTCACACAGTGCGTGGATATCTCTGGGGAAGTGCATCGGTACATACATATACATATACAAACACATACACACATATAAACATACATGTCATGCAAACATACACAATACTAAGGAAACATTATCATCCAAAGGAAAATCAATGAATCTAAAAGGGAATATTAATAAAAAAAAAAAAACATATGGGGTGAGAGAGAGAGAGAGAGAGAGAGAGAGAGAGAGAGAGAGAGAGAGAGAGAGAGAGAGAGAGAGAACCAACAAACTAGAAATCGCTGAGAGCACATACCTCCGCCAATGCCATTATAAAGGATCCGGATCTGACCCGTACTTTCATCAATTCATTCTTGGTCCATGGTCCACCTTTCCACAAAATTTCATTGAAATTCACTGAGAACTCTTGGAGATATTGTGCGGGATACTCCGGATCAGGATCAGGATCTGCTTTAGCCTAATCATTTCTTCCTTGGCCCATGGCCCACCCTTCCACAAAATTTCATCAAAATCCGTTCATAACTTGCTAAAAGATCCGTGGGTATAGGATCTGGATCCGCATACGACCCAAAATTTAATATCATTTCTTCCTTGGCACGTGGCCCACCCTTCCACAAAATTTCATCAAAATCCATTCATAAGTTTTTGAGTAATCCTGCTAACAGACAGACAGACAGACAAACCAACGCGGGGAAAAACATAACCACCTTGGCGGAGGTAAATACACAATCCCATCAACTTATGCCGACACTATAAAAAAAAAAAAAAAAAAAAAAAAAGCCTGCCTCGAAAATAGAAAATGTGCCGACGGTAGTTTTTCTTCTTTTTTTCGTTTTTTTCTTTCTTTTTTTTTTTTTGGCTTTGGAATTAATGGTACAAAAATGGCTGGGCCACTTACGAGATTAGCTGGCTTGGAGAGGGGTATCGTATGTCTGTCTGTGTCTATTTGTCTGGATGTCCCTGGGGAAGAGTGTGTGTGTGTGTGTGTGTGTGTGTGTGTGTGTCTGTGCGTGTTTCGCATAAGTAGTTATTTCTTCTTTACATAGCTCTCTATCCACCAGTTACTATTCATCTACTTTGTACCATTATCAACCCACCCTATCTATTTATTTATCTATCTATCTATCAATCAGTCAATCACTCCAACACACCAATCATCCATTCATCTCCATCTGCGTAACCACCTGTCTACTCATCCATCGGTGCATCTACCTCCATCTACACATACCCGTCTACCCATCCAACCACACATACACTTCTGTCTACCAACCAGTCACACATCTATCTATCTGTGAATTGACTGCTATTTATCTATCTCCACGCACCTCTTCGTCCGTTCAACCAATCTCCCTTTTTTCTCATAGATAGATAGAGATAGACAGATAGACAAAGATAGATATAGACAGATGAATAGCTAGACAGATAAATATAGACAGACAGATAGATAGACGGATAGATCGATATATATACATAGATAGATGGATAGGCAGACAGATAAACCGAATGATAGATAGGCTAGATAGATAGATAGACAGACAGATAGATGAAAGCTGCTGACTTTTTTTCTGCATTACCACTTAAGAGCTTAACTCAACAGGTCGACTTCCCATCTATATTCTAGTTTTCTATCTATCCACCTGAAATAGATAGATGTAGACGCTTGTTTGTTTGGTGTTGTACTTGCTTGAAATTGGGGTCGTGTGTGTGTGTGTGTGTGTGTGTGTGTGTGTGTGTGTGTGTGTGTGTGTGTGTGTGTGTGTGTGTGTGTGTGTGTGTGTGTGTGAAAAAGTCAACCTATCTATTAGTCCCTTGGCTATCAATCTATCTACTTACCTATCTATCGACGGCTATTCATCCGGCTGTCTATCTATCTATCTATGTCTGTCCATTTGGCTGTCTACCTATCTATCTATCGACCTGTTTCTCTGTATACCAATCCATCCATCCATCTATATTTATCTATCTATCTATCGGTCTATCTTTTTATCTCTTAACCAATCATCCATCAACCTATCTATCTATCAGTTTATCTACCCTCATCAGTCAACCAATACGTCTGGCTAATACTCTGTCAGTTAATATTATCCTGTCTCACAATCACTCTATCAGTCTTTCTGTAACTCTTTAGCTACTGTATTTACACAAACGTCTATCTATCTATGTAACTATCTACCTATTCTCCATCTTTCCCTCAATTCTCTGCATACTAAAGATACAGCCTTCCGCTAACTTCAAATTCTCTCTCTCTCCCTCTCTCTCTCATAGCCACATCTCATTCCGTCTCCACTGCTAAGGTTTCATGATCTTCCAAAAATTAGCCTAGAGAGGGAACATACTAAATATAACTGTGACTATATTTGGTACATTTAATTAATATTACTGAACGAGGGAGTAAACAAGATGATGATGATGATGATGATGATGATGATGATGATGGTGATGAAGATGGTAATGATGATGATAACTGTACTGTTGTTACAATAATAATAATAATATTAATTATTATTATTATTATTACTATGATTAGGAATAATATTAGGATTTTCATTGCGCTGGGCATGCCGATGATAAGTTCCAATTCTGTGATGATGACAACTTTGATGATGGAACGCTGATTATAGTTCCACTTCTGTGATGATATTGACTATGATGATGATGATGATTATGATAATTATGATGATGGTGACGATGATGATGATGGTGATGATAATGTGCATGTGATTTGGTTGAACTGAGAAAGGACCTTGAATTGAAACGATAAGACTGGTTACCATGTTTTAGAAAAAGGCTTTTGTGCATAGCATTAAATTTTCCATCCATTTATCATCATCCGCATTTTCATCGACTGATCGAAGAATATTTTATCATTCTTTTCTTATCATTAAAAACCCTCCACTAATTCTACTTTACAAATTCTAATTACTACAAACCTCAAACTTTTTTTACTCTACTTAATAATGTCCTATTGTTACAAACCTTCACTTTCTTTTTATTCTACTTTGCAATTTCTTATCATTCCATACCTCCATTTTTTTATAATTATTATTATTCTTGTTTACAATCTTTTATCATTACAAACCTTCACTTTTTTATTCTGCTTTACAATTTCCTATCATTACAAACCTTCACTTCTTCCTTATTTACAATTTCTTTTCATTACAAATCACCATTTCCTTTTATTCTGCTTTACAATTTTATTATCATTACAAACCTTCAGCTTTTCTGTTCTGCTGTACAGTTTCTCATCATTACACACCTTCACGCTTTCATTCTACTTTAAGAGTAAATTTTCTTGTGAGTCCAGACCTTCTTTCTCATTCAACTTTTTAATTATCTTCCACGTAATACCCACCTTCATATTATCCAAAATTTAAACCCAAAGGTAACCTGACGTCTTAGTAAATAAATAACTATGATTCCTAATACATATTTTCCCAGTTTTTTTTTCTGTTTCCTATTATCGTAGCCTTCATAAAGAAAAATCGGTCGTTTTTAATACATTTCACAGCAATTTTTGATGCATGAATTCTCTGTACTGACAAGGTAAATGGGTTGAGGGTCTGTTAACTACTCCATATATATATTCATTATAAGAGTGTTTTCAGTAGTTTCTGGGGCAGTGTGTGTGTGTGTGTGTGTGTGTGTGTGTGTGTGTGTGAGAGAGAGAGAGAGAGAGAGAGAGAGAGAGAGAGAGAGAGAGAGAGGCTAATGAGATGACGGAGAGGAGGGGAATCAAAGGGGAGAAAGAGAGGGATGAGGGTAGGGGACGGAGTGGGAAAATGAAAGAGCAGAGGATTAAAGAGACGGCAAGAGAGATAAAAGAGAATATATGAAGAGACGCAGGTAAAAAGAGAACGAAAACGAAACAGGTAAAAACACAAACATAAAAAGGAGAATAATCAGGAAGAATAAGGAAGAGCAAAGGAAAAGAATGGAAGATGTTAAGGAGGGAAAAACAGGCGAAAGGAAGACTGATGAAGACACTATTGAGACACAGGAGGCAATAAAGGAGCATAACGAGAAATAAGAGAGGAAAAATAAAGGCGAAAGAGAAGGAGACGCCGCAAAGAATGGGAGATGACACAAAGGAGAGCAATTTGGAAAGTGGAAGGGAGGGGAAAGGGAATGGAGGAAAGAAGACAAGAACGAAGAAAAGGAGAAATACACGAGGAATTATAAAAGAAACAAGAACCATAAAGGATGACGAAAAGTGAGAAAAAAATAAAGATAATAAAACAGAAGAGAAAGGAGTAGAGACGAATGGCGACAGAAAAAAAAAAATCCTAAGAGAGGGATTACGAAAACTCTGAGGGTGAATGAAAACAAAATCAAATGTACACACGAAAAGTTAAATAAATGTTAGACAATAACATAAAAAAAAAGGTGGAAAAATGAAAGAGAAAGTAACGAAGGAGGAAGGAAAGAAACAGAAATGGAAACAGAAGTGAGACAAGAGGGGAGGTGAGACGACACACAGAAAAGGAGGAAGTGGGGAGAGGAGAAGAAAGAAGCGGAGCGAAGAGGAAAGAAGATGAGGGCAGACGAGAGGAGGAGATGGGAGGAGGGAGAGAGGAAGAGAGGAGAGGATGAGGGAAGGTGAGAGGAGAGCAGAAAGAGAAAGAATGCAGAGGACAGTGAAAGAGGGGAGAATGGAGAGATGGATAAAAACGCAAGAAGAGGGGAGTGAGAGGGGATTAACTTGAGAGAGAGAGAGAGAGAGAGAGAGAGAGAGAGAAACACTCTTCTTAATCCACACCTACTGCACTCTCAAAATTAAACATTATTTTACTCTCCCTAATAAAGATGTCTAGTAGTAATAAAAGTTGCTAATTAAGGCTTTATCACCCCTAGTAAAGATCTCTAGCAGTAATAAAGGGGTCCCATTAGGCTATATCAAAGCCTTCTAGTCTCCAAAGCCTAAGGTAAATAAAAGTCAGGAGAAAGAACGATTAAAACGAGAGAGAGAGAGAGAGAGAGAGAGAGAGAGAGAGAGAGAGAGAGAGAGAGAGAGAGAGAGAGAGAGAAATATCCCCCAGTCGCCTCTTGGGGATTCGAATCAAACCTCCATCCCTAGTGACTATAATCATTTCACCTTAACCTGGCCTAAAATTACCATCCATCCACCTTAATCGCTGAGCCGTAACCATAACTTTACAATACGGTACTAAATCACGAAGAAGTGCTCAGGAAAAAGATGCAGAGCTGTAATACTTTTTTTCCTCTGCCACTGAAGAACTACGTGAAATAAGCTGGACGAAAATCTGGGCCAAGTTAAGGTGAAAGGAGCATATGCGTTCAAAATTACGGGCATTAAGTTTTCGTGCCCTAAACCCAGGCCCATTTTTCACCCCACCCTTCCTCTGTTATTTTAGAACAGTGTAATAATTTCCAGTCTTCCTGCTCATTTTTTATCCAAATTTCTAACCATTTCTCTGCCTACACCTTTTTTCGTATCACGTTCCCTGCATTATATCCTATTTTATTTATTTTTTTTTTTTTTCGACACGTGTTCTACATTTTTTTTCTAAGTATGCATGTTTTTTTCCTTTCCTTTTTGCTTCCACTGAATACCTCCTGATTTTTTTTTTCTCATATTTTTTTCCCCTCTACCCACCTCATCAAACACACGGATATTAAACTCTGAAAATCAAACCCATTATTCATCAGATGGAGGAGGGAGTGGAGAGATTATGTGAGAGAGGAGGGTGTGAGCTGGTGGGAGGGCTGTCAAATGGCGGAGGACAGGGCGACGTGGAGGCGATTTTGTTTGTGGTCACCCGAGATTAACGAGTCTGGCAATAGAGAGAGAGAGAGAGAGAGAGAGAGATGGGGGAAGTAAGCGTGAAAGAGGATAAATAAAGGGTTAGGGAAAGAGAAACACGAAGCAGATTAAACGGGAAATGAAAGCTGGCTCAGAGTAAGAGAGTGAGGGAGTAAGAGGTGTGCAAAAGATGAGAGAGAGGGTGGGTGAAAGGTCAGCAATAACGTAGGGGTTAAAAAGGGAGGAGGGGAGAGAAGAGGGGAAGGGGAGTGACAGACTTATTGATAGATGGACAGATAGATTGACAGACTGACTGATACATACATAGACAGACAGACAGACAGACAGAGAGATACGAATACAGACAGACAGGCAGATAGATGAGATACAGACAGACAGCTGGATAGATAAACAGCTAGACAGCTACAAAGACAGATAGTTCGATAGGCAGATAGTCAAGGTAAGACAGCGAAAAAATAAAAACATTGAACTAAAAGATTACAGGCTACAGATAGACAGACAAATAGATAGACAGACAGGTGGATAGACACAAAGATTTAGAAAGGGCGGATCAGGTGATACAAGTTAGAATGGATACTGAAAAACACAGATAGACTGATAGATAGATAGATGTGTAATATTAGAGGATAAAAAATGAGATCCATATGGAGAGGTAAACAGATATACAGTTCATTTATATACAGCGAGAGAGAGAGAGAGAGAGAGAGAGAGAGAGAGAGAGAGAGAGAGAGAGAGAGAGAGAGAGAGAGAGAGAGAGAGCTATATTCCTCACTTTTTCATTCTCTTTCCCTCTCCCTCTGTCATTCATTTCCCAACCTTTCCTTTTTGTTCATATTCCTCCGTTTCTCCTTCCTCCCCTCTCCTCTCCCTCTCTCATACCTTCTCTCCATCCTCCTCCTCCTCCTCCTCTTTCTTTTCTCTCTCTCTCTCCCCTTCTCTCCTTCGTATCGTGTTTCCCTTCTCCATTTCCTCTTCTTCCATTTTTCCCTTCTCTCCAGTCTCTCTTTTCCTACTTCCTTCTTCTTTCTAATGCACTTCATCTGATTTGTTTACTTTTTCTTCCTGTCTCTGCTTCGCCTTTCTCCTACCTTCTCTTCTTTTTCTTCAACTTTCTTCATTTTCTCTTTCATTCATCATTCCCTCCTTCTTCCTTTCTCTTCCTACACACTATCCTTCTTCCTCTTTCTTCTTCCCTTCTCTCTTATCCATCCTTTTATTTTTTCATTCTTCTTTACTCTTTATCATATCCTCTCCCTTTCAGTTCTTCCCCTCTTTCTTATTGTCATTCTTACTGGACAGCTTAAAGTTTCTCCCTCTCTCTCTTTCTTTCTCTCTCATGTGCAGTTCCCTTCACATTTCTCTTCCTCTCCCTTCTTATTTTCTGTTTAACATTTCTCTCCCCTCTTTCAATCATTATTTTTGTGGTTCTTTCTTTCATTACTGCTCATACGATTTTATTTCCCTCCCTCCTTCCTTCTTCTGTTACACTGTTCTCTCCAGCCTTCCTCCAACATTCCCCTCTTTCTCCACCCTTCCTCCAACATTCCCCTCTTTCTCCACTCTTCCTCCAATATTCCCTCACCCCATCCTTCCTCCAACATTCCCCTCTCTCACCACCCTTCCTCCAACATTCCCTCTCCATCCTTCCTCCAACATTCTCCTCTCTCACCACCCTTCCTCCAACATTCCCTCTCCACCCTTCCTCCAATATTCCCTCTCTTCACTCTTCCTCCAACATTCCCCTCTCTCACCACCCTTCCTCCAACATTCCCTCACCCCATCCTTCCTCCAACATTCCCTCTCCATCCTTCCTCCAACATTCCCCTCTCTCACCACCCTTCCTCCAACATTCCCTCTCCACCCTTCCTCCAATATTCCCCTCTCTTCACTCTTCCTCCAACATTCCCCTCTCTCACCACCCTTCCTCCAACATTCCCTCTCACCATCCTTTTTCCAACACCGTGTCTCCCAACTTTCTCCAACAATGCGTCTCTCCACCAAGTCTCCTGTCTCCAACATTCCTCTCTCCCAGTCACCTTTTCTCTACACTGTGTCTCTCCACCAGTCTTCTAATCTTTTTCCCAGTCTCTAACATGCCTCTACATTCCCTCTTCACCCTCCAACACTGCGTCTCTCCTCCCTTCATCCTTTCTCCACCACTGCGCCTCTTTATCCCTCATCCTTCCTCCACCATTCATGCCTCTCCTCCATCTTTCCTCTCCTCCTTCCTCTCTCCTGCAACAAGTCCCGTCTTTCATCCACCTCTCTTCCTCCAACATTCACCTCTCTTCTCCACCTTTCCTCCTCCTTCCTCCAACATTCCTCTCTCTTCTCCACCTTTCCTCCTCCTTCCTCCAACATTCCTCTCTCTCCTCCACCTTTCCTCCTGCCTCCAGCACCCCTTCCCTCCACCCAGCACGATATATATTCCTCCACTTCAATCACACCACAGCAAACGGTCCGTCTCTCATTTCGCCTCCCAAGACGCCTTCATTTCCCACTCGGCATCTCCTTCTTGCTTCTCTGCCACTACCCCTCCTTCATCTCAGCTCCTTCCACCTCCTTCACATGCCTCTGACTTAGCTCTTTGATCCCCAGGTTAAACGCAGTGGACAAATATTAACCCCTTTCATTTGGGTCGATGGCTATGTGCAGTCAGACAGGAGGATCGGTTCGGCTATACTCCATTTACCTTAATATGCCCTGAAACTCCCACCTTTTCATCCTCAGTGCTGGGTTGTAACTGGATATTAGCACTGGAATATACTGTACTGGTGGCCGTGAAGTGCTATGGAAAGGATATAGGGTTGTAGCATTGCCTTTTCCTGTCACTGAGCTACGTGAAACATAATGGGACGAAAATCTGGGCCAAGGTAGGTGAAGAGTATGGCTTCAATACAACAGCGTCTTGGTATTTTTTAAAGTGGTGGAAGTAGACCAGTTCCATCAGGTGAAAACACACCGACTATTGTGATGCGATATTCTCTTTACAGTAAACCCTTCTTGCAAAAAGGAGAAAGAAAAATATAGTAGCACTTTATCCTTACCGAATCATTTTACTTGGCACTTTCCCTTTAATATCAACATAAGTGGGAGGGGGAAGGAAGGAAGATAAATGAAACAGGATAGGATTTGGAAACAGGCAATGAAAAACGAGAAGTGGGTGAGAGTGAGGCACTGCAATTAAGATAAGATAAGGATAACGTTTCGGATCTCTAAAAATAAGGGATAAAAGTTTCCCATCTATAACGCAGCCACTCTGACTGAGATACTTAGCTGAGGTCTTTGATGGTAAAGGAGGAGGACGATACGAAGGAGAATACGAAGAAAGAGACGAAAAATAGTGAAATGAGATACCTTTACGAACGAAGTAGAGGAAATGTATGAAGGTAGAATACTAATACTTATAATAATAATAATAATAATAATAATAATAATGATGAGAAATGTGTTGGGAATGTGATATATAGTGCACTGGGTGACTGTAAATAGACGATGGGGAACTGCATAAATTAAGTACAGAAAAAATAACGAAAGGAGTTCTGAGAATGACAGAGAACGATATGAATGAAGACAAAGACAATAAAAACAAATCCTGGAAAAGAAAAGGAGTGCCATGAGCGACTGTGTAGGGAAAATACAGCACAGTAGATTCATTATACAAAAAAAAAAAAAGCGAGAAACGGAAGAATACGGAAGAGGAAATTTTCCGAGGATGAAATATAGAGGCAAAATCTAAATATACACAAAATCTATCTATCTATCTATATAGAACACAAAATATACAGAAAATAAAAATACAAAATACACACAAAATCTTAAAAAAAAAATAAATAAATAAATAAAAGCAGGCTACACAGAGAAAAAAATAATGAAAGAAATTAAGAAAAATGTAAAGATAAAATAGACATCAATACTTATTTAAAAAAAAATAATAAAGTATAAAGAAAATGGACGATAGAAAATAATTATCAGAAGAGTCTCTAGGCTGAGAAATGAAGACGCAAATGCACGTACTGAGAGAGAAGATGATGGTGGGGGAGTAAGAGATGAAACATGAGAGGAAAAGACGATTTACGACTCTAAACAAACCGCAACCTATCCCAACATTCTTTCTCTCTCTCTCTCTCTCTCTCCTATTTGAACACGGGAAAGGCAGGAAGCAAAAAATAATCGTTAGAAAAAGACATAGATAATTATTAAAAACTGACATTTTCTGGTCGATAACCTTCCAGTGGATTTAAATGAAAGAAAAAAAATTAAAACAAAAAATAAAAATCCTAAAACTATGAACAGCAAAAAATCATCACTAAAGGCGATAATTACGCAAGCGAAAGAGTACCTACAATAACACCCACGACATAACCTGACCAAACCCATTCTCAATCCACGACCAGACCTGACCAAACATACTCTCAATTCACCCACTCTCAGTTGGGCCAGGGATGTATTTATAACCTTGCCTACATGTGATTCGCGAGTTATTATAAAGGTTACATTACTCCCCATAAACCACCGGAGTCTGAAGCTGTGTACAAGGAGAGGAATAAACAGAAATAAAATAGACGAAAAAAGTAAAATGAGATTTAAAAAAAAAAAACACTGGAACTAAATTAATGTTAAAAACTAAATAAATGATAAATGACAATAAGAGCCTAAACATTACAAAGCACGAGAGATAACTGAACACTTACTAGAACGATAATAAATGAAAAAATAAATGAACGAAAAGCAACAGAAGTACCTAGACATGCACGACCTTGCACAACCCAGTCTCTATTCGGCTGTGGATTTTATAACCTCGCCTACTCCTACTGCTGACTCAAGGGTATTCAGACGCCGCCACTTAAGGAGGAGTTCTGAGTGCCACTTGAGGGCCTTCCTGAGTGCCACTTGGCCCAGCACCAACAAACGAACACACAAACACGGCGTAATGGAGGCCGCACAGTGATATATATATATGGTGTCTTTGTCTTGCGGTTCCTGTTATTTTTACACCTGCGCTCGCGAAGTGACAGTGGATGTTAGGTTTTCATCAGTGTGTGTGTGTGTGTGTGTGTGTGTGTGTGTGTGTGTGTGTGTGTGTGTGTGTGTGTGTGTGTGTGTGTGTAAGAAAATAACCCAAATAATTTTTATTCGAGTTTAACCAAAACGGAAGAGGTGTTAAGGGTCAGCCAAGGGGACGTCCTTTTCCTTTTTTCTTATAGAACATTAGGTCAAAGCCACAGCTAGGACAAAATATGATCTAACGAGGTCAGTTTTATCCGATACAGACCAAACTTTGTGGACGGGTTCAGGGTCAGGCAAGAAAGGAGTGATGCTTCGAGAACAATCAGTCAAGGGCCAAAGCCACAGGGTAAGGTCAAAGTTCGATCCGTGTGCAAGTCAATGAACAAGACAACTAACATAGTTCTGGGGAGGCGGTGGCTGAATCGGTAGAGAGGCGGCCTGCAGTCCTGATGGACCCAGGTTCGAATCCCGGCTGGGGCAGGGAACAGTTTAAGTATTTGAATTTCATAAAATGCAGACACTCCTGATCTACCAGATGACCCGCCGACATGTCGTAAAAATACCCCAGCTAGTACCAATACACCAGTCCTGTATGAGACAGTCCTAGCATGTATTCAATATAGACGGTGGATGTTAGCGCCGAAGTGGTGACATGTGGAGGTGCAGGATGACTACTGGGCCTTAGGATAGGCTACTGCCCCCGACATATAAGCCCTGAAGCCTTTGCCCAGAGTTGGACAAAAAAAAAAAAAAAAAAAAAAAAAAAAAAAAGGACCAAAATTGGTGAAAGTGCTGAGGATCAGCCAAATGTTTGGCCTATTGTTTTTGAAAACTAGTCAAAGGTCAATGTCACAAGGCAAAGTCAACCTAGTTTTTATCATATTCTGATCAAACTTTGATGGTTCGGGGTAAGGCAAGACTAAAGGGATTCGACTTCGAGAACAATTAACCATAGTCACGGGTCGAGGTCAAATGTCAAGATCACCGGGCAAGGTCAACTAAGCTTTAATTCCAGGAGACGAAATCGGGGGCCTTAGCGCGTTTGAGACAGGAGGACAGTTTTCCGCTTGTCCCTTTGCCTGTCCATCTATGCGCGGTCTGGGAGTCACAATTATGGACCTATTTTGACGAGTAAAGCGTCAAATGAATCCCCTCCACCTGACAAGTGCCCTCGACGGAATGATCAACTCGCTCTGAGCAACACTAAAGTCAGTAGCCACAAATGTCTTTACCAAACTATAGGAAAAAACATTGATATCACTGGCAAGCGTGTTCCAATGCAATAATTCATTCCCATCACAGTTTTCATCCAACCCACTAGAAACTGGTAAACGGCAAAATCTTGAAATAAACATAGGTGTCGCTACGAGGTAGGCAATGAGGTAGGTATTTCAGTAAGGAGGAAGGTAGTTCGGTAGGCAGGAAGGTAAGTAGGTAGGGAGGTAGGTATATAGGGAAGTTGGTATGGAGGTAGGTAGACAGACACGCAGAGAGGAATGTAGGCAAGGAGGAAGGTTGGCAGTTTGGCACGTAGGAGATCGGCAGGGAGGCAAGCAGAGATGTGGGTAAGCCAGGAGGTAGGTAGATGGGGAGACAAGCAAAGAACCAATAGGGAAGTAGTCGAGGAGGTACGTAAGAACTCAGGAAGGTAGGTGGATAAGAAGGTACGACAGGCAGGAAAGTAAACAGGTAGAGAATAGGTAAGTAGAGAATAGTATTTACCTTGGTAAAGCCATGGATGAACATCGAAGTGTCTGATTCCCTATTGGAATGTATGGTATTCGTTTTCTTTCTCGGCTTCGGTTTTGAAGGCTCCAACATGCTTGCATGGGTCGGCCTTGGTCACCATGGCACTATATTCGAAATTCACCTGCGCAGCCAAGGCCGTATTGAGCAGTTGCACTCGGAACAGCCCAGGCTGTACAGAGCAGTTAACGGGTTAAGGCACTGAGAGTGCTTTATGGTGTAATATGTCACATTAGTCTCTCTCTCTCTCTCTCTCTCTCTCTCTCCCTCCATCATAAAGACAATGAGTGTGTATATGCTGATCCAGCTTATGGCATTGTGAGTGCGTTATGGTGTAGTATATCATAGTAATCTCTCTCTCTCTCAGGCTTACAGTGTTCACATGTGGAGTGACCGGATCAAGTTGTAGGATTAACTGAAGCCCATCGGATTTAAGTCCATGTACGTGAGGACGGTAAAACAAAAACAACAATAATAATAATAATAATAATAATAATAATAATAATAATTATGATGATGCTCCTAATACAACAACAACAACTACTACTACTGTTACTACTACATCTTTAATAACAACAAAGACAATAACCACACCAGTAGAGTACTTAAGGTATAGAGTTACCCCAGAGTAATTAGTCTCTCTCTCTCGTGTTATGCTACCCCACTCTTCCTGACGCTCCTCTCTCTCTCTCTCACCCTCTTACCTCAGGATCGCATTACCCAGAGAATGAACTTACTACCCGGCCCCTTGTTGCAACCCTCCCCTGACCCTTGCCTCGCCCTGCCTATGACCCTATCCTTCCCCCCAGTATGACCTCTGACCTCTCATCTGATCCACTGGCTTTTGATGTGACCTGTTTTACGAATTTTTTTTTTTTAAGTCTAATGCACGTTTTTTTTTTTTCTTCTGGCCCGATTTTCATTCACTGACCTCGATATTTAATTCTCTGACCGCGAAGTTGAATTCTGACCTGTATCTCTTAATCTTTTTCTATATTCATCTCTTGTTTACTTTTCTCTGACCTCTTGTTTTATTTTTATGAAGACCTGACCTCATTTTAGTTGACCCAGTTTTTGTCTTTTGCCCCAATATTATCCTTTATTACTTTATGGCCTTTGTTCTGACGCCTCTAACCCTGATAATGGCCCCATCTACCCCTGTTGTCCCACCTGGCGTGAATGACAGCACACCTTCCCTACACCTCCGCGCCATATTTGTGCCTCCCAGCCGTAAGATGTTCCCTCCTACTCCCTATTCTCCTTCCCCTACCATAACATGACCCCTCTGCCTTTTACTCTGCCTCCCCACCCTACCATGCTTCAACCCCCGCCTCCTCTCCCCTAACATCTTCCCTCTCACCCTCCTTCGCCCCTGCCCTACTATGATCCCCAACTCTCTCCCCCTTCCCCCTCCTTTATGGAAACACGCTCCCCCACCTAATCTCCCCTTCCCTTCCATGCTGCCCCCATCCCCCAACTATCCACCCCACCGTAATCCTGGTGTTATGGTCCCCACACTAATAAACCTAATGACATACAGCGTCTGTATGTTTATTACTACCGCACCACACGACCACCATCATCATCGTCCACACACTATTATTCCCCTAATGAAGCTAATGTATTTCTCTTAAATTCTACCTCATCAATTATGCTTTACACCACCATCACTAGGATCATCATCATCATCACCACCATATCAATACACCAGATGAAGCTTGTATCTTAATTCCTACCAAAGCACACACCAAATACCACCATCAAAGAGTGTTAATACCACCATGAATAAACTTAATTAGCAACATAAGCTCGTCCCCAGCACTGGATTTGAATGGTAAGTGACCCATCCACCCACCCATTAAACCTACCTTCCCATCCACCCACCAAACCACTTACCCTGCCACCCACCCATCAACCTACCTACCCACCCACCAAACCACTAACCCTGCCACCCACCCATCAACCTACCTACCCACCCACCAGACCACTTACCCACCTACCCACCAAACCACTTACCCTGCCACCCACCCATCAACCTACCTACCCACCCACCAAACCACTAACCCTGCCACCCACCTATCAACCTACCCACCCACCAACCTACCAACCCATCCACCAAACCACTTACCCACCTACCCACCCAGTACAGTGTGTCTGGCAGAGAAGTGATAGGACTGAGTTAGCTTTCAGTGACATAGGTACTACACATGAAGGTTGGCCAGTCAGTGTAAATTCGTTGTGTCTCCGGCAACACGCTGATATGCATAGATTCTGGTGGGAGGTGCTGAAACTTGTGCCTTTATTCCCCTAATCTCCACCACTGTTCTAACCAGCCAATGGAATGTGACAATGACATCCCTTGGCTCCTCTCACTACCGTCAGCAGGCCCTGAAACTCATGACGTCACTTCCTTCAGTTCCGCCCACTAATCATCCACATAGGCATAGCAACTTCAGCAGAACATATACACGTCTTAGATTTGTGTGTGTGTGTGTGTGTGTGTGTGTGTGTGTGTGTGTGTGTGTGTGTGTGTGTGTGTGTGTGTTTTAACATGAAGAAGAATCGGAAATGAGCTGACGGCGTTCCTCACACAAAGGACTTCCTGATACTGCACACCAGTGACGGAAGTGTGGCGTGTGTGGGGGGGTATATTGTGGCATCTTTTGCTGCTTACTGTACACTAATGGACCCACACATGGCTGCTGCACTCAAAGGCAACACATTAAGGATGGGGGGGGAGAGAGAGATTTCATTTTTTATTTGTCCTTGTCAGCGCCACAGTACCATTCATTTTAGGATACATCTGTCGTGCTGACGTACTTATGGAGCTGGTGCCACAGTGAACACATGTGAATAGCGTAACTGTAAAAATGAATCCATCCTCGCTCTCACCCAAGGACACACTAATGAAGGCCTCTCACACAAGGTTCCGCCCCATCCTTAAGATCCTCCTGCCCACGTGTTATCTCAATCCACACCTGCTTGGCCGTAACTGTGCCGCACTCATTTTCCTTCACTTTTATTTTTCCAACTACCACCCATTCCGTGTTTACATCTATCGTGATTAATCATTTCGCTGCAGAAGACTCTCGTGAACTTAGTATCATTACATATTTTGCTGTTATTCTGTTATATCCTAGCAATGACGGCAGTCTCGGTTTAGCAACCCTACTGTATATATATATATATATATATATATATATATATATATATATATATATATATATATATATATATATATATATATATGCCTATCTGTTTGTATGTATGTAGGTAGGAAAGCAGACTGTTTTTCTTATCACGTCATTATCCTCTACCAAGTAAGTTCTTTTTCTCCCGTGTTTCATCCCCTGAACTTCCCTTCCTCACCAGCTATTTCTTCCTCCCTCACCATCCATCCTTTCGACTTGGTGACACACCTAGTCCATCCAGCTCGGCAGACTCTTATGTCCTGAGAAATATGTTTGCCTTTTCACATAACCTCACTACTGCACTGTATGTGGGGAACATTTATCACCCCCTTAACGCAGAATTTTCTAAGGCTGGATCAAATCTTCTGGCAACAACAGGAATAACCAGAATGCACTCAGAAAGTGCAAACCTTCGCCAATGCCGGATCCGGATACGGATCCGCCCCTAAATTTGATCAATTTTTTCTTGCCCCATGGCCCATCCTTCCACAAAATTTCATTGATATTCACTGAGACCTTATACTGTGCAGGATACGTAAGATCCGGATCCGGAATCCGCCCCAAAATGTAACCAATTCTTTCTTGGCCTATTACCCACTCTTCCACAAAATTTCACTGAAAATCATTGAGTACTTTTAGCGGTACTGTGTGGACAAACACAGGTGAATACATAACCTCCTCCACCTTCGCTGATGGAGGTAAAAGTCGCCAGACAAGCAGTAGAATGAATAATAATAAAATCGACTCAAAAAATGGCGAAATTATTTCGTGGACGGAAAAAAACATCTCATTAAAAAACCCTGCAAATAAAAAAAATATATACAAGCTAAGCAGTGGCAGGTATATAATAAAGTTTTTAAAAAACTGGAGCGAAAATATTTAGTGGACGGAGAGGCACCTGTCAGATTTAAATAACCGCAAATAGAGATTATACAGACTAAGTATTTAATGGGTGGTAAAGAGCCTCTTTCTCACTAAAGAAATAAAAAAAATAAAGATATAATACAACACTACACAGGCTAAGCTATGTGTAGCTGGAAAATCCCTCCTTTTTCAAAAATAAAAGAAAGACAGACAATAAGGAAAACTTTATCATGGCCTAAGATATAAGCAAACGGAAATTTATGAAAACCATGTTAAAAAAAAAATAAATAAATAAAAAAAAAAGGATTATAGCTCGTCATGTATGGAAGTATCTCTCTTGCCTAACAAAAGAATAAATAGGGGAAAAATAACTACGAAGAGAAAAGTAAAAAAAAGTACAAAACTAAAAAAATGAAAAGCCAGGCTAAGGGTATTTGTGTATATAACCTCGCTTGTCAAAAAGAAATAGAACAGACTAAAAACACAAAAATACTAAAAAATTAAAATATCTAAAAACTAAAGACTAGGGCTACTGCTATTTGCTTATGGAAAGAGAATAAAAAAAAAATAGAGGTGAAACAGAATTGGGGCAAATAGTCAATGGGAAAGAAATAGAAGAGTAAAAAATATATATATAAATAAATAAATAAATGTAAACAATGAAGGCTAACTGGGCTATAGCTATTTGTGGATGGAAAGTACCTGCCTTATCTAAAATAAATTGTTGTAAATCTGGTGGGGACCGTAAACTTCAAGGCGGAAAATAGAACCTATATCTTCTGGCCTATAACAGCGGATGAGAGAGAGAGAGAGAGAGAGAGAGAGAGAGAGAGAGAGCACTACCAGTATTAAGTGACAATGTCTTTCTCTACGACAATCTTTCAGTAATAACTAAAATACATAAATCAGGCTGATCCTACAAAGATGAAGACGACGATATTACTACTAGGCCAACTACTACTACTACAAGGGCGGTAGTAGTACTAGTAGTAGTAGTAGTAACAGTAGTAGTACGGTAGCTTGTAAATACCAAGTCATAATAAAAGTATTTCATTTCATTATTATATACCTGTACATTTCCGTATCCCAGTTATATAATCCCATTCCTACATTATGTAAAAATAACCAATACAACTGACTACCATAAATAATAACAACACCGTCATAATAAAACACCCTTACTCTCCAATAACAGTAATAATCATAATGAAAAACGACCCCTGAAACAGAAATATAAGCCCACTTCCCCCATATAAGCTAAAAATGGTTCTATCAACACTGCGACACGCCCCAGCTCCCGTGTCAACACGAGTCAGCAGTCTGTCTAATCCCTTATGACGTAACGCGCAAACCTCATAACCCAGCGCTCATTTGTCAAACATCCCGCCTTTATCTCCGCCATATTTCACGTTTATTCCGCACATTTACGCTGTCGGGGGATAAATTCCTTGACAAATATGCCTCTCAGGTGCGAAGGGATTTAGTGGGAGTTGTAGGAATGGGATGGAAAAGGCCAGAATAGCATTAAAAGCGACCTATTTGCCCTAGCCAATGAGAGGCGAGCCCTCGTTTGTTTTGGGTGGTGACGTCACGCGCCCGCCAGCCAATCAGCGCGCCCCGATAATTTTCCCACCTAGATCACGGCGAAGGAAGGCCTCTCTTGACCCTCTCTGATTGATCCGTGTTGGTTTAAGCAAATCCTAACACCAATCCATCACTGTGAAGAGACTGGACGATTAATCATGCGTTTTGAATATAAGAGTAGGTGAGAGGGTTAAGCGGTGGATTATGGAAGAAAGGCGAGACGGTGCGGCCCGCTTGGATAAAGAGAGAGGATGTAATAATGTTATTCCGGGGGTAACTGAAATATTATGGGGAAGAGAGTTAAGTGGTCAAACATATCTCACTGAGCGAAAGTCAAGGCTACATCCGCCTCGCACTTCCGGCCAGATATGTGTAAATTAGACTCTCCTAGAACTGAAATAGGGACCTTGGTTGTACAGCGATGGTTGAAGGTCGTGGTCAGAGGGAATGTTTGGTGATTTCCTTGCCAGTAACACAATGGCATAGGAGAATCCGTAGTACCTCATCTTTAGCGATTTATTTTGCTTACTACACCTGAATGTTCTTATGCATGTCTTTTTGACAGTAAACTGCTTTTAAGGACCATACCCCCACTGAATGAGATTTCGTAACATCTCTCACTCAGCGATTTGTTTTGCATACTATGCCTAATCCTCTTGTATGTTATTGATACAAACTGTCGACGTTTAAGAGATAAACAGTACAAGAGAGAATGCTGTGCTGGACAGTGGTAGACAAAATAAATCGCTGAGGTGCTACGAAGTTTCATGTGCCGCCAAGAATGCGATCCTTCGTTTCAGAATGTACAGTACGTTTGGCAGAAGGTTTACAACTGCACCTCATTTTTTCACAGCATTTTTTTTCCTCCGATGACGAATCCCCCCCCCCCGGTTTTTTTTTTTTTTTTTTTTTTTTTTTTTTTTGCCGCCAGTCGACTTCATTCCTGACACCACCAGACGAAAAAAAACGCCATTTCCCCTGAGACAATAAAATTCTTGCACCTGGAAGCCGAGTAGCGCTTTTATTGACTATCCTCGCTGCTACCAAACGATTTTATTCAGCTTAGGAAAAACCTCCCGTACTAATAATGCGGCTGTTGTCTAACCCCTCCAGTGATGAAGAGGGACGCCTTCACGCGGTGGCACTGACACTGGTGGGTGGTCTCGATTCCTGGTTATGCAAGCGTCCCCAAACTCCCTCCCTATCCCCTTAAAGGAGGATGGTGGGACAGGAGCGACTTCAGCATTCTGGGTTCACAAATGAACCTGGGGTTACGACAACATCTAACCCCTCCAGCTACTACTAACCCTTCCAGCTGGAAAAGTCTATCACATGCTGAAGAAAATCATCTGGATACAGGACGAATAAAACTGGAAAATACATCACCAGGTGCATGGAGTTAACTATTAGACTCTTATTACCGTCAGACGATTTTTATTCAGCTTTGAAGAAAAATAAATTTCATTAACCTTATCATGCTCCGGACAACGCTACCATTCTATTCCAGCTAAGGCCAGATGACTTTATTTAACTCACTGCGTCAAAGAAGCCTCAATGTTCCCTCTCTGCCGTAAGACATATCCCATCAGCTGAGGAAAATCGCTTGGCGGTAACTAGAATTAAATCCTAATTAAATACCTAACTGCATCCAGACAGCCTCTACGGATCGTAATCTAAGTGACTTTGAAGACTAGGTAACATCTCTTCCAGTGCGATTTATTCTCCACATTACATATTAGTACCTTCTCGTTGTTGCTGCTTAACCACGCACTGTCTGGACAAGCAGACACGTCGACCACAGGTGAGCGGCAGGTTCTGTGGGGCCGCCCTACAAGTAGCCTACAGTACTTACACCGTGTAGAGATCCGGCGGCCCCTTACACTAGACAAAGCTCCACCAAGGTCGAACCTAGGCACTTCCCATGGCGAGGAACAGGGAAATATGAGGAAGTCTGGCTCCTGAGTGGACGCCGCAGCTGCTCCACCCAGGGCACACACGTCACCACGGGAAGGATCCGCGTCAGTGCCAGTATCCACTCTTATGTTACCGGTGCATACTACGTCAATATTCAACAGACGTAAATAGCATCTTAACATTCTCTTGTATGCTATTTACATACAAGAGAATGTTAAGATGCTATATAGACCACAAAATAAATCGCCGAGGAAGACATGTTACGACGCCTTCTGACACAAGACTGGCTGTAACATTCTCGATCTGTTGGTAGCGAATTTAACGCCTTCAAACCGACGACGTAATCCAAATATTTCTTTTCTTGTTACTTTCGCGATTTTGCTTTGTTTAGGGAGAGACCTGAGGTTGTGATGAGGTGGGTTGAGAAGGATTTTAACACCGTCACTTTAAATTGTCAGTCGCGAGTTTAACAAGCAATGATTACGTTATATGGAGAGAGAGAGAGAGAGAGAGAGAGAGAGAGAGAGAGAGAGAGAGAGAGAGAGAGAGAGAGAGAGAGAGGTCCAAGAAGACTAGTTCTGCCCAATATTGAGAGAGAGACAGACAGACAGAGACAGAGACAGGGAGACAGAGAGGGGGGGAGGAAGCAAAAGGATCACGAAGAAAAAACAGTTCCGCCCAATATTCCCAGAGAGAGAGAGAGAGAGAAAGACAGCCAGTGACAGAGAAACAGATGGAAGGGGGAGACAGCAAAAGGGCCAAGGAGAAAAAAGAGGAGGGGATTTTTACCCACCCTATCACATCCCTGCATCAAACGCCTGGCAGCCCCGTCCACCTCTATTTGCCGCCCATGTTCTCCTACCCAATTCCCCTGGTTCTTTCGCTTGGCCTTTCAATCAAGCAGGTTTGGTGCAGGAAGGGCAAAGCGGACCATATACCTGAGTTGGAGGGGGTCTGTACAAAAAAAAAAAAGGGGGTGGGGGTGAGGGGGCTGTGTTTCGTGTGTGTGTGTGTGTGTGTAGAGAGGGTCAGTGTGCAAGACGGCGCGTGAGGAGGGTGGAAGGTTGCGTTTGTGTGTAGGTGTTTGTTTGTTTGTGTGCGTGCGTGTGTGTAAATAATAGTACTGAATATGAAGACACAATTTTGAGAAAACCTATGAGAGAGAGAGAGAGAGAGAGAGAGAGAGAGAGAGAGAGAGAGAGAGAGAGAGAGAGAGAGAGAGAGAGAGAGAGAGAGGAAAAAGTGCGACTGACAGATTGACAGAATTGGGAATGATCCGTCAGGTAGGAGACAAGAGCAAAATGGGAAGAAAAAAGATTATTTATATATACATTGCGATAGAGAGAGAGAGAGAGAGAGAGAGAGAGAGAGAGAGAGAGAGAGAGGGAGGGGGGGGGACAAAGTGGAGAAAGAAGGGGAGGAACAGCAAGATTCTAAACACATTTAAATAACAATAATGAAGTACAGTATTAAACGAACGACAAATCAGCAAAGGGAAGAGAGAGAGGTGATGAAAGAAGACAGAGGAGGCAAAGTGAAAGATGGAGAAAAGATAGACTGATAAGAGAAAGGACAGAAGGTGAAGCGAATAATCAGCCAGTGGAGAAGAGGAGGTAAAACACAGGAATACAAGAGAGAAAAGAAAGAGTGTGGATGAAAGAAGAAATAGAGAAGGTTTAGAAGAACAAACAATGAAAAAAAAATGTAATGGAAACAGTGAAAGAAAAAGTGATCCATGTCAAGGAGAAAAATGATGACATCTATCTATCTATCTATCTATAGCCCGACGCCCTAATC
Organism: Coenobita brevimanus; assembly: GCF_032717465.1. Taxonomy (NCBI): domain Eukaryota; kingdom Metazoa; phylum Arthropoda; class Malacostraca; order Decapoda; family Coenobitidae; genus Coenobita; species Coenobita brevimanus. The sequence goes on along the minus strand of NC_136954.1, from coordinate 68,636,972 downwards.
CCGCAAAGGGTGGCCGCAGACAAAACGCCTCCAAGTCACTCTGTCACCCACCATTTGATGACATGATGGGGAAAAAAATAAATTCTTGTCTGTTTACGACGCAGAAAAAAAATAAAGCACGAAAATATTATGCTAAAAAATAAAACTGAAATTTTTCATCCGTCTCTCTCTCTCTCTCACCTGTAATTCAGCTCCAATTCTTTACCTTCTTCAATATTCCCTTTTCCTCTCCGTCTTTCTTTTTTTCTGTTCTCCCCTGCCTTAATCCTCTAAATCTTTCTCTCCATTCTCTCTTCTTCCCTTCTTGCTTCCGCCTCTTCCTTTCCCTATACCTCTTCCTTCTTTCCTTCCTCTCTTCTTCCTTCCTTTCTTATCAGATCATATGAATAACCTTCCAGCATTCACTATCGTCCTTCTCTCTCTCTCTCTCTCTCTCTCTCTCTCTCTCTCTCCACGCCAGTAAAAAGCGTACCCGGCCACTTTAATCCCCCAGACTCAGTAGTTCTCAAAGAGTCCACGGAACCGGCAACCCCAACTTCATTTCTTTTTTTCCTTCCAGTTTTCTCCAGACGATTTTAGTCAGCTGAAGGAAGTGCTAAGTATGAATACATCTCTGAAGGATTAAGAATATGCCTCTATATTTGTGTGGATGTGCGGGGGTTTGGACAGACGGTTTTCCTCAGCTGAACAGCAGTAACTGTAGTATTGTAGTGATGGTGGTGGTGACAGTGATGGTAGTGATAGAAGTAGTAGTGGTGGTGGTAGTAGTAGTACAATTAGTAGTAGCAGTAGTAGTAGTAGTATAGTAGTAATAATAGTAGTAGTAGTAGCAGTGGTGGTGGTAGTAGTTGCTGTTTTTGTAGTGATGGTGGTAGTTGTAATAGTAGTAGCAGTACTAGTAATAGCAGTAGTAGTAGTAGTAGTAATGGTGGTGGTATTAACAGTACTAGAAGTAGTAGTAGTAGTTGCAGCAGCAGCAGTAGTAGTAGTAACAGTAGTAGCAGAAGTAGTAGTAGTAGTAGTAGTGGTAGTAGTTGCTGTTGTTGTTGTAGCAGTAGTAGTAGTAGTAGTAACAGTGGTGGTGGTGGTATTAACAGTATTCACACTGTAACCCAGTTCCGTCAGATGAAAACAAACCGGCATCAGTAATATAAAAACGGCCCATTATTATATTCCTTTCCTTCCTATGCACGTATTTAGGTCCTTGTTTCACACACACACACACACACACACACACACACACACACACACACAAAACTCAACTACTACCTCAGGCAACAGACATCCACACATCCAGTATCCTGTCATTCATCCTCATCTTAACCTTGGCCACACATAGTAAAGTGCGTCGGCAGGATTCAGAAACAGGGAAAAGGTGAGGACGGGACTGCTGGTGATGATGATGATAATGATGATGATTCAGGTTCCCGCCCACTCTATATACACCAAAGATGATGATGATGATGGTGACGTGGTAATAACGATGATGATTCTTCTCTACTTGACACCACCACGAGAAAAGTAACAAGCGTAAGATTAACGGAGCCCTTTGTGTTGTTATTTTTTTTTATTTTAGGTACTGCCAATTCACTCAGGTTACCCAGCATTCCTCAGTGAACAAGTCGGAGGAAACAGCCACCAGAAACGGCAATAAAATACGTAATATATTGGCACTTGTGAAAATCATGAACGAAACGCATACACATATTCAAGGAAGATGTATATAAAAAAAAAAACCTTCCCCCCCAAAAAAAAAAGAAATTAAAAAAAAAGAATGCCGCTCACTCCCAAAAATAAAAACAAAGAAATAAAGAAAAAGTTTACTCCAACGAAATAGCATTACAAAACAGAAAATGAAAGAGAAAAAAGTTGTTGTTAGCATGAAAAAAAAAAATGCCCTTTCAAAAAAAAAAAAAAAAAAAAAAAAAAAAAAAAAAAAAAAAAAGAAGTAAGGATGTTCCCCCCCCCAAAAAAAAGACAGAAGTGAGGAAAAATGGAAACGTAAAAAAAATATTCACTGTCGCTTCCCCCCACCCACCCCACCCCCCAAAAAAACAGGCAGTTGAGGGACGTAAAAATGGGCAGATGAAGTTTGGACCACAGGAGAGAGAGAGAGAGAGAGAGAGAGAGAGAGAGAGAGAGAAAGAGAGAGAATAAACAACTACTCAGCTTCTCAAGGGAAAAAAAATAAAACCTAAAAAAAAAAAAAGGGAAAAATCAAACTGCTGCTCACCACTTGAAAAAATAAAACGAAATAAACAGAATAAAATAAATAAATACAATAAAGGAAAAGGAAATATATTACCCCCTAAAACGATCAGAGAAAAAGTATACTGATAGTGGCATCAAAATACCCATGGGCAATACAGCACTCACTCGGCTATGCAGGGAAGGCCATAAAAACAAGCAGATAAAGTTTGGACCAGACGGACTTTGTAAACATTCGCAACACCAACACGTCACTATAAAAAAAAAAAAAAAAAAAAAAAAAAAAAAAAAAAGAGAGAGAGAGAGAGAGGACTCCCGAAAAAGGAAAAAAAAATGGAAAAAATACCAGCAAAAAATATTATACTGTTTATCGCCATAGCGGAAAAACGTCATTCCTTAAAAAAAAAAAAAAAAAAAAAAAAAAAAAAGGTATCGGTACTGCCAAAACGATTAAGAAAAAATAGTAAAAAAAAAAAAAGACAAAAAATCATAACTTCTCCAACGCTAATAATATGATTTTAAAAAATATCATCCCAAAAGCGAGAGAGAGAGAGAGAGAGAGAGAGAGAGAGAGAGAGAGAGAGACTAAATTCCCGCAGTCAAAATATCCATATCATAACACAGATAAAAGGACAAGAAAAATAAAATATGAAAACGATAAAAATAAATAAATAAATAAATAAATTGCCCGCCTCACCCAAAAGAAAAAAAAAAAAGAAAGAAACAAAGGAGAAGCAAAGAAAAAATAAACACATGTACTCCTCTCAAAAACGTGAAAAAACGAAAAACGAAAAAGAAATTTGCCCCCATCTAAATATCCTTGCATAATTCAACACTCTCTCTGTCATTCAGGGGAGGGACGTCAAAACCGAGGGAAAAAAATCAGAGAAAACACACACACACACACAGAGGCAAATGAAGTTACACACACACACACACACACACACACACACACACAAATAATAAGAAAATAATGAAAATGAAAATAAATCAAATTACGGCTCCACCCCACCAAAAAAATACCACTCCCCTCCGAAAAAATCACCACCCCACACACGAAAAAATCACTTTACAAAAAAAAAAAAATCAGCACTGCAAAAAAATCACCACTCCACAAAAGAAAAAAATCACCACTCCACAACATAGAAAAAATCACCACTCCACAACACAGAAAAAATCACCACTCCACAAAAAAGAAAAAAAACACTCCACAAAACACAAAAATAAACACCACAAAACAGAAACAAATCATTACTCAAAAAAAAAAAAAAAAAAAAAAAACACCACTCAAAAAAATCACCCTCCCGATAAAAGAAAAAAAACTATATATGAATCTACTGGCGTCCACACACCCCCGCCCATGATGCAACACTAGTTTCGCTATTCAGGGGACGCAGGTGAGAATAGGGAGATAAAATTAGGAGAGAATATTTGGACCAGGTCTGAATCTACTAACACTGGCTTCACGTGGTATGGGAACATTTTTCTTCTTTTTAAATATGCGGGGGAAATATTATATCATCTTTTCTGTGTGTGTGTGTGTGTGTGTGTGTGTGTGTGTGTGTGTGTGTGTGTGTGAGAGAGAGAGAGAGAGAGAGAGAGAGAGAGAGAGAGAGAGAGAGAGAGAGAAAGCTGATATCCACGAGTAAATGAATGAAAGACGAATAATGTGTCCAGCGCTGTCATAATATTTACATCTTCAAAGGAGTGCAAACTGGCCCTTGTAGATCCCATTACACCACAGCAGTAGGGGCATTTTCGTGTTTCCACGTGGAGGAAAATATATAAATAAAAAAAAATGTGTGTGTGTGTGTGTGTGTGTGTGTGTGTGTGTGTGTGTGTGTAAGAACTCTGGCACAGAATCAGAGCACAAACAAAAAAGAAATAGTTAAAATCCTACGAGACAGAAAAAACGAACAGGATTTGGGAAAAAAAAAAGTTACAAAACCAAAAACTGAATAATAATAGGTACTCAAAGCTACACACACAAAAAAAAAATACAAAAATACTTAGGATACACAGCTAAAAGAGTATGCAGAAAAAAAAAAAAAAAAACTGACAAATTCCATGGATAGAAGTACAGAAAATAAAAACATATAAATCTGAACTCAGAAAAAACAGGAAATCATGTTACCGGATTTCACTTGCTTTATTCATTTGCTGTACGTTTACTTTATTTGAGAGAGAGAGAGAGAGAGAGAGAGAGAGAGAGAGACTACAGACATGCAACGCACGCCGATCTTTTATTTTCACTCCCGCCAGACGATTTTATTCAGCTTAAGAGGAAGCTTCCGGGCTCAGGGGGTTGTGAGAGAGAGAGAGAGAGAGACGTCTGCAGTTAGCTTTACTAATACTGCTAAGGAAGACGCGACCGTGAAAGGATTAAGTGCTACACGGTGTTCACTTTTACTTGGCATAAGATTGCAGTCTCTTTATCTGAAGTTCTCATCGGCAGCAAGAGATCAACACGAATACACTGCTAGTCACGAAGATGTGCTATGCCAGGGGGTGTCAGACCGTAGTACTGTTACATCACTGATCAACGTGAAAGCTACAAAAGGACGAAAGCCTGGAGACAAATGGAAAGAGAATGGACTATCGTGAAAGAACAAGAATAAACTACCGCGAAAACAGCAAAGGATGGGACACACACACACGGCACGCACCCAAGAGGTCCCGGGTTCGATTTGGCCAGGATCTTTTTACCCCCAGGTGTTCGGAACCTAGAAATAAGGCTTGGGACCTGAGCAGTAAATAGACGGTTGCGTGCCGTCGTCTGGGGGATTTTTTTTTTTCCTTGTCATGAGGTTTGTGATTGTCCCCGCGCGCGCGCGCACACACACACACACACACACACACACACACACACAGCCTTCAGCAGAATTTCACCACCATTCCCCTGTCATCTTTATGTCCTGTCTTCCATATTTCCCATTCCTTCCCTAGCTATAAAGCTCGCATTCTCCTCGGTTAAGGAAGCTCCGTAGCACCACTTTCTTGGCGATATATTTCTGCATATGAGTGGTTAATATCCTCCTGTAAGTTATTTACGCAGAGTATGGCCATATTGGATGGATTTATGTAAGAAAAGAGGAAAGTAAGGTGTAAGAAAGAAAGTAAACTGCGCAGTAAAAGGTGTTAGGGAGCTTCCTCAGCAGACGAATATATAGGGCAAAGAGCATCCCCACTACACCTGCTATTTCACTGTGTGCTCTAACTCTGCCATCACATGAGAATAATTAATGCATCACCTTCCACTACACAGCCACCAGAAAAGAGTCGGGGAGCTTTTGGCCAGAGCTGAAAGTTGACTGATATTATCTTCCTCACCACTGTATTCCTCTTCTATCCCTCTCCATCTGTCTGCCACCATCTATCCCTTTCCATCTATCCCCCTCCATCTATCCCTCTCCATCTATCCCCTCCCCATCCCCTTCCGACTATCCCTCTCCATCTATACCCCTTCAACTATACCCCTCCATCTATCCCTCTTCAACTAGCCCCCTCCATCTGTACCTAACCCCCTCCATCCACACGCCACGCCTACAGGTTTATGGTACTTTCCCTGTTATTCATACTTACAGGGAGAATTATTTACACATTTGTATAGGAGGACATGATTTTGTATTTGTGTTTAATGTTCCATGTATCAGTAATAACGACTAATAATAAATGCAACAACGACAACAATAAAAATAATAATAATAATAATAACAATAAACTAAACAAAGCAATCAGTGACGAGGTAGGCATCCCCTCCTCCCTAAATAAATTACATGGGTAGAGATTTGTACTGCGCCAGACAGGAATCTCTCTCTCTCTCTCTGTGTTAACCTGTTTCTGTTCCGCTTCCTTCACTGTCAACTCCTCTGTCTGCCTGTATCTCTCTCTGTCTCTGGTGTTTGCTCAGAGCGGGGAGTATGAGAGCAGGAGACAGAGGGAGAAACACAGAATGAAATTGTATTGTGCTCGCTTTGTCTTTCTGTTTACCCATCTCCTCCTTCCATCGTATTTTTCCAATGTAATTCTTCGCCTCCCCTCAATGCTTGGTGTGGCTATCCCGATTTTGTATTTTTGAGATTATTATTTACGCTTTTCTTGTCCCTTTGTCAGTATATGTAATTACTTGAAAGAGAGAGAGAGAGAGAGAGAGAGAGAGAGAGAGAGAGAAGGGGGGGAGGATGAAGGGAGTCAGTAAAATGTGAGCTGATGACACGAGAATGCCTCTGAGTCCACCCCGTCTAGACGTGCTGTTTGTGGTGAGCCCCACGACACACAACAGTTTTACAGAGAAGCGAACTTGGCTCCTGTACAAGGTCAGCGACTGAGAAAGGTTAAAGAATAAACGAAGTCGGCTTAGCACATCTAATTTCGGTGAAGCGGATTTTACACGAGAACAAATGAAATCTCTCTAAACCTAATCGCGAGAAAATGACACATAAAGGGTACTGAGATGTGAAAGACTGAATATTAGTAACTGCTGCTGAAGTTAGGGGCTAAACATGTAGAATATTGCTTGAATTTCTGATTATGTATACGGCACAGACATTCCCTGAACATCCAATATGTGATGAAAGGAGTAATGGAAGGTAGGATGACGAAACGTGGGGGAGGTTGCAAGGTGTAGTTATCAACGCTGGCAATTCATACACTACTGACACAGAAATACCCTGGCCTTGCACCAGCCCTCCCTCCCCCCCCCCACTCTTTCATTCAACGCACAGCACTCCAGATCATCTCATCCTCAGATTTTTTTTCGATATCAAAATTTTTCACTTTCTCAAATTATTCCAGATGACTGATTTTCTCGCTCTCCATTTTTATCGGTCAAAAAAAAAAAAAAAAAAAAAAAAAAAAAAAAAAATCTTTATTCTCAAATTACTCGCATTACCAAAAATTTTTCCTTTACCCTAATGTGTTTCAGTTACAAAAATTTTCGATCACTGAGGTCTGTACTTGGTGGGACTGGAGGCTTTGTAGCTGTATTTCTTATGTATTTTTTTCATAATTCATTTTATCCTTCTCTTGTATGCTGTTTGTATCGTTTCAGTATAGACATATTTTACATCAGTGACATACAGGAGTCTATTGAGATGAAATATACAGAATAAACAGCCATAGAAGAGGTGTTACGAAATCTCAGAAGCCACTTACAATACGGCCTTCCAAGTTTTATCAGATAACCTTTAGAACTGTGTGCAAGGGGAAGAAATTGAGGGAGTCTGGGGTTTGTGAGGAAAAAAGAAAAATGAGAGAAATGTTCCCTCCCTTCTCGTGCTGCCCTTGAAAATCTCTCTCTCTCTCTCCTTAATCTTCCTCCAACGCTCCTCCTTTCTCGGTATCTCTTTCTCTTTTCCTTCTACCTTTAGCTTCTCTTCCCCCCTAACCTCTTGTTGCTTTCTCCATCTCTCTCTCTTTTTTTTTTCCTCCACCTTCCTCTCTCTCTCTCTCTCGTCACAGTGAGGCCAATCGGAATGGAGGAAAGCCATTTGGGAGTCAAGGTCGCATTTTAAGTGGCTCTTGAGATTTCGTTCCGCCTCTTCCTCAGCGATTTATTTTTTACCTCTAACATGGAAAGAAAGAAAAAAAAAAAAAAAAGGCGAGATGATGACGATGATGATGATGATGATGATGATGATGATGAGGAGGAGGAGGAGGAGGACGATGAGGATGATGACGATGATGATGATGACGATGATGATTAATAACAATGATAAATGATAATGATGACGACGAAGACGACGACGATGATGATGGTGATGATGATGATGGTGATGAGCTCTTGAATTATCCTCTTGCATGTCTCTGAAATACACTACATCGATATTCAGAACGACAAAAAAATAAAAGGAGTCAATATCAGGGTGTAATAAGACAAATAAACCGCTAAAGAAGAGGTGTTAAGAAGCCTTTCATGACACCCACAATACACCCCTCAGCAGGTTCCAGGGAGACACAAGGTACAGTTGGGGACAATATTTCGCGACACATTTCCATCCAAAATATTATGAAACGCGTGCAGAATATTCGGAAGAGGTCGCTGGCCTCCGAATATTTCACCATAATTATTGTCTGATGTTTTTGTTCACTGTATTTTTATTTATCGTACTGAAATGGTCGATAAAGGTCCACAAATGTACAGTCTCGGACATAAATGCTGATCTGGCCGAGAGCGATACATGACGAGACAGTGAACAGTGAATTTCGAAACCCAGTGAAGCGGTGTTCGGACTGCAACTTTTTTTTTCCCCCAGATCATTATGTAAGACTTCCATACTTGTGCGAGTAATAAGTGCAACCATATTTTTGTCCGCACCTGTACAACTTCGTCCGCATCTGCCAGGACACAGTGGCCCGAAGTCTTGTCGAGTAAGGAGGGTCCCTAACTCTTCCTATGCGATTTAATTTTCCTTACTACCCCTTACTCTTCTCTTCTGTAATTTAAATACTTCAAATACCACCACACTCTGCATAAATAATATACACATTTATATGAACCAGCTGTATCCAAAAATAAATCGCTAAGGAAGAGGTCCTAGGGAGATGAATACCGGCCACGTCCATCCCTCCACACCAAGGCTCTTAATCTAGAAATCTTGGGAGACCTTCTAACGTCTTATTTGTCCGTTCATTTCATTATTTGGTAAGTTTGCATTATCTCGTACTAATTATGTCGATCTTAGCATTACTGAAATCACACAGAAGAGTCCGGGGCGAATAAGGCAAACATACCGCTAAGGGCGATGCCATAATGCGTCTCATGCCAGGGGGATATAACACTAAGACACAGGGTAATACTTGTGTCCATAAAGAAGGCTGTATAGAGGGGAACGATGGCTTCATACATTAGCTATGTAATGAGGGGCCATATTCTCGTGGGTTAAGGAGGCTCCCTAACACTTACTCCTTATCAGCATATTTCTGTACATAGCACGTTAAGAACTAGTCTGTTATCGACGCAAACCATGTTCATAATGAAAAACACTATAAATCACATTCAAGGGAATATGGTGTACAATGTAAACTACATCCATAAGACGCAGGTGTCACAAACCGTAAGTCAAAGAGGATATTACCCCAGCTCCTCACAACAGTTACAACAAACAATAAATTACCAACAAGGGTCCATTAGTGTCAAGGTTCTGGTTGGCGCAACAACATGCACGCAAGCACGCACGCACGCTCGCATGCACGCACACACACACACACGTGTCAAGGTTCTGGTTGGCGCAACATGCACGCAAGCACGCACACACACACACACACACACACACACACACACACACACACACACACACACACATATATATATATATATATATATATATATATATATATATATATATATATATATATATATATATATATATACTGTATATATCAAACATGAGTCGGAAAAAAAAAAACGCCTTTCCAGGGCATTAAGCACTTCAAATACTGGACAATGTATACACAGATAAAGACGGAGCAAACACTGAGTCATCTTACAGGTGGCACTGGAGGTTTCGTGGCACCTCTTCCTTACCGATTTATTTACTACTCCACCTTACGATCTCGACTATTACTTCCGCCAACGAAGCTGGAGGAGGCTATGTACTGACCTATGTTTGTTTGTCCACACGATATCTCCATAAGTTTTCAATAATTTTCAGATAAATTTTCTGGGGGGGTCGCCCATAGGCCAAGAAAGAATTTATTAAATTTGGGGGCGAATCCGGATGCGGATGCTATGTATCCAGAATAATATCTCCAAAAGTTATCAGTGAATTACACTAACATTTTGTGGAAAAGTGGCCCATGGGTAAAGGAACAACTGATTAAAATTGCGGGCGAGTCTGGATCCTCGGTATTCCACACAGTATCCACGGATTTAGATCCTTTTCAATGGCAATGACAAAGGCGGAGGTATGCGTTCTCTGAGTGCTTTCTAGTTTACTGTGTATAAATTTAGTATCGTCACAGCTGTACCGATATCATACAAGAGGATTCTGAAAAAATTCACTAAGGAAGGGGTGTCACGAAATCTTCAAAACCACTCAAAATACGACCCTGACAATGAGGCAGCTTTGCAGCAATACAATACTCACATAACGCCACTCAGGGAACAGCGAGGATGGTCACCCCTACCTTAAATGTCGGGAGTGAACAGCCGAGCCCCGGGCCTCTACTCACCTGATGGGGGGAAAAAAGAATTGGATAAGAAAGACAGATAGATACATACATACACAGACAGACAGATAGATTAGTTCCCCACCAAATTTCAACCTTCAGCAGTTCAAGTCTTACTATTACAAATATTTTATGAATGGAGGACACCTGTAATCTGATGAATGGATTTTTTTTTTTTTTCATTCCTCTGCTTATCTTCTGTAAAAAAAAAAAAAAATAAAAGGGAGAGAGAGAGAGAGAGAGAGAGGGGGGGGGGCACAGACATTTTTTTTTTTTATTGTTTGTAGAGTAACTATCAACAATTTCTAAAAATTCGCTTTTCATGATTTCTCTCCTTCTTGATCTCTCTAAGACAACAATGAGACTGCAAACACCTTCAAAATACACACACCGATATTTCATGCACGGATGCTTTAAAACACAGACACCAGACCTGGAGAAATACTTAATGTTTGTCTTCCATTATATCCACAAACTGATGTGTGTACTGAGAGAGAGAGAGAGAGAGAGAGAGAGAGAGGAAAACGGGCGAAAGACAAACAAATGAGAAAACAAAGAGAAAATGGATAACTGAAAAAAAGAAATCACACACACACACACACACACACACACACACACACACACACACACACACACACACACACCAAGCCTAAGTCATCAAAAACCAGTAATTGCTGTTAAACCCAGGAAGACCACAAACACCACGAAACCATCCCACACAGTCCAATGCTCTCACAAAAAAAAAATAAAAAAAGATATAAATGAATAACAAGAAGAAAAATTGCTGTATGAATCCACGTGTAAACCAGTGATTGGCTTACGTTGCTTTGGGCTCTTTTATTTACCTGTCAAAAAATAGATACGATATATAAACGAAGTAATATGGAGGTAAATAAAAAAAGAAAAGGAGAAAAAATCAAACTATACTTTAACCTTTCTTTTTCCAAGTTAACTGAAAGGACTAGAGAAATGACGGCAGGGGATTTCAGTGATATTTCTTCGTATGTTCCAGTGTGCCTGTTAATTGTGAGGAGATGTAATAAATATTTAGATTAATGCCGTGTAATTATAACTTAATGATGCAATTTAGACTGTTTTATGGTAAAAGGAAGTGATATACGGGGCAGTGTTTGTGTTGGGCCTTATGATTATGATGATGATGATGATCATTATTATTACCATATTACAGTTGCTGTTGTTCCTGTTGTAAATATTACTGCAGCAGCTGCAGCAGCAACTGTCGTAGTCGCAGTAGGTATGTTTTTGTTGCTGTTGGTGGTGGTATTATTATTATTATTAGTAGTAGTAGTTGCAGTTTTTGTTGCTGTGTTGTCAGAGGTGGTGGTGGTGTCGCAGCAAAAACTACCACACCGATTCCTTTGCAAATGTTCCAGCATGTAGTCGTCAACATATACTGGTGCACCTCGATACTGATACTGAGATCCAACAAATACTCTCTGAGATACTGAGGAAAATCAAAATGGCCAACTCATGCCTGAAAGTGCTAAATCAGAAAGAACATGGCCGATTTTGACCAAACTCGGCGGAAATGTAGTGGGTCATGATTGAACAGGATTTGCATAGTATGAATGACCTTGACCTCGATCTCAAGGTCACAGATCAAAATCCGTTAAAATTTTTGGTCATACCAAAGTCCCTTAACATTAGGTTTACAACAATATCCAAAGTATTTACATCTGGAACATGGAGTTCTTTGAATATTGCTCCGGCATTCACAATTCTAGTTATTATCATTATTATTATTTATTAGTCATTTTTAATTACTATCATTATTAAGTATCATTAGTAGTAGAAGCAGTAGTAGTATGGGCAGCAGTTGCAGTAGTATTAATACATCCCTTCATTACAACTCTACCACCACACATCCTGTGGTATATACTATAAATGTTAGTTATGGTCCTGCAGTATCATAAACACACTTATATTACCCTTATATCACACCCTATAAACCAGCCCCCTCTTAGCTCCTACACCTCTTTACTCTTACCTCCTACACCTCTTTACTCTTACCTCCTACACCTCTTTACTCTTACCTTCTACACCTCTTTACTCTTACCTTCTACACCTCTTTACTCTTACCTCCTACACCTCTTTACTCTTACCTCCTACACCTCTTTACTCTTACCTTCTACACCTCTTTACTCTTACCTTCTACACCTCTTTACTCTTACCTCCTACACTTCTTTCCTCGTATTTCTTATCCCTATTTACTCTTATTTCCTACAGCTCTTCACTCGTACTCCCTCTACCTCTTATCTTTTGTTTACCGTTTATTTTCCTTTCTGTTATTTCCTACTGTTACTATTTCCTTCTGTTTTTTTATTTTTTCACTCCTATCTACTGTTTCCGGTATTGCTTATTCTGATTTAATTATTGTTTTGTTTTCCTTGTTTCTTCCTGTTTACTGTTGTTTTCCTGGGGTTGTGTTACTGTTACTCTTACGTCTGTTTGGATCGTTGGTTTATGTTCTCATGTGTTATCACCGTTTGTCTTGTTTATCTTACTTGTTATTGCTCACTAGACTATTGTTTACCGTGGCTTTTGCTACTACTACAACGACTGCTACTACTATTACAATAACAACACCACCTAATAATAATAATAATAAATAAATAATAATAATAATAATAATACCGGTAATCATAATCATAATAAAAATAATAATACAACTAATAACTCGACCATCCCTCCCAGCACGTAAACAAGAGACAAGAGAGGTAGGGAGGAGACACTAATGAAGACACAAAGGGGCAGCCAGACCAGAAACGTTTTTAACCAAGTGACAATTAAACGTTTTAGGAGCCTCGTAAACCTTGCACACTCCCTCCCTCCCCCCCACTCTCTCTCTCTCTCTCTCTCTCTCTCTCTCTCTCTCTCCACTTGCTAGAATAAAATCTTGTCGGTAGATATTTGATTAACAGCTGCGTTAAAATTTGCTCACACACACACACACACACAGAAGGAAACAGTTAGAGGAAGGGAGGGAAGGATAGGAGTGAGGGACGTGGAGGTGCAGAGTAGTGAAGGTAGGAGAGAGAGAGAGAGAGAGAGAGAGAGAGAGAGAGAGAGAGAGAGAGAGAGAGAGAGAGAGAGAGAGAGAGAGAGAGAGAGAGAGATGGAACAAGTCAACAGCGCTAAAAGGTCTGAGTGGAAACAGCCATCACAGCAGTAAAACCCAACACTGCCCTAATCTCATCACTATTTCTGAACCCTAATTACCCCTCTCGAATCCTAATTAGGTTGAGATTAATTACACTTCTGCTGAGAGTAATTACTTTCCTACAAAGCAAAGGTACCCGGCAAGGTAGGCAAGGGATGATGATGATGATAGTGGACTTGATTGGGGTTAATTTGAAGATGAGATGCCATTAGGGGTGTTAAGTGAATAGGAGAGAGAGAGAGAGAGAGAGAGAGAGATGGATAGTGACAGATGCCTGGATACAAAGATATAAACAAAATGGGATTGCCGAGAATTAAAGCTGTCCCAGTCGTGCAAATAACTACACCATCAATCCCATAACTCCCTCCCGTTACCCTCCTCCACCACACACACACACACACACACACACACACACACACACACACACAAAATAACATAAATACGAAATCGAAAAAAAAAATCGAAATATTTACAGCACGGTAAGTCCAACAATCCTTAATACATCCAAAAATAAATACAAAAATAAAATAAAAAATAACTAACAATACTTAACACATCGAAAAATAAAGCATAAAAAATCGAAAAAAACAGCTCCAAAAATCCTTAATGCGTCCAAAAATAAAGGACAACAAAATCGAATAACTAAAAATCCTTGACACATCCAAAAATAAAACACAATAAACAACAAATAAAAACTGACTCAATCGCTAATACCAAAAAAACACACATCTTCACCTCAATTTTTTTGTTTTCCAAATCCATCGCACGTTTCAGGGAGGTGGTCTGAAACTTTTGTCCGCGCCTGTATCCGGTCCGTGGGCTTTTATTTAACCGTGAATAATAATCGTGAATAATGTAGGGCCATTTGCCGTTCAGCGCTCTGCATTAATTATTTCATTTGGCCTGACTAATTAGAAACGATAAGTGCGGTGTTGTGTGTGTGTGTGTGTGTGAGAGAGAGAGAGAGAGAGAGAGAGAGAGAGAGAGAGAGAGAGAGAGAGAGAGAGAGATTTAAATATGAAAGACAGACAGGCAGACACAGAAAAAATGCAGGTATAAGACAGATAGACAGACAGGTGAATAATAAACACAAAAGTATTATAAACTCTACGGTACCAGCCCTCCAGATTTCACATTACACAGCGCCAGGAAATACAGAAGGGGAGAATATCAGTGGGATTAAGAGAGGCTCAGACGGTTAATCCCCTCACTCTGATGGCGCGATTTTTACACTTCATTCCTGCTGCCACCGGACGATTTTCCTCAGCTCTGGCGAGATTCTGGAGGCGTTGGATTCAGATTTTAAGGTCTGCCCTAAGGTTGAACAAAAAACCGTCTGGTGGTAGCAAGAATAAAAGGAATCCAGTACGCCAGAGGGCTTTTGAGGGGTGGGGGGATTTAGGGAATGAAAAGGAAGTGGGGGGGGGATTAGTTTAAGAGCCGCCGCCTAGAGATTCGAACCCATAAACCTGACACATGCTCGTCGTTAAAACTAGTGCACTAATAGTTTTGCAACCCCTTAAATATTTTATCCATGCTGCCACCAGACGATTTTATTCATTTGCCAGACGATTTTTATTCATCTGTCAGACGATTTTACTCATCCGTCAGCCGATTTTATTCATCTGTCAGACGATTTTATTCATCTGCCAGAAGGTTTTATTCACCTGCCAGACGATTTTATTCACCTAAGCACTGGCCCCTCGTCGAGTCAATGCTAACCCCTTCATCCTCCGGGAAAAAAAAAATCACGTGTCCCCAAAATGTTCATGATGTACCGTATCAGTAAGTTTGTATGATGTTCATTACAGGAATGGAAGTTTTCAAAGAGGGCGCGTGATAAAACTAATCCCTTCCCATACTGGCAAAGTACAAGAAAGGAAGGGGTGCCGCAGTCAGTGATGCATGTGAAAATATGAGAGAGAGAGAGAGAGAGAAATTACCAGCATTCGATATTAATATCTGCGTAATCCTTTAAGCATAAAACTATACACACACACACACACACACACACACATATATATATATATATATATATATATATATATATATATATATATATATATATATATATATATATGTATATATATATATTAATGCATAAAATAATAGTGTCTTCAAACTTACGCAAAGTAAATTAACATAAGCGTGACATATATACCTTTTCAGAACGGTAAACAGCGGCGACTGAAAAAATCTGGAAGTTGCAAGAATAAATTACCTAAGAATTCCACCATCCTAAAAGAGCCACGTTCCCTGTTAATTAATTTCACGACAAGACTACACACACACACGTCTCTCCCCCTCCCTCTCTCTCTCTCTCTCTCTCTCTCTCTCACACACACACCTTGTTTTGCTAATTACACATCAGAGACATGACGTGTGCACTGCCCTTCACAAATTATGCCATAAATTAATCTAATATATTCCTTAATAACCCCTTCTACCCGAGAGAGAGAGAGAGAGAGAGAGGGGGGGGAGACTTCATTAACTCCTCCACTGGCAGAGGGCTCTCCAAGGCTGTATATAATCGTCTGTTGGTGACGTGGCTACAATAACTACGTTCCGTGGTGTTAATTAAACCAATATTAAGTCCACACTTGACAAATGGGCCTGACTCCGCTAATCTACAGCAACTAATTCTAAATGTGTGTGTGTGTGTGTGTGTGTGTGTGTGTGTGTGTGTGCGCGCGTGCGCGTGCGTGTGTGCGCGCGCGCGCGCGCGCTTGGATTCATTAACTCTACGGTCACAGCTTGCCTTATTTCACACTTCATCTTTTTGCTGGGATGAGAGGGGAGAAGGGGAGGAAGAATGGAGATACAGAAGCGATGGAAGGGAACAGAAGGTTGGAAAGGGGAAGGGAAGGAAGGATGGAAAAAGCAGAGGGATGGATGGATGTAAAGAGGAGGGAAGGAAGGCCCTGCTGAGACACACTGCACTTGATCCACGGCAACCTGAAAAAGTATACTAACTTCACTCGAATCTATTTATATTGCAGATCCGTTTACATCAACGGCTCTGAACCTCTTAGCCTTGGATCACATATTGACGCCCCCCCCCACCCCCTGTCCCGCTTCTTGCCATCATCTGACTCTGAAAACTGATTCCAAAGCCGCAGGTTTAAGTGTGCGTTAACCCTGCTGAATAGAGATTCCATTAGCCCTTCCCCTGCAATTCACTAACCCTCTTTTCAGGGGATACAACGGAAGATGAGGGACGTGTGTGTTTTAACTGACGTTTGGTCTGTCTTGCAATATAAGCCTTACCAGTATCTTCAACACCCAGACTAAATGGGATAAAAGCCAGAAGACGACCAAGCGACAGGCATGAAGGAAAGAAACCAAATTGTTGCACGGGTACAAAGGCAAATGTGCTTTGAAAGCTGAAAGAGACATAATATTAATGCTGAACAGAAATCAATAGTTCATCGTGATACACACACACACACACACACACACACACACACACACACACACACACACACACACACACACACACAATTTCCTGGGGCCACCATGTACGGGCTACCTGGCGTTCTGTGCACCAACTTTGCAACAGTCGGCGTGTTTTCACATGACGGAACCGGACTACTCCCATAACTTTCTCTTAATTACCAGACGCCGTAAGTTGAGGCCACAAACAAACCGCCTCCATGTCGCCCTGTCCACCGCCATTTCACTGCTCTCCCCCAGCTCACACCCTCCTCTCTCAATTACCTCTCCACTTCATCCCTCCACCTCATCCTCGACCCCCCCCCCTTCCCTCTTCCCCCTCCACCTCACTCACATACTCTCCTCTTTAGTCTCTCTCTCTCTATCCTCTTCACATGGCTAAACCACCTCAATGTATTTCTCCAAATGTTTTCTGTCAAATCCACATTCACACCACAACGCTTCATCACTTCCTCATTTGTCAGTCTGTTTCTCCATGTAACTCCACATGCTCCTCTCACATAACTCATGGTCCACGCATCGCTTCCATACGACAGAGTTGGTATTACAATACTATCATGTAGCGACTTTTTTTTTTACCTCCATGCGCGCTTCCCTATCGCTTCAAAGAACCAGCAACCTTTCTTCCTTGATGTACCCTTTCAAGCACCTCGTCCTCCAAACTTCCATCCTTACTCATCACACTAACTAAGAACTTAAATGTACTCACATTTCCATTTCCTCATCATTCCAAAACTTTACCATGGTTAAATACGCTACGATAGGCGTTGGTTAAAAGGCTGGAATGTATCTCCTTGGTTACTCTGTTAAATCAACTCCCTATCCTAATTAAACATAGCCATCAATTGAGCGGATGGGGGTTAGGAATCACTGTCAGGATAGTGTAAATGCCCCATAATTCCACCATACATCACCATATGTTCTGTACTTAACCTCCAGACGATTTTATTCAGCTTAGGAGGGACTCTGAAAAGGGTTAGTGATAGCCTTCAACGTCCTCAACATTACAGCAGTCAGTGTGTTCACCAAACTGAGATCCCTATCCCCTCTCAGTTAGGTTGATGCCCATGTGTTGTCTGTGCGGAGGGTGGATTGATTATACTCTCTTTTCTCTACCTCGGCCACGATATTCATCCTTTTGTAGCTTATTTCATGTGGCTCAGCGGCAGAAAAAGACAGTACACATCCCTTCCTTACTACGGTACATTTTCGTGACTACCATCCAACTTTAGTGTTCGTCTATTGTTGTAACTCAGAAATGAACCCGAAGAGATGGCAATTATATGTCAAGTTAGAGTTAAAAGGGTATAGTAACTACGGGGGCTCAATCCCACCTCACGGCTAAGACGCATCAAACATCAAGCAACCACCATGTCACGGTTTAAGTTGGGGGGAGTGACCCAGGTCCGCCAGATGAGGACACACCGAGAATAGAGGGCTACCCTGAGACCTGAACTGAAAAAAAGCGTCTGGCGGTCGCACTACAAAATAATAAAAATAACAATAATAATAATAATAATAATAATAACAACAGACTGTCCTCTTAATTACTCCCATGTTAAAGTCCGCAGCAGGCCAACTGTCCCATGCCCGGCTAATTACATCATATATACATGGTCATGCCTGCACCAGACTTCACGAATTTCAACATGAGGCCGGGTTCTGTACAGCCGCTGGTCTCCACAAATGTACCAGCAATTTCTGTCCTTACTCAGTGACGTACCCTCTTCCCATTTTCCTAATACTGATAGGGAAATGTAACAATGATTTTTACCTCACCCTAACTTCTTGGAGGAGGAGGAGGAGGAGGAGGAGGAGGAATCCATAACTCTTCGGATCTTGCCCACCAAAATATGATGCTCGGAAAGGAAGTGATGATGATGATGATGATGATGATGATGGTGATGATGACATAAGCCCACGAGAATATAAATGGGAGAATGTGATGATTCATAACGGTGATGAAGATGACTGACTAAAAATTGTCTGGGGAAATAATAATAATAATAATAATAATAATCATAATAATAATAATAATAATAATAAACGTTACAAAATCACTATCATTTAACAAACCTTTTCCAGAGCAAAAATTATATTCCTTTGAGCGAAGACAATCGTTGTATGAGTTAGCTACCTAGTTTATTTGTATCTATCTATCTATTTGTCTGTTTATGTATCTATTCCTAAGTGACTACTCCAGACTCCAACAACGGCATTCATGAGAGAGAGAGAGAGAGAATAGGGGAAAAGAGATGCATGTAAGAACGGACAACAAAAGGGAAAATTGTACCATAATTCTAGAATACAGGTATAAATACTGTTCATTAAAAATCGTCAATATGTATTTAGAAATCATCTATGTAGATAAGTTACATCAATGACAGACAGGTAAAGAGAGAGTTAAACAAATGGATATAGACTGATAACGAATACATATTGACAGACAGAGGAATGGATGGATGGATGGATGAACTGATGGACGAATGGATAACTCGAGACAGACAGACATAACGATAGACACACAGATAGATATAAACATACTCGTAGATATACATACATAGACATACGTATATGGATAGTTAGACAAAAAACAAATAGAGAGGGACAGACAGACAGAAATACCCGTTCAATTCATACCTTTGTACCTATTAATTATGGGTGATTAAATACCTGGTGCTTAAAATATTCAGAATAACTTGATTGCATAACACAACTCATCTTTAATTCATGGGGGAGAGAGAGAGAGAGAGAGAGAGAGAGAGAGAGAGAGAGACATTCTGGCTTTCTTCCAATTTTACTGTTCCCCATTCCTTGGTTTTTGTCTCCCATCTTCCAGTCTCTTTTCCGTCTCCTCTTGTACAATTATTAAATCACATCTCTCCCTCTCTCTCTCTCGTTATCATTTATTCACCCTGTCTCATAAGCTGCCAGTTCTTTTACCTTCCCCTCTTCAACACTCCCTCTCTTTATATTATCGTTATTATTCTTTCAGTCATCCATCACTTCTCCTTCCCCTCATCTTCTTTCCTCTCACTACCGCCATCTTGCAGTTCATGTGCCTCGTTTCCGGCGTCGTCTTCCTTCTTCTGGTTAATTATCTATCTTTTTCCCAAGCTTTTTACATGTTCTTTATTATATAGTTTCTATTCTTTTCACATTTTCTGTTAAGGATAGAGTTTAGCTATGTATTCTCTCTCTCTCTCTCTCTCTCTCTCTCTCTCTCTCTCTCTCTCTCTCTCTCTCTCTCGATGTTGTCGCTGGGTAAGGATTGATATATGCGGTTCACGACACCATATACTCGTATACGTTTCACATGACACCAAATATACGAGAGAGAGAGAGAGAGAGAGAGAGAGAGAGAGAGAGAGGGGGGGAGTGGGGGGTAAATGTGTTGAGTTTTGGAAAATAGCAAAGGCGTTGAGTTTAATCCAATCCATCAGGGGTAAGTGAAGGATGGAGGGCGGGCAGGGGCTGTGAGGAGGTGTCTGCATTACGATATTATCTTTAAGTACTACTATTCGTATTACTACTACTACTATTACTGTACATCTGCTGCTGCTGTTACTACTACTACTACTACTACTACTACTAATAATAATAATAATAATAATAATCATCATCATTATTATTATTATTATTATTACCACTACTACTACTGTTGCTGCTGCTTCTACGCACCTCTTTTACTGTTTAATGCGATAATAATGACTGATGTTGATGATGATGATGGTTTCTCACAACTATTATGACATCATAATTGTTCTACCTTTCCACTGTTCTCCTTACAACTGCTGCACAAATTATTAATCAGTTATTCTTCCTAATATCACTACTGTTGCAAATTTCCCTCCTCCTCCTCCTCTTCCTCTTACACCTCTTCCTCCTCCTCCTCCTCCTACACCTCCTCCTCCTCTTCATCCTTGCCTTCTTCTTTTCTTTTTTCTTTTCTGTGTTGTTTTAGCGAAAGAAGCAGGCGCCTAGTTTAATCGAATCAGTCAGAGGTAAGTGACGGATTGAGGACGGCCAGACGATGTGGATACGTGGATTGGATTATTACACGGCCCAAGAGGAAAGTTATTGTTTTCCTGTTTTCTCCTCTTCTTCTTCGATCTTCTTTATTCATCGATCTTTTTCTTCTTATTCTTTGATCTTCCTCTTCATCTCGGTACTTACTGTCACGGCTTCTCGTCTTTAAGATCGATTAGCACGAAAATTACTATACACGTCCCCGGGTCTGATGTGTGGAGATAATTTTCCCCTTTTTGTGTGTGTGGTGGGGCTATAAAAATGGTATAATCCAAAAAGTGAAGGGCATCAGAGCAGACCACGAAAAAAAAAAAAATGCGAGGCAATATATTCGATCTGAAATACAAGATATTCTAAGTTTGCATTTAATGTGTAAATACTATACAAGTGTACATATTCCCTTAAGTTTGTAGCTCAGGAAATGAACCACGGAACAGACAGGCTAGAGAGCACGTTCGAATCTAACTCGCCCCGTGCCATACCTGCGTCTGACACTGACCACAACACACGTCTTGACTGGCACTGTTGTTCTGGTGTCTGGGGGTTCCGCGCCCATCGTGCGGTAGTTCTGCACTTTTTATAACACCTTTGGGCCATATACCTTTTGTTCTAAAGGTTTAAATCGAAAACCTGAGAGAAAAGTCAAGCGATACCATGCCCAGAAATATGCATCGTAACTTTAACACCAACTGCTCCATAAATAAAGGAGGAAGGCCATAGCAACGAGCGACGATTAGAACACTGAGCATTAAAAAAAAATAAAAAAAAAATATTGGTTAAAAAAAACTTCGAAAATATAACAAATGGACAATATTCTCTTCAGCTTCGAACGCGGGTATGGTACATGGCTATTTGGATTTGAACGTGCGCTCATAGTTACTCCTCCTCCTCTTATTATTATTATTATTATTATTATTAATATTACTTAACACTGTTTTTATAAAGCAGGGACAAGCACTGCAGATGCATGCGACTTGACTTTCAGAGTTAAAGAACGCGACAGACAACACGAGGGATTTAAAGTCCCGCCATTTAAATACCCCACACATACTGAAAGAACAGAAGCCATAAACTTCCCTCACTTCACTGTTTTTTTTATTTTCGGATGATTATACTGAGCACAGGAGGGACTTTTTGATGTGGAAAAGTTAGATATAGCCTTCATTTACCCTTTCAGTACAAGATGTCTAACCATGTCTGAATAAAACTGGCTGGAGGCAGAAAGAATATACCAAAAATAGAAATAGCAGCAGTAGTAGTAGTAGTAGTAGTAGTATAGTACCGGGTAGTAGTAGTAGTAACAAGAACAACAACAACAACAACAACAATAATAATAATAATAATAATAATACAATAGTGAAAGGGTTGGAAGCACGAGGTATATTAAAAGGTCATTTAAACACTGTAAACAAACATGAGGTATTTAAACTTAAATATAACAATCACACGAGAGAGAGAGAGAGAGAGAGGGAGGGAGGGGGGGGGGCAGTAACTCACGATATAGGAAAGCAAACATAAACCACTCTTGCTGTCATTTTCTTTCTCCGGAATTGTACATCCAGTCTCTCTCTCTCTCTCTCTCTCTCTCTCCTAATTTTCCACTCTTCTCCATTTCATTCACTCTTTTGCTGTGTGTGTGTGTGTGTGTGTGTGTGTGTGTGTGTGTGTGTGTGTGTGTGTGTGTGTGTGTGTGTGTGTGTGTGTGTGTGTGTGTGCTCTTTTAATCAACGCTTCTTTCTCCTATCGCTCCTCATTTTCTCCTTATCTTTCTTTCTCATCTTTCATTACCATCCTTCTCTTCTCTAGTCGACATCTTTATTCCAATACTTCTAATGTCTCCCTTGTCATTTCCACCACCTCATTTGTCTGTCTGTCTGTCTCACCAGCTTGTTCTCTCTTCCTCCTGGTTTCTTTCTTTCTCCTGCCTGTTCTCTTCGCCCTTCTGCTTGTTCTCTTCCTCCTCCTCCTTTCTCCTTTCCTCCCCCTGCTTTCTCTCTTCGTCCACCTACTTTCTTCCTGCTGGTTACTCTCTTCCTCTCTTTCTCCTCCGCCTCTCTCTTCCTCCATTTCATTATCCTTCCCCTCCTCCTCCTCCTGCTGTTCCCTCCTTTCCTCCCCTTCCATCTCCCCTTCTCCTCCCCTCATCTACCCCTCTCCCTCTCAGTCATTAAATCCGTCCCTCAGGCTGCCTCTCTGCACACCCCTCCTTATACTCCATCCCTTAATAATACACTTTCATTTATTAATCTTCCTCATGTAAGATTTCCCCTTATTAATATTACTCTTCCAACTTCACATTAATCTCCCTCAGGTAATATCTTTCCCTATAATATTACTCTTTAAATTTCACATATTAATCTCGCTCACGCATTATTTCCAATTATCTTTCTCATTAAATTTCACATATTAATCTCTCGCACGCATTTTTTCCCAATACCTTCCTGAATTTCACATATTAATCGCAAGTAATATTTTTCCCTATAATATTACTCTTTAAATTTCACATATTAATCTCCCTCACGCAATATTTTCCCCTCAATATTAAACTTTAAATTACCCAACCTTAATACTTTTTTTCCTAATTAGTACTAAGTTAATTAATTTTTCATCACCTGACAGCTGAAATATGACATTCCATTTACGGTCTCTCTCTCTCTCTCTCTCTCTCTCTCTCTCTCTCTCTCTCCCGCATCTTACCAACCAAACGATTTTAATTAACTTGTTTATAGAACTTGCGGGGTTAGCTCAAGTCTTCCTTCAACTCTTCATCGCTCCAGGGCAACTCTCCTGTGCTAAATCAACTAATCCAGTGGCAAAGACAATAACAACAAGCAGCCCTCAGCATCGTGCAACACCCGCGCCCACCAACTGGTAAAGGAACCTAATTTTTTACTTTGCACTGTGACCGTAACCTTCAATCGTTACTCCCAAATCGAATGACTTCACTCTCGCCCAACCCTTAGTACTTCCACCAACCTTGAGGCCGAGTAGACGAAAACTGTCAGAGATGACTTTGCCATCTGACCATCACCCTTGACCTTTCCCTATGACCTTGACCTTACCCTGATTGTTCTCGAAATCTGATCTCTTTATCTTTGTTTCAATCAGAACCCTTCCATAAAGTTTAGCGTCTACTCCGCATCAGAGAAATGCTACTTCGGTTGACCTTATCATGTGACCTTCACTTGTTCTCTTGTTCTAAAGACAACACGTCAACCACTTGGATGATTGTTATCTCATTCACAAGTTTGATCGAAATCAGATCAAAACTATTTCAGTGATTCTGCTGACACTCAGACACACGGGTCGAAATCTGGCCTAGTCCTGTGACCTTGAACTGATTGTCCTGAAAACTGATTCTCTTCGTTCTCGCCTGGCCCTTAATGCTTTGACCAGGTTTGTTCAATTCAGATCATAACTATCTTAAATTACTTTACTCCATGAATTTGACCTTTGACCTTTCCCTGTTACATTGACCTTTGATTGATTGTGCTCAGAATCATATCCTTTTATAACTGCCTTGTCTTGAACCTTTCCACAACCTTTGGCTTAAATCGGATACCTGTAATTTGACATAGCCCTGTTACCTTGACCTATGACATATTCTCGCAAATGGGTTTACTTCTTGACTGACCCTCAACTCTTCCACCAAGTTTGGCTCTTAATAGATATATGCTGTTTTAGCTACTGTGCTAACACAAATACGTGCGCGCGTCAACCAAGACATAAGAGCCGCTCTACCTCACGTGCACGCGTGTCAATATATAAAGCATACCATCAAAGTGTATAGGTTAACCCCTTCAATCCGATGAAGTCTTTTATTTTCATACTTTTTGCTTTACAGCATTTACAGATGACTTTATTTACCCGTACAGATATATTTCCAGCTGAAAATTGAAATATAGCCGATTCACTAAAGAAGCATTCTTCCCAGGCTTCATTATCATCATCATCATCATCATCATCCGGACCTCCTTTCCCACCCAAGGGCAGGGTGAGGAGTAGCAATGTCCAGACAGCCCAAAATTGCCCAATCCAATGGGCCATGCTTCCATTCACTCATCATTCAAGCCCTCGGAATCCTGGCTCTATCGGATACGCCAAAAACATTCACCACGTTCTGTAGCTTCACATATCGTATCTGACAGAGTCATTCCAGATGCTGCCACGTTAAAAAGGGGTGCCAAAAATCCCTGATCATGCATATCTTCTCACAAAATTCATCCAGCCAGCTCGATCTCCTGTCAGTTCCCTAGCCTCACCGACTTCCAAACCTCTCTTCCTCACACATTCCACCATATCTCTCCACCTTCTCCTTGGCCTACCTCGCCTCCTCCCTCCTTCGAATTTGCTCAGATATACCTTCTTCACCACTCTACTGTTATCCATTCTCTCCACATGACCATACCATCTCAGTACACTCTCTTCAATTCTGGTGTCCACCGACTTCCTCACTCCGCATCTTTCACGAATCACATTATTTCGTATCCTATCCACCCTCTGTACTCCAAATACATTCCTCAGCAGTCCCATCTCCACTGCTCTTACTCTTGACTTTTCATTTTCATGCCACATCATAGTCTCACATCCATATGTTAAAGTTGGCACTAACACTCCTTCATGCAAGCCTCGTGCAGCTGCAACACTCAAGCCTCTGTTTCTTATCAAGGCCTTCATTGCACCAGTTACTTTTCTTCCTTGTGTCACTCTACTTTCAACTTCTTTTGCACATTTTCCTCTCTTTTCTATCACTGTATCCAGGTATTTGAACTCTCTCACCATTTCCAGTCTCTCTCCATTCACTGTTACATTGCACTGGGAGTCCCCTTCTCTCTCAATAACCATCACTTTACTCATTTCTACATTTACTCTCAAGGAACGACGCTTACAGACATCAGCAAAACTCTGCACTAGCCTACCAAGTTCTTGTCCGGTACTTGCAAGCAGTACTGCATCATCAGCATACAACAAATTTGAGATATTCCATCCATCACCAATGCCATCCCTCTCTCCATTACTCGTCTTTTCATTTCTCTCATCACCCCATCCATATATACAGTACACTGAACAACCATGGGGACATCACACAACCTTGTCGCACGCCCACACTGATTGTGAACCATTCACTTAGATGCCCATTAACCCTGACACATGCTTCACTACCATCATAAAAACTCTTGACGGCACCTAACAGCTTACCCTCTACACCGTACATGCGCAAAACTTTCCACAATCCTTCTTTGTCCACTTTGTCATATGCTTTTTCCAGATCCATGAACGCCATAAACACCCAGGCTTCATTAAATCTTATTAAAGAAACACAAATACGAATAAAAAAAAGTCCTCGCAATAAAGAGATTAATTCGTACCCTCACCAAAGGACGTGTTGCAGTTAATGAAGCACTCACATTAAACCATTTTTATTTTTCTGTTCCCTTTTCTCCTAGCTTACATATATATATTTTATTTCTTTTCCTCAGTTCTCTCTCTAAAAAAAATTTTTAACACTGGATGATGGAACTATCCTCTTAATCATATTACGCACACCAGTTTTATCGTTCTTAACTTCAGACAATTTATTCATCCATGGAAGAAAAATCGATTTGTGACGGGGTAAAGAACAGTGTTTATAAGCCCTGCACTGTCAAATGGTTTTCCATTAAGTTAACAAAACTGTCCGGAAGCAGCAAGAGTTACAAGATTAACAGATCGTCGAAATGAAAAGCTTAACGCTTAAGATTCTACCAAATCCGAGTCGACACAAAAAGCAGACAGGCAGATAGGCAAATATATAAACAAACCATCTAGATTCGGGGAAGTAATTAAAAACGATCTAAGCAGTAATTACCACAAACGTAAATGTTTGCAGTAGCGTCATTTGAAACTCTTTGTTGCTATACTTCTCACTTATCATTCACTCTACATCGTGTACGAAAAAATCTGATAACTGTACGAAGAAACAAAATCATAAAACCAGAAAAAAAAAAAAAAATACAGCAACCCTACACTTTAACACCTTCAGCTCAAGGATGTATTTTTTCCTAATAATTAGCTTAGGGCGCACCTCTAGTACTGAAACGGTAAATTAATAAGGCTGCACCTGACCCCTCCAGGTAGAAAAGTCCCTCCTGTGCTGAATAAAATCGTCTGGTGGTCACAAAAATATATACGGAAAAAAATAAGGCATTCTTTAATCCCCCACCCCATACCACGATAAATAAGGCTGAGCATACTGAGGGAAGATTGAGCTTAGAATGGGTGGTGTTGACAATCAGGGGATGGTTGGGTGGGAATTTATGGTAATGGGGGCTGTAATGGGAGGGTTATTGAGACACATCGCCGAGAGAGAGAGAGAGAGAGAGAGAGGATTTCCGACACCCAAACACGTTCCTGCATTTTCACGCCAAGAACATAAATCTCTCTCTCTCTCTGATTTACTCTCATTTTTCCCCCTCGTTTCAGTAACTTCAATTACATTTCACAGAATTTAACTACTTCAGTACGAGTATACGAGGCCTTCCATAAACCAAATAAAATCGTCTGGAAGCAGCAACAAGCTACAAAAACCGTCATCGTGGTGAAGGGAAAACCAATACATACACAGTTATTAAAGTAACGTAATCAATAGGGAGGCCGCTTTGTACAATCGGGGACTTTTCCGCGCGGT
Source organism: Coenobita brevimanus (assembly GCF_032717465.1). Taxonomy (NCBI): domain Eukaryota; kingdom Metazoa; phylum Arthropoda; class Malacostraca; order Decapoda; family Coenobitidae; genus Coenobita; species Coenobita brevimanus. The sequence goes on along the minus strand of NC_136954.1, from coordinate 68,609,265 downwards.
ACAGTAGACGTGGCAGCAAGGTCGAGCTGAGAGAGATGTGGCACCTAGGCCTATGTTTGTTTACATCGTTGTGAGGAGACTATAAATGTGAATGCCGATTGTACTATATTAACACTCATTAGAACTAATGAAATTAATTACTGACTAATCACTTAGTAACAAGAACTGGTGCCAAGGCACAGCAAACCCGTCCCCGGCAGTCATTTAGTGATGTCACATATCAGATTTGGAGTAAACTCGGTGAAAATTGACGAGTTTATGCCCATTTGAAATTTTAGGCCCGACCCCTCTGACACTGATCCCCCCTACCGCTAACTAGGGGGTGACTCTCTGATGTAATGAGGCATGTTATAGAATGCAGATTTGAAAGATGCACATTTAGGTTTTGGCTTCATGTCGATATGACGAATTTGAAATGAGTTATGGCGATTTTTTTTCTTTTTTTTTTTTCGGGCCTACAGCCTGGACCTTGGCTCAATTGGCTCGAAATTTAATCAGGTGATCAAAAGGTCAGAGCTCATCAGCCCTGTAGTTTTAGCCATAATCGCACCAGTAGTTTTCGCGTAAAGTTAAGACAGACAGACAAACCCAGTGAAAACAATACCCGTCCCCAAGCCCCTCCGGGGCGGGGAAGGGTAACTACCAGTGATATGAGCGGACGAAACACGAGGCAGAAATAGAAACAACAGGAATATCAATGTTTTGACCTCTACCCTTCCTAGCTTTTCTCTCTCCCTTTCCCTTCCCCCCCTCCCTCCCTTTTTCCATCTTCTCGCTTCCTTCCTCCCCTCCCTCCCTTTTTCCATCTTCTCGCTTCCTTCCTCCCCTCTCCCTTTTCCCCTATCTCCCTCCTCCACCTTCTTCTCTCCCCTTCCCCTTCCCCACACTCTCCCGTCTTCCCCGACAATCCGTCTTTCCTCCCCCCCCCCATCTTACCTTTCTCGCCATTCTTCTTCCCTCTTTCTTCTTCCACATCTTTTCCTCCCTGCTTCCCTCCTTCGCCCTCTCCTTTCTTCCCCACCTCTCCCCCCTTCCCTCTTCTCCCTCCTTCACATTTCTCCCTCTTTCACCCTCTCCTTCCTTCACCCTCTCCCTTCTTCCCTCCACTCCTTCCTACATCCTTCTTCCCGTGACCTGAATGTGAGTGAATAAAGTGTGAGCGACTAAATTTGAGAGAGAGAGAGAGAGAGAGAGAGAGAGTAAAACATGAATGGGTGGATGAGTGTGAAAGTGAACGCGAGACAGAAAATATCGGTATTACAGCAAACCAGTGAGTAAAAGAGAGTGAATGACAGTGAGTGTGTAAGAAACTGAGTGGTGAGAGGGAGAAAATGAGAATGAGTACATGTGAGTTAATGTGAGAGAATGTGAAAGTGACAGAAAGTGACAAAGACTGAGTACGTGAGTGTAAGTGTGAAAGTGACAAAGACTGAGAGTGAGAATACATGAGCAAGAGAAAGAAAAGTGTAATGGAGTGAGCATGAATGTGAATGAGAGAGAGAGAGAGAGAGAGAGAGAGAGAGAGAGAGAGAGAGAGAGAGAGAGAGAGAGAAGAAAACAAATACCCTGTAAAGCATATTTTTCACTCTTACAATTCCAAACGCCTTTATTTTCTTTTATGAATATTTGTAAAAGTCTAAGCTCCGTCTGTGACCTCTTTTATTTACTTGTTTAGTGCAAACTGGATCCAGAGTGATTCATACGTGCCTATTACTCCCTTGCACAGGCGCCTACACGTGGTGGCGCTTTTCAACCTAGGTGGAGCTAAGGAGCTGCAGCATCCACACAGAAGCCAAACCTCTTCATATTTCCCTGCACCTCGCCGTGGGGAAGGACCCAGGTACGACGTACCCTGGTAAGGCGCTGTGTATCACAAGAGGCCGCCCAGGCAGACCGGGCTTAACAACAACAACAACATCAACTCCGATACATTCCCTTGCTAGTTTCTGATGAGTTTCTTATCATGTTGCAGACAAATATAATTATAGATATATCTTTAGTGCCAGTTCTAACTGAACTAGAAAAAGATTGTATAAGATGCTTACAAATCCAATACTTTTGCTAGCTAATCCATATGTACATCTCTCCTCTACGCATCAGGTATTACGTGCATAACAGTTGGATTTCTTTGTTAGCTGTGCCTTCTGTCATATACAGTTAACGTTAAAAATGGTAATAATTACACAGAATCGTAAAAATAGTTATTAACTGTGCACTGGGTTCAAAAGTCTGTCAGGAAGTGAGCCACACGCGGTTATTAGGTCTCACATTAACACTGTCATGGTTGGAAGAGTCCTGGTACCGTACCTACACATATCAAACTAATTCATTTTATCCAACACAGTGAGTCATAGGAGCCTGAGTTAGCACACCCTAATCACAGATGCTGCCCTCTAATCACACGCCTTCCTCAGACCATCACCCTAACAGTATATGACCCGGATTACCAGCCAATACACTTGTGCCCTTGAAATGCGGTGCTGAAATCTGGTGTCTCATCTTGCAGTACAGTGTTACTTTAAATTTTAGGCTCCTATAGCTCACTGTACCATCGTACTTTGGTACAAACTAGAACAGAATACTAGGGTTGTGCCGATAGTGACGGAAACTACGAAAGAGATGTGGAAGATGACGAAATAAAATGAGAAAACCAACCAGGGCGTGTTGAAATGGTAGAGTCATATGGAGAATATGGTTGATGCGAAATCGGAAAATAAAAAATCCACAGCATATATACAAAACGTTAAAGAAATACTGAATATATAATTGAGCATTTAGAAAGGTGAGAGGCGTGTATGAAGCACAGCAAACTGGAATGAAGTGGTGTACGGAAGGCTGACTGTCATTACAACAGCCATGAGGGGAGGCGACTGGGGTAAACCGCCAAATGATCAGCAGGATTTGGTTACGAGATGTTCACGTTTACTGCATTATCTACGACAGGTGATAGACTGTCTGTGAGGAAATGAGGTTGCTTTCTATCGTCTTCGAGAGCCATACGGATGTGTGGGAGGGGGGGAAATGAGACAGAGAGAGAGAGAGAGAGAGAGAGAGAGAGAGAGAGAGAGAGAGTTGGTACGTTGCTGAGTCAGGGTTAGGTTCGGTAGCTGTCTATTGGCGGCCGACACACGAGATGAACTTGGAGGATGCAGTGGAGAGCGAGGAGGAAGGCTGGAGGATGAGGAGGAATTGGAAAGAGAGAGGATGAAAGGAAAATATAAAAAAAATGGAAAGGATGAAAACCGAATATAATAAATGGAGAGAGGATGAAAACTGAATATAATAAATGGAGAGAGGATGAAAACTGAATATAATAAATGGAGGGAGGATGAAAACTGAATATAATAAATGGAGGGAGGATGGAAAGAGCATGAAAACTGAATATAATGGAAGAGAAAGTGAAAACTGCATATAATAAATGGAGAGAGGAAAACTGAATGTAATAAATGGAGAGAGGATGAAAACTGCATAAGATAAATGGAGGGAAGATGGAAAAAGCATGAAAACTGAATATAATAAATGGAGAGAGGATGAAAACTGAATAAGATAAATGGAGAGAGGATGAAAACTGAATAAGATAAATGGAGAAGGATAATAAAATATTATAAATGAAGAGAGGATGAAAACTGAATATAATAAATGCAGAGAGGATGATAAAATATAATAAATGAAGAGAAGATGAAAACTGAAAATAATAGAGAGAGGATGAGAACTGAATACAATAAATGGACAGAATGATAAAAATAACAAATGGAGATGAAAATATATACGGTAAATGATGAAAACATATGAAGAGAAATAAATGCTAAATAACGCAATAAATTCACACTACAAAAAAAAAAATAATAATAATGCATAGTTATAAATTTAAAGATGACAACAACTGAATGCATGAAAAAAAAATAAATAAATAAATAAAATATATGAAACTTGGAAAAATGACGAAAAATGAAATGATTTTGTTAAGGGCATCTTAGGCTGCCCGTTGTGGGAGTAGTGATATTTTCTCCAAGAAGAACAACATGAAAGTAAGCACGCCTTACTCTCATATACGTGAAAATACTAGTAAAAAATAAAGTCATCAGTCTGAAACAATGAACATACTTTTTTTTTTCCGTGTTATTTATTTACAGCACAATGGTTTCGTCATTCCATTTATCATTAACCATGTTACCTTTGATGCACCGAGTCTTTCTCATTTATTTAATTACTATACGGTACTGCTTCCCCTCCTCTTTGTCATTATTCTTATATTCTCCTGTCCTCTTCATTTATCATCCTCTCTCTGTCTCTCTCTCCTTATCCTGCCATTGTCGCACTCCTCTCCGCCTCCCTCTCTCTCTCTCCTCTTCTCGTCCAACCACTGTCCCCCTCCCCCCTTATCCTGCCACTGACCCCGCTCTCCCCCTCTCCTCTCTCTAGTTCCACTATTGTATTCTGTTACCATTGTCCTCTTTCTCTTTTCAGTGTGTCTTAGCAATCATCCTCTTTCTCATTTCATACATTCTCTTTATTGTATTTCAATTTTTAACGCCTCTCTCTCATTTTCTTCTCATTTCTGTTCTACACTCTTTCACTGTCACTTATTTCTTATTCATTTTCCAATTCATTCTCATTTCCTTCATTATTATTTTCATCTTCTTTCGCTTTCATTTCTCTCTTTCATCTTTCACTTTCTTGAGCATTTTTCATTTTACATCGACTTCATTTTCCTTCCATTCCATTCGTCTGTCATCATATTCATCCTCTTTTTGTTTCATTCACTTTGTCTTCATGAATTTACCCTCTTGTCACTTTCTGCTTGTCTCATCTTCATAGTTTCTTCTTTCATTTTCATTCGTCCATCTCGCTCTCCTTCTCATTTCCCTTTCAGCAGCTGTCTTGCTCCTTCCATCTCCACTCATTATTTAATTCTCTTTCGTTTCCCCTTTCATCAGTCATTCACTTTTTTCATAGATAACGCCACTTGTCTTTTATTCTCTGTCTGTCTGTCTGTCATTAATCCTTCCCGCTTTCTTTCCGTCTTTCTTTTGCTCTTTTTCCTGGCACCATATGTTCTTTATTTATCAATTTTTTTTTTTTCAGTTTCGCTTAATTCCTTCCTTAATATCATTCAACTGTCTTTTATTTCTTCATTCTTTAACTTTCCTGTCACTGCTCTCTAATCACTCTCATTTTCAGCTCTCTTTTCGTTCCACTGTTTGTCATCTTTTACTGACAGCTCTCTTTCCCTCCTCTCATTTTCACTATTTTCTTCTCGTTATTACTCATCTCTCCTCCACTACTAACCTTTCGTTTTCTTATTTTCCATCTCTCTCTCTCTCTCTCGCTCACTTCCTATCACTGTTAATTCATCTTTCGCTGCCTTCATTTCCTGCTGTCGTTTTCGCTCTTTTATTCCCTGCGTTATCTTTTATTACCGTACCCCCTTTTTTTTTTTTTTTTTTTTTGGCCACTCATCTCTAATCCATTGCTCTTTTCCTTTCTCACCGTCACTCTTTTCCATTCACAGTCACTCATCTTCCATTGTTTTTTCCCCTTTTCTCATAAGAACATAAGAAAAAGGGATAACTTCAGTAAACTAGTTGGCCGACGCTAGGCAGCTCCTACAAGAGTGATTGAATAACTTGAATAAGACCAGGATCGCACACAAGGAGTCAGCTACTATTCTTACTTGCTACTTATTACGCTGCCAACACCTTAATGGACTAAAATACGCTGTTTATGTCCTTATTATCAACTTAGATTGCATTAATAACAGAAGGGATGTTATCTCCCATCTTTCCTGTCACTTCTTATTGCTCTTCTTTCCTTTACAGGTGGCTTTACATTGAGTGACAAGCCAAATGGTTTCCTGTAAGCCAAGAAACCATTTACAACGCTGGGTGGTAACCATATAACCAACCCATACGTGCTCCCTACGTGTCAACAAGTGGGTTGAAGGGTTAGTGCCCCTCCCCATAAAACCAATAACTCAAAGTCAAATGGCCACCTCTTAAGAGATTATGGCGTCTGGCAATAGATAGATAGATAGATGTTAAAGCACGACGTGAAGAAATAACGCGGTAAGGATGAGGTGCTTGAGCGACACCTCGGCCTTCTAGAATACGTGTCAGGAAGCAGCACTCAGGTCACGTTTCTATCGTCCAAAAAACGGTTCCATACAATTTTTGGCCAGTTTACCTTTTACGGTGTATTTTGGGTATTACCGTAGTGTGCAAAATTATATCCACTGAGCACTGAGGTTTTAATAAATAACTCCACCCATGAAATATTTGTACGAAAAAAAAAAAAAAATCCATCAATGTACAGTACCACGGAAACTACCATAATTTCCCTAACTACCGATTTGCGACTACTATTCTACAATTTTATATCCACTGAGAGAAAAAAAATAAAAGCCACATTGCACTACGCCTACGAAGTCAAAAATAATCAAAAGGGATGGAGGGGAGCCGTGCGAAATCTCAGTCTATTTTTACCATTATTATTATTATTATTATTATTATTATTATTATTTCCATTCTTAAGTCGTAGTAGTAGTAATAGTACTATGTATGGATGCAGACAACGAAATTATGGCATTATTAGGCTTTCTTAATACCTCTTTCTTACCGATTTACTTTTTGTAGCCTATGTATATATGAATGTATGTTATTCATCTCGTTTAAACACCGAAACAGGTTAATTAAATAATATACACTATGCTAAAACATGAATAAACTACTAAGGGCCGTGCTATAAAAACTAAACGCCAGTATTTCCGTATGTGAGCGTCAGACGTTCCCGTGTTTCGCACCATAAATAAATTTGCTGTTCACGCCAGATGTTCGTCTGCTGGTTATGGCGTAAAATAGTATTGGAATGTGACAGGAGTACATGCACCACAAGAGACCCCCCTTTCGTATAACAAATTTAAACATTCATAAATACGATAACTGGTTTTTCCATTCATAAACACTGAACAATTCAGGAATAAATTTTTCCTCAGCAGGCTAAAATATATGAGAAATACAAGGCTGTTCATAAAATGTTACAAGACTAAATGCTTTCGTAACGAATAAGAGCAATCAAAAACTTCCACGGAGGCGACGCGGCGCGTAATATCAGTTAGGATAAATTATGCTTCCTACCTTATTTCAGACTACCTGTGTGCTTTCCCAATAAATTTTTCAAACGGCAAATGTTTGAAAGTTTGTGTGTTGGCCAGCTCGGTGCTGTAGTTAGCACATGTGAGGGCAAGCCAGTAAGCTTCAGCCTATAGCCCAACAATATCCTTGTGTGACAATTCTTGCTATGATTATTCATGAAATAAATGAAGTGTAAGAAGTGCATATACAGTACAGTATTATATTACACTGCAGAAATTACACATATCAGAGTTTGGTCAGCGTTACTAAATGTTTAGTTAGGTTTGTATTTTTGACTAGCTTTAGTGTTCTCTTTTACAGTTAAGTTACAGAAATAGGTAATAAAACAGAGAACAACTTTTTCATCAATAACAACAAATATGTGCAACCACTTAAGTTCTTTACTGAGAAATGTGATTCGTTTTTGCACCAAAATAAATTGATAAGCTGATGCAGTTAAGATAGGTAAGGTTACCAGATATGAGTGAATTGGTTGGTTAGGATGCTGGCTGAAATATTACCTGTTTCAATCAAGCACTCAGATGTGTGCATAGATGTGTTGGCTTTAAAACCAAATATGTTAGTAAACGCAATTTCATGAGAATTACGAAAAGAGAAAACATCCTGAGGCATCTATTCCAAGAGCTTTTCTTGTAAATAGCTAAAGGCCTAAGGAAATGGCCTGTACCACGCATATACTGTACAATATAAAAAATAGTTAACTGGATAGAAATGTTATTGTACTGGGGTAGATGGGTGTAGGAACGTCATGGAATATTGGTTAGGGTGGAAGGGTTAAACAAAAGCATGAGAGGTGGTTATGCAAAGACTGACAAACAGGAAGTAAATAAATAAACGAGTGAAGAAGACAAACAGACAAACATCAGGCATATGACCAGTGTAGGAGAAAGCTAAAAAAAACAGAACGGTAAACAGTCCGAAACTGTATAATAACAGACCTGGATGAAATTACTTTTGAGGTGAAATGACTTCTGGGAAAAAGGGAAAGCTTATCTAGCAGACTGGACCAGAAATAATTACTGTGCCATGAAACTTAAGAAATCATTGCATAGTGCTTGAAGAGAGAGATACGGTAATAAAAAAAGAATATGAATCTCTGAATAGTATAATTACTGAGCTAAACTGGAAACTTATTAGTAACACCTGAACCAGGGAAGGTGACAATAATGTAGGGGAAAAAACTACAGCTACATGATGTATATAGAAACTGAATGACTAACTGTTACAGTCCACACATCTGATAACCTGTATTTTCCAATATGGTCTACTGGTCATGGCTGAATGACAGGTGTGGAAAGAAACTGCTGAAAAAGGAGAAGTGTTACTGCATCCCTCTTGTGTTGGTGCTGCAATCAATGTCACCATTCAACGAGCTTTGTAAAGAATTAAATCAACCTCCATGCACAAAATAATTCTCTAGTAACTCTTTATTTACATCTTGCAATATAAATTTTGGAACTCATGATGTACTGTACTGCTGCATGAGGGGCACATAACCTGGATGAACTGTTAAATAATTCATGACTGGTGAGCTGGCCGGAAACATGGAAATCTATGAAGTACGCAATAATACATTCACTTCGTTCGTATGAATTCAAATCTGGATAGTCTCCGTTAATATTTTCATGCAAATAACTGCAAAAGGATAAACCATATTTTATTCTTAGTCTAGGCTAAACAGTACACTGTATCTTGCTTGTAAATGTATCGTTCTACTATCATTTGTTACCAGTTCTAACGCAAATATACTTATTTCCTACGATACATAAAAAATAACAGTTTGGAATGGTTCTGCGAAATGTCTGGTTTATTAAACATGAAACATTCAAACTTTGCGCGCTTTTAGTGCTCATGCAGCGAATTCTCGCGCAATCTAGGAACTGTCGCGGCATTCAAACGCCAGAACTGAGTTTTGCCAAGACTGGCGGCCTAGACTTTTCATGGTAAGAATAACTAACGCTCAGGAACGTCTGACAACTGAACGTAATCCCTGGACAGCATGAGCTCTTGGTTTTTATAATATGGTCCTACGGATGAAGTGCTTGGCGTCCCCCATCGCCGACAAGTCAACGCACACATTTTTTACCTTATCTGTCACGATGTCGCCAACTTCACGCTGTTTCTTCTTCTCTATCATCTACACCTTTTCACGGCACTATAATCTCACTGGGTATATATGGTTTTCACGTATCTAACACATAATGTCCCAAGATACTGGTGAAAAATTCGGGAGGGCGTGAAGCGTCCATTACTTGATCACTTTCCCGCCGACAATGGCGCGGAGGAATACATGATTACTCAGGTGGTCGTCTCAATCTCACAACAAACTAGTTCCCATACATTTTATGGCCACCTTTTCCCTTTTTCTGGCGTATTCCTGCTATCAGTTCGCAATGATGCATCAATTATGCATAGATGTTCAATGAAAAATGTCACAAAAGAAATATTTATGGTGAAATCACCTAAACTGAAAGATGAGGAGCGGCGAGTATTACAAGCGAGCGACAATTTTAAGCACACCAGCCTGCTAACGAATCTACTGCACTTGTTATTTATACCGCTTACTACATCTTACCAGTCTAATTACGCCGTTTATGTCTCCTTAATATAAACTCTGATTGCATTAAGAACAAAGAAGGGAATGTATAATCCCCGAGGACGCATCACTCAGGCGGTCACGTCTCTGCCTCCAGAGAAAACTAGTTCCCATACATTCTGGCTTTTTTTTTTTTTTTTCACCACTTTTATGGTATATTTTGGCTGGAACATACCTTATTAACGATGATGATTACTTTCTTGTCCATCACAGTCACTCATCATCATTCATCCACTGCTTTCTTTTCCTTCTCTCCCTTTCACTTTCTTTTCTCATTGTAACTTTTCGTTCACCTGTCACTCATCATTCATATACTGCTCTCTCTTCCACTTACTGCTCTCTTTCTCTTCTCTCATTTCCACTTACTGCTCTTATTCGTCTCTCATTTCTAATTACTATTCTCTTTTCCTTCTGTCATTTCCACTTACTACTCTGCTTTCCTTCTCTCATTTCCACTTACTGTTCTTTTCCTTCCTTCATTTCCACTACTACTTTTTCCTCTCATTTCCACTTATAGCTCTTTTTCCTTCTCTCATTTCCACTTAATGCTCTTTTCCTAGTCATTTCCACTTACTACTCTCTTCTTCTCATATCCACTTACTGCTCTCTTTTACTAGTCATTTCCACTTACTGCTCTCTTTTCCTAGTCATTTCCACTTACTTCTCTTTTCCTAGTCATTTCCACTTACTGCTCTCTTTTCCTAGTCATTTCCACTTACTGCTCTCTTTTCCTTCTCTCATCTCCATTTCTTCTTTCACTCTCGCTGACCACGCATTCTCTCCCACATCCCTCCTCTCCCTTACATTTCACTTTCATCTCCTCTCTCACACACCACTCTCCTTCCTCCACCTAAAAGACCACTCACTGCAATCTGACTGAGAGCTTTTATCCTTTCAATACGGTTACTTCTATCTATCTATCTATCTATCTATAGCCAGACACCTTGATTCCGCAAGGGGTGGCCACAAACAAATCGCCTCCGTGTAGCCCTGTCCATTACGCTGCCCTACCACCAACTCACACACCCCTTCTCTCATATACCTCCACTCCAACCTTCCATCTCATCCTCGGTCTCCCCTTGCCTCTCCCCCCCCTTGACCTTACACTCATACACCCTCCTCGTTAGTCTCGCACACACCCTGTCTCATATACCTCTCCACTCCATCTCATCCTTGGTCTCCCCTTCCCTCTCCTCCAGTCCAGTTCGCTCACATACACCCTCCTCATTAGTCTCTTGCTCTCCATCCTCTCCACATGGCCAAACCACCTCAATGTATTTCTCCTAAAGCGATTATGTCTGTGGTAGAGAAGACCCGGAAAAGACAATGACAAGACAAAGCTAAAACACAAAGATAGGACGAAGATAAAAGACAAGGGTAATTCCAAGTTTAAAGTTAAAAGACGAATATTACAGAGACAAGAGGAAGATAAATGATAAGACAAAGACGAAGATGAACGATAAAAGGTAAAGATAAGACGGGATATAAGATACAGATAAAGATTACAGTAGAGGGGGCACTCAGTGGAGCGCATCTCTCCGACAAGGGCAACATAATTTCCAAACTACTCTTCATAATGGGTTAGGTTTTTTTCATCACTGATTAAGGTTTCACCCCCCAAAAAATAAAATAAAAATGTTTTCCGAATCCAGAATCCATACGATCCGGATCGGTCCCAAATGTTAATCGCTTGCTCCCTAGGACATGGGCTATCTACCCACCAAATCTGGTCCAAATCTTTCTTTTAATTTTTGAGTAATCCTGCTAACACACAAACAAACAATCCCGGGTGAAAACATGCTATCCTTGTCGGAGAGAATAAAGACCTCGAAAAGGACTCGGCAAAAAATCTGCTTGAGGATCGCACCATGGAAAGATGAATGCTGTAATTACGGATTTCACGACACTGGACACCTGATGGGTTTTACGGGGTGGTGATTTGTGGGAACACGGAGGAGGAAAATTATGAGAGAGAGAGGGGGGGGAGGGGGGGACCTTAGGTGAAATAACAGGGTAGAGAGAGGACGTTCGATGATAAAAGGAGCGTATAAAACTAGAGATAAAGCCTCTCTCTCTCTCTCTAACCTACCTTACATTTCATTTTTTATTTCCATCTATGAATAAATCTACATTTCTTCCAAGCTCCCCCTTTCATCTCTCTCTCTCTCTCTCTCTCTCTCTCGTACCCAGCCGTCATATCCTCCACCCTCCCTCTCCTTGGCTCCACTTCCCCCTCGTCTTCACAACCCTACTTCCTTCCTTTTGCGTACCCTGATCTCTCGCTCTCTCTCTCTCTCCTACTGCTTCTTTTTTTCTCTTCCTATCTTCCTCTCTTTCCTTATCCCTGCCATCCCTTTCTCCACTCTCTCTCTCTCTCTCTCTCTCTCTCTCTCTCTCTCTCTCTCTCCTACTGCTGCTTCTCTTTCCCTCTCCCTTCCTATCTTCCTCCCATTCGTTATCCCTGCTCTCTCTCTCTCTCTCTCTCTCTCTCTCTCTCTCTCTCTCTCTCTCTCTCTCTCTCCGTACTCTCGCACTGCAGTAATTTAGGTGTCCTTGGAAGATCTGAGAAACAGGAAACTGGGTCACCTGCTCTCTCTCTCTCTCTCTCTCTCTCTCTCTCTCTCTCTCTCTCAAGTACTGACGGCCAATTACGTGTCACTGTCAATAACAATAACACCCATCGCGCCTCGCACCAACACATTAATATCGCAACAATGCCATATATCGGAGTTACGATGGCCAGGTCGGTAGCGTACTCGACTTGTTAGCGTGTGTCCGGAGTCCCGGGTTCGAGCCCGAAGTGTGGCGGACATGGAAACTGGGTGGCGGTAGTATGTCCTTTCATATGGTTGAATGTGCTAACTCTTTTGTTTTGTGTTTATTTTCTGACACACACACACACACACACACACACACACACACACACACACACACACACACACAATTCTCAGACTTTCATACCCCTCACTCTTCCCACAGACAACCATACCTAGCGTACTTTGCCAGCATGGGGGAGGGTTAATGCTAGTTCTTACTCTCCCCTCGAGGAAAAGGTGTGGCTCGACGATTGGAAATGATATGGAGTGATACGTATGCATTACCATATTACTACCGCACCTCGTTTCATCACAATATCACTTGCTTTCAATCCCTAATCTTACTTTTTACGTCATGTAATTTTTACACCTTTACTAAGAGACGTTTTTTCTCCTTAATTTCTGACCATGAATATCCAACAGTGTGTGTGTGTGTGTGTGTGTGTGTGTGTGTGTGTTATTATTGGAAAGATCTACTGAAATACCCTTTCCACTTAAATACCCGTGTCCCCTCCACTTAAATACTCAATATCCCCACCATTAAATACCCCAATATCCCCTCCATTAAATACCCAAATATTCCCTCCACTTAAATATCCTAATATCCCCTCCACTTAAATACTCCATATCCCCTCCACTTACATACCTCAATATCCCCTCCACTTACCCAAATATCCCCTCCACTTAAATACCCAAATATCCCCTCCACTTAAATACCCAAATATCCCCTCCACTTAAATACCCAAATATCCCCTCCACTTAAATACCCCAATATCCCCTCCACTTAAATACCCCAATATCCCCTCCACTTAAGTATCCCAGTATCCCCTCCACTTAAATATCCCAATATCTCCTCCACTTAAATACCTCAATATCCCCTCCACTTACCCAAATATCCCCTCCACTTAAATACCTCAATATCCCCTCCACTTAAATACTCAATATCCCCTCCACTTAAATACCCCAATATCCCCTCCATTTACATACCCCAATATCCTCTCCACTTAAAGATCCCTCCTGATCGCAGCTTTCAAACACTTATTTTCAGCACCACTTTCCTTATACATCACTAAAACCAGATCCCTTTCTAACAACACCCAAATATAGTTGTATCTTTTTCTTTCGTCGTATTACAAACTTAAATTTCAACTTATAAATTCATTTCATATTCCACTAGAAGCTGACTCCCTGGGAACGTCATTTATTTATTTATTGATCTACTTATTTATTTACCACGATTTAATTCTTTTATCCTGAGTTTTTACACAGCCTGAGCCAAAAGTATTAATGCATGGTTCAGGTACAGCCTTGAACAAATCCTTCACTACCTGGGGGTTACGATAGGCTAAAGAAAATCGTCTGAGGATAAAACTGGAAAGATCATCATTCAGGTGAAGTGGTTAACAATTTACCAGCATTAACTAATAAATACTGGAGTTATTTCACTTACAATACTACTACGATATAACTTCCACTCTTCATCCTTCACATATTAGAAGACCTAACTTATTATTAGCAGTACCAAATCCTGTTACATCTATTTCATATACTATTTCGTAATCAACAACAGTGCTACCTCCAATTTCCCTCCACACACTGGCACATAAACGCAGAATCAAAATATTCACAAACAGTTATTATGCAGACACTTCCACAACTCCATAATATGTAATAACGATATATGCCAACTGACAAGACACACTCAAACCCAACCAGGCTACCATACTATTATATACAAACGCTTTTTACAAACAAACAAACACTCTCACATCATCATTTCACACATCAACTGTTATTACAAAACATTATTATTATTACTACAACTACTATTATTATTATTATTATTATTATTATTATTATTATTATGTACTGTTGCTGCTGCTCCAACTACTACTGCTACTACTACTACTGCAATTACTACTACTATTAGTATTACTATTATTATTATTATTATTATTATTATTATCATTACTATTATAATTACTACTACTACTCCTACTATTACAGAATTATTAACTTGACAAACACTTCCATCCCATCTCTCTCTCTCTCTCTCTCTCTCTCTCTCTCTCTCTCTCTCTCTCTCACACACACACACACACACACACACACACACACACACACACACACACACAAACCCAACAACCCACCTTCCAACACTTACCCTTTTCACCCGTACACATACCCTTAACCAGTTCAATTTTTCTTTTGGTTGAGAAATACCTCCTTTGCGTTTTATTTTGGCTGACGTCACACAATATTTAAAACACTAAAAAAAAATCCTAAGGTACGAAGTGTTAAACCTAGAGAGAGAGAGAGAGAGAGAGAGAGAGAGAGAGAGAGAGAGATCACATTTTCCCAGTTTTTGACACACTTTTACTCAGTTCATAAAAATTCGTGTCAGGAAAAAACTCAAAACCAAAAAACAATAAATAAATAAATAAAAATAACCATCACCCAGAAAACCACAAAAAAAAAACACCAAGCAAAAACGAAAATAAAACTCTCCATGTTTTTTTCCACGTGACTGACATTACCTAAGCTGTGAACGGAAAAAAATAACTAGAAATAAACAAACAAAAAAAAAAAAACACTGCAGTCATTAAATTTACGAGAAGCACAAAAGGGAGCAAAACTGTAAATGAAAAATGGTCATAATCCTTCATTTTTCTCCCTGCTTTCGTCACAAACACGACCAACCACAATAACAATACCACCAACCACAATGACTACTACTGCTACTACTACCACTACTACTACTATTGTTATACTACTACTACTCCATACTACTATTACTATACTACTGTTATTACTACTACTACAACTTGTACCATACTACTATTATTGCTACTAATACCACCACCACTACTTCTACTACTACTACCACCACTACTTCTACTACTACTAATACTACCACCACCACCATTACTTTTACTACAACCATTAAAAAAAAAAACGCCAGATAAGCACAATGACACACAAATATAATCACCACAAATCCTCATATTAATCTTAACACTCCACACGCAAATCCTACGGTGTACGCGAGGCAGGAAATATACAGTCCCACCACCACAAGAACCACCACCACCACCACCACCTCTACCACTACCACCACCACAATAACACGAGCACCGCCACAAAAGGAAGCAAAACAAACCAACTCTGCACTGTAATCCTCCACTTTCCTCTCCCAACTTCGTTACAAAGAAAATTACAGCCACTAAGACAACAAAAACAACTGCGGATACACACACACACACACACACACACTATGCACACAGACAAACACGCACATCCTCTGACACTCTCTCTCTCTCTCTCACACACACACACAAAATGCACACAGATAATATCCTCTCTCTCTCTCTCTCTCTCTCTCTCTCTCTCTCTCTCACACACACACACACACACACACACACAATGCACACGGACAAACATGCACATCCTCTGACACACACACACACACACAAGGGAGTGCAAGCAAAAACCACGGTAATCTTCAACTTGTCTGGCCGCCACTCCCGCATTTGAGAGTATAATGCGTATACCAGGCTTCTTGTGGGCCAAAGGAAAGTTGTATACACTCACTAGAACAAGAACAAAATAATAATAATAATAATAATAATAATAATAATAATAATAATAAACTAATAAAGACTATGGATGATGGTAATGAAGATAATGATAACAATAAATGATATACTACTACAACTACAATAATAATAATAATAATAATAATAACCATTAAAAAAGAACTACAGCCACTATAACAAGAAAAACAACACAGCCACACAAAGAGCGACAAGATGACTCAAAACAAACCGTGTCCTCAACCTTTACTGCCACCATCAAAAGAGCAATAGACCCAGAGAGGAAACATGATAAACACTTCAACCGCAGAGAGAGAGAGAGAGAGAGGTTTATTTCCGCCCGCTTCACCTCTGTTAACCTTTACGATAAAAACTCGGTCACTAAGACAACAAAGACAACTACAGCCACGAAGACAACAAAACAACTACATCCATTAAGACAACAAAAACAACTACAACCACTAACAAAACAACCACTAAAAAACAACATCCACAACGACAACAAACACAAGTACAGCCACTAAAAACAGTGCCACACACTGGGATCACGATCACACACACACACACACACACACACACACACACGCGCGAGAAACGTAATCCTCTACTTGTTTTTTTTTACACACACACAAAAAAAAAAGGAATATCAACAATAAGAACATATAAAAAAACGCTAAAACCACCACCACCACAATAACCACAAAAACAAAGCGACACACACACACACAAACGGTAATATCTACCTTTATTTCCACGATAATACACCAAAAAAGTAACCAACATAATCCTCCACCTTTATTTCCAATGGCCTCATCATCCCTCGAACCATAAAATAAAGCAGACTGACGTGCGATGGCGGGTCCGGAGCAGCGGCGGGAACAGAAAGCTGGGTATTTGGGGGGAATTAATGGATAAAGTTGTTGTGGTGCGAAGGAGGGTATCGTGCGTCTGGCAGGGAGTGACGGGCTACTGGGTTGATGCCGGATTAGTAGAAGTTGTCATACCGCAATAATAAAACACAATATGAGTAAACCTTGCTGTATTTGCTTTATACTCATTTAGATTTATGGATTACTGAAGTGTCTGGGTGCTCAAGGCGTGTACCGTGCGTCTGGCAGGGAGAGATGGAAGGACTGTTGCCGATAGAGTAGCGACTGTCATACTGCAATAAACATAAGCGTAATAAACAGTAAAACAAGCTTCATTCATACAAATTTATTGCTAGTTAGGAAAGTACTTCTTTTTTTTCCGGCGGGTATTTATGCGTATGGTAGTGAGTGACAGACAGGTTGGTGCCTAACGAGTAATGAGGCTGTTGTACCGCAATAACAACAGAGACGTCAATAATAAACCTTGCTTCATACTAACTTCAATTTATTAATGATCTGTAGTGTTGTGGTGAAAGCGTAGCCTACGTCGTGCGTCTGGCAGGGGGTGAAGGAGCACCGGTGCCAGTTGACCAGATGCTATATCGTAACAGCAGGCTTCCTTTAGATTTTTTTTCTTTCTTTTTGCCCCTTCAATTAGATGACATATTTAATTTTTGCTGGACCCTCCCTGGAACCAGCACAGAAACAGAAATGTCGATAAGTTTCAACGTACGTCAGCCGGTCCAGTCGGTAGCAACATGCCAACTTCTGCAGTCGTACAGCAGGATTTCTTCTTTGCCGTGGTTAGGTAAATTTTGACGTTTTGACTGCTGGGAGCTAAACCTTCGAAAATGTGTAGAGGAGGTCCAAAATAATTTGACACATGGTTTTTGAGATACTTAGCTTTTTCTAACATGCTGCGGAACTCGACTCCCGCAATACTGGGATTGCCAAGCGTTGCAGCCTTGAACCTCTCTCCAAGTTGAATACAGTCGTCTTGAGGCTGCTAGAATATTTTTTTGATGTCATCAGACTGAAGGCACTAATGGTCTGGAGTGCTGTCATGAAAATGCATCGTATATCCGCTAGGAAATGAGGACGGGATAAAATCGAAGTCAACAGAGAGGAAGAATAGGAAGATGACAATGAAAAAGGATGATGATCACAATTAGGATGAAGATGATGATGATGAAGATGATGAGGATGATGATGATGATGAGGAGGAGGAGGAGGTGGAGAGGGAGAAGACGTAGCGTAGGTGGCGGTAGAGTATAAATGTTCGTACCGCAATAACAACACACCTATTAACACCCAACCCTGCTCCCTCTATACGGCCATTACAATTATTAATGGGTACTCTCACTCGGAGAATATTTGGGGACGAGGGTGGGTTTGGCAGGAGAGTAGAGCTTAATCCCCTTCCGTACGACGACGCCTTCTGTACTTTCTTTTGGAAATGGTGGGATGCCTTCATGTGGCGGCACTAGCATAACAGGGTGGTGGAGCTGCCCGGTTATACATACGTCCCTCAATCCTTCCCTACCACCCAAAAGGGGGAGGATGGACAAGAGGGCATCTCTGGCCTGCAGTCTACCTGGTTCACGTTCATATGAGACTGTCTTTGCAACTACTACTACTACTACTATTTTTGGCCAGCGTAGATGTGACTTCGAACTGGAGAGGTCAGATATCGCCTCTATCCCTTCAGTAGTTTAAATTTGCTTTTATATAACGGAACTGGGCCACTCCCACACCTTGAATACTAAGCCTTGGTTGTATAAAATTCTACAAGCCTTAGTGACGAGATGGGAACAAGACTCCTTGGTTACTATTAAAATCAACTCTTCAATCTGACTACACTGGGCCATCAACTGAACTACAAGGAGTGAGGGATCTTCGTCAGGTCAAAGTAAATGTTGAGTAAAACTGGAAGTCGCAAGAGTATATTTCATCAAACAAAAAAGAAAGAAACAAAGGCCGAGAATTTGCGAACCTTAACTCCTCCAATGAAAGCTGAAGCGAGCCAAAATCAAGATCCGTTCATTTACAGACGCCGGGACACAGAGTTTGGAGACTTAAGAGATTAGAGACAGGGGAGACGAAACACGCAGAAAATTTGTGGTACCGAATAATTACTGCGAGAGAGAGAGAGAGAGAGAGAGAGAGAGAGAGAGAGAAAGAATAATTATGTAAGCAGAGATTATTATAATCTTACCCTTTCCTATGCAGGGTTTCGTTAGCTGAACAGAATCATTTCGAGACAGCAAGATGACAGGACACCAATATTATTACTGGCAAAAGAATAAAATAAATTCTAATAAATGGGTACTGAACACTAACTGATAAATACTACACAAGGAGCGAAACAATAATAATAACAATAATAACAATAACAATAATAATAATAATAATAATCCATCCATCCATCATTCAATCCTACAGTACATTGCCCTATGAGCAGCGTAGGAGCCCGGGGCTAGGCAGTTGGCCCCGACATTTAAGATGAGTGACCAGCCTCACTCAGCCCTGAGTGGCATTACACGAGCAATCAACCCCAACCACCCCTTGGATATAAACCTTCACCGGCTCAATCCGACTGGAGCGCAATAATTACCCACTAAACCACCAGGCGCCAAAATTTGGTTATATGGTTACCACCCAGCATAGTAAATGATTTCCTGGTGTACAGGAAACCCTTTAGCTTGTCACTCAGTGTAGAGTCACCCACAGGCAGAAGGAAGAGGAAAGAATGAAGGAAAGACAGACAAGAGGAAGTGTAAAGTCACCCGTAGGCAGAAGGACAAGGAAAGAATGAAGGAAAGAAAGACAGAAGATGATGCAAAGAAAGAAGGATGGAGGAAAGAGCAGACACCCGACAGTAGCACTACATCGAGTGAGTGGATGGTGAGCGCCCCCACTTACCACAAAATAATAATAATAATAATAATAATAAACGCTTCGTAATAATAATAATAAAAATACGCATCGTGCGGTTGGCAGGGGAGGGGTGTCAGTGGGCGCGGTGCCGGCAGGGTGGTAGCTCTCATACCGCACTGGAAAAATAGTCGCCTAGTATTAATATTCATTGACTAATTACTCGCTCGCGGTCTGCTCACTTTGGCCTAAAATTGCCATCTCTCCAACTAAATTACTAAGCCATAACAAGAGATTAACACTAGAATATGATGATAGTCACAAAGAAGTGCTAAGGGAAGGATGTACAGCCAAAGCATCGCCAAGTGTACAAGCTATAGAAGTGGGTTGGGAGGAAGGTGCATAACAGGAGGGCAAGAAGTTTTTTATTATTATTATTATTATTATTCTCGTTTCTGCCAGATGATTTTATTCAACTTAAACTTTTATTAATAGGTCTCCTGTGGTTTAGGCTACTTTTGCTGCCACCAGACGATTTTATTCAGCTGACGAAACCTAGTAAAAGTAGTGAAGGAGTTAATGACGCCTACATCTAACCCCTCCAGTTCGACAGTCCCTCCTAAGCTGAAGAAAATGGGCTGGGAGTGGCAAGAATGAAGTCCAACACACACACACACACACACACACCTCCTTCATTACACTGCCGTTTTTTTTTAATCGCATTATTTCCAGACGATTTAACGCAACTCAGGAACAATCTCAAATAGGTTAACACCTTCAGTTCGATGACGCGTATTAGTGCTTGCTACTTCCAGGCGATTTTATTCAGCTTAGGAAAATTCTTTTAGGGAAAGGATCACTAAAGGCTATGTATATATCTAAACCAATCAATCTGAAGAAAATAAAAACAAAGCTTACCAAAATCGTCTGCAAATAACAAGACTAAACTATAAAACACTTCACCGAACTGGAGGGGTTAAGCGTCCGAGAGCATCCTGGTGGTGAAGGGCTTAATGCAGACTAATCCCTCCAGCTCTCTAAGTCTCGGCTAAGCTAAATAAAATCGTCTGGATACAGCAGGAATAAAGCAATAAAACACGGCATCCGACTGAAAGTATAAAATCTGGAAAATGTGATATACTCTTATTACTTCAACCTGGCCCATTTTTTCGTCCTTTCCCAGCCTGTGTCACGTAGCTCAGGGGCGGAAAAAGACAAGGCTACGTCTCCATTCTATCCATGGCACTTCTTCGTGACTAGCACCGTATTCTAGTGCGAATTCTACTGATACAACTCGGTATTCAAAATGGATGTGGAAATCTTACGTCTTAATAGAAAAAAAAAAAATACTCGTGCGTCTGGCAAGGGTGAGACGGACCAGCCAAGTGTCGTACCCAGGGAGACTAAATTATTGTGCATCGGGTAGGTTATAAATGGACTTATTATATCGCCTTTGGGAGCGCGCGTCGAGAAAAATGAGAGAGAGAGAGAGAGAGAGAGAGAGAGGGAGAGAGAGAATTTGTACGAAAAACGAAAGGAAGCTGTGTGTGTGTGTGTGTGTGTGTGTGTGTACGAGAGAGAGAGAGAGAGAGAGAGAGTTAATAATCGCAAATATAAATATCTTCTGTCAGTTCCCTCCCCAATATCCACTATACTCAAAAATAATGTTTCATTTCGGATTACTGATTTTTACACTGAATGGTTATTGAACAGGTTATTGCTACTACTACAACTGCTACCCCTGTTACTATTACTACTACGGTACCATTACTACTACGAAAACAACAACGACTACTACAGTAACTACTACAGTACTACTACTACAAAACCTACAACTATTACAACTAATCCTGTTGCTCCCACTACTACTACTACAACTACTACTATTACTATTATTGACAACGAATATATATTTCTGAGAAGCGTGGAAATAGGCATATGTATACGGTAGTTTATTTTCTAAAAATCAGTTCCCTGTTTTTTTATTGCGAAATGAAATACTGACAGATTAATTAAATGGCTGTTTGTACCTCCACTACAAAAACTGCTCTCTCTCTCTCTCTCTCTCTCTCTCAAAGCCTCATATACTAGCATCCCTCACAAGTACCTCACAAAAACGAATCCAAAATAATCATACCAAATCGGGATATTATCTTTGACCTCTGACCCGATAATAGGAATCCAATAGAGAGAGAGAGAGAGAGAGAGAGAGAGAGAGAGAGAGAGAGAGAGAAAGGGGGGGATGTGAATATGCATGAACAGGAGAGTTTTTTGTATTCTAATTCATTCACTTATTCTTTTTTTTCGGGGGGGGGGATGGAAAGGGGGGAGGAGGTAGACTGGAATTAGGGATGGCAATTTGGGAAAGGACAACATATTTTGGGAATTTCTTTTTTTCTTTTTTTTTTTTCTTTTTTTTTTTTTGAGACGGGGTGAATGATGTATATTGCTGTTTGATAAATACTGTATACTGATAGAGAGAATAAATATAGTTTCTGTTTTTACTTTCTTTATAATTCTTGTTACGAGCATTCTGAAAAATGTACAGTGGCTGATGGATTGATGCATGGATGGATGAACAGATAAATGGATGGATGGAAGGATGAACAGATAAATGGATGGATGGATGAATAGATAAATAGATGGATGGATGGCTAGATATACTGAAAGCGCCATGAAAAGATCAGTTGGAGGTCCTTCGTTTGCTCCTCCATAATAACGTATTGGTGTAGATAAACAAGGATAGACAAAACGACGGCCAGACAGAATAATAATAGATCTAGCTATATACAGAAAATCGGAATGAAATCCATGAAAATATAGATATTTAGATACGATACTGACAGAGACAGATTATTTGATAGGGTAAATTATAACTTCTGTGGCCAGTGTAAATTATCACGATAGATACAGCGATGGAAGGGAAGAGAGAGAGAGAGAGAGAGAGAGAGAGAGAGAGAGAGAGAGAGAGCGAGCTGATTTACTCGTAATTTTAGTGTCACAAATGTGGCACATAGCCGAAATTAACAGCGTAAAATGAACTCTGAACGAAAATATTTGCTCTCTCTTTCTCTCTTCTTTCACACACACACACACACACACACACACACACACACACACACACACACACACGGATATCACACAGACCAGCAGCAAGCTCGATAAAAGACTAAAACACCGACAAAAAAAAAAAAAAAAAAAAAAAAAACAAAAAAAATTCTCCCTCTCCTTGCATTAATAATAACCTTTCACATTACAAACTCTCGCTCCTCATTTTTCACCAAGTTTTCCTCACAGGCATTAAAAAAAAAAATAAGGGAAAAAGTATATATGGATAATTTTAAAACACGAAGCCAAAGCTCATCAGTCTAATTTGCCCGTGGGAAATTTTGGAGAGATGAACTGGGAATAACCGCAAAACTTGGTGGTATTTTGAATAATTAAGTATTTTGAGAGAGAGAGAGAGAGAGAGAGAGAGAGAGAGAGAGAGAGAGGGTTACTGCTTCCGTGGGTGTTCATCAGCACTCACAGACAGCCTCCTTTCCTGCTACCTTGAAGGCCAATTATATGGAGTTATTTATACGACTATCACACTGCCAATACTGTTACACCCGCACCCGCCCAATGAGTGCCGGTGTTAGGTATTGGGCAATGTGTGTGTGTGTGTGTGTGTGTGTGTGTATGTGTGTATGTGTGTGTGTGTGTGTGTGTGTGTGTGTGTTTTCAAAACTCGAATATTTTTTATCTGATTTTCATCTAATCTGGTCAAAGGTTTGTGAATTAGACCATGAGAAAACCTCACACTTTTGAGAATAATTATATACATCAAAGATCAGGGTCACAGGGTTAATTCAACAATTTTTTTTCTCTCTAATTTTGACCAAACCTCGTGGAAGAATTAAAAACACGGCAAGAATAAAAGATTTCGATTTTGAGAACAATCAAAGGTGAAGGGCACACGAAAGTTAAAGGTCGAGGTCAACTCCTAAAAGTTTCAATGTGATGTGACCAAAACTTAGTGGCAGGATTAAGTGTCAAAGAACGAAGGGATTCAGTTTTGAGAACAAGTACAGTAGTCAAAGGACAAGGCCACACGGCAAGGGCAAACTTCTCCCGGTGTGTGTGTGTGTGTGTGTGTGTGTGTGTGTGTGTGTGTGTGTGTGTGTGTGTGAACATAATATCTAAAACAGTTTTATTCTGATTTTTGGGTCAAACTTGGTGTGAGTTGAGGATCACTCAAGAAGTAGGTATATTGTTTGTGAACAACTGGTTACTCTTATGATGAAGTCAACTTAAACAGCTTACAACCGATGTAAACTAAACATTGTAGAATGGTTAGGATTAAAACCAGGATGATAGAGACTCGATTCTGAGACCAGGCAGCCAAAGATCAAGATGACAGCGAAAGGTCAAATGTCATGGTCACTGAGCAAAATGATATAAAAGTTCTGACCGGAGCTGAGCCACAGTTGGTGGAAGGGTTAAGGGTTAGGGAATTTTGAGAGTAATCAGTCGAAGATCAAGGTCACAGGCCACACCCAAATCATGACGCCCAGGTCAGTTGGCAGGAGGGGGTGTTGCACTCTCTTCGTGCTCCTTATGATAACATGATCATCACCATCATCATCACTATCATTAAGACTTTGTACATACCTGTGGGAAGTTTTCTTGTTTCTGTCAAAACTATTCTAGGGAAGATCTACAACGCTGCCACTGGCGTACCGTTTGAGCTACAGCCTTCATCCTTTGCCATATTATAGTACTGGTTGACCGCTTCATCGGACCAAATATCCTTCTGATCCGACGACCGGAACTCTGATAGGATCCGGCACACGCACACACACACACACACACACAGTGACCCTAACGCTCAAGAACCACTCAGAGGTCTGAAATTGTTATGGCATACACAGTAGGTGGGACATGGCCAGAATGCAGTGCTTAATATGTCCAGATCGGATCATTATTCTGTGAGAGAGCAGAACATGCAAAATTTTTAAGTGCTCTGGAAAACAGAGGTCACTTGATTTTGCTGGAGCCACCAAATTTGGTGGACTACTCTTGATGACCTAAGGTGATATGCATATCGGTGACCTTGACCTCAAGGTCCCTATATAGCTCGGCTTCCAGTAAGCATTGGCTGTGG
The DNA here is from genome assembly GCF_032717465.1 of Coenobita brevimanus. Lineage (NCBI taxonomy): Eukaryota > Metazoa > Arthropoda > Malacostraca > Decapoda > Coenobitidae > Coenobita > Coenobita brevimanus. Next base: position 68,584,220 of record NC_136954.1, on the reverse strand, counting down.
GAAGTTTTTCTTTATAAAAACTGTCCCTGAGCAATTTAATGGCGTTCTAGTTATATTTTTTTGTACAGTAGCAGGGGAGGCGGTGGCTCAATCGGTAGAGAGGCGATCTGCAGTGCTAATGGACCCAGGTTCGAGTCCCGGCTGGGGCAAGGAACAGTTTAAGAATTTGAATTTCACAGAAGCAGACTTTTCTGATATACCAGATGACCCGCCATGTCGTAAAAGTACCCCTGCTAATACCAATACACCAGTCCTGTATGAGATAGCCCTAGCATGTATTCAATATGGACGGTGGGTGTCAGCGCCCAAGTGGTGACATGCCGAGGTGTAGGAGGACTACTGGGCCTTGGGATAGGCCACTGCCCCCGAGAAATAGGCCCTGAAGCCTTTGTCCAGAGTCGAACCCATAAAAAGAAAAAAAAAGCAGCTGTAGTAAAATTTAAAATACGAAAATTAAGCTAATTTCTAGTATAAGCGTTAAAATAGCAACAAACTTCTAGGAGTCGTTACTCCGAGAAAATATTTCCGGGTTTTCTGTTTAACTGCAAACATACACGCAAATCCATCCCTGACATTAATATTAGGAAAGAGAAGTTTGGAGGATACAAAACAGCAGATACAAGAACAACCACCTTTGACTTTCAAATGAGCACAGAGTAGTTCGCAGGATACAGAACGCTAGCGACCGTCACTCCAGGCGGACCGTAATTCTGGGCTCTTTTGTTTAACTTTCTTTGGAAGAGAGGAGATTTGCAGCCTTTGAGCTCCAGGGTACTACTTCTCTCTTCACAAAAAAGTGGGGAGGGTCTGGGATGAAAGAGGAGGAGGGAGAAAGTGGAAAGAAAGGGCAGACGAGTCATGAATTGAGAGAGAGACTATAATACTGATAGGCAGATACTGTATATATATATATATATATATATATATATATATATATATATATATATATATATATATATTACCTACCTACCTGTATTTAGATACAGATAGATAGATAGAAACTGTATGTATATACAGTATATATATATGAGAGAGAGAGAGAGAGAGAGAGAGTATGAATCAATCGAAGGGTTAGGGGAGGAAGGAACAGAGAAGCGTGAACGAAAAAGGCAAGAGCCTGGATATAAAACACGTGAGGAGTGAGGGGTTCTGTCCAAGTGTAAACAAAGGGAAAAAGTCTCGTACCGCGCACCCTCCAGCACCGCCCATTGATGCCAAATGCAGAGATGTAAAGAAAAAAAAAAAGTATATGTATAGAAAAGACACTCATCGTTCTTGTCATTCACAGATCTTAACGAACGGAATGCTTTCACTCATTTTAATGTTACATATGTCGCATTTTATTTTTCTTGATAAATCATTTTTGGCATCATGTACTGTATTTTGGCATCATTTTAACTGTTGGAGATATGGAATGACTCGCATGTATTAATCACGTTCAAGGAGTTTTTATTCAGCCAAGTCCTAACAGTCAAGGGGTTTAAGTTCTGTCTATCAGGAATGGCTTTAAGATATTCGTATTGTATATTTGTGTCGGGGGCCAATTCTCGTCCTAGAAATTCTGAAGATTTTATAAGCAGCCAAATTTGTATCGCCTTCATATATATAACCCCATCAGTACGGTATTATTCTACGCTGGTTCCGACGTGTTTAATCAGCTTTCGGGATACTCACCTTAGCGGAGGAGTTAAAATAATATCACTTAACCCCTTCATTGATTTGTTTTTTTTTACTACTGGAACTATCTGAAGGTTTCACTTGGTTCAGTGGAAATCTCTGGTAATGAAAGGGCAAAGGTACTATTATCAATGACGGAGGAAAACAATTACAAATTTACAATGCATGTGGTACTGGACAGAAGAGCGAGACAACGGAGGTACAACAGAGGACGTCAAAGGTTGGCCAGCATAAAAATGAATCGGGTTGGCGTAGTTTTTTTTTTTTTATACAGTAACTACAGTATATACAAGGCCCAGTGGTTCACCTACGACCTACCAACAGAGGGCTGATTCCTGGAGATCTCACACGTCACCTGGCGCTTGGCCACTGCCACCCACCATCTCTTTTGTGATACGCTGGAGATGACATTTTCAAGGTCTGGTGTTATGGTATTAGTGAAGGTGTTTTTATGACTTGTCGGCGGAACCAAATAAGAGATAATTTTTAACGAGGTGATGTTCCATTCAATCAACAAACAGCCGAGACTAAACTTGCGGCCACACTGCCCCCTGCCCACCGCTCTATCTCTTCCACAATAACCCTACCCACCACTACCTCTGCGATGGCGGTGGTTGGCTGGACAGGGCAGAAAGACTACACCCTATCAAGAGAGGTGTTGTATGAAGGACACCACTGTCGGTTGGAAGAGATTTCTTACGGAAGTTCGATGGGGGGGGGGAGTGTGAGGAGGAACTGCGAAAGGGAGGGGGGGTGAAGAGAGTGGAATCGGAAAATTAAAAGGTGGATGACAAGAGTGTGCAGGGAGGGTTGTGACGGTGGTGTGGGGTAGGGAGGGGGCAATACACCGTGTGAAGATGTGAGCTGTAGGCTGGCCAATACAAACGGAGTGGCTGCTGAGCTTCCAACTTTCCCCAAGCAGAACAAGAACACGAACGTAATATATATATATAACCCACCTTATCTACTTTCCTCTCTATTTCATTCATTCTCCATCGTATTTCCTTCCATCACTCTGTTCACACGTTGGTAGATGCATCTTTCCCTCCCTTCATCTCCTTCCCCCATTATTTTCTTATAACTCATTTTCTTATCGATTTCCTCCTCTCTCTCTCTCTCTCTCTCTCTCTTTTCCTGCCTGTCCACGCTTCGGTACGACCTCCCTTCATTAATCTCCTTCCTTCTCTGGCTTCCCTCATTCACCATTTCTTGTTCTCTAACTCTGCCTTCACCTTCTCCATTTTCTTCCTTCTATGCCTCTGGTCTCCCTCTCGCACAGGCTTCCTTCACCTCCTTCGTGCATTAACTTCCAACCTTCCCTACTTCCTTTACTCGCCATTTGTTCTCCTCTAACTACTCCCTCTTGATTTCCTTCCTTCTCTCTCTCTCTCTCTCTCTCCCTCTTGCCTTCATGCCTCTGCTCACACTTTGGTACGGGCTTCCTTCATCTGCGTCCTTCATCTGCTTCCTTCATTAATCGTGAGGCTTCTTCCTACACTGCCCAGAGCGATGTGACTGATTGGGTGCGTGAGGCGGGCGTTTGAAGGAGAGAGAGAGAGAGAGAGAGAAGGGAAGAGCGAGAGGAAAGGAGAAAAAAGCAATGAAATGGAGAGGATAGAGAAACGAAAGATGAAAGGGGGAAGGAAAGAAAGGGAAGAAAACGAGAGGAATGGAGGGAGAGAAAGACAATGAGAAGCAGAGAGGAAGAGACAGGAATATGGAGAAAGGAAAGGAAAGAGGGAGTTAGGGAGAGAGACTGGAAAGTGACACGATAAGAGGGAGGGAAGGGAGGGAGGGAGGGGGAGGAGAAAGAGAGGGAGGGAGAGACTTCGAAATGACAGGAAGGATGAAGGAACGGGTTGGAAAGCCGAGTCGGAAGGGAGAGAAATAGGTACGAAGAGAGAGAGAGAGAGAGAGAGAGAGAGAGAGAACAGCGGAGAGGAACGTGGCCGAGGTCGTAAAACACCCGAGATCTCCATTTTACTGGGCCCAAAACCTCCAACGGCCCGAAAACGCCACCAGACCGAAACTAACGCCGGACCAAAGTGCTGCCAGACCGAACAGGACACTGGATTCAAACTAGTGTCAGATCATATCTTCTACGAGACCGAATCTGAAACCGGACTGACACAAAAACAAATGAAACGTATACCAGACCGAAACTCATCATACCGAAACAGACTTTAGACCGAAACTGCTACCACACCAAAACAGCTCCTAGGCCGAAACTGACACAAGGCTGATAAGACGAAGGACCAAAAGGAGAAATGGACTTGCATATATACAGTTAGAGAGAGAGAGAGAGAGAGAGAGAGAGAGAGTCATTAAAGATACTGCAAGGCTGGAAATCAACAGACTGAAAAACAAAGATGAAGCAGACTTTCGCATCGTGTTGCATCGTTTTTAAGTAACCCTCCGCGCTGCTCGATCTCTGGCAGCCTACCTATTCAGTCACTTAAAGTCACACTCTATGACCTCGCATACGAAAAGGCGAAGCAGAAACAGGGAAAGACCAAACAAAAAGACCATAAAAGGAGAAGGCCGAAAATACTGAAAGAGCAAGAGATTATATTAACGAGACAGATTAGACCGTAAAAAGACCAATACAGATGACAACGGTAATAGCAAAGAGACTGACCGAATAAGAACAAGAGATACAGGAGACCGAATAGACCAAAAAAAAAAATCCCAAAAGACCATGAAATAAAGGAGACCGAAAAAACGATACATACACCTTAGGACCGAACTGACCGAACCAACGACCAAGACCCCCAAAAATCATGAAGTTAACGTAGACCTAAAGACCAAAACACCGAAAATGAAAGACCGTTAAGACAAAGAACGAAAAGACCAAGAAAGACAGGAGACCAAAATATAAAATAATCAATAGTTCGAAATTACCAGTCAGACCGAACAATAAAAAGACCAAAAAGACAAAATGACCGAAAAAAAAAAACAAGAAAACGATTAATACGACCACACTAAGACCATGGAAAAGGCTCAAATTCATAACAGACCAGAAAGACCAATATAACGAATACGACTAGACCGAAAATGAGGACGACATATGACACCAATAAGACTAAACCAAAACGACCGAAAAAGCCCTAGACCCAGAGGACCAACATTACCCTAAAGACCGAAATGAATCAAAAACCACAAAAAATGACCGAGAAAGACCCTTCACCAAAAGGGCCCCAAAGACAAAAATGACCCGAAATCCCAAAGAGACCCCAAAGACCAAAGACCGAGAAAAACACTTCACTAAAAATGCACTGAAGACCAAAAAGACCAAAGATTTCCAACGACCAGACCAAAAAGAGAGAAAACTCAAACTAAAAAAAAGACCAAAAAAATCGCAGACCCAAAAATACCCGAAATTCCAAAAAAAGACCACAAAGACCAAAAAAAAGACCGCGAAAGCCCCTTCACCTCTCCCGCTTCATAACGAGGCAAGAGTCACAATGGAGAGGCCAGGCCGCGGGTATCTTTTTTTTATATATAATCTTTTTTTTTCTTCTCCCCTCCCCCCTTAAGGACTGCGAGAGTAATGAATAGGATATGTTGTAATTGGAGACGGGCAGAGGGCAAGGCGTGTCTGTCTGTCTACCCGTCTATCTACGAGTATCTATCGGCCTGTCTGAATGTCTCTGTCGATCCGCATATCTGTTCGGATTATTTTCTGAATGTTCACTCTCTCTCTCTCTTCTGTCTGTCTCTCTCTCTCTCTCTCTCTGTACATATTATATAACGTGACTCCTTTTGTCTATCGACCTGTCTGTCTGTCTGTCTGCCTACCTTGTTGTCTGTCTAACTTGCTGTCTGCCTGACTGTCTACCTAATGTTTTGTCTATCAACCTTTTTGTCTGTCTGTCTAATGTATCTATCATCTATCTATCTACAGGACTTCATCGTCTGCCAGTCTTTATATCCCAGGAATGTCTTGTCCATTTAGTCTTTAAACTACGCCTCAGTAATCAATTGGGGACAGACAGGGGGCAGGGCCTGTCTGTCTGTCTGTCTGTCTGCTTTTCTACCTATATGTCTATCAGTATGTTGTCTGTGTCTGTTTCCCTGTCTGTCTATCCATCGACCATTTTCTGTCTCTCTTTGCCTATCTGTCTCTGTATATCTGTCTGTCTGTCTATATCTATGTAACTGTCTGCCTGTGTGTCTACCACTCTTTCTATATCTTTCTATATATCTATCTGTTTCTATCACTTTGCCCTTCTGTCAGTCGGTCTGCTTTTATCTGGCTCTGTGTCTCTGTCTATCTCTTTGTCAGCGTCTGTCTGTCTATCTATCAGTCTCTACGCGTCTATCTATCTACGTTTTTGCATTTAAAGGACTGCGAGAGTAATGAATAGGACACGTAATTTGAGACTGGCAGGGGCAAGGTCTGTCTGTCTGTCTTTTTGCGTATGTCGGTCTATCTGCCTCTTTCGCTGTTATCGCCAGCCTTTACCAAGTCGGAGCGATAATGTTTTTTGCCCGCGCGCGCGCGTGCGTGCGTGCGTGCGTGCGTGTGTGTGTGTGTGTGTGTGTGTGTGTGTGTGTGTGTGTGTGTGTGTGTGTGTGTGTGTGTGTGTGTGTGTGTGTGTGTGTGTCTTCCCATTATATCTCATGAACGGTTTGAGTTATCAACATGAAACCTTCAGGGTATCAAGATATGGCCAAAATCTTGGACGAGTTCGAAAATGGGCACTCGGGGTCAAGGTCAAGGTTACCAAAATAGCTGCCAAAGGTCAACTAGTTTTTTTTTATTATGGATTGGCTTTCTGTGAAACGTGGTGACTGAATTCCGTACAGTTTTGCGAATTTCCTTCACAATTGGTTTGTAACTAGCTTGTAACTTGGCCAACAGCATATTCTGACGGGCGATTAGCATTAGGCTCCCGAATGTTTTTCTTTCATTTGTCTGTATTTACTTTGTGTGTGTGTGTGTGTGTGTGTGTGTGTGTGTGTGTGTGTGTGTGTGTGTGTGTGTGTGTGTGTGTGTGTGTGTGTGTAGACAGCACTGCTAAGGGAAAACTCATCACCTCTTCGTCTGTCTCTTCCTTCGTATGTCAGTCTGTCTGTCTGTCTACCTCTCTATAGGCCTATCTTTGTTTTCTATTTGTTCATCAGTCTGTCTGCCTGCCTATCAATCCGTCTACAAATCTGTCTATTTTTTTGCATTTATCCGTCTGTCTATCCTTCTACCTGATCACCTTTATCGCTGTCTGTTTGCCTGTCTATCAACCTGTTCCGTCTGTCTCTCTTTCTATCGGTGTCACTCAATAATCCACACCAATCCACCAATAAGCCAAATCCCCTTTTTATGTGTTCCAGTCCCGCATTAATCCACACCTCCCCTAAAAAAGATAAAAAAAACAGTCGACATTAACAAATTACAGTGGAACAGAGCTTCAGTAATCTCCATTAATCCTCTAACCTGATGTAGTTTAGCTTTTATTTATTTATCCTAATCTACCTCAAATCAATATTTCTAATCCACACCCTCTAAAGTACTTAATCCGCTTCCCTAATCCATGAATTATCCACACTCCTCTTGTCACCTAATCCATCCTAGTTCTACTCTTATCCATGCTGCTAATCCAAATTCCTCACGCTCTCAAGGTTAACAGTCCTCTTTTATTACCATATATATTCTACTGCTTAATCATTACACCAAAAAAAAAATAATAATAATAATAATAATAATAATAATAATAATCAATCATCATCATCATCATCCAACCCTCATATACATGGGGTCGGACTGATTTAAAAACAAGAAAAAAAAAACTGAAAATTTCTCATACAAAGTGCCTAGCTAAAGGGGTCACACATCCATTCAAGTCACCACTCAGACCAAGGAATCCCCAGGCCAAATGATCCACACAAAACTGCCCTCCAAAATACCTGAGGGATAAGAGACCATCACATCCACTGCTAGGTCAGACAGGGGTACATCGCCTGTCGTGAGCACACCCATACACTCTTCACCCATCCACCTCTGTCCTTCGCCAATTCTTTCTCTTCCTCAACTTCCACACTTCACTTCTTCACACATTCACTCCCTCTACCCATACGCCTTCTCCCTCCCACAACTCACTCATCTATAGGTCTATCCTTCTCACTACCCTTCTCACGTCTATCCTTCGCCAATTCTTTCTCTTCCTCAACTTCCACACTTCACTTCTTCACACATTCACTCCCTCTACCCATACGCCTTCTCCCTCCCACAACTCACTCATCTATAGGTCTATCCTTCTCACTACCCTTCTCACGTCTATCCTTCGCCAATTCTTTCTCTTCCTCAACTTCCATACTTCACTTCTTCACACATTCACTCCCTCTATCCATCCGCCTTCCACGCCTCCTGCCACCCACGACTCACCCACATATAGGTCTACCCTTCTGACTAACCTCTTCACATTTATTCTCACTATAAGACCACAACCATCTACGCACACTCTCATGACGTTTTATTAGCAGGCTTCCTTGATCCACAGCTACGAAAGAAATATATATACTACCACTACTCCTAATTCTTCTACTACTACTACTACTTCTACTACTAGTATTACTACTAATAATAATAATAATGAGGGTCCTTTATCACTTGTTCTCGCTGTTATCCATACCATTTTATTCAATTAAAGAAATACCACTCATACTGAAGGGGTTTATTAAGTTTACATCTATCCCCCTCCAGCTCGACGTCTATCCAAAGCTAAGCATGATTTTCAGGTGATGGAAAAAAAAAAAAAAAAAAAAGCTCGGTAAGTTTCATCCTCATAAATCCACAAAACTTTATCCAAATCCTCCCACACTTTTAATCCACAAATCCTTATCCAAATCCTCCCACACCTCTAACCCTCTGATTAATCCCCGACGTTAACTAAATCTGATCCATGTCTTATCCACGAATCCTAACTAATCCAGCCTCAAAAAATAACCCAGCTAAATATATGACTTTCTCTCATCCCTAATCCAGATCCTTCAATTATCCTGTTCACCAATAATCCTCCCTATTATCCACTTTTAATCCAACATAATCTAGTTTAATATATATAATCCTCTCTCATCCCTAACCCACAAATCCTAATCCAGATCCTTCAATTATCCTGTTCACCAATAATCCCTCCCTATTATCCACCTTTTAATCCAATACTATAAATTCCTGAAATGTTAATCAATTGTCTTCACTTATAATCTTCCTTCCCAAAAGCTCCTCAATATTTTCTTTTATTTAATTAATATGGAATTCGATCCCTCCCAAACTAATCAGCACTCAAATCTTCAGAATAATCCACCTAATCCTTTCAACCCCAATCCACAAACGCTAATCCTAATCCAAATCCCCCACAGCTACAATAATCCCGTCCCTCGTTCACCCTGTTCACCACTCCAGCCCAGCATAATTAATCCAGTCTCACATTAATCCCCTATTCTCATGCTTCCTAATCCACAATCAGAAATCCTAATCCAAACCCCCCACAGCAACACCACTCCAGACCTTCTTCAATCCTTTATCCAAATCCAGTCCTTCTTATACATCCTTTATTCTGTTCTAATCCAGTTTTCATCCATTACTGAATAAATCCCACCTTAATAATCAGCCAAACTCATCCTAATCCTAAATCCTTTTCTAAATCCCTCCAGGTAACTAATCATCCAAGGTAATCCAGGTTTATCCAATACTTCAAGATCATTTAATCCCAATATCCACTAAAATATATAATCCCCACAACCCTAATCCAGTCTTAATCCCAGTCCCAAATGCTCTCCAATATAAAAACATGTTTCTGTTGTTATTGTTGCTTTTGTTTTTTTTACAGGCTAATCTGAAACGTGAACCCAGTGGACTGCAGGCCTAAGTTCCCCTTCTCTTGCCGTCCACCATCTTCCCTCCGGGGGATAGGGAAGTAGCTGAAGGACGCCCGTATAACCGGGAAGTTGAGCGGCCTGGCTATAACGGTGCCACCAGGTGAAGGCTTCCATCTCCAGTGGCAATAACTAATCATCCAATACGCCAAATAAACCGCATCTCAAATCTCACCTAATAATCCAACTAATCCTGACCCTAATCCGCTGTACTAATCCTGACCCTAATCCGCCGTACTAATCCTGACCCTAATCCACAGTACTAATCCTGACACTAATCCACAGTACTAATCCTGACACTAATCCACTGTACTAATCCTGACACTAAACCACAGTACTAATCCTGACCCTAATCAGCTGTGCTAATCCTGACACTAATCCGCCATCCTAAGCCCAATCCTGACCCTAATCTGCCCTCATAAGCCTAATCCTGATCCTAATCCCAGTCCTCCACCACAGCACTCCACACCCTCATTAATCCACGCCTCCCCCCCCCACACACACCAAAAAGGAAAAAGCAGGTCTCTCGAAATCGGAAATTGTCGCGTATCGAAGCTGCGAAATTCGGTCCAAAAATCCGGCCGTAATGTCTGCCTCCACCACACCACGTCACCGCAGTGCATCACCACACCACCACAACGCATCGCCACACCACAATCGCACCACACCGCAGCGCATCACCACCACAGGACATCACCGCAGAGCATCACCACCACAGCGCATCACCACCACACCACTACAGCGCATCACCACCACACCACTACAGCGCATCACCACCACACCACAGTGCATCACCACCACAGCGCATCGCCATAACGCACCACCACTCCACTACACTACTCCACATCACCACAGCACATCACCATTACACCACCACACCACATCACTACACTAATACCGTACCAAACCACACACCACACTACACCATCACATCATATCAGACCACACCACACCACACTAAAACATCACATCACATCAGACCAAACCACACCACACCACACCACAGGCTTCAATTTGTCGGCTGTCAGGCTGATGTGGTGGTGGTGTGGTGAGGGAGGGAAGGACGATGGGAAGGAGAGACGGATGGAAAGAGGGGAGTGGAAAGGTGGAAGGAAAGAGAGACAAACTGCTGAGTGAGAGGCAGAATGGAAGGAAGGAAGGGTGGGAAGAAGGAAGCAAGGAAGGAAAGGAGGAATGAATGAATGATGGATGGATGGATGGATGGATGGGAGGGAGGGAGGGAGAGAAGGAAGGAAGGAAGGAAAGGAAGAAAAACGGAAGAATGAAGATGGGGAGAGAGAGAGAGAGAAAGAGAGAGAGAGAGAAGCGAAGGGTGTAAAGGTTGAGAGGTTATTTATATGATCTGATGTGGAGGTGAGGGGAAAATGGAAGGAAAGTGAAAAAAAAGAGAGAGGAGGAAAGGAGAGAAGAAACAAAAGAAAAAAAAAAAGAAAGGAAGGGAGAAAGAAGAGAGAAAAGAAAGAAAAGGGAAAGAATGAAAGGAAAAAATCAACGAAGGAAGGAGGGAAGAAGGCGAGAAAAAAGAATGAGGAAACAGGGAAGAAAGCAGAGAAGGAAGGAAAGAAAGCAGAGAAGAAGGGAAAGAAGGCAGAGAAGGAAGGAAGGAAAGAACGCAGAGAAGGAAGGAAGGAAAGCAGAGAAGGAAGGAAGGAAAGAACGCAGAGAAGGATGGAAGGAAAGAACGCAGAGAAGGATGGAAGGAAAGAACGCACAGAAGGATGGAAGGAAAGAACGCACAGAAGGATGGAAGGAAAGAACGCACAGAAGGATGGAAGGAAAGAACGCACAGAAGGATGGAAGGAAAGAACGCACAGAAGGAAGGAAAGACAGCAGAGAAGGAGGGAAAGAAAGAAAGCAGAGAAGGAAGGAAGGAAAGAACGCAGAGAAGGAAGGAAGAGAAGAAAGCAGAGAAAGAAGGAAAGAAAGCAGAGAAGGAAGGAAAGAAAGCAGAGAAGGAAGGAAAAAAAGCAGAGAAGGAAGGAAGGAAAGAAAGCAGAGAAGGAAGGAAGGGAAGAAAGCAGAGAAGGAAGGAAGGACGGAAAGAAAGCAGAGAAGGATGGAAGGAAAGAAAGCAGGGAAGGAAGGAGAGAAGAAAGGAAAAAAAGCTGAACAGGAAGGAAAGAAAGCAGAGAAGCATTGAAAGAGGGGAAGAAAGCAGAGAAGGAAGGAAAGAAAGCAGACAAGGAAGTAAAGAAAGCAGAGAAGGAAAGAAAGCAGACGAGGAAGGAATGAGAGCAGAGAAGGAAGGAAAGAAAGCAGAGAAGGAAGGAGAGGGAAGAGGAAATGAAGGAAGGAAAAATGAACAAAAGAAGGAACTAAGTGAAAGCAGAAGGAATGCAGGAAAAGAGGAAAGAATGAAGGAAAGACGAGGAGAGGAAGAAGGAAGAAAGGAAAAAGAAAGACAAGATGGAAGGATGGAGAGAGGGAGAATGATGGAAGGTAAGAGAATGATGGTTTAGGAAAAAGAAAGGAAACACTGAAAGAAATTTATGTGGTGTGTGTGTGTGTGTGTGACAGAGAGAGAGAGAGAGAAAGAGAGAGAGAGAGAGAATGAATGAACTGATGTATAATGAGTCAGGAGGAAAACTAGTGAGCGGTGAGTAAGTGAAGAAATATGGAGAAGGGTAGAGAAAGAGGGAGAGAAGGATGGAAAGATGCTGGAAGAGAGAACAGCAAAAGATAGAAACTGTTGAAGGAAAAATGGAAAGACGATTACAAGAAGGAAAGACGAATGTAAGAAGACGGAAGGAAGAGAGGGAGAGAACGATGAGGGAGAATTAGGAAGGAAGGAATAAGTAAAACAGAAATGCAAGCAGGGAGGAAAGATGGAAGAGAGGAAGGAAGGATGGAAGAATGGAAGGAAGGATGGAAGTAAGGAAGAAAGGACGAAAGGCAGAGAGACAGCAAGGAAGGAGGGATGAAACAAGAAATGAAACGGGAGACAGGGGGAACAACTTGAGAAAAGTAGGAAACAAGGCAGGAAACACAAGAAACGAAGTAATAAGGAAGGAAGGAACAAACGAAGAAGAAATGAGAGGAGGAAGGAAGAGCGGATGTAGGAAGAAAGGAAGGCGAACAGAGGGAAGGAGGGTAAGAGAAGAGAAAAACAAAAGTGACGAAAAGAAAAACAAACCGTGAGAAGGTGGGAAGGAAAGTAAATAGAGAAGTTTGGCGGGGCGGAAGGAGAGAGGCAGAGAAAGAAAGGGGAAAAAGAGGAAGAGGAAAGAGAGGCACGAATGAAGCAAGAGGAGAAGGGGAAGAACAAGGAGAAGGAAGGAAGCAGGTGGAGAAGAAGAGGAAGAAGAAGCAGAAGAAGGAAGGAAGCAGAAGGAAGCTAGAACTAAGAGGATATGTATGAGACGACAGGAGAAAGACATGAATATGAGGAAAGAGAAAATGAAAGAAAGAAAGAACAGAAGGAGATGGCGGATTGGGAAGAAATAGAAAGAGAAGCAAAACAGGAGAGAAAATTTAAAGGAATTGAAAAAAAGTAGGAGGGAGGAAGAAAGAGATGAAGGAAGGAATGGGAAACTGGATGGAGGATTACAACAAAAAAAAAAAGAGGAGGAGAAGAAAGTAGCAGAAAGAATGAAAGGTAGGAAAGGAGAGGAGGACAAGGATAGAGAAGGAAGTGGAAGGGAAGAAAGAAGGAAAGGAGGGAAAGGGGAGAAAAGGAGGGAAGACGATGAGAAAAAAGGAAGAGAAGATGCATGAAGGAAAGAGAAGGAAGAGATGGGAAAGGAAAGAGGCGGAAGAAGGGAGAGAGCAGGAAGGAACGAAGGAGTGAAGAAAGGAAGTAAGCAGAAGGAAGGAAGAAGGAGCTATAGGAAGGAGAGAGAAGAAACAAGTGAGGATAAATGAGAGAGAGAGAGAGAGAGAGAGAGAGAGAGAGAGAGAGGACTGGATGGATGGACGTAATGATTGAACACGTTAGCACAGCAACCATTTGTGAGCTGTCAGGTTCAGTGTGTGTGTGTGTGTGTGTGTGTGTGTGAGAGAGAGAGAGAGAGAGAGAGAGAGTCACAGCTCTTTATTCAATCTGAACACCAAACCTTATTCTCTCATGAAATAATTTTAAGAACACGAGGGCACACCAGAAGGCTCTCCCCCACCCACCAGAGCCTCCAGAACCAGGCGTACAGGAAAATGGATGGAAAAAAAGTGGGCAGATAAAAATAGATCTACCCTGAAGGACTGAAATGCCTGAGGGAAATTTTATTGGAACGACAGACAGTGGTACTAAAAATCAGGCGACTAATCCTAAAATATAAAAAAACAATGCCCTGAAGAATGTTCGTTTTCCTCTCTCTCTCTCTCTCTCTCTCTCTCTCTCTCTCTCTCGCTCTCTCTCAGAATATATCGTGTTTTCCTACAACGTCGCTTTCAGTCAAATGACGGTTTCCTTGTAAATCACTGCACATGTATTTCGCTTCCTCACAAGATTTCTCCAGGTTCTTCCTGCTAAAATGTTATGAATACATCACTGTGTCTATACTACCAATCCATATTCTATTCCTTTACCTTAAACTGCCTACACTGCATTTTGTAAGAAAGTAGACTAACCACATAGCGAGATATGGCCATTATCACCCTGGAAAGTTGCCAGATACCACTTCTTTTAGCAAGGTTACATGATACAAGATACCGGTATACCATCAAGTAATCTGCTAAGTTGTAATGGACTGAAAATTAAAGGTGATATTTGGGTTGTCTTAATTGAACTTTCGTAGTCCTGTGTGACTGTAGAAAATTAAATATGAAACGAAATAATTATACTGTATATGAAGAAAGGAGGATGGGAAATGTGTTTCATTCTTAAATTCAACTATCGTTTCGAAACAGATTTCACAGTTGTTAAGTATAACAATAATGTAATGTATGCAAGTTTCCTACATACGAAGAAAACGTTTTACTTGAGCTTTACTACAAATAAAGTAGCAAGGACACAGTAAAGACCAGGGAAACGTGAGACTGGGCCGGGATCTGAAGCTGATGCCTGTTGTATTAGTCTTATCACTGGTCAAAATACTGTACACAGGATCGACGCTACTGACGGCCATATCCTTATTCCATTTTTTAATGCAATGTAGTTAATGACATCATTATATTTGGCTTGGAAATGAGTGATATAATTTTTTTTTCTTGAATTACGGCAGACTTAAATAATGCATTTTTACGGTGCCTCGTCAAAAAATATGGAAAAAATGAGGCAGCCTTCCTGCACTTTTTACTATAAAATTATGGAGAGAACTTTTACAGTATAATGGTATTCACTTTTGTTTCTTATTTTTTTTTATTTACATATTTCTAGCATTCTTCCGTACTTCTATAATTCTGCACACACCCAATTTCAGTTTTTCGACTGCAGACGTATAGTATGATCATGATTATCACCCAGGTGTTGACAGTAGAGCCAGAAGAGTACACGGACCATAAATTACTGTTATGCCACCCCAACACTCTCATAACATAGGGAGCCTGTTCCATTCTCAACACTGCCGTTATACACAATTACTTATTAGTGTCTAAAGTTACTCTGTGGCCTCGAAGACCTAATCCTGTGGTTCTTAATGGGGACGGGGAAGTAATATCAAGGGCGTGACTAATTTCCGTAGAGGTGGGGCGATGACATGAGGACTCACACGAAAAATAAGTAACAGCCAATGCAAGAGTGTGTGCTATACATCAAAATGAACCTTTTCTTCGTATTATCATTCGTCCTATTGTCTCTGCTTCAAATGACGCCCTGTGTTTTAGTGGGTTAAGGCGCTCCATCCGGACTGAGCCTGTAAGGGTTCATATCAAAGGATTGGTTGGAGTCTACGGTTCCCATAATGCCACTCAGGGTCGAATGAGGCTGGTCACCCTCGCTTTAATCCCTGGACGCAGTAGCCTAGCCCCGGACTCCTAGGCTTATGATGGGGAGAGAGAGAGAGAGAGAGAGAGAGAGAGAGGGGAGGATGAATGATGACTGTCTCTACATTTATCTTCGAAGTATATTTGTGTTTGTGTCCGGGTGGTGAGCAGAAACTTCCTTTGCCTGTCTGTCGCCTCCCCGTCTCTGCCGTCTCTCTTTCTCTCTCTCTCCTTGTACTGTCTCGAGAGAAAGATAAACATCCCGTCAAATCTAATATCCAATGCTGGAGCACACGCACAAGTTTTTCAGAGCTTGAACACCACAAAGTTCTGATTGGGTCTGGTTTCCGCTGCCGTCAGTACATAAGTCTGACCCCGCACGTTTTCATACATTACGGTCCGCTGGGTGATTTTTCGTGTGCTGGAGGCGCGGCTCAGTCAACGTTAGCAATGTCCACCCTGCATCATTTATTGAATTTCTACTCCCCGTAACCCTTTCCACGCTTCACAATTTCTCCTTGGATGATTCAACCGCACGGCCCACACCAGCACACTGAGCCGTCCCCGTAACACGTAAGACACCCGCTACACTGTACACGGGCCACCCTGTACATTGAAGTCCAAATTGCATCAACTTCGCCAGCTACGTCCCCGCGCGATATCTTCCTGTCTCTCGCCTTCACGTTTTCTTTATTTTAATGGTAACTATTTTATTACGAGAACCTGACAATCATGACAATTCTGTGCTTTGAAAAGGGTATTATTAGATTCGTTTTTCGATGTGGGAGAGTTGTAGTTCAAAATGCTGTTGATGTTGTTGTTATTACTGTTGTTGTTATTATTGTTTCAACCCGGAGGACCGCAGGAAACCACCCACTTCCACTGAGCACTCCCTGAGACCATTTGTTGACATCGTATCGAAGGACTGTGTGTTGTGATGGTGTGGTGTATGCGGTGAGTTAGGTGTGTTGTGGTGTAGGGTGATGCATTCCAGTGTGGCCATAGCAGACTGTTTGTGAGTTATATTTGGTGGGCAAGAGTGGTGGTTGCATCAGAGACAGCGGGATGAAATCGTCTCTCGCTTGGCAGGGCAGGCTCCGTGGGGTGAATGTCCGGTGGTGGGTCGTAAAAAGATGCTGTTTGTTTAGAGGCTTTGGATGGCTGGGGTGGTTAGGTGTTTATGTGTTTGTGAAGTGGTGGGTGGAGGAGAACGGATGTTACTGAGGCATTGTGTGTGTGTGTGTGTGTGTGTGTGTGTGTGTGTGTGTGTGTGTGTGTGTGTGTGTGTGTGTGTGTGTGTGTGTGTGTGTGTGTGTGTGTGTGTGTTTTGCGGACAGCGGGGGGGATGAAATATATAGGTACACGGGCGAGCTGGATCTTAAGCCTAAACAATAACTGCCTCTTACATTCACGTGACCTTTGACTGGAAGTACTTTGGCTTCTTCATACGAACGATCTGTAACTGTGATCTTTATGCATCCTCTTAGGGGGTGGAGAGGGATGCCTTCACGTGGTGGTATCGATACAACCAAGCTGCTCCGTTGCCTGGTTAAACAAACGTCCTTCAGTCGCCTTCCTACCCTATCCCCCGAGAGAGAGTGGAGGACTGCAGGAGGAGGGACGCTTTGGCCTAGTCCATTGGGTCCACGTTCAAATGAGCCTGGGGTTGCTATTACACCTATTAGTAGTACTGTCACTATGCATCTTATTATTACTACTATTATTATCATTATTATTATTACGGTCTGTTATTTGTTCTTTTATTCATTTATTTTCGTTCGGCGATTTTTAAGCACATCTATAATTGTGGCCGGTAAGGGAGGTGCTCAGTTGGGGCTCGAGCAATTCAGTGTCTCTCTTCAGAACTGCTTGTACACCGTTTCCAGTTATTTCTTATCCCCGAAGGTAGTGTCGTTGAGTGTCTGCAAGTCATCGAGTTTACAAGACGCCTTTGCATTACTGTTGCTTCTATTTTGGGAAAAGGTCGTGCGTGTGTTCAATGTAAGCCGTACAATTTGGGGTGCTTTTCTTGGGAAACTGATTATAAAGGAGGACCTGAGGGTATGTATGAGAGTCGTGTCTGGCGGGAATGAAGAGGGCTACGGCTGATAGGACTGGTGTATCGTTTACTGTTTTGTCTAAGCCACTGTTGAATTAAGTATAGGTACTGCTGGAGCTGGTATGCTGGTTGTTGGGTCACGGAGGGTTGTGAAGCTCTTGCCGGGTCATTAGCAAAGGATGAAACTGTTAATGCATGTAGGGGATATGTGGGCCGAGGAGGAAAATGTCAGAGAAATATGACTAAAGATAAGGGGAATCTGAACAAGCATGAGCTGTTTAAGAATGTAAAATATAATTATGTAACGATGTTTATGATCCTGTGAAGGCATTTATGACCATTTTCATATATATTTAAATTCAATATCGTATTATATGATGTGCAGCAAAGTATGGTATTATATGATGTGCAGCAACAATACCTTTTTATTTTAGTCATGAACAGCAGACAGACAGGTGATGAGGGTTTGATCTGAAAAGAGGACAACCTGATCGTAGAGGACAAAATGTCTTGGAACCGATTCGTTTGTGGCTAACCCTTCCAGGTTTAAGACCTCTGGCCTCAGACAGACAAACAGATAAGCAGACAGAGAGAGAAGCAAATAGATAGACAGGTAAGTAGGTAGGTAGGTAGACAGATAATGACAGACAGGTAGATTTTAAAAAAATTGGCAGCGTCTAGATGAACACGGAGTTCTTTTATTGGGGCGCGACCCTAGAAAGGCTAAGGACCACTGCTCCAGTTTATTGCCCCAGGTGGAGAGTGCTGGTGTATGATTAAATAAACACTCCACAGCAATCTTAAAGCACTCGGCTAATTTGCTTGCGTCAATGCTTTCCCAGTAACAACAAGCCAAGCTTTTTCAATCTCTCTTTACACCAGGGATTCTGTCTGGAAGCAACGTTCCCTGGGAGGCCATAACGTATTTCTAGGGAGCCATGGGATAATCTTGAGTATCTGACGTCAGAATCGCCTAACAATTTATCTGAGACAAACGCTTCCGAAAAATTATTTTCCCGTCAGCCTTCTCGCTGAGTAAATACTGGCGGCAATGCAAGGTTATTTCTGATATTTAGAGTCCATTCCGTTGCTAAACACACAGAAGGCGAGTATTTTGCTGGAATTTTGGAAGAGATTTGATTGCTACTCTGTTATCAGCCAGTTGCCTATCCAGGTGCTTCTGAAACTCGTGCCTACCGATCTCCGCAGAAGCAATGTTTTCCAAGATGCTGAACATCAAATCCATGCAACATAATGTTTTCCAAGATGCTGAACATCAAATCCATGCAACATAATGTTTTCCAAGATGCTGAATATCAAATCCATGCAACATAATGTTTTCCAAGATGCTGAACATCAAATCCATGCAACATAATGTCTTCCAAGATGCCGAACACCAAATCCATGCAACATAATGTTTTTCAAGATCCTGAACATCAAATCCATACAACATAATGTTTTCCAAGATGCTGAACACCAAATCCATGCAACATAATGTTTTCCAAGATGCTGAACACCAAATCCATGCAACATAATGTTTTCCAAGATGCTGAACACCAAATCCATGCAACATACTGTAAGTGTTTCCATGTTCAGAATGGCTGCCGCTGTGCCATTACTAAATACATTTCAGTCACTAATAACCAAGTTGGCATCAAAACAGAATTTAACCTTATTCACGCTCACAAATTACCAGTTACTTGATTTGCACGTACCACATCACTAGCACTGACTACCATGGTGGTTAAAATATCATATCCCAAACATGCAGAACTAATGCTTTGTTGTTTACTTCTCAAAAAAGGAAAATGTTGCAGGCTGATTGGTGGTCACAGAGATTATCTTTTTTAGTTCGCACAGCCAGAGAGGGGTAAAGCTTGCCAACCACTGCTTTATGCCATTTGTTTGAGGGAGTGGGAATCGGTCTGGCTACCCTCCCCTGCACTGTTTAATTTAATTTCTGAGGTGAGGATCCCAGAATGTTTTAGAAGGGATCTCACTCTCACTCTCTCTCTCTCTCTCTCTTTCAGTCTAGAGAGGCATTAAAATCCTTTTGTTAAAGAGGCTTCTCTTAGTGAACCCCAGTATTCCGTTTTCTTTACTGCCGGGGTCACTGCACTCTTATCATTATGCATATACGTCATCACAGAAAAAATAATGTCACCGCCCGAATTTGCCGCATGAAGTGTGTTTCACCTGAGGTCCTATTATTTCATATTCTAACTTCATTATTATTATTACTGAGATTATTATTATTACTGAGAGTCCCCCCCTGGACAGCCTGGTACTGATAAAAAAATTAACACTAAACTTCTCTCTACATTCAGTACTTATTCTGAGGTTCAATTGTACTTGTAGGCTAAATAAACAAATACAAACATAAATTAAAACATATATATATATATATATATATATACACACCAGGTACATACATAAATATATATACCTGTACATACATACATACATATATAAAACCATACATATTTATATACACAACACCTATTTATCTGTGTTCCTATATATACATACAAAGATGAATAAGTACACACACACACACACACACACACACACACACACACACACACACACACACACACACAGGAAAGCGCTCTGGAAATTCGTGTTTGGTTTTTCGCCCGTGGATAATCAGCATATTTATGAATCACGCGAATTCTGGTGATTGGTATTCATAGTGAAGGGTATTAGCCCTGAGAGAGAGAGAGAATACAGAGGAAATTACACAACCACAGAAACAAATAAAACGAAAAAGAAGTAAAAAAGATTAGAGTCAACAATTAAACTTAGAGAAAATAATGAGAGAGAGCTCAAGTCTCCGGGATATCTCTGGAACCGGAAAACTATCGAGGCGAAAAGAGAGAGAGGTAGACTGATATTAAGGGGATCCGTCACTAACAAGGAGAGAGAGAGAGAGAGAGGACACTGATTCCTGGATGGTTGCTAAAAAGAAAGGAATGAGGAGGAAAGAGGGAAATTAATAGGACGACTTATAGAAATCACTGACAAAAGGAATGTATGGATAGACAGAGAGATAGATAAACAGACAGACAGATAGATATACACAAACAGGTTGATTACATGAGACACAGATGCAGACAGGTATGTGGTAGTGACAGACAGGTATGTGGTAGTGACAGACAGAAACTGGTAGATAGACAGATACACTGAGATTTAAATAGACAGACAGATAAGTATAACGACACATATATAGATACATAAGAAGACAGATAAACAGGGAAACAGACGGAAAAACTATAGTAGATAACGATAGATAGACTGACAGACAGACAGACTGACTGACTGTCTAACTGAATGATGTACGAGGAGGCACAGACAGACAGATTTTCATTACCTACATAGTCAAGGAACCCCTAACACACACACACACACACACACACACACACACACACACACACACACACACACACACACACACACACACACTCACACACAAAGAGCCTGATAGTCACTACAAGATTAAGTGCTTCACCCGCTAACAAGGAGGGAAAGACCTGGAGGAAGGAGCGAGACTGGAGAGAAAGATTGGAGGGAAGGAGGCAAGATTGGAGAGAGGAGACTTGGGGAGAGAGAGAGGAAGGAGGAATGATTGGCGGTGGAGAGGGATTAAGGATGGGAGGAAATCTGGAGGGAAGAAAGGGGCTTGGAGAGATGCTGAAGGAAGGGAGAGGTTGGAAGGAGGGAAACTGGAGGGAATAGGGAGAGACATAAGGGGATGGAGGGAAAATGGAGAGACACTGGAGGAAAGGAGGGAAATTGGAGAATGGAGGAGACTAAGGGGAATAATTGGAGGGAAGGAGAGGAAACTGGAGGAGGGAAAGAGGCTGGACGGAAAGAGGGAAACTGAAGAGAGATTGGAGAGAGAAGGGAGAGGCTGGACAGGAGAGAAACTAGAGAGAAGAGGGAGAGACCGGAGGGCAGGAGGAGGAGGAGGAGGCAGATTGGAGGGAATGAAGGAAACGAGTGAGAGAGAGAGAGAGAGAGAGAGAGAGAGAGAGAGAGAGTGCCAACTCAATTAAAGAGCTTGCAGTGGCCTCTCAAATTACAGAGGTCTTAGTGTATTCTCTCTCTCTCTCTCGTGCTTAAGGCGAAGATTATGTAGGTTCATAAATTAGGTGTCGGCTTTACTGTACAGTATTTCGTTCCCGTTTCACACACCATACACAAGAGAGAGAGAGAGAGAGAGAGAGAGAGAGAGAGAGAGAGAGAGAGAGAGAGAATTACAAGTGGCAGGTAACGACTCTCAGTATAAGCGGCTCTTGCAATTGCTCTTATGCTCTTAATTGCAGCATTGTCCAGCAACACAGTGTATATTTAGGGACTCTGGCTGTAGCTGCTTCAGTCCGATGATGTGTTTTGATTTTATTCTTGATCTGTAAAGACGATTTCACTCAGCCCGGAAGAGACACACATTATTACTACCTTCACATCCAATACACGCTTTTTATGCAACAAAGTTAATAGGTATGATGATGATGATGATAGGTAGTAGACAGGTAAGGGTGATGATGATGATAACTGGTAATAGAACAGGCATGATGATGATGATGATGATAGGTAATATACAAGTACGGTGATGATGATGATGATGATGATAATGAAGATGATGATGATTGGTAATAGACAAATAAGCTGATGATGATGATACGTAACGGACAGGTAAGGTGATGATGATGATGATGGTTCCTCTCGTGGTCCCTTACGTAATCTACTAATGTTACTGTACTGTTATTATTTCTAAGTTATTTTAGTACAGTCTGTGTATCCATGTAACACACACACACACACACACACACACACACACACACACACACACACACACACACTCCCCCCGTCACTCTCTCTCTCTCTCTCTCTCTCTGAAGATGCAGGTTAGGTTATTTCAATATCCGAAAAATACTGCGACAGTTTCAAAGCGACAAATCTCTCTCTCTCTCTCTCTCTCACACACACACACACACACACACACACACACACACACACACACACACACAGAGCAGGTTCAGCCATTTCCACCTTCAACAAACACAGCTCGATTCGCGAAAGTCAATCTTATTAACTTTCTCCCTGGTTTTGTTCATACTTGACTGCTGGTAAACTGGAGAGACACAGAGAGAGAGAGAGAGAGAATATTTATACCCATTAAACTCAAATTTTATACCCATTACCTCTAGTACAACTCAACCATCATCTTCAAGGCAATTATCAACTGCTGTATATTTTTGTCCCTTCAAAGTAGTTCAGACTCTAAGTACATCCCCTCGTAGTCTGGCCTTTGATAAAATAAGGAGATTCAATTTTCTTTTACAGGTATCAGTACTCGTTCCTGCTCCTGATATTCACTTCCTCCTCATCTAACACTTCCTCTGTACCCTTCCTGCCTTTACACCTGTTGTCAAACCTTACAACATTTTATCATTTATTTATTATTATTATTATTATTATTATTATTATTATTTCTTTCATTTGAGTACAATTCTTTTTTATTAATTTTTTTTTTTCTGCCTTCATGGTTAGTTAAGGTGTAGACGTTCTTGGCCTCCTACAATTCTATCATCATTATTATAAAAACAACAACCAAAATAACAAAGAAAGCTTGCACAAAAGTAGACATATAAAACGAGGCAATTCAGAAAGATTTCGAAAGTATTGATTTTGTGTATATTGCACTGAGTTGCGTGTCACCCTTATGCAACACACCCGTGAAGAGGTACTAGAATTCTCTCTCTCTCTCTCTCTCAAGGTACAGAAGGATTTGACCATTTCAATCCCCGACAACAGGATGGGACTCACGGAAGAGCAAACAAATACGCTCTCATCTTATATATTTACTCTCTCTCTCTCTCTCTCTCTCTCTCTCAATTTTCTTTTAGCCTTATCTTTTATCTCCACTATCATCTTCCTCTACTTCCTTCCATCTTTTCCCTGCCTCTCCACTCTCGTCATCCTTCCCCCTCTCTCCCTCTTTTCCTCTGTCTTGCTTCATCGTTCTATCCTTTCCATAACTCTTCATCTCTTCCCCTTGCTTATCTCCTCACAGTGACCTTACACTATCTTCTATCTACTCTTATCTACCAACCATTTTCCCCTTCCTTCCCGCACCTCGTCATTTCCACCATTCCAATTTCCTTCCACCTAATCCTTTTCATCTTCACTCTTATTCTCCTTTTCTTTTTCCCTATCATCATTTTTCTCTTCCCTCTTTAACCCCACCATCATCCATTCGCTTCCCTGTTATTTCCATCACCTTTCAATATTCCTCCCCTTCCCTCATCTTGCCCATGATCTTCCTCTTTCATCTCCCTTCACGGTCATATTGCACTTCCTTCTTTCTCCTGCCTTTATCTACACCCCTAACATCTTCCTCTTCTCATCACCTTTCCCTCTGTGTATCCTCTTCATTTTATCTTCCTCCTTCTCTCCCCAGTTCCATCCTTCATCTCGTCCATCTCAAATCACAGTAATTTTCCACTTTCTTCTCTTTTTTTTCTCTTAATCGACTCTCTAACACTTTTCCCTTCCTTCCATGTTCCTTGTTCCTTCCCCATCTTTTTGCCTTCCCCTTATTCTCTCTTCAATGTCTGGTTTTATTCTTCCTCTTCATTTCCTTCATCTTCCTTTACCTTCCACACACAATACTATCCCTAACCTACCTTTTGTATCTTCAGACTAATCATTTTCTCCTCTCTCTCTCCCTCCAATCATCTTTCCCTTCCATCTCTCTCTCAAATCGTCCTACCCGTCCTCCTATCTTCTTTTTTAATCTACTCTTCGTAGTCATCCACACACTTGTCTCCTATTCCCATCATTTTCCACGTCTTCTTCTCTCTTCCTCATACTCATCTTTCCCCTCCATCAATCTCCTTTTCTCTACTTTCCCTTCCCTCCGACTTCCATTCTCGCTTACATTATCTCTTCCTTCCTTCTCCTCCGATTTTCTTTCTCTCCTCCACTTCCTGTTCTCCTCTCTTCATATCATCAACTTCTCTCTTCTCCTCATAATCATCTCTCCCTTCCTTCGACCTCCTCATTTTATCAACGATCCATTACCTTCCCTTACCTCTCATTTCCTCTTCTCCTCTCCTCTCTTCACACCAATCCTCTTCTCTCCTCTCCTCACACCAATCCACTTCTCCACGCCTTCTCTCCGCACACTCATCTTTCCCCTTCTTCTATCTCTTATCTCCACTCCATCACTCTCCTTTTCCTCCCATTTTCCTTTCTCTCTTCTACCTCCTCCTCACCTCTCCTCTCTCCTTTACACCAATCCCTTTCTCCTCTCCTTCTCTCCGCACAAACATCTTTCCCTTCCTTCTATCTCCTCCTATTATCTCCCTTCCTTCTATCTCCTCCTTTTATCTCTCTTCCATCGCTTTCCCCTTCGTCCCTTCTTGGCCTTCTCATCACGGGGTCAATAGCCTGGGTGTCTCCGAAGGGCCTAGTCATCTCTCTCTCTCTCTCTCTCTCTCTCTCTCTCTCTCTCTCTCTCTCTCTCTCTCTCACACACACACACACACACACACACACACACACACACACACACACACACACAGAGCTTGGGCAATGGTTCGAATCACCTGAAGTACCGATTTTATTACATCGGCATTGTATTGGTGGCAGCGGTGGGATGCCTCCTCCCCTCCCTCCCTCCACTCTCTCTCTCGTTTTATAACGTTACCACTGCTCTCTCTCTCTCTCTCTCTCTCTCTCTCTCTCTCTCTCTCTCTCAGCATTGGCCAAAACCTCAATACCTGGAAACGGAAAAAATAGACAGAACTAATTGTATCAAAGTGAAACGCCTCTGTCCAGTGTGGGAGAGGCATGGGGACGCGACAGAAATAGACGGGAGGAAGGCAGGCAGACAGATTTACAGACAGATATATTGATCGAAACGCCTCTGTTCAATGTGGGGGTAGTGAAGGCTGACAAAAATATACTGGAGACAGACAAGAGGGTTACCTAGGCAGATATATACTGTAGATGGATAGATAGATACAGACAGACAAAGACAAAGTTAGACAGATACACAGACACAGAGATACAGATAGATAAATAAACAGTAAACATATAGGTACACAGATAATGCTAGAATGATGTAGAGAAAGACATACATACAAGTCTATACAGGGCATGAGTGTTAGGCAAATGGGTACACAAGCATTTCGTTATAGACAGTTAACAAAATGCAATAGGCAAAGGTAACAACAAACACCTTATACACAAATGCAAAATATATACGTAGATAAATACACACAGACATGTAAAAAGGCAGAAACATGCACAGAAGGACAAAAGAACGTTACTCATATATAAACTTGCAGAAAGAAAAATATTTATACACAGAGAGACAAGGAACCATAAAGACACAACAACGACAGGTAAATATCGTCTTCGAAAGGTAGAGACGACATAAACAAAAGTAGGTAAAGATGAAACATAGATAAACAGATACGAGTATACTGAGATGTATGCAGACAGAAATTTAGACAGAAAACAGGCAGATCGACAGATAAAGTGACAGACTGACATGAAGACAGACAGAACATGATAACAGACAATATGAAAGCATGGTAGACAGATGGAAAGGTTATCTGACAGGTAGAGACAGAAATGTAATTAGACAAATCGACAAACAGAAAGAGAGATAAAGGAATCAGACAAGTACAGAGACAAAAAAAGAAATGAATGGATATAGGAAGAAATATAAAAAATATGCTAAGACAGAGAGCCAGGTAAACATCTATCATTCTATACAGAGAGAGAGAGAGAGAGAGAGGGAGAGAGAGTTTAGACTGATAAGGCACAGTGATTTTGGGCGGATAAAGTGCAGTAGACAGGTAGATAAAACGATAGATAGAGGGAGAGAGTAGTGGGGCTACTAATGGGAAAGGTTAATGAGTCGGAAACTGAGAAACGGGAGGACAGGGTAAGACTCTCTCTCTCTCTCCTCTCTCTCTGTTTTCACTCTTCCTACCACTACTCTCCTTTTTCTCTCCCTCCCTCTCTGCGATGGAGAAAGTGTGTGTGTGTGTGTGTGTGTGTGTGTGTGTGTGTGTGTGTGTGTGTGTGTGTGTGTGTGTTGAGAGAGAGAGAGAGAGACTTACCCTCTTCTCCCCTTCCTCAATTTCCCACTCATTAACCCTTCCCATTAGTATCTACTCTACTCTCTGCCTCTATCTATCGGCTTATCTATCTACTGAGCTGTATCCGCCAGGCCTTGTCTGTCTAAACTCTCTCTCTCTCTCTCTCTCTCTCTCTCTCTCTCTCTCTCCACAAGTCCTAACACTGCTTTCCTTTTTCTCTCCCTCCCTCTCTCTCTCTGCACTGGAAAAAAAAAAGAACGAAAAATGACAGTAGGTGTGTGTGTGTGTGTGTGTGTGTGTGTGTGTGTGTGTGTGTGTGTGTGTGTGTGTGTGTGTGTGTGTGTGTGTGAGAAAGAGAGACTGACAGACAGACAGAGAGACAGAGAGAGAGAGGCATGCAGGTCACGTCTCAGTGTTGTTAAGTGGTCCAGGCATCAGGAGTCAGGCAGGAGGGGTAGGTAGGAGGAGGGGCAGGCAGAGGGGGTAGGTAGGTGGGGTAGCAGGAGGAGAGGGGTAGGCAGGGTACACACAGGAAACAGTAAACGCAGTCAGTGAGGTAGTCAGGAAGGGAGGAAAGTAGAAAGACATGGAGAGAGGGAGGAGGAAAGGAAGGTAGGGAGGAAAGAAGACAGGTATGAAGGTAGGGAGACAGGTGGGAAGGAAAGTAGACAGGCATAGAGAGAGAGAGAGTGGTGTAAAAGAAGGTAGGGAAGCTGGTACTGAGGCAAGAAAGGGTACAGGTAGGGAGGTGGGGAGGAAGAGTGCCAGCAAGGCGGTAGGCAGGTATGAGACGGAGAAAAGAACGCCAGGGAGACAGATAAGTAAGGCAAGGCAAGTACGTAGGCAGGGTGTGGGGAATGCGGGGAGGTAGACAGGTATGGTGTGGGGAAGGCAGGTAGGTAAGAAAACAGGGTGTGGGAAAGGCAGGTAGGTAGGTAAGTAGGGTGTTTGGAAGGCAGGTAGGTAGGAAGGTAGGGTGCTGGGAAGGCAGGTAGGTAGGAAGGTAGGGTGTTGGGAAGGCAGGTAGGTAGGTAGGTAGGGTGTCGGGAAGGCAAAGACACAGATAGGTCGTCAGGATGTCAGGAAGGCAGAGAGGTATGTAGTAGGGACGGCAGAGATGTAGGTAAGGTGTGGGGAAGGTAGGGTGTGGGAACGGTAAGGATGTAGGTACTGGCGAGGGGGTAGGTAGGGTGTGAGGATGAAAAGAAGATGGGAAGGTTTGGGGGGAGGCAGGGAGACTTAAGGAAAAAAGAAAAATAGAGTACGAAGGGAAACAAACAACACAGCTACGTGTTCTTCAGAGGCTGTTTGTGACGGAGTTGGGTATAACCAGCTTAACTACTCTGTGATCATGACAACGAGGGCAGAGCTGGCTGGCTGTGGGAACGGCAGGGAAGCAAGGAGGCAAACAGGGAAGTAGCGTGTGTGGGCAAGTCCACACAAAATCACACAACATCCCCATACATCCAAGTCCCTATTCTCAACTCCCGCCAACGAACATACAGGTATCAATGACAGCCAGAAAATAAATGAGAGAATATAAGTACCATGGTTGTCCGGGCTTCCAACCTGGTCTGTGCTGGTGGTCTTCTCTGTACCGGTAACTGTAAACTGATCCTTGCCACACCGCCGCCTGGATTCTGAGTAGCAGGGATAAGGACCGCACATGATCCTTTTCCCAGAGTGCCACACCCGACCCAACCCTTCCTACACATCCAAGTCCATATTCTTATACTCGGCTTGCTTTCATCTGACGGAACTAAGTCACTTCCGAATCTTGAATATTGTATTATAAACTGAGATGCACCTTTGAGATAGGAATGGGCATCCTTTGTAGCTATTGTTCGTTCACTTTAAGCTGGCCCAGATTTTCGTCTTTGTCGCGTATTTCTAGTGGCCGATAGGGTACTACAGCCCTGCATGCCACTTCTTCATGACAAGCACCATACTTCAGTGTTTCTTGTTTTAACTCGGCATTTATGATATACGGAGATGTCAATTCTGGGCCAAGCTATTAGTCAACGAGGCATAGTCAAACCCACCCTCCAACCTGACCACACTTTGCCATCAACCGAGCTGAAAGGAGCTAGGGATCTTCAGTAGACTAGAACAAACACGCTGCAAACCAACAAAACTCGGCTACAGGTATGCGGTGAGACAGGTAACGCTTGCCACCCAGTCTGAGGATCTTTGAGGAAATGTACACTTGCTATAAAAAGTATCTGGCACCAGGTGATTGTTGTTGCTGTGTGTGTGTGTGTGTGTGTGTGTGTGTGTGTGTGTGTGTGTGTGTGTGTGTGTGTGTGTGTGTGTGTGTGTGTGTGTGTGTGTGTGTGTGTGTGTGTGTGTCATGCTGTATAACGTTACCTTTCTCACGCTATGCTGATAAAAACGGCAGCCACCAACATTCCCGAGGGGCTGCTGAAGTGTATACCGGGTATTCAAAAGTTTCGTCCATCGTTTCAAAATATACAGACGCAAACATTTTCAGATACGTTTTGGAGCGACTGTACTGTAATAAAGCGTTACTGCCAGGGAAAACACCCGAAATGTTACAGGCCGTGTCAAAACGAGCTATACATAGTCTAGATGGCACAATGTTGCACCCCTTCCTTGGCGATTTTTATCTTGTGTGTTACTGATCTCATTTTCATATCGACACTATTTCCATGAATAACAAACAAGGGGGTACTGAAATGCAAGATACGGAATAAACAGCCAAGGACCAGGTGTTACGAAATCAACAAAGGTACTTAGAAAATCATGAAGATCGAAAGGGACAGGAAAGTTTGTTTGTTTATATTGCACTGAACACTATCTTCATACCTGTACGAAGAACCCCTTCACCATAAAGACGTATTATTATGTGTTTGCTTTGCTACTTAAAGACAGTATTCCTTAGCTAGGGAAAAGATAGCACGTAATGAAGGAGTTAATGCATGCTACAGGTAACCCCTCGCGTTTCAAAGGTGATTAAAATGACTCGAGGAATATAAGGATAAAACAGAAAGTACGTCATATTATTGCAGTTACAGTGACCTTCCACGAAATCTTCAGGATCCGACGGATATTGTTTACCAGGTCGCACCGTTGCATCTGTGAATGGTAGCGAGGATGTAGTAAGGCGGAGTGTATCAGATTAATTCCGATAGTGGAGGATTAGGCTCAAGGACACTAGTCAGCCTGGCTCAGAGCGTAGGGTTACCGGCGGACAGTACCGGGAAAGGAGAGAAAGCGGGGCGAAAGGTACACTGCCACGCCATCTGTTGGTCTCAGTCACAAGCCTAACTGATGGAGTGTTGGTGAGGTGGAGTATATGGAGTGGCATTATCCCGCCTCTCTTAGCTAGTCATATTAGAAGCATCCATACATGAGACACAGATGTATATAGATAAAGAGATAGATACAGACAGACAGACATAGATAGATAGATAGATATACAGATAATTATTGACATTTCGCATTCTGACTCCTTTTCCTAACCAGAGTTCATTCCTCGTGACGATCAGACTCTTAGACAAAACTGTTTCCACCTCGTCCCTGTTCACCAACCAGTAAAATTAGGGACACGAATATAACATCCAGCCTTACACGTCACATTCTAGGGAAAGACTTGGACTCAGCAAAACTTGACTCTCCGCCTCATCGAGCCCCGTTTAGTGTGTAGGCATTATTAGAAGCTTTTGACATTCCATTCTAATGTATCAGTCTCTCTAGTACCATATCTTGCTTAATCTCTTTACCACGATTAATACTACTACTGCTACTTACTATTATTATTATTATTATTGTTGTTGTTTGTTATTACTATTGTTTATTATTATTATTATTTGTTATTCTTCTTCTTCTTCTGATTATTATTATTATTATTAATATTATTATTATTTGTTATTCTTCTTCTTCTTCTGATAATTATTATTATTATTATTATTATTATCTCAACGATTTTATTCAGCCTGGGAGACGAGGAGCGAATAAATAATTCTCTCTCTGTCTGTCTCTCTCTCTCACTGCACAGTAATTGATTCTGCTGGCAGGAACTGGGCCGGGCAATCCCCTCTTGCAATCACCCGCTCACAATTCCCTATCACCTTCAAGTGGGAGAAAATTTATTAAGCACTTGCAAATCACCTCTCTCTCTCTCTCTCTCTCTCTCTCTCTCTCTCTCTCTCTCTCTCTGGGCGATTTTCATTCATTTTGGAGGGACTCTTGTAAGACGTTCCAAGGTCTCTATAAACTTTTTCAGAATTAATGACTTTTTCCTAATTATTTCTCGTTACCACCAAATGATTATATTCGGAAACTGAGAGACCCTTGTCAGTGTATTATTATCAAAGCCAAGTTATTCGTACACACACTTGCTACTCAATATCTGCAGAATATTCAACATGGTGGCGACCATCATCCACTCACTTGATGTAGCGCTACCTGCTTCTTTCTTCGTCTTTCTCATTCTTTTTGGATCCTTTGTGTTGGTGCAGATTTTCCCTTTTTTTAGGTAATTTTCGTCACTAATACAGTTCTTTAAACCTGATTCCAATTTTGAACTTATTTTTGGGGAGAAGTTATTTTATAAAAAGTTAAGTTACATTAGGTTTGTTAATAATAATAAATAGGTTAGTTAATAGTAATAACAAATAATAATTAAGTATAAAATACAGCTATGGAGGATAACCAAAGCGAGCCACCCCCTGACCACGTTCCTTTCCTGACAGTAATCCATTCGTCAGCCGCGTTCAGAGCAGCGCCGCAGAGCACATCCACCACCAAGGCTTGTGTTCATCGAATGCTGACGGTGACATGACAGAGACTTTGGATCTTTTGTGTTTTTACTTAAATATGACTGGTTATTATTATTATTAAACCTAATTACAATCATTATGTAACCTAACCCAATCAATCAATCAATCAATCATTTCCTGTGGCACCCTCGGGGATGCATAGGGCCTCGATGAACTCACACCACCACATCCTATCTTGTGCTAACTCCTCAAGATCTCCCCAACACTCATCTCCAGCTTCCCGTCTCCCTGTCCTCAAAAAAAAAATTCTCCTCCAAAATAAGTTCAAATATGGATTCAGTTTAAAAAATTGTATTAGCGACGAAATTTACATATAAATGGGAGAACATGCACCCAACACAAATTATCCTTCTTCTGTGTCTGTCCTCCTCTACTTCCATTTCTCCCATCTTTCCTATTACTCTCTGTTACTCTTCTTTCCTTTTCAGGTGCTTCTACATTGAGTGACAAGCCTAATGGTTTCCTGTAAGCCAGGAAACCATTTACAACGCTGGGTGGTAACCATATAACCAACAACCCATACGTACTCCCTACGTGTCAACAAGTGGCCTGGCAGAGGGTTAGTGTCCCTTCCCGTAAAACAACTAACTCAAAGGCAAACGGCCACCCCTTACTGGATTATGGCGTCAGAGCAGGATAATAATAATAATAATAATAATAATAATAATAATAATAACAACAACTACAATAACAACCACCCAAAAATTCTAACTCCACGAACCCACCACAAAAATAATAATAATAATAATAATAATAATATTTTAAGAGGCCATTCCCAAAATACATCACCCAGAAATATTATCATTTACGTGTACATGATTCCAGGGCGATGTTCACCGAGATACAGTATATATATATTTTAATTACGAACGAAATTGGTGGCGAAATTGGAAGTGCAAATTAGATGAGTTCACGGTGACTTGTGTGCTACGATTGGAGTCTCCTAGAGGTGACAAGGTTTCTCTCTCTCTCTCTCTCTCTCTCTCTCTCTCTCTCTCTCTCTCTCTCTCAATTTCCCGTCACAATAAAAGCACAGCAGTAAAAAAAAAAGTATATGTACGTTATATCACCAAAAATACTGTAATCAAATACTATAGCCTAATGCATAAAAAAAAAGATAAAACTATAACGAACACGAATAACACACACACACACACACACACACACACACACACACACACACACACACACACACACACACACACACACACACCACTAATCACCTGCATAAAGTAACCTGCCCGAATCATGCGCTATAAAATGATCAGAATCGATATAAAACTTACCCTGAGAGCAGACAGACCATCGAACTGTTACGTACCTGTGAAAGAAAGAAACAAAGGCTTAGTGGCTGAGAATAAATGAGAAACAAAGGCTTAGTGGCTGAGAATAAATGAGAAACAAAGGCTTAGTGGCTGGGAATGAGAAAGAAAGAAACAGAGGCTTAGTGGATGAGTGAGGAAGAAAGAAACAAAGGGTTAATGGTTGAAAATGAGAAAGAAACAAAGGCTTAGTGGCTGGGAATAAATGAAAGAAACAAAGGCGTAGTGGCTGAGAATAAATGAGAAAGAAACAAAGGCTTAGAGACTGAGAATAAAAGAGAAAGAAAGAAACAAAGGCTTAGTGCATGATAATAACTAAGAGCAACTCTGATCTCCTATCCAGTGGTTTATAAGTTGTTTATCAATTAATGAATATTTTGAACAATTTCTAGGGATTTGGAATATTTAGTATAATCAGTGACGGGCTTCGTATAGAACTCCGGGTTAATTAATTTGGATCACTGTAATAACTGTGGATAAAATACTGATGCCGTGATAATCAATGGTGTAATATTTATAAATTCTGTATTAGTTTTAGCCTGGCAATGAATACTGTAATACCGTATGATAATTAATTTTGTAATAATTATACCATATTGTATAACTAGTGTCTGGCATTGATTACCATAATAATTACGGAATATCTTAACAAAAACGATCCTTTATCTAGAATACGGTAGTAATAATAAAAAAATAAAAAAAATAAAAATAATAATAACAATAATAATAATAATAATAATAATATACTGTAATAACCATTGGACATTACCTTGAATATCTGGTGTACTTTACTCAAATAATTACAGAACACTGCAATAATTGTGGCTTCACCTGTAATTACACAATACCGTAATTCAGACCAGAGTTTTAAAATACTGTACTATTTGTGGGGCTTTAGTGTGTGTGTGTGTGTGTGTGTGTGTGT
Organism: Coenobita brevimanus; assembly: GCF_032717465.1. NCBI lineage: Eukaryota > Metazoa > Arthropoda > Malacostraca > Decapoda > Coenobitidae > Coenobita > Coenobita brevimanus. Next base: position 68,550,567 of record NC_136954.1, on the reverse strand, counting down.
GTGTGTGTGTGTGTGTGTGTGTGTGTGTGTGTGTGTGTGTGTGTACTAGTCGTTCATTCTTCCTGCTCATCATCGTATTCCCACTGCTCGACAGATAGACAGACAGGTAGGCAGACAGACCGACACAAAAATAACATCAAAGTGGGCAGGCAAAACGCGTGACCCAACCATTCACTCATCATTTAAGCCTTGCAAACACGGCATTGTACTTATTGCATCCGTATCTTTTGCCAGGTAACACAGTAATCGGGTTAATTGAAACTTTTATTGTCCCACTGGCATAATTAACCGTGTAGGCTTCCAGGTATTTGCCATATTTTTAGTTATACTGGTACAAATGAATTAATACTGCGGTGGTGGAGAGGGTCGCCTTCAAGAGTTGGCACCGATATGACTGGGTGGTGGAGCGGCCCGGTTATACGCACATCCCTGTCCCCCCCCCTATCCCCGCAGTCCCTCCCCTATCCCTGCAGTCCCCTCCCTATCCCCATAGTCCCCTCCCTATCTCCATAGTCTCCTCTATCCCTTCAGCCCCTACATCTCCTCAGTCCCCCTCTATCCTCACAGGCCCCTCCCCATCCCCGCAGTATTCCTCCCATCTCCGCAGCTCCCTCCCTATCCCCGACAGGAGGATGGTGGATAGCGGGAGGGCATATATATATATATAGATAGATAGATATAGATAGACAGATAGATAGATAGACAGATAGATAGATAGATAGATAGATATAATTGTGTGTGTATGTGTGTGTGTGTGTTTTGCATCCAAATTCGGCTGCATGACAGTCACATTACTACTCACGTTACTATTATCATTATTATTATTTTTAGTTGTTATTATTATTATTATTATTATTATTATTATTACTGCTATTATTATTATTATTATTACTGCTATTATTATTATTATTATTATTCCTACATCCAAACCTCCCCATTCTCCACGCCACTACAACCAACACCACTTAGTAAAGAGTGTGACCACAATGCAGGCACCTGACTGCATTGCCCGCTGTGAAACAAGATCAGAGGTAAGGACAGGTTTGAGACAGGGACACAGCGAGAGGAGATGGGGCGGCATGGGTGTGGGGTTGGCAATAGAGGGTGTTTTTTTTTTTTTTTTATGCAAGGAAGCCGGGACCATTGGCCAGAAGCCCGAAATACTGTTCCCTCCATGGAAAAAAAAAAAAAAAAAAAAAAAAAAACTAATATAGAGCAAAATTCCAGATCCGTTCATATCGAGATGCCTGGAAACACTGCGTTTGAAAGACTGGAGATCATAGACAGTAGGAAATACGGACAGAGGGAGACAGTTCCAGAGTTGACCTGTCGAGTACGTGATGGACTGGGAGTAACCGTTAGCTCTTATATTACAAAGCTGGACAGAAAACGGACGAGAGTTTGTTACCAGAGGGGTCTTACGCGCCCACTGAAGTAGAAACAGAAAAGAGATAACGATGCAACAGTACGGCGAAGAGACAGAGGTTGAAGGAAGCCAGAAAAGAGGCGGAGAGTTATTAAGACGAAAAGTCCCTGGCTCCACCTTGCTGAGAAGAGGTGTATGTGGGGAGCCTCCCCTCACGTGAAAGTAGTACCCTAACCAGGGGCGAATAAAACACCTGTCAACAACTGTGCACAGGTAAAGAAGGCATGGAGTCCGCTTAGGACACCTGATTTCTTGGAAGCAGCTTTTACAAGAGAGGTAATATGATATTTCCAAGATAAACCTCGAGAGAATGAAACCCCCAAGTATGTTAAAAGATGCTGCAGGATTGAGTTGGATATAGTTAAAAATTAGACGATACTCCTGCGGAAGAGTCTGTCGGGTTGATAGATAAAAGAACTGAGTTTTTGATGCACTGAATACAACAAGATTACTTATTTTATATGCTAAATAGCATATCACCAATGTCATCTCGTCAGGATTATACACTGGCAACAAGAGAACAGGAGTCCTCGCCGCAACAATACTGCATTTAACAAGCTGCACTGCACGTACCCACAGACTGTTGCCATTAGCCCGTTCAAATGAAGAGTCGGCTGAGGGATACTGACAGTTGTTAGACGGTTCACTGGTACACGGTATGGTGCTAAAGTGGTGGTGGAAGTGTAAAGTGACAACGCTTGTGTAAGGGCGTGTCCACACGTGTGTTCAAACAAGTGTTACCAATTTGTAAGCAACACAGTAACTAACACGCTGCAAACATGTTGGGAACAGCAGCGTCCAGATCGTGTTGGCAACATCATGATGAAGCCTCAGCTGCCTGGTATGGACGCACTTATCCCATCACCTCTGCCGCCAGTGTTCGAAGCTGCACTGAAACATGTTTGCACACGTCTGTCCAAATACTGCTGCAAACATGTTCCCGAACGTGGAGTCCATACCAAAGCTCGCCTACGTCAGGATTTGGTCATTTGAGTGCCAATGCCCAAGAGTGTTGGACTGTAGTATACCGGTATTCATTTAACATAACAAAACATTAACGACAACAACGACGACAACAACAACAATAATAATAATAATAACAAATAATAAAACAATCTTCAAAACAGAAAAGTAAATACATTCTAATCATAATAAGTATGATGACAATAGATTAACAACAACAACAACAACAATAATAATAATAATAATAATAATAATAATAATAATAATATCAAAATTACACAGGAGGAGGAAGAGGAGGGGAAGGGAGTGGAACCACAAATGCAACGATCATGCTGGAGAAAGAGAGAGAGAGAGAGAGAGAGAGAGAGAGAGAGAGAGAGAGAGAGAAGGGGGGCGGGGTGACTGCACAAAAGAGAATATTATCCATGAAACACAGCCCAAAATAGAAGACTGTAGGGGGAGAAAATGTGTGTGTGTGTGTGTGTGTGTGTGTGTGTGTGTGTGTGTGTGTGTGTGTGTGTGTGTGTGTGTGTGTGAGAGAGAGAGAGAGAGAGAGAGAGAGAGAGACAGACAGACAGACAGACAGAGGAGGAGGAGAAAAAAGGCTGTACAAGAGGAAGAGGAAGGGAAAAAAAATTACGAGCAAAGAAGACGAGGAAAAACCCAAAGTAGGAAGAGATGAAGCGTAGAAGAGACCCGAGGAAAGCAGAGAAAGGGGAGGAAGACAAGAGATGGAGAAAAGCAGCGAGGAGGAGGAATCAAAGACCAATAGGAAGACAAAACGGCAAGAAAAAAGAAAAGAAAATGACGAAAAAGAAATGGTGTAAGAGAGTGAGGAGTGACAATACTGATTACGATGAGGGGATGGTGTCCTTAGGTAAACTGATATTTAGAGAGAGAGAGAGAGAGAGAGAGGACAGGGAAGTAGAGAGAGAAGGAGGAACAGATGGAAAGAAAAATGAGAGAAAGGAAGAGAATACGAGGAAGAATGAAAGCATGAATGAGAAAAGGCAGGTAAGAAAGGAGAAAGAAAGAGGGGGAGGGGGGAGAAGGGAGGAGGTGGGGATAACAAGGCAGACATGACGAGGAGGAGGAGGAGGAGGAAGGGGGAAGAGGAGGGAGGGAGGGAGGAAAGGGAGGCAGGGAGGTAAGAAAGGATAAGAGCTATAAGTAGGGAGAGACTAGCTGGAGTGGGAAGAGAAGAGGGTGAGAGAGGAGTGTGAGGATAATGAGAGAGAGAGAGAGAGAGAGAGAGAGAGAGAGACCACACAGACCTTGGGAACCTCACTAGATGGTCCAGTTTTAATATTAATGGAAAGTCTTACACACCAATTAAAGAAGATTTAGAACAGGATGGCTGAGAGAGAGAGAGAGAGAGAGAGAGAGAGAGAGAATTAGTTTTAAGGCATCACAGTAACTGATGTAAAAATGGTGGTAGTTGTTGTAGATGGTGGTAATTGTTGTAGGTGATACTGTGGTGAATATGATGTGATAGTGGTAGCTGTGGTGGTGGTAATAGTGGTGTTGGTAGTGGGTGTGGCAGAAATGGTGGCAGCTGTAGGTGGTGGTGGTATTGGTGGTAGTAGTGCAGGTGTTGGCAGTGGTGGTGGTAGTGACTAAAGTAGCTGGGACAGTAGCTGCAGGTGACAAGTGACAGTGGTAGTTTGGGTAGCTGTGATGGTGACTGTGGTAGTTGTGGTAGGAGTGGAGGTGATAGGAATGGTAGTACTAGTAGTACCTGTGGTAATGGTCGTGGTAGAAATGTGACAGAAATGATGGTGTTGGTGGTAGTAGTTGTTGAAAGATAAGCGGCAGTAGCAGCAGTTGTGACTTATAGTGGTAGTTGTGGTAGATAGTTGCGGTAATAAGTGGTTGTGGTAGGGTCTGTGGTAGTGACTAGTAATAACTGCGGTAGTGACTGTGGCAAAAGATTGTGGTAGGAGGGGACAGTAGTAGTAGTAATTGCCGTAGTAAGTGTTGTAGTTATTGTGGTAGCAATTGTGGTAGTAACTATGACACTGACTGTGGTAGGATGAAGCTGAAGTGACTGTGGTAGTAAGTGTGGTAGCGTGTACTGTAGTGGTTGTGGTAGTGAAAGTAGTCGTGATTGTGGTAGTGATATGGGAAGTGATATTAGCAGTGATCGAGGTGGTAAAAGTGGACAATTAACAGTACCCTCTTTTCTATGCTCTCTCTCTCTCACTAACAAGGAGAGAGAGAGAGAGAGAGAGAGAGAGAGAGAGAGAGGACCGTTTCCATGGTTACATGAGGACGAGAAGGAGGGGGAGGAATGGACAGTACTCCCCTCCTCCCTTCCTTCCTCTTCCTCTCTTCCTTCTTCCTTCCTTCCACTTTCTCTCCTCCTCCTCCACTTTCTCTTATGCCTTTTTCCTCTATTCCCATTCTTATTTTTAATCTGCTCTTTCCTTGATTTCTTCCTTCCTACTTTCCCTCACTTCCTTCCTTCCTTCCTTTTCCATCCTCCTTTTCCTCTTCTTTCTTCTTGCTCTTCCTTTTCCTTCTCTTCATTTCCTTATTCCCTTCCTTGCTTCCCATCTCCGTTCCGTCATGTCTTCCTCCTCCTACCTCTTCCTTTCTCTTATTTCTCCTCATCTTTCTTCCTCCTCCTATTCCTGCCTTCCGCCATACCTTCTTCCTCTCCTGGATATTCCTTCTTTCTCCTCTCTCTCTTCCTTCCCATTTCTTTTTCTTTCTTTTCGTTCCTCTTCCTTCTTCCGCTTCCTTCCTTTTCTTCCCTTCCTTCTACCTCCTCCTACCTTTTTTCTCCTCCCTCTCTCTCCCTCTCTCTCTCTCTCTCTCTCTCTCTCTCTCTCACACAACCCCATAAATTTTCTTCTACTGCTCCCTCGTCTCTCTTCCTCCATGTTTTTTTTCTTCCTTGTCTTACCACTTTTTCTTTTTTTGTGTATTTCTTCTTCCTAGAGATTTCAGGATTCTCTCTCTCTCTCTCTCTCTCTCTCTCTCTCTCTCTCTCCCTCCCTCTCTCTCTCTCTCTCTCATTTTTCACCCTTGCCTTCCCTGACCACTCTTTTTCAACCCATCCCATATCCGGTCACCGCTCCTAATGCTCTTTCTCTCTCGATCTTTCTCACTTTCTTTCGCTGCTCTCAGGTCTGCGGTATCATGTTCTGCTGAGAGAGAGAGAGAGAGAGAGGGAGGGAGAGAGAGAGAGAGAGAGAGAGAGAGAGAGAGAGAGAGAGAGAGAATGAATGTTAATTGGTAAAGAGAAGGAATGAAAAACGTGTGTGTGTGTGTGTGTGTGTGTGTGTGAGAGAGAGAGAGAGAGAGAGAGAGAGAGAGAGAGAGAGAGAGAGAGAGTGTGTGTGTGTGTGTGTGTGTGTGTGTGTGTGTGTGTGTGTGTGTGTTACATAGATACAGACCACACAGACCTTACGGTCCCTACGAGGCGGTCCGGCCTTAATACTAATACAGTGCTATATTTATAGAAGCAGAAGAGGATAGCACAGCAGAAGGCTCTCTCCCCAACCCTCCAGACCCTCCGGCATTTGCCGTACAGGAAACAGGAGAGGAAATAATACCTTCCAGGACTGAAAAACCTCAAGGAATTTTATAGTCGGCAGAATGTAGAATAATATGGAAATGGAGAATGTAGGCATAGGCCACATACTTATTCTATGCAGGCACTTTTTTTTTCTATATAAAACAGATGAATAGAATGTTTATCTATTATATTTCCCCTAAAATACCGTCTATGTTGATTAATAGTTTCGGTATATTGTGTTTAATAAATGGATGAATGTAGACGCGAATATTCAATAATTGTTCTATCCTAACTAAGCGATGCCAATCGCGTCGAGATACTTGTCCAGTCTCCTTTTAAAGATGTTAATGGCACCACTCCCAATCACATTCCCAGGGAGTTTATTCCATTCACTTACAACAGAGAGAGAGAGAGAGAGAGAGAGAGAGAGAGAGAGAGAGAGAGAGAGAGAGAGAGAATCCCAGACTAAGAGGAGCGAGAGGAAGTGAGGCAAGGAAGCAGAAAATGAATGTGAAGTAAGAATGAAGGAGCAAATATAACTGAAGGACGGAACTGAAGGAATGAAAGTGAGTGTATAAGTGAAGAAATGAAGCGATGAAAGTGAATAAGGGAACGGCACTGAATGAAGGAATACCAGTGAATCAGTACAGATGAATGAGGTGTAAATGAATGGAGGAATGTAGGTAAACAGTACAGATGAATGAAGAAACATGAGTAAATAAAGGAATATAAGTGAATGAAGGAGCATAAGTGAATAAAAGGTGTGTAATAAGTTAATGTACGTGAATAAGTGAATGCATGAATGAAAATAAATGAATGAGCGAATGAATAAATAAATAAAACAAAATACAAGCGTAAAAAATGTAGGTAAATTCATGGACTGTATTATTTTCAACAGACGATTTTACTCCTTTATTCAGGCTGACAACAGACGATTTTACTCCTTTATTCAGGCTGACAACAGACGATTTTACTCCTTTAATTCAGGCTTGACAACTGACGATTTTACTCCTTTATTCAGGCTGACAACAGACGATTTTACTCCTTTATTCAGGCTGACAACAGACGATTTTACTCCTTTATTCAGGCTGACAACAGACGATTTTACTCCTTTATTCAGGCTGATAGACGATTTTACTCCTTTATTCAGGCTGACAACAGACGATTTTACTCCTTTAATTCAAGCTAGAATAGACGATTTTACGACGTTATTCAGCTGACAACAGACGATTTTATTCAGCTTACGGAGGGAAATCCTTGCTAATCACAGGTCTGAAAACTAAGCCCTCCTTATTAACACTCTCAGCCTCGCCTATCACCCACTCCCAGCTGAATAAAATCGTCTGGTGGTAGCTGAAATAGAAAGCTAGAGAGTTGCACCAACCATGAGACAGCTAATCCTTTCCCCTGAAGCATTCTGGCACTTTATTTCCATCCCAGACGATTTTATCCAGCTGAAGTAAAGAAAACCCCTGCAGTTTAGAATCGGTTTAACCCCTTTAGTATGATGACGCAGTTGGGTTTATTCTCGCTACCTCCAGACGATTTCCTCCGGCTTTGGGAATAATCTTAAGTACCGAAGGGGTTGACAGGCTGAGAGAAAGGCTGTGAAAGTGAGACCAGAGAGAATAAGAGAGAGAGAGAGAGAGAGAGAGAGAGAGAAGCAGATACATTACAGACATACACACATTCATAAATATATACATATATACACAAACACATATATGGAAAGAGAGAGAGAGAGAGAGAGAGAGGGGGGGGACCAATATTCACCCTAGGTTTCTAAAAAGGGAGCCACAATGTGAGGTTGGCGTTAATCCCGAGGGAGAAGCGTGTTTAACTGGGGAGGGAGGGAGATTGGAAAGGAGGGAGGGAGATCGGGAGGAAGAGAGGAAGATCGGGAGGAAGACTGGAAGGAAGGGAGGAAGATCGGGAGGAAGGGAGTAAGATTGGAAGGAAGGGAGGAAGATCGGGAGGAAGGGAGGAAGATTGGAAGGGAGGTAGGAAGATCGGAAGGAAGGGAGGAAGATTGGACGGAGGGAGGAGGATTGGACGGAGAAAGGACGATCGGGGGGAAGGGAGGAAGATTGGAAGGAAGGGAGGAAGATTGGACGGCAGGAAGATTGGAAGGAGGGAGAAAGATTGACAGGGAGGGAGGAAGATTAGGAGGAAGGAAGACTGGAAGGAAGGGAAAATGATGAGGAGGAAGATTGGAAGGAAGGGAGGAAGGCTGGGAGGGAAGGAGGGAGAGAAAGAATGAGAAAGAAAAGATGTTGTGGAGGGAAAGAAAGGGAGAATGAAGGATAGGAAGAGGGAGATAAGGAGAATGTGAGGGAAAAGGAAGAATGGGAGGAATTAGAGAGAGAGAGAGAGAGAGAGAGAGAGAGAGAGAGAGAGAGAGAGAGAGAGAGAGGCAAATATGAGATGGAAAGAAAAGGGGAGAAAGGAGAGAAATAATATACCAGTAACTGAAAGGGGACAGAGGCGAACAACGAGGGAGAAATAATAAGGGAGGAATGGAAGAATAGAATGAAGGAAGGGGGAGAGAGAGAGAGAACCCACAGAATAACACAAAAATGAGAGAGAGAGAGAGAGAGAGAGAGAGAGAGAGAGAGAGAGAGAGAGAGAGAGAGAGAGAGAGAGAGAGAGAGAGAGAGAGAGAGAGAGAGAGATTGTACTGTATGCAGAAATAAAGTAAGGTGAGTCAAAAGCAAAAAGGTGAGGAAAAAAGAGGGAAGAGGAGGCGTTTAAAATACACAAGAACAGGATAAGAAAAGTGAAGGAGAGGACAGATTTAATTAAGAGGAAGCAGGAAGAGGAGGAGAGAAGCAGAGAGATGAAAGGGGAAGAACGTAATAGGAATAAAAAAAAAGTGGAGACGAAGAGGAAAAGAGGGGAAGGAAGAAGACTAAGAGGTACGAAAGGAAAAGGAAGAGAGACTGGAGGAAGAAAAAACGAAAGACAAGAGGAAGGACAAAGACAATGACAGAGAAAAGGGAAAAAAATGAAAAAACGAACTACAAGAACTGTTGGTAAGACGGAAAATAAGAAGGAATAAGAGAGAGGAATGAGAAAGAAGTGAGAAGGGAAATTAAAGTTAAGAAACGGTAAGGAAGGAAGAGGAAACGGATGTAAAAAAAAAAAAAGAATGGAGAATAGAACCAGACAGATGGATGGGTCAATTTGTTACGCTTAGAGGGATGGTTGAGGGGAAGGAGAAAAATGATGGAAGGAAGGAAGGATGGAAGACAGGCAGGAAGGAAGGAAGCAGGAAAAGGTGAGGGTGAAAAGGAAGGGAGTAGGATGAGGGAAGGATTAAGAGGAAAAAAGCTAGGAAGGAGGAGGGAATGAAAGAGGAAGGAAGGAAGGGTGAATAGGAATGGAGTAAAGAAGGAAGGAAGGAAGGAAAGGAGGGAGGGAGGGATACGAAAAAAATAGAGGCAGGGTGAAATGAATGGGAGTATGAAGGAGGAAAGGACTACCGCAGCCATGAAGGAAGGAAAAGAGAGGGAGGGAGAAAAAGAAGGAAGAAGGTAGAGAAGGATAGTGAAAGAAAGAAGAGAGACAGAGAGGCAGGGAGGAAATGAGGTATAAAGGGTGAAAATGGAGGAAAAGACAGGAAGGAAGGAAGAACGTATGAAGAGGGAGCAAGAAAGGGAGATGGGGAAACGAAGGAGGGAGGACAAAGGAAAGAAGGGAGAAGGAAGAAGGGAGGGAGGGACAGATGAGGGGGAAAAATGAGAAGGGAGGAAGAGGAGGACGAAAGGAGAGAAGAACGGAGGAGAGAGGAGGGAGAAAATGTGGGTGAAAAGAATGTGAGAAAACAAAAATGATGGAGGGAGGGGGAAGGGAGAGTAATGGAGAGTGGGAGACGACAAGTGAGAGGGAGGGATCAAAATAGCAGGAGAGAGAGAGAGAGAGAGAGAGAGAGAGAGAGAGAGAGAGAGAAAGAAAGAGAGAGAGAGAGAGAGAAAGAGAGAAAATGGTCCTGTCGGGGCTGTTTAATATACAGAAGACTATGATATCTAACACTATGAGATGAGCATGAGGATGAGAGAGAGAGAGAGAGAGAGAGAGAGAGAGAGAGAGAGAGAATGGTCCTGTCGGGGCTGTTTAATATACAGAAGACTATGATATCTAACACTATGAGATGAGCATAAGGATGAGAGAGAGAGAGAGAGAGATGTGGGGAGGGGGCTAATTTGGGAGCAACATTGGGGCAGGACTGCATCAGACTTAGTAAAAATGAGGTCAAGCCACAATTAACCACACACACACACACACACACACACACACACACACACACTTATCCAGGTATCAGTGACGTCTTGCCTAAATCCTTCAGTACTTCATTTACAATATATATATATATATATAACCCTCAATGACGTGTTCTCTTAATTCTGACTCATTTTGTTAATTTCGATCAAAATGTGTGGTAAAACTTGATAAAAAAAACAACGAATCATAGTGTCAAATTAATAATAATAATAATAATAATAATAATAATAATAATAATAATAATCAGGAACAAACCATATCAAAATCAAAGGTACTCTGATCAAAACGTGTCATGTCAAACCATAAACTGAATCAAGGCGTGCCAAAAATAAGGACTGATTACACACGTCAAAAACAAAGGTGAAACTGGATGAAAACGAGTAGAAAAAAAAGAAAAAAGACTATAAGGATCAAAAGGTGTACAAAATAAAGGCTAAAATGGATCGAAAAGCGTCAAATCAAAAACTAAACTTGATCAAAAAGTGTCGTATCAAAGGCCGAGGTGGATCGAAACAGGTCATTTTAATAATCATGATATGCAGATTCCAGCTAAGTTAACGATATATATATTTTTTTTTACCTTAATTTTCCTTGGTTTCTGCTACATATATATTTTTTTTTTACGTATGGACGGCCTCTCGTTGTAAAGATGGTTATAAATAATCTTCATTACCATCTTCAGTACAAAAAAAGTGTATACCGGGTATATTTTATTTTCGATTCCACCAGATGCTTTGCAAACTAGAAAAAAGAAAAATAATCTGTCGTACTGAAAAGTCTAAATAGGACAAAATTTAAATAACATTAGATGTGGCGTAATATTTAAGCTTCACCTATCATATCATCTTAAAAGGACCGTAATAAATAAATAAATAAATAACTCTATGCACATCTCCATTAAAAATTTCTAATGTCCAGAGGGTTAAAATAAAGCGTGTCATGAATAAAGGGAATCTGGTGCCACTCTAACAGGATCGAATACATCCCTGGAAAAGGATCAACGCGTGTCAAAGATAGGATCAATGCAAGTCTAGGCAGGAGACGAAGTAAAATTATTGCCAGATAATTTGAGAGAGAGAGAGAGAGAGAGAGAGAGAGAGATCAGGGTTGCGTTGCTCTTGAGTGGGCACAACAGGAGTGACCCCATTACGGAGCTGACCCCTGGCACACGCTCAGGTCACTGCCATTGCTGGGGGACAGGTGGAATGTTTGGGAGTGGTGGTGGTGAAAGGATGGATGGATGGATGAAGGAACTGATGGGTGGTTGAATGGATGGATAAACCTGAGGATGGATCGATGAATGGATGAACTTGAGAAGGGTCGGATGGATGGGTGGATGGATGGATGAATACATGTATAAACGAAATACGGTAAGAATGATTAGATGGATGAACATGAGGATGGATGAATGAATGGATTGATATTTAAAAGGATGAATGTGAGGATGGATGAATGGATGGATGGATAGATGAGTACATGGATGGTTGAATGAACGGATGAAGGATATGATGGATTAATGAAGCAACTTGTGGAAGCATTAAAGAGCCGGTGGATGCATAGTTGACTGAACCTGTAAATGGATGGATGAATGGATGGATGGAAGGGTGGACGGATGGATGGATGGATAAATTGATGGATGGTTGGATAGATGAAAGATTAAACAAACGTATGAACTTAGAGGCCGGTGAATGGAAGAATAGAAGGATAAATGTACCCATGAATGATAGAACTGTCGAATAAATAAAATACGCGACACATGGACGAAATAATACGGAAAATTTTGGAATACCGTACGCAGCGCCAGTCAACCTACCCATAATTTCACACCTTAACAGTCGCCTCTGATTAGCAAAGGTAAATTTCTTCCCGTTAACCAAATCGTGACCTGTGCTAAATGGTGCTTTTTGTAATACTTCACACTGATCTTAAAAGTGTTTCGATGGTGGCAGTGACAGTATTATTCTCTCTCTCTCTCTCTCTCTCTCTCTGGGTCTGTATAGGATGAGACGGTACTATGGAGATCTCTATGGAGGGACGGTTCCTTTGTTTAAATCCAGCATTGATCACTTTTACTCCCTATAAACTCTCTACCAGATGAAAACACACACACATACACATTCTCCCTCTTCCTGCCACTCCCTCAAAACAATTACTCTCACCTCTTACACTGAACACTACAACGCAATGCGCAGTAGGTAACAATCAAATGCCTAAGATGATTCGTCACCTTTTCACCGTACCTCTTCTTAGAACATGGAATGGGATTCTCGCTGGTACTTAAGTATTTCTTTACCTTAGGAAAATTCTAATATTCATTTTTTTTTTTCTCATGACCCATATATTTCCCAACATGCTGCGCTATAAGGCTCGACAGGGCCAAGGATTCGAATCCTATTGTGGGCAGCTGGTGACACTCGACTCAGCTTTCCATCCACCATATATATTGCCATCTTATTTCCTTAAGGAACAATTGTTTCTTGACAGTGCAAATAAATATCATGGCCATACAAAAAAATAAATAAATAAATAAATAAAAAAAATAAAAACTAACAGTATTCCGTTTTTGTAGCCTACTAAGCGTTTCTTCTAATCTGAAGAATTTCGTCTGGCTATTGGAAGTATAATGTAAGAAAGATATTTTACTACCAAAGGAAATAATGAAGCTTATTTTTGAGCACAAAGAAATATAAATATGGAATTCTAAAACTATCAGGAGGTGACAGAAAAGGTTTAAAAGCGAGAATAAGTTTAAATAACGTATACATACATACATACCGGTATATAAATACTGAATAAATATACATACATACATACATACCGGTATCTACATACTGTATACATGTATATACAAGCATGTAGGGATGCATACGTGTACACACACACACACACACACACACACACACACACACACACACACACACACACACACGTTATACTGATAAACAGATGGATGGATAAATACACAGTTATAGATATACTGCAGATATAAAAAATGTCTTGGAGTTAACCACGGTAAAATTCTGGAGAAGACGCAACCATCAGAGATTACACATGTTCAGTCCGACGACTTATTCTGAACTATTTTGCCGAAACGCCAATATTAGATTCACTTCTCGAGCTGGTGGAATTAGATATGCCCTTCATTAACCTCTTCTCTCCAAAAGGGCTCTCCTTACCTGAAATAAAAAAACAATCGCACCTGTGAAATTAAAGGGAAGGAAGTTAATCTGCACCTGTGATTGCATCATTACATCAACGAAGCTATGTTCAGTCGCGTGTCAGAGTTTCGAACCTGTGCGTGAGTCAAGGCCACCCCTCCGCCCGGCACCTTCCACCCACTATACCACCGGGGGTCTGTTAGGAGGGGGTGAAAATGGGAATAATTCTGAAGCACTGCCATTATCGCCATTATTGCATCAGTCGGGTGGGGAATGCAGCGGTTCTCTCTCTCTCTCTCTCTCTCTCTCTCTCTCTCTCTCTCTCTCATAATTATCATTACTTCCTCCCATTTATACACGAACGCATTTCTCTCTCTCTCTTTCATTACCATTACTTCCTCACATTTACACACAAACACACATTTTCTCAACTCTCTCTCTCTCTCATTACTCTCATCATTACTTCCTCTCATTTACACACGAATGCAATTTTCTTAACTCTGTCTCTCTCTCATTACTTCCTCACAATTACACACGAACGCAATTTTCTTAAATCTCTCTCTCTCTCTCTCTCTCTCTCTCTCTCTCTCTCTCTCTCTCTCTCTCTCTCTCTCTCTCTCTCTCATTCCATTCTCACATTCACACAAGAACGCAGTTTTCTTAACTCTCTCTCTCTCTCATTACATTCTTACATTTACACACGAACGCAATTCGCTCTCTCTCTCTGTCTGTCTGTCTCTCTCTCTCTCTCTCTCTCTCTCTCTCTCTCCACCCTAAGCACATTACACACAGGCAAAGCAGAACTGTGAAAAGTCTGTGATGAGAAATGAACAGTGTTTGTGTATTGTCTCTTTGTTTACTCTCTATATACTGTTTGTCTCACGAGGCTAGTGTGTGTGTGTGTGTGTGTGTGTGTGTGTGTGTGTGTGTGTGTGTGTGTGTGTGTGTGTTTTATTATCAGTACCTGCGTTTCGTTTTTATTCAGTCTCTACGGCTGGAAGGGACTTGATGTGTTAACAGTGGTGCTTGCGTGTTTGTTTTAGATGTTAATGTGTTTGTTTTAGATGACTGTGTTTGTTTTGGGTGTCTGTGTGGATGATCTGCACTTGTTTGTTGTCTCTAAACAGCCTCTATGTTTGGGTTGGTGTTTGCGTGTTAGTGGTTGTGTTTTGTGTTACATGGTTAGTATGCTTGGTTTGGTGTTTGTTTTATTTTTTTATGCAAGAAAGAAGGAACCAAAGGCCAGGAGCCCGCAAAACCGTTCCTCCCACGACAAAACGAAAAATAATACAACAGAGAGCCAATTTCAAGATCCGTTCATTTAGAGATGCCTGGACACACTGCGTTTGAAAGACTGGAGATCATAGGAAGTAGAAAATACAGACAAAGGGAGACAGTTCCAGAGTTGACCTGTTGCATAAATGAAGGACTAGTGTTTGCAGCTAACTGCTATGATGATGACAACGACACCTTCACACATAACCCACTATATATATCCACAAGGAAAACAGGAAAAGAAAACAGTTGTTATGCACTGGGCTTTTCATTTGCTGGATTCTGAAAATGAGGTGATGATGACGATGATGATGTTGATGAAGATAATGATGATGTTGATAATAATGATGCTGATGACTTCCTGTTGTTTCAGAACCTTAAAACTGGATAATAATGATGATGACGATGAAAAAGCTGCCATTGATAGTTCACGTATACCCTCCCCCCCAAAAAAAAAAAACTAAAAATAAAAGCCCATGATTCACAATAAACCCCCCCGAAACAATAGCAGTGGTAGTGAATAGCAACCCAAGCAGGCTCTTCTTTGGTAAATTACTCCTCGTTTTCTGTCAGCCAAAACAACGTGAGGAAAATGAGAAGTAATCTGTCAGCACGTGGGGGGAGACTTGGGTGTTTTTTGTGTGCGTGAAATATGACGTGAGAATGGAGTGGGAGTGCAAAAACGGGGGATGGGGGGGAGTGGAAGGAGAGAGAAGGGGTGGAAGAAGAGAGAGGGGAGAGACATGGTAGGGTGAGAAAGTGGAAAGATGGAAAGAGTGATGTGTAGGGGGATGAGGATCGAAGGAAGGACGGAAGGATGAGAGGGTCGAAGTAGAGAATGTGGAGTGGAGAGGAGGGAGTGGAGGGAATGAGAGAAAAAAAAAAACTTCAGAGGGAGAAGGAGGGAGAGTGAGAAGGGAAAGGAAGAAAATGAAAGTGGGTGGAGAAAACAAAAAGAGAGAAGGGGGAGGGGGAGACAGCGTGTGAAGAAGGGAAGGAAAGAAATAGTGAAAGGGAAGGATGAAAGAAGAGGCAGTGAGGAGGAGGGAGGGGCGAAAAACAGAGTGGGACGTTGGATTGGAGGTAGGCGAGAAAGAGAGAGAGAGAGAGAGAGAGAGGTTGGAGACGGAGGAGAGATAAGCAGAAATGAGGAGATGAATAAGAGAATGGCCAGAAAGCAAGCAGTAAGGTTGGAGGGAATTAAAATATATATATATATATAGAGAGAGAGAGAGTACAGCAAAGGACGTCAAAGCCTTATTGGAGAGAAGAGAGGAATACTAAGGCAAATATACCCAGGCCACAGAATATTGAAACAGCGAGGAATATTAGAAGGGCAGAGAATATTGAAACAGCGGGAAATATTAAAACAAGCAGGAAACAGGAATATTGACACATGGCGGAGTATTACCCTCTTCAATACGACAATCTCTTTTATCAAATAGTACCTTCAGACGATTTCATGCAGCACAGGAATAATCTCTCGTGGTTAATGAAGGGGTTAATGAAGGCTGTAGCAAACCCCTCCAGTTCGGAAACCCTCGCCTACACTGAACGATATGGTCTGATGGTTGCAACACTAAAATGAAAAACAGGGCATGAGAGTGACGGCGCTAAAAACAGAATATTATTGAAACAACGGAGTGTGCAGAACGAAGTATTGAAACGGTACGGTCTGGTGAAACTGGAAGGAACAGTTAAACAAAAGAGGAGTCTAAAATGGAAGGAATACTGAAACATACGGAATATTAAAACAGGAGGGAACTCTAAAGAAAAAAAGGAAAATAAGAGGGAGTATGGAAGAGGGAGGAAAATGAAAACAGGCGTAGGAATATTAACAGGCTGGAATACTGAAGCATAAGACTATCGAAAACGCAAGACGAAATGTACAGCAAGACGCCAAAATACTGGGACGTGGAAATATTTAGATGCAGCGGAATTCTTGGATACCGCACTCCAAGGTTTAGACGGGGAGAAATATTACCCTTGAAGGCCCCTGAACCACGCGACGTCTTGCTGCCACCAGACGATTTTATTCAGCTTAGGGAAGGCCTCTCTCATTACGTGGTGGGGGGGGGTGCTAGGGTTGTGTCTAACCCCCCTCCTCACACACACACACGCACACACACACACACACACACACACACACACACACACACACACACACACACACTCCAGTTTGTAAAATCGATCCCGCAAGGCTGAATGAAATCGTCAGGAGATGCTAGGAAAAAATATCTGATTCAGTGGGTTATGGTAGGCTATCTCTCTCTCTCTCTCTGATGATGTGATTGGAAATGCTTCAGGTGTTAGCAAGACTGACAACACTGTGAGTATGTAAGATGACAACACACACACACACACACACACACACACACACACACACACACACACACACACACGGAGGGGGGGAATAAGACGAGAGCAGAGGGAGGATTGGTGTGATATCGTCTTGCGGCAGTAATATTACACAGAACAGTCCATGAGAGAGAGAGAGAGAGAGAGGGATTGGTGATATTGTCTCGTGGCAGTATCATACGGAACACTGCATGAAAGAGAGAGAGAGAGAGAGAGAGAGAGAGAGAGAGGAAGGGAGGGGTAGATTCAGGATACAACATGGAGAGAGGGGTGGTGAGGATGGGGGGGTATCCTGAGGCAGTAATGTTATACACAGTAGTGCATTAAGGGGATGACACTCTGCCTGCCCCTCCCCGCACCCGTCCTGCCCTTCCCCACACCCGTCCTGCCCCTTCCCACGCCCGCCCTGCCCCTCCCTACACCCGCCCTGCCCCTCCCCACTCACACCCCGGCAACCACCCAACCAGCTCCGGGCACAAGGATTCAACGACACAATGGCTCCCCTGCAACAATACGGTACATACCGTGATGCAACTTAACCGAATACTGTCAAATTTAACGAGGAATTGGGGTACGCCACTAGAGGCCTGTGAGCTGTACCAAGGGGTAGTGTGTGTGTGTGTGTGTGTGTGTGTGTGTGTGTGTGTGTGTGTGTGTGTGTGTGTGTGTGTGTGTGTGTGTGTGTGTGTGTGTGTGTGTGTGTGTGTGTGTGTGTGTGTGTGCGCGCGCGCGGGTAGTGTCAGGCCTCAATTATCTCACATCATATATTGTGCGGCCCACAAATATTACTACTACAACTATTACTACTATTACTAACTACTACTACTACTATTACTAACTACTATTTCTACTAGTACTACTGCACTACTAATACTAATACTACTATTACTACTACCACCGTCACCTATTCCCACCCAACCACTTTAATATAATTCTAACCAAACCTGCTCGACCTGAACAAAGTATTTTAACCCATCATTTTCCTGACAACTTCCATTTTTGTGTATTCCCTTTCCAACTTCTGTCTCAACACCACAATAAAATAACAGGTGTGGGGTTGAGATGATGATGATGATGATGATGATGTATGTATGTATGTATGGCTGTATGAAAGGGACTGGAATGCAATGTGGGAGGGTGACATGGTGTGGTGTGGATGAGGCAACGAGGTGGAGGTGGGATTCTGTGGAGGTGTGTGGATATTGTGTCTGGAATGGTATGGGTGTATGGCCGGAGAAGTGGAATTGTTCAGGCGGAAAGGTGGAGCAGTGTGGATGGATGACTTGGATGGTCTGGGTGGGTGAGTGGAAGGGTGATGGTGAAGGTGTGATAAAGTGTGGATCCATGTGGAGTTCTATGAGGGTGGTGGAGTTAGGCTTGGTTAGCAGAAAGACAGAAGAGAAGCAGGCAGAAAAAGAGTAACACAGGCAAAAGGTTAACAGAAAGACAAACAGATGAAAGAGACAGACGGGAGGACAAACAGAACGACAGGATGGAAGTAAAAAGATACCAAAACAGGAGAGACAGGCAGAGAACAGTATCACATGAACGACAGGTAAACAGGACATACAAACACACACACACACACACACACACACACACACACACACACACACCTAAGAACAGACTGATCTACTGAGAGGCAATGGGGGCGATGTGTGGAGGAGGCTGGGTTGGTGCAAGTGGACTGGTGTGGATGGAGGGGGTGGTGTGGATGGCAAGGATGGTGTGGATGGAATGAATAGAGTGGATAATGTGGACAGTGTGAGTGGGCTGGCAAGGAGGTTCTAAATGGCAGAGGCTTGGCAGTGCTGAATAGACCCTAGGCTCTCACGTGAAGATTACCTGAGAGAGAGAGAGAGAGAGAGAGAGAGAGAGAGAGAGAGAGAGAGAGAGAGAGAGAGAGAAGGAGAATCTGTGAATTACTTGATGCTCTTTCTATCACCATCATCATCATCATCATCATCCGGGCCGCCTTTCCCACCCTAGGACAGGGTGAAGAGCAGCAATGTACAGACAGCCAAAGTTTACCCAATTCAATGGGCCACGCTTCCATTCACTCATCAATCAAGCCCTCGAAATCCTGGCTCCATCGGATAGGCCTAAAAAAAAAGTTCACCACGTTCTGCAGCTTCACATATACCTATCTGATAGAGCCAATTCGAACGATGTCACGTTAAAAAAAGGGTGCCAAATCCCTGGTTATGCACTTCTCCGCACAAAATTCATCCAGCCAGCTCGAGCTCTTGTCAGTCCCTTAGCCTCACCAACTACCTAAATTATATCCATCGATCAGTCTACCGTAAACAACTGAACATACATCTCCTTATCTTACTATCTATCTATCTATCTACCTATCAATCTATCTGTCTGTCTATCAACCCGGTTACATCTCATCCAGTCAGCACAATAACCTTGACTCAGCTTTCCGTCCTTCAGTTCCCTTATATTACCTCTATTCATCAAGTCTTTCTCTCTCTCTCTCATCTTAATTCAGCCGCTTTCAGCCTTTCAGTTCCCTTATATTACCACCACTGACCAACTCTCTCTCTCCCTGAATGAACCCCTTCCCTTTTTCCCTCTTCTTGTATCCTACTTTCATCTTCCCACTCTCTCTGCCTTTATATATATATATATATATATATATATATATATATACACACTCTATATATATCTATCTACATATATATATATATACACACACACACTCTATCTATCTATCAATGCCTACCAATACACCCTCCCCTTCTATCGATATATCTACCTATCTAACCATCACTCATCTATCTTTCCATCATTTCTTTATCTCTCACCCTCCCACATCCTTCTCTCTTTACACACACACATCACTCGCTTTTCCTCACCAAAATCTCGGTTCCATCTCCCTCCCTCTCTCTCTCGGCTTTCACCACACGCTTCTTTAATTCCTCTCTCGTTCACACGCCATTAGTACGAGAATTTCCCCTGAAAGGAAGTGAAGTGAAGTGAAATTGAGAGAAGGGAGGAAAAAGATGGGAGGGATGATGAGAAAGAAGAAATAAACGCGGTAAAAAACAAAAACAAAAAGTTGAATCAAGAAGTAAATGAATATTGATAAAAAGCCGAGACGCTAAGTGAACTGAAACTGAGATGGATATGGAATTATCATCATTATTATTTTTATTATTATTATTACTATTATTATTATTATTATTATCACTGTTACTACTACTACTAGTGCTTCTACTACTACTACTACTGTTACGACTACTACTACTACTACTGCAGTTTTCATAGTTCGACTCCATGCATGAACGTGAGTCCGTTTCTGAGGACCAAAAAATCCTCCTGTGTGCCCCATACCTTCACATATCACCACTCCGGCGCTAACACCCACCGTCTATACTGAATACGTGTTAAGAGGGTCTCATACAAAACTGGCGTGATAGCATGTCCGTGGATTTCGAGGAATGTTAGCAAAATATATATGTTTTAAGAATGTCATATAATCGTAGTGTTTCCTGCCTTAGCCTCGGATCGAACTCGGGTCCTTTCACACAGCAAACTACTTCTCTATGTTGATCGGAGTGAGGAAACAAAAATGGAAAGACTGGAAAAAAAATAGCAACTGAATATGAGAGAGAGAGAGAGAGAGAGAGAGAGAGAGAGAGAGAGAGAGAGAGAGAGAGAGAGAGAATTTAAGTATACACAAAGAGAGAGTTGGTTAATAATACCACAGGTGTGTATGATGCCGGAAGGGTGTTCATTAATAAGGAAATAACAGTAAGGTGAAATTTATAAGGAAGAGAGTTGGTGCCCCTCTCATGGTAGGGGTAACTCCAATATTCCACTCCAGGTAACGCCAGACGATTTTATTCACCTGAGTCAAAGGAACCTGAGAGAGTTTAAGGTGAGAGGCAGGTGCAAGAAAAATTAATAAATAAATAAACAAATAAATTCTTGGTCCTGGATCCTGATGACCTTATTTAAATCAGTGGGTATGAAATATGGTGATGATGATGATGATGATGATGATGATGATGATGATGTTAAAGGATGACAATGAGGGTGGTGATGACGAGAAATATATTAATGGTGATGATGATGATGATGATAACCACATTGATGATAATGACGATGATGATGACAAGGATGATAATGTTGGTGATGACGAGGAATCTATTAATGATGATGATGATGATGATGATGACGACGACGATGATGATGATGATGATAACTACACTGAAGATAATAATAATGGCGATGATGATGTTAAAGGATGATAATGATGGCGGTGATGACGAGGAATGTATTAATGATGATGATGATGATGATATGGAATACTGATGTGAAGATTTTAATATTACTTATAAAGTGTGGTAATGCATCTAGGACAAGGAGTTAATGTGGCTACTTCCTGTTATGCTATGCAAGAGTAGGAACTTAGGCAGATACGGAAGAGGCACAGAGGCAGGCAGTGGATTAGGAAGAAGCGGAAAGGCAGGCAGTGGGGTACGGAGAGGCAGAAAATTAAGTAGATGAGTTGGAGGGCAGGGAGAGAGGTAAAGAATTAGGAGGATGGTAGGAGGAGGAGAAGAGGTAGGCAGACGAGCAGGTAAGGCAGCAGGCAAGCAGAGGGGAAGGCAGAGAGATAGGCAGAGCTAGTGGGTTAAGCAGAGGGACTGAGGCATGCAGAGGGGTAGGCAGAGACAAAGGGGCAGTCAGTGGGATAGGCAGAAGCACAAAGGCAGGCGGAGGGTTGGGCAAAAGCACAGAGGTAGGCAGAGGTATACTGATAGGCAGAAGGGTTGGCAGAGGCAAAGGCAGGAAGACGTAGGCAGAGGGAAGCAGAACAGAGGCAGACTGATGGGTAGGGAGGTGGGTAAGACGAGATAGGCAAGTACACAGACGCGGAGATAAGACGGAAATCAAGGCGGGCACAGAAAAGAGAGGCACGCAGGTAGGCACAGACACAAAGAGGCAGGCAGTGGCAGAGCATGAGGCAGATATACAAAGAAATAGGAATACAAGGAGAGAGAGAGAGAGAGAGAGAGAGAGAGAGAGAGGAGGGGGGGGGAGCAGGCAGAGAAACAGAGGGGCAGGGAGGAGGGCAGAGACAGAGAGGGATGCAGGAGGGCTAGGAAAAAAAAAAAAGAAAAAGAAAGAAAGAAAGAAAGAAAACAGATTGGCAAAGAGGCAGAGAAACTGAGAGGGAACCAGAGAGGCAAGGAGAATGATGGAGGCAGAGAACATTAGAAACTGAGAAACGCAGAGATAAAGAGGGAGACAGGCAGGAGCAGAAGCAGAGGAGGAGGCAGGAAGGCACAGAAACAGAGAGGCAGCAGATATACAGCGGGGTAGGCAGGCAGAAAAACAGAGAGACAGGCAGAAACAGACTGAGTGAGGCACAGAGAAAAGGAGGCAGGTAGGAAGGCAGGCAGGGAAACAGACAAGTAGAAAGTTAAAGCGACAGAAAGCCGTGTGGGGGAGGTGGGGGCTGAAAGTTAGGCAGGGAAGTTAAGAGAGAGACAGATTGTGTGAAGACAGGAATGACAGACAGATAGACAGACAGACAGACAGACAGACAGACAGGACAGATAAAGACATAGTGGGAGTGAACGCAAGAGTAACCTGTGCACATAGGTAAGTGGCAGGTAGCTGATCTGGTAACTAGGCAAAGTAAATTGGCATGCAAGCAGACTGGCATATAAGCAAGGAAGGTACGTAGACAAGTAAGAATGTACATGGACCGGCAGGAAAGTTGGTAAGTAGGCAAATAGGAAGGTTGGTAATTAGGAAGATGGGTAAGCAGGTGATTAATTAGGTAGGAAGGTAGGTAAGAAGGTAGATTTACGAAGGTAAGTAGGAAGGTTACCAAGCAGGTAGGTAGGTATGCAGACACGTAACTAGGGGAATAGGTAGGCAGGTAAGTAGGTAGATAATTAGGCACGTAGGTAAGCCGGCAGATGAATACGTAAATAAGTTAGCAGGTAGATGAACTGATACGTACGTAAGAAGGTCGATCACTAGGTAGGTAAGTAGCTAGATAAGTTGGCTGGTAGCAGATCAGGTAAGTGGGTAACTAACTAGTGGCAGGTAGGAAGAAAGCTAGGTGAGCATGGAAGGTAGATTTAAAGTAGGGAGATTGAAAATTAAGTTGGCAGGTAGATAATCGAGACAAAAAAGTGGGTAGGCAAGTAGCAGGGAGAGAGTGAGTGAGAATGAGATTAAAAATAGCACATAAACAATCTTCCCCCACACCCTGCCTCCTTCCTCCCTTCTCTCTCTCTCTCTCTCTCTCCTCTTCATTATCTTCTTCCTCCTCCGTCATTTTTCTACTCTGATATCCGGTTAATTTAAGGAGGAAGGAAGAACAGGGAGGCAAAAGAACTTCATCAGAGGAACTAAGGAAGGAGGAAAGGAGGGAGGGGAAAGGGGGGGAAGAAGGGAATGAATGATTGAATGAATGAAGGAAGGAAGGGAGGGAGGAAGGGAGGTGACGCGAAGAAAGGAGAAAGGAGGGAGGAAGCAAGACAGGAATGGGAAGAAAAAAAAAAGGAAACATGAGAAAGAGAATGGGGTGGAGGATAAAAGGGAGTGGAGAGAAGAGGGAGAAAAGGAGAAAGGGAGGGAAGGAGGAGGGAGAAAAGAAGAAAGGGAGGGAGGAAGGAGGGAGAAAAGGAGAAAGGGAGAGATGGAAGGAAGGTGATGCGAGTAGGATGGAGGGACGGAGGGGGAAGAAGGAGGAAAGAAGGGGGAACAAACGAAGGGGGAATAAAGGAGGGAGGGAGGGAGGGATGGAGAGAGAGAGAGAGAGAGAGAGAGAGAGAGAGAGAGAGAGTGGTACAGATGGTGTAAAGGAAATAAGGCAGTAGTTCATTGCAGGCTCCACCCCTCAGCCCATTACCTCGCTCTTCATTAACACCTCTCTCTCTCTCCCTGTGTGTGTGTGTGTGTGTGTGTGTGTGTGTGTGTGTGTGTGTGTGTGTGTGTGTGTGTGTGTGTGTGTGTGTGTGTTTTGCACCATTACCAGCATTCCTTTTTCATTACGATAGAGTCTTATTTTAGTTTCTGCTTGCTGTTACCTGGCGATTTTAATTAGACTCTCTTAGTGTACAGATCTGGAGCAATGTCCTTATATATTACACTATCTTCTACCTCTACTTAAGATATTTAAAAAAAAAGTCTGGGGGAAAGTGTCATCGTAGTGCTCGAATAAAAAATAAAATAATGGGGAGGGGGAGAACATTAGAAAAAAAAATCCAGCAATGTCTAACACTTTCAAGTTGACGTATGCTCATATTTTTCTTGGTTTCTGCTGATTACTGTATTTGGTCATAGCCTTTATCCCCTCCCTCCTCCTCCTCCTCATCATCATCATCATCATCATCATCATCATCATCATCACCTCGCCTCTTTTTCAAACCAACAGGTGGGGTGAGGTAAGGTACAGAGAGTTAGGAAAAGGAAAGTATACAATACTGGGAGAACTAATCAACAGCATGTCCAAGTATATAGGCCACGCACCCATTCACTCACCATTCAAGCTCCCGGAATCCTGGGTCCACCTGAGATACACCTGTCCACGTCTAGCTTCATGTTTACCTATCACAGTCAGTCCGAAGACTCATAATTCATCGCTCCAGCTCGATCCCTTCTCAGTTGTCTAGCCTCATCAGATTCCTTACCTCTCTTCCTCACACACTCATTTACCATAATTATCCATCTTCTTCTTCAAACTCACTCACATATACCTATTTCACTACCATAACCAATAGGCAGGTGGCGACCATCATCCGCTCACTTGATGTAGTGCTGCCTACTTCTCCTTCACCTTTTTCACTCTGTTTCGGTGTCTGCCTTCCTCTCTTCCTACTTATCCCTTCTCTTGCTGTCACTTTTTGTCACCATTCTTTTCAATTCGGGTGGTCCTGCACTGAGTGACAAGCTTAACAGTTTACCGTAACCCAGGAAACCATTAACAACAATGGGTGGTAATTACAGAACCAGATCACGGGGTAAACTGAAGCCTAGTAGCCTACTATGGTGCCCCTGGTAACTCGGTGGAGACGTAAATGCGGCGTCCACCCAGGAAATAAACCTTCACATATATGCCGTGAGTCAAAAGGGAGCATGGTTCACTGCACGGAACGGCCCTGCAGGGGCGGTTGCTTGCCTGTGGTTGATTGGTCCGCATGGCCAGACTGGGGTTGATCAACAACAATTACCATATTCAAGTCTGTTTTCTCCATTTGGCAATACCATCTAAGCACACCCTCTTCAGCTCTGTTGTCCACAGACTTCTTTACGTCACAACATTCACGAATCACATTATTTCGTATTCTATCCATACTCCGCACTCCACACACGTTTCTCAACCGCACTCCACACACGTTTCTCAAGAAGCCAATCTCCACCACCGTAGCTTCCCCAGACCCCTCCCCACCCCCCCAAAAAAAATCATGTCACACCACTCTCTCACCCTTACATTTGTGTGCGTACTAATATTCCTTCATGCACTCCTCTTGCAGCTGCCACCCTCACACCTTTGTTTCGTATCAATGCCTTCATAACAATAGCCACACGACCTGCCCCATCTACATCCCTAAAGTGAATCATAATACACCGCCTGCAATCATTTACCCTTAGTCTGAAATACAGCTCTATTTCTTCTTCTTCTTTTCGATACCATAAACAATGGAATGAAGAGAAATACTTAGGTCAGTCTAAAGCCCCTACAATAGGAGGTCGATACTAAAATAACATCTGTTACTGACCTTCATTTAACTCTCTCTCTCTCTCTAAACTTTTATCGCATTTATCTTCCCCGTCCTCTTCATTCATCATAACATGTTACATACACATTAAAAAATGTATATTTTTTTATTCAAACTATAATAGTAGGTACAAAAATATTACAATAAATAATAATTTATATATAAATAACAGCAGTACCGTATGATAAGCACACAAAGACTATACCGTGATATTTGTCTCCTTCTTTCCTCTACGTGTTCTTGTAATACCATTTTCTTGGGTCCATTTAGTTTCATGGATTCCATTTTTCCTGTTTTTCTTCTTTCCTTCACTGACTTTCTTATTTAAACACTAGACTTCTCTCTTACTTTTCATTTCCTTTCTCCCATATCCCCCTTGCTCTTCCTGCTTCCTTTCCTTTCATTGCATCCTTCATCACTCCTATATTTTGTCTTCTCTCCCCTGGGCAACTCACTATTTCTATCCTTCCTCTTTCCTGTCCTCCCTACTTCCTTTCTCTCCCCTCTTTCTTCTTTCCTCCTTTGCTGCCACTTTTACATTCCCCCCTCCTTCCTTCCTTTCTATATTTTGTTTTTATTTCTTCCTACCCTCCTTCAATTTTATCTTTCGCCCGACCTTCTTTGCTGTTATCCTCTCTTTCCTCCTTTCTTCCTATCTACTCCCTATTTATTAACTCCATCTTTCTTTTTTCTTTATTCCTCCTTCATTCCTATTCTACTTCTCCCTCCATCCCTCCTCCTTCCTTCCTATTTTTTCCCTAATCTTTAATTCCCTCTTTCTCTCCCCCTCACTAGTCCTCCTTCCTTTCCACCATCCTTCCTTCTTTCCTTCCTTCTCCTCCTCCTGGCTGACTGTCCACACCAAAAATCTCTCACACACCGACCACCAACATCAACCATACACGGATGCCTACACAGGTGACCTCACTATTTCTGTAGGATGTTTGTGGTCGACTGGGAAATGTACGTTGACTGGGTTGTGGTCTGTTGCTTGGACTGAGGTTGCTTGGTTCAATGTTAGATGCTGCTCCTACAAGTGCCCGCCTCCTGGTTATGAAATGTTGGTTGGTTGAATCGCGGTAGCTCGCAGAATGTGGGTTGCCTGAATCGTAGTTGCTTGGATAATCCTGGCTGACTGGACGGTGGTTGTTTGCAGGAATGTTGGTGGCTGTTCTCCTCTTGCTTAGGGAATGTTGGTTGCTTCCTGGATACTGACTGCTGTTGATTGCGGAATGTTCATAGAAGGATCGGTAGGAGCTGGAGGAATGGTGGTGGGTGCGATGGTGGTAGCTGGAAGATGATGTTGGTTGCCGTCAGTTTCTCCACCCTCTTCTACCACAGGTCTTCTCCCTGTTTCAGTAATCTCCACTTTTCCATTTAGTGTTCTTGGCTCCTCTGCGTTTCCTGTAGTACTCCCTCCGCTAGCACCTACGTTTTCTGTGGTCGGTAGTTTTTCTTCAGTTTCATATATTTCAAGTTCCGTGTTCCACCTTCCTTCAGTTTCATTTATTTCAAGCTTTCTGTTCCATCTTCTTGGTTTCTCATGGTTTCCCTCAGTTCCCCCTGTTCTGCCATCCCCGTTTTCTCTAGTTATTATCCTCAAATCTGCCCGCCCTGCTTCTTCTGCTGACCTATTCATTTGCAACCAGCAGTGGAAATCCAGCAGGCAGCGACCATCGGGGACTCTCTCATAGCAGGGCTCAAGGCAGGGGCGGGATGGTACGGTTATCACGCTGCTATAGACCTCTGCTGAGCCTAGTCGTAGTCTCGATTCCAGGCTCCTCTCTGTTCGCTGCAGGCTCATTTCAGCTCGTTCTAAGCTCATTCCTGCTACTGTTCTGGACTCTGTTTTCATTAAGACTATCGCAGCCATCAGCCATAACCACCCTCTTCGTTGTACAGTCGAAGTCAAGTCCATTATACACATCTTTATCAACAAACTTTTATCTTCAAGAGTACGTGATCCTCCCCCCCTTTGAAAGCGCGGGGGTAACTGACTAGACCCACCGATGAAGCTATAAAATACTTCCTCCTATTCAAGCTGGGTACAAAATCCACAATGGTCGCCCACACACACTTCCTTTGGCTTCCTCAGAGCGGCTGAATGAAGACGTGATTGGAGGCAACCTTTTGACCGCAGAAAGGATGAGGAAGGTTTTATATTTAACTTTTTCACAGTACTGTCACCGAATATTGCTACGCACTCGCTCAGGAACGGAAATAGATGGCTGATGACGTGGCCGCGACAGACGCACGTTCTTTTTATGCTGCAGCGGTAACACAATATAATACCAGTTGCTTTTGGGTGCCAGTGCCCATTCCAATCCCAAACTAATAAAATATCTGAAGATGTAGGGAGTAGATGTTACGACAGAAATTTATAAGAGACGCAGTTACTCCTCCAGTGATGACAAGTAGGTGTATGACTGATGATGTGCCGTGATGGAGTTTTAAGAAGTAACTTGATTTCGGTGCCAGCGAAACTTTCACTCCAACAAGGTCTTCAGTAACTGACTAAGGACGACGCCGTTAGTATCTCCTTCTTCGTCTTCCTCTTTTTGTTTTCTCTTTCCTCCTCTTGTGGGTATGAGAAACAAGTATCTTTACAGAGCCGTTGTTGATATCTTTCTGGGCCCACCTTCCCCCTCTGACGGCTCGATGGTAACTGACTGAGAAGGTGACGGTCAAGTTCCTATATATCCGAGGCTGAACTAGGGCATTTCACCGAGGGAATGACGAAGGCTGAATGAACGCAGCCACTTTTGTTACCGTGGCAGGTGACGGAGCACCGTGACGTCAGCACTGTGGAGGGCTGTGTCAACATCCGGACAACCGTGACGTTACCGGTGTTTGACACAGGAACATCGTCACGGTGTTTCCTAGCATCGCCATACAAGGCCTTCGCCATACCGAGTTAGGCGAAAGGGAAACGGCGTGTACAACGCACATCCTTACTCCGCCGAACGGGATATAGCTTTTCCACAACCGGAAATGTTTTTCTAGACTATAAGCTTTAAACGTGAAGTTGTAATCTGCATTACGGTATCTATGGTAATAAACACTAGTGATAATTATACGGATATACAGCAAATATATATATATATATATATATATATATATATATATATATATATATATATATATATATATATTGCTATCTTATACGTATATAGATTAACTTAAAGTTCATTATCATAATTATTACACAATCCCACTTTCTCACAGTGTACATAAAGGCAGTAGCTAAATTATCATTTTAATCGAGCTGTTTTAATTGAGGTGGGTAGGAGCCAGAAACACGAAACGGGAAACGACACATTATGTACGAGAATTGGCTTGAGAC
Source organism: Coenobita brevimanus (assembly GCF_032717465.1). Taxonomy (NCBI): domain Eukaryota; kingdom Metazoa; phylum Arthropoda; class Malacostraca; order Decapoda; family Coenobitidae; genus Coenobita; species Coenobita brevimanus. The sequence continues at coordinate 68,521,484 of NC_136954.1, read as the reverse complement.
TGCTGAGCCTTCCAGAGTATCGTCTCCATCCCACAGGCAAAGCTATCATGCACACAGACATGCTTCACTGGGTTAAGCAGCTCTTTTACTGGACCAGTAGATGTATAATATTTCCTCTATGAAAGGTATGACGTATTGATTATATCCATTTTTCCAGTAACAACAGTTATTCATCATCATCATCATCATCACACCACCCAAGCATTCCACGCTGAACAGTTGGGGGTCCAACATTTTAAACCCCTTCATTCCGACGATTTATTTTTCATTTCATTCTTGCTTGCTACCACCACTTTCACCTACCCTGAGTCCTGAGAGAGACATTCTGGGCTGGAGAGGTCAGACGCAGCCTTCATTTACTCCACTACAAGAGGGCTCCGAAAAGCTGAAGAAAATCGTCTGGGGGACAGCAAAATCAACCGCTAAAACAAGTCGCCGGATTGGAATATAGGGGTTACTGCTGATACGTCCTTCATCCACCAATTCGCTATTACAGGGCTCCAGAAGCTGAATAACATCGTCTGGAGGTAGCATGAATGAAGCATAAAAATGCGCCACGGGTCTGAAGGAGTTAACAGACTAGGAGGAGAGAGAGAGAGAGAGAGAGAGAGAGAGAGAGAGAGAGAGGAAGGGGGGGAGTCAAAATCTGATGCTGATACCAGTCTCGCCTTAATCCCTTCAATCTGATGACGTGTTTTTGTTGATTCATTCTTGCAGCCTCGAGACGACTCTAAGCACTGGCAAGACATCTTGAGGGAAAGGCTAAGTGAAGGCTATATCAACCATCTCCAGTTCGAAAAAATAAAATCTTTTCAGGTAAATATGGTCTGGAGATGGAACATAACATTAAACAAATGTCATGGGACTGAAAAGGTTAATCTCGCTTCAATAATTCGGAATCCCGTTCATATAATGGCTTTTCATACCTAACCGGATCCCGCAAGATCAATAATAATAATAAAAATAATCATAATCTATCTATCTAGCTATGCCAGACGCATTAATCCCGTAAGGGGTGGCCACAAACAAATCGCCTCCATGTCGCCCTGCCCCCGCCATTTCACTGCCCTGCTCCCATCTCACACGCCCCTCTCTCATGTAGGTTGGGGCGCCCATCATCCACCCACTTAGTGTAGCGGTACTCTGCTTTTAGGATAGCTGTACACTGAGTGGCAAGCCAAATGATTTCCTGTAAACCAGGAAATCAATTACAACGTTGGGTGGTAAGCTTATAACCAACCAATACGTGTTCCCTACAAGACAAATGGGTTGGCGGAGGGTTAGTGCCCCTTCCCCGGAAAACAATGACAATATGAATAATGATAATAATAATAATAATAATAATATTAATAATAATAATAATAAAACAGTACTGATAATAATCTCCGGGGCTGAAATCTATCGCTAAATTAATCTAAACAACAGAGAATTCCCATGAGAGCTCAACATCGGCGTCCACCCACTGACCACTTACGAGTTTAGGGGTTACAAGGTGAAAATACCGACACTGATTATTTTCGCAGTATCAGCATAAATCGCAAGTTGACAAATGTCATGTAAAAACAGCTTTGACATAATAGCAAGCGATGGCTGAACAAGCTTCGACCCAGCCGTAAATGGGCGAAATAATAAGGAACTTCTCAAACACTGAAAAGATGGACGGTCTCCCCTACTGCCGCTTCCTTATTTACGGCAAAAAAACGAACCATGACACTGTTTAGTAAGTACAGTACGTGATATAATGGCAATGCTATTTTCAAACGATATTTCTTTTTTACGCGATTTCTATTAATACTACGAAAATCATCAGAGCCGATATTTTCAACTTCCTTGTGGCCCAAATGACCTAAGAGCCGAACATCACACTTGGCCCTGTGACCCTGATCTTGACCCTCGACCGACTGCTCTCAAAATCGCTTTAATCCTTTCTGAAGCCTTAACTACTCCATCACGTTTGACCCAAATCATACCAAAACTGCTTGGGTCGATTTTGTCCTGTGACCTTAGCCTATGACCTTTGACTGAAGCCTTCCGCAAAAATTTGGTCTGAAAGAGATAAAAGCTATTTATCTTATCCCTGAGGGGGGCCTTGGTTTTTAACTTACTGTTCTAAAAATATATATATATATCAATCCCCTCACTGATCCTCGGCGTGTCCACAAAACTTGCTTCAGATCAGATCAAAACAGTTTTAGTTGTTTTCTTCCCACATACACATGGGTAGAAAGCTGACCTTGCCTGTGTCTGACCTTTACCCTTAAAAATGACCTTGCCCTGTGACTGACCTTTACCCTAAAATCTGACCTTGCCCTGTCGCTGACCTTTAACTTTTAATTTGACCTTGCCCTGTGACTGACCTTTACCCTAAAATCTGACCTTGCCCTGTGACTGACCTTTACCCTAAAATCTGACCTTGCCCTGTCGCTGACCTCTAACTTTTAATTTGACCTTGTCCTATGACTGACCTTTACCCTAAAATCTGACTTTGGCCTGTGACTGACCTTTACCCTTAAATCTGACCTTGCCCTGTGACCGACCTTTACCCTTAAATTTGACCTTGCCTTGTGACTGACCTTTACCCTTAAATTTGACCTTGCTCTGTGACTGACCTTTACCCTTAAATCTGAATCCCTTCCTTCTTGTCTTGCCCTTAAACCTTTCCCCAAGTTTGGTTTAAATTACAGTACAAAAATTGTTTCAGTTAATTTTGCTAAGTGAAACTCTGACCTGGCCTTGTGGGGAGAGATTTTTATTACTCAAAGTCTTAGCTTATGTTGCTGCATCATGTGAAGCATTTAACACATGAGAGAGAGAGAGAGAGAGAGAGAGAGAGAGAGAGAGAGAGAGAGAGAGTTGTAAGTGTGAGAGAGAGACTATTCTTCCACTTTCTCCATCATTTTCATCGTCTCAGGTCAATTTTCCAACCCTAATTCAGCCCGCATGACCTTCACAAAACAATTCCTGTGTTTTTCGCGGCCTGGGATTTATTGGCGAGCGAGGTGTCCAGCGAGAGAGAGAATCATTTTCAAAAACAAAGGTCACACTACTTTTTACTATGCTGTTGACTCCTTTTCTGCAGTATTTCATTTTACTACTACTACCACCACCACCACCACTACTACTACTACTACGGTACTATTACTTTTACCACTAACTACTACTACTAATACTAATAATAATAATTATTATTATTATTATTACTTCGATTGTGTCATCATCATCTATTAATTAATCATCACCACCACTACCATCAACATCACTATCATTATCATCATCGTCATTATCACTACCACCACCACCACAATTATCATCATCATCATCACCACCACCACCAACCATCATCATCATCATCACCACCACCAGCCCCAACCATCATCATCATCATCATGCATTTCCCACTTTACATTAGGTGGGGGTGGGGGATGCAGAAACAAGAAGGGGAATGTACAAAAATAGAAGAGCTATAACAGAGTTCTCAATAAAAAGAAAATGAATGATTAAAGAAAATGTACGGAGTTTATGAGGTAGCAGAACCAGGATTCCGGGGGCTTGAATAACAGGTGAATGAGTGTGTGGTTCATCTGACTGGGATGGCAGTTAATAGCTCTCTCACTTTTATATTTTATCCATCCTTGTTTGTGGATACTACATCATCCTGGGTTAGGACAACGATGATGATGATGAAGATTCTATGCGAAAGGAGAAAGTGTGTGTGTGTGTGTGTGTGTGTGTGTGTGTGTGTGTGTGTGTGTGTGTGTGTGTGTGTGTGTGTGTGTGTGTGTGTGTGTGTGTGTGTGTGTGTGTGTGTGGAGGTCATTATCAGATTACCAGAACAATAACTCCCGTGTCTTTCATCCTCTCCCTTCACTGCTATTTCATCACAAGCAAGACATAGTCATAACATCAAGCACAAGATTAACAATCCCAGGCTCCTGTGACTCATCCTTATGCCATTAACATCGTCTAGACACAGACAAAAAGCTAGCTAGCTAGCAATATATATATATATACACATACATACATACACACACACACACACCTACATATATACAAAGACTGAGACAGATAGAAATAGATATTTAGCCTGACAGATAGGCAGGTGAATGGAAACAGACATAATTATAGATAATACAACAGACAGACACATACACAAACAGACAGACAGACAGATAAGGAGGGCAGATAGACGGACTGACAGTTAAAACACAAACTGGGAGAGTAGCTAGCGATATGGACCGATCCTGAAAGGGTTTAACAACTTTAACATAACAGTGAAAACCGTCTGACGTCAGCTGGAACACAGTACCGGAGTTATCCCGACCATGAGAAAGTTTATGGTGACACTATTACCCTCTTTCCTATTTTATTCACCCTATCTGGTGGTGGTGAGGGACGCCTTCATGTGGTGGCACCTATACACAGATATGCCTCAGCTCCTTCCGTCACCCCGATATGGAAGATGGTGAACGGCAGGAGAAGGGGAATTTCAGCCCGCAGTCCACCGGGTTCACGTTTCAAATGAGTCTGGGGGTAACAACAACAAAAATAAACTAATGCGTCATCGTAGTGAAGGGGTTAAGCCCATAATTACTTTCACATACAATGATGTTAGAAAATGGGTGGGAAAAGGAATCCGCAACATTAAATTACTTGTAAACAACGTAATAAGCCTGCATTCGACTGTTACGGTTACTTTTGTCAGGTAACTGTGAGGATGCCTTTCTCTGGGGCGTGTTGTAACTGGCTCTGAAGATTTCGGAACACCTCTTCCATAGCGATTTATTCTGCAAATTACACACCAATATACTCCTGTAAGATTACTGGTGCAAGCATGTTAATATTATAACGATAGCCTATTCAACGATATGTAATGCGTAAAATAAATCGCTAACGAAGAGGCGTTACGATGCGTTATCTAGAATACACTCCTTTTATTTTTTTCTTGATACCTTCAGATGATTTTCGTTAGCTCAGAGCAGACTTACTGTTGTGAAGGTGATACTGAAAAGTATACCTGATCCCTCCAGTTAGGAAAAAATCTCCCAAGCTGAATAAAAGTCTAGAAACAAGAATAACACGACGTCACTGGGCTAAAGGGGTTAAAATTTATTCTTAACACCGTCAGACGATTTAGCCTAGCGGAACCTCAGCGATTATATAAAGGTGAATTACAAAAAACAAATAAAAATAAATATTATAATCCGACCTTCACCAGCTTCCTACAAGAAATTACGAAGGAATTCTCTTGGCCGTGCCTTCTCTATCTCTTTTTACCCTAACTTGGCCTCAAATTGCCATCCTTCCATCCTAAATGCTGTGTTGCAACGACAGAGGAATACTATAATACAGCACAGGTCGTGAAGAAAACACAAGTCCTGAAGAAGTGCGATGGAAAAGATGTTGAGCCGTAGCCTTGTCCTTTCTTCCACCGATATACAGTATGTATAATATGTCGTAAATGGACGAAAATCAGAGCCATTTACATATACATATCTATTATATGTATATATATATGAGGAAGAAGGAACCAAGGGCCAGGAGCCCGCAAACTGCTCCCTCCAAGTACAAAACACAAACAAAGTAATACAGCCAAATTCAAGATCAGTTCATTTCCTGATGCCTGGACCCACTGCGTTTGAAAAAGTGGAGATCATAGGCATTAGGAAATAGAGAGGGAGACAGTTCCAGAGTTGACCTGTTGCATGCATGAAGGACTGGGAGTAACGGTTAACTCTTGCATTAGTGAGTTGGATGGAAAAGGGATGACAGCTTGTTGCTTGCGCCCGCCGTATTAGTGGAGGGATGTAAGCGAACGGTTCAGAGGATCAGTGACCACTGAAGTAGCGATAGAAATGAGATAAAGATGCAACAGTGCGGCGAAGAGACGAAGGTTGAAGGGAGCCAGTAAGAGGAAAGTTAATAAGACGAAAAGCCTTTGATGCCACATTGCTGAGACGAGATGTATGTGGGGAGCCTCCCCACACGTGAGAGTTGTACTCTAATCAGGGGCGAAAGAAAAAAAAATAATTAAGGCAAATGGTCTATAATTTTTACTCCAGCTGCCATCAGACGATTTTGTTCAGTTGAGAGCGAGTCACAAGAGCCTGAGAGTCCGTACTGCCACTATAAATCCTTTCATGACCGGGAATACTCTAAAAATATTCTGTCACCTAAAATCAGACGATTTTATTTAGTTAACAGCAGCTCCAGGGTCAGTACTATCATCCACAATCAGTAAATGGTAAACTTTTAATACTGTATTCCCGTTAATGTAAGACGACCTTATTCAGGCGAGTGAACACAGAAGCCTGAGAATGTCGTTAGTGTCATCATTAACATCACTCATCGGGAAAACTCTAACACTCCACTGCAGCTGACGCAACACAAGGGTATTCGGCTGAGAGGGAATCACAGGAGTAGGAGTGATTTAAACTGAACTCCTCTTTTACACTGATGCTGTTTTCTTATTTGGATGAGGAAGAGTTGTTTCGGTATGGTCACAAACTATAATCTATAATCCTTTCAAGACTGTTGGCAAATTACTTCATTCTTGCTGCCACCAGACGATTTTATTCAGCTTCGTGGCGACCTTTCGTAGTGAAGAGGTTAATTAAGGCTATATTTTAACCCCTCAAGTTCTAAAACTCTCTCCTGACATGAATAACATTGTCTGGAAATAGCAGGAATAAGATCAATGAATATATACAATACCTAAACGGATTGAACGAGTTAAATGATGATGATGATGATGATGATGATGATGATGATGATGCTTCCAGTGACAGGAGAGAGAGGGAGAGAGAGAGAGAGAGAGAGAGAGAGAAACAAATCTGCCCTTCAATACGATGATGTCTTTTTATGTTACTTGCTACTCCCAGACGATTTTCCTCAGCACGATAAAGACTTCACGCACTGGAGGATTTACACGTTGCCTCTTTATCACTTTCAGTATAAGTTTCCACTAAGCTGCATAAAATCGACTGCAGATAACAAGAATTATATTTTAAAAGAAGCCATCTTACTGTAAGGTTAATGCATCGACCCCTTGAATTTGGTGAGGTATATCATTATCATTATTATTATTACTGTTATTACTTCCAGACGATTTTATTCTACCAAGGAAGGATATTCAGTTGATATGAACTCAATGGGGACTCCACCTAACTCCTCCTGTGCTTTCTCTCTGACCTAAATAATAAAAATAAAGTCGTCTGGGGGTAACTAAAAATAATAAAGAAAAATCACTCAATCCAAGCGGGAAAATAAAAGAATTTTCCCGGCTAAGTAAAAAAGCAACAAGACAAAAAGGAAAAAATCATACGACGCCTTTTCCCAACAGTACTGTATCTATTTCAGTGATGAACCAATATTCCCTGATTATATCCCGGAAGAAATTAGGAAAAAAAAATTCTCTCTCTCAACAACAAAGGCAATGACACAGGACCTGCCTCGCCCTCCGGATTTCGCTACGTACGGATTGGAGGAAATGAGTTATTATAGCGGGAAATGCCACTCTCACATAGCGCTTGCCCTCTCACTCATACCAGTGTTCTGACGTGGTGTGGGTGGTGTTAGATTATGCAGTGCGTTGTGGTGGTGAAGGAGTAGTTGGTGTATTTTGAAGTGTGTTGTGGTGGTGGTGTATTTTGTGGTGTGCTGTGGTGGTGGTGTAGGTGGTGAAGTATTTCGTGGTGTGTTTTGTGTTTTGGTGGTAGTGTAGGTGGTGTATTAGTAGTGCTGTGGTGGTGGTGTAGGTGGTGTTGTATTTTGTAGTGTGTTGTGGTGGTAGTGTAGGTGGTGTATTTCGCAGTGCTGTGGTGGTTGTGTAGATGGTGCTGTATTTTGCAGTGTTGTGGTGGTAGTGTAGGTGATGTATTTTGTAGTGTTGTGGTGGCGCTGACAGTGGTGTATTTTGTAATGTGTTGTTGTGATAGTGTTGGTGATGTATTATGTAGTGTGATGTGGTTGGGATGTAGGTGGAGGTGTATTCTGCAGTGGGTTGCAGCTGGCCTCGTTCATCCACCATCCACCCAGGGGGGGCCGGGCAGGTCAGCCGCAAGGTTATATCAGTGCCACCATATAAGTGTTCCTCGGCAGTTGAACAAGAACCAAAGACCACAATTTCTATTAACTGAATAAAATCGCTTGAAAGATAAAAGAATAACATTTTAAAAGTGACCAGAGTATGAAGCATTAATCAACAATGCGACCTTCCTTGCATAATATGTAAGTTTTTCTTCTGTTTACATATAGCTCTTTCACCTAAACTTGGTCCATATTTTCGTTCCTTTGCAGTTTATTTCTCGTGCTTTAATGGCAGAGTAAGACAAAGAAATGGCTCCATATCCTTCTCACAGCGCTTCTTTGTGACTAGCAGCAGTTGCAGCACCATATTGTTACAGCTCAGCATTCAAGATGGAAAGATGGCAATTTCAGGCCAAGTTAAAGTAATATAATTTGAGGATGCAGACACATTCGTACGGTCGATCCCTTCTGTACGTTGTCATCTTTTTTTATTCTTGTTTTCCTCAGACGATTTGACCCGGTTTAGACAAATGTCCAAAAGTGAAAGGGTAAGTTGAAGGCTGTATCAAATCCCTCCAACTCTGTCTCTAAAAAGATACGCGCAATCGTTGGCGTAAGAAAACAAAACAAAACAAAACAAATTATGTAACCGTAACAATGGAGAAAACTGAACAACCACTGAATACTAATTTTATACCAATCACTGGTCAAACGTTTGCAGTCTACCATTTACTTATCGTTTTCTTCTACCCTTAAACATAGATAACGGTTCCATAAAAGGGATAACGAAACCATTTTACTCCAATTCCCTACCTCTGATAATGCATGTTGCTGTTTTCTGTTATTTCTCAGCTATTGAACAAAACGTTGCATGTCATACTTATCATTATGATATTGTAATGAACACTGCTTTCCAGTTGCGCCAGGTCCTTTTTTTCCCCCCACACAGAGCCAAATACAGGTATAGTCGAAAAACGTCAAAAACATTCCCGCTAGGCAAGGACACAACACCAAAACATATTAAAGCTCTTTGGTCAATTATACCATGTCGTATTTTTTCCTGCAAAAAGTGCCCTCCAATGTTACAGTAAAAGAGGAATAAAGCTTATAAAAAAAAAAAAGTATGGAATCTCTATAGTCACTTAGAAAGCGACCCTACAATTAGAAGTGTAAAAATAAAAATAAAAACATTCTAGGCACTCAAATGAAAGTTTAGGAACGTTTGCAATGCAAATTATATATATATATATATATATATATATATATATATATATATATATATATATATATGAGCGATGGGGGAACACATCTGAGGTTTAAATCCCCCTCCTCCTTTCGTTGTAAACTTATGTACTCTACACCGTTACAACAATAAACATTTCAATCAATCAATGGGTATTTTTCAGAAACGAGATTATTTACTCAAATGACGTGTTTACGTTTGTTTTCCAATACTTCATATTACTGAATGGCCCATGCACTTCACACACACACACACACACACACACACACACACAAAAAAAGGCTTACACTCCCGAAATTAAGAGGCAGAAAACAAGGCAAATTTTTTTCCTTTGAGTTTATAGAAAATTATAGGCAGAAAACACAACAAACGCTTTTATGCTTTAGAGGAAATTATTGGATAGAAACCATGTCAAATATTTTTCTTGTGGTTTGAATGAAACTGTGAGAAAAAAGTCAACTATCTGTCTTGTGGCCTAAAGGAAATTATGATAAAAACATTCAACTGTTTTTCTTGTGGTTTAAAGAAAAATACAGGGGAAATAACACGCTACTTTTGTGTGATTTAAAGGAAATTACGATTTACACAAGCACGCCAAATGCTTTTGTGGTTTATAGGATAATTATTATTTACAAAAGTCATTTTTTTTTGTGTGTGTGTGTGTGGTTTAAAAGAAATTATGGGATGGAAAATACGGAAAATGTTTTTCTTTATGTGGGCTTAAACGAAATTATGGACTAGAAAACGAATATTTGCTTTTGGTATGTTTAATAAAGGAAAATTATAGATTGACAACACGGCAACTCTCCTTGTATGTTCAAAGGCACAGCCATAATGGTGACATATGATAACATTAACCGGAATTCACTGAAAAGTCCAAGAAACTTCACTAGAATTCAATGAAAAGTCCTAAAAACTACGAGTTACCCTAACTTGTCCTAAGAACCTTGCCTAACCTTGTTTAAATGTACCGGTAACTTATTAATACCAGGGTTAAATCCAGGCTATCACGGTAGAAATGACGACCCAAATGAAGACCAATGATTTCTGCAGCGTTTGTTAAACTTAAAAACTACAGAATAAACGACAATCATTGTTATTCACTAACACCTGTAGTAACATCATCATGAATTAAAAACATAAAATGAATACGATTTCATTTCCAAACAATTACTAATATTTTTTCCACTTAACAGTTATCTCCACGAAAATATCTTGGTTGTGGAAAAGGTGTCTGTGCTTACAACACCTGTTGATATTTCTGCTGCGCCGTTTCTCCACTATATATGGACCTTTAATTTCATTTTTATCATAAACTGCCAGCTTCCCAGTTACCAAACCTAACAAAACCTAGTCAAAGTTATCCTAAGCAGACACACACAAGAAAAAAAAATAAGACAAAGAAAGAAGCCTAACCTGGAGCCCTAAAGTTTTGCCTGAAGCACATTCCTCAGCCTAACCTAACCAAACCTCATACAGTCCTCTATCCTCTCTTCTCTCACCACCACCCTACTCTATAGAGATTCACCATTGTTAATATCTGAGAGAATATATCATCAACAATAAAAGTTTGAAGAATGCGAGATATATCAACAGGCAAAGGAAATTTCAGATTCCCTAGCTGAACGGAAGCACACATTTGCCGTCAATATATCCACTTAAATTTCAATCTTCGTAAACATCGTACCTTCTGGCATCCCAGCGGTAAAAATATGATACTGGCCAATTTCACTGTGTTCTCTGGAACTTCGGTACACTCACATTTCACCAGCCTGGATGAATTACAGTATCGGTAAAGGACCCGGATGTAACATAGGCCTTGAAGGACACTCACCTTTTCTCCATGTATCTCCTGGCAGCGCAGACGTATCGGTGTCGTATTTGCGGGACTCATCGTATTCCAGGGCACTTCGGCAACCTTTCTAGACGTACACTAAGCCGTAGCAAGCCCAGATCATCACCAATTATAAGAACATTGACGCCACACCAATTTCTGGCAAAAGCGTGATGGCGGAGTTACGCTGTTTGTAACATCACGAGCCTAATAAATATCTGCCACTTAATATTTTATTTTTATATTAATTATGGACGCAGTTAAATTAGGTTAATGATAGGTAATAGGACATTAATGGTAAACTAGTGATGTATTTAATCTTAAGTGTTAATTTCCTTACAAGACAAATAAATATAAATTATGTATTGACAGGTACCGCATTACAGTCATTATTTATTCGTTCATATTGGTATATTTACTTTCCATTTAAAAAGACGAGTGCATGTTAAAAAAAAATGTTCTGTACTTCCGTAATGTCTGTTTATTTTGGTTCTTGGCTGATGCCCAGTTCGCTGCTCTCTCTCTCTCTCTCTCAGAAGCATTTGAGAGGCTTTGACATTAATGATGTAATGAAACAACGTCATCTGTGCTCCTATTTATTCGCTGTTTTAACAAATATACCACAAATATTGAAATTGTGATACGCATAAAATTTATCACCTCTAACAAGTTAAAATATCTGAAAATGACAAAATTACATTATTATTTGTTTGTGAAACAGATAACAATACAGAATTTAAACTCAGCCTGCAGCGTTGCAATATCAACACATTTCAACTGCAACATGAAACACTCACTCAAAAGACGGGCTACGGTTTGTTGGTAATGCAGCTAATTCAATGTCCGCATCAGTCAACACTGAATATACACATTACCAAGGTTTACATTTTACGTTTCTGATAAAATTGTAATAAAATTTTATTATTTTTGTATCAGGTCTTATTTTTTTTATAATTTCTTCAGCCTAAGTTTAATATTATTTGCGTCGATGAAAATATGCTTCATACTGGATCAGATATTGTTTTTCATCTCACTGTGCCACGTGAAAATGGTTATTTTTCTCCTGAGACATCCGAATGAATGAAAATACACACACTGCTTAACAACTCACTTTCGAAAACCTACGAAACCTGTGAGACATCACACCCAATTTCAAACACAGATGATTAAAACATTTTACTGCAATCCTTACTGCAACATAATATACCCTTTTGCGTTACTGGACACTATTTCACTTTTGACTTACATGCCTTGTGATATAATGGACAAAAAAAAAAAAAAGTTAAATGAGCTTTTGTTATAAGAAATGTTTCGGTGCCAAACACTGCTTTCTAGATAAGTCTGGCAAATTTTTGTATCGCTTTTTTGTAATGGTCTAGCATACTACTTCAAAACTTTCATTATATTGATGCATTCTTGCTGCTGATCTAACTCTTTCATGCAAGAATTTTTCATAAAAGAAAGCCTTAAACGATTTTCACACTAGGTTCTACAATAATCTTTAGTTCTTCGGTCTCTCAAAAAAATAAATAAATATATACTTCTCTGCAGACCGGGCTATATATTAAAATTACTTTGCCAAAACATACACACAAAAAATTATTTAAAACCAGTGAATGATCTGATAAACTAAATAATTTAACGACAAAAAACAACCTGCTAAATTTCGTACCTGATTACCTAAAGTCGGTTTGCTTCCAACAGAGAAAGATCTGCAACACCTTTCAGCTTAGTTAATGGCCAAGTGCAGTCGGGGTCAAGGGTAACTTTGAATAGTAACCAAGGAGACGTTCCTACCTGACAACCAAGGCTCAATAATTTTCATACAACAACGACGTAGCGTACAGGTTATGGAAGTGACCCAGTTCTGTCAAATGAACACAAACCAACTATATCAATATGTAACTTTAAGGGAATCACCAGAAGACCTTTTCAACGTTTTTTCTCGACTTATTTCCTTCACTTTTCCTCATTTTACAAGGAAGGTTTCAAGTGCAATATATTTTCTTCATTTTCCAGCTTCATATGGTGACTGTCCAAATGTAATATTACTAATTATTTATCTACACGCTGTTTACAAGAGACAAACATGATATCTATGTCTGACACCTAGAAAAAGTTATTCTCAGTTTTCCATCAATTTCTAAAGATATTTGTTCAACACTTAAGGATATCTGGGACTAATACTGAGGGAAATACCATGCTTTGTTCATACTGTACTCTCACAGGTCACAAACTGCATCAATATCTTACCATGCAGCTTAGAAACAAAAAATGCTTTGCTGTATTTAATAGGTAAAGAGCCTTGTGTAAACAGACTCTGGATAACTTTCTTCCATTGTGGCGAGTCTGTCACCTGCCTAACTTTTAAAATCATATATTTTTTGATTGGCTGATCCTTTGCATTACTAGAAAAAGAAAGGAGGAGGAGGAGGAGGAGAAAAAGAACCTGACCTAACCTAACATAGTCTAACCCAACCCATCCCAGCCTAACCCAACCTAAATTCTATCCACCCTAAGCTATTTATCCCTAACTTGGCATCTAACCTCACCCAGCACTTTATTCGTATCTTTACTATATCAGGTCGTGAGAGATCCACTGCAGGGCCAGAACTTCTCTTCGGAGGGAGCTTGATAGTTAGACTTTACTTTTTACCGTGCTTTTCAAGCATGAGAGAGAGAGAGAGTGAAGGCAGTGCGTGTGAATGTCAAAGGGTTGTTATGGTTATATTTGTGTATGTCGGTCTGTGCTGTGTGTGGCATATGGGTCAATCGACAAGGTGTAAAAATATCCCAGGGTACCGGAGGACATATTACACTCACTCTGCTATATATGTGGAGTGTGTGGGTTTCAGACACCACACACAGGGCACGCAATCACTCACCTAACCTAACCCACCCATATCTAATCTAGCCTACCTAACCCACCCATATCTAACCTAACCTAATTTGCTGTAATCTAACCTAATTTGCTGTAATCTAACCTAACCTGCCTAACGTAATTTGCTGTAACCTACCTAATTTCCTTTGCTGTAATCTGACCTACCCTACCTTGCATAACCGACCTATCATAATTTGCTGTAATTTAATTTTAACTCGATCTGAGTGACCCAACTGTGGTGACTCTCCACAACTCACTGTGACACAAATATGAATAACCCTTATATTTTCCTAACGAAGCAGATTTTTTTTTTTTTCATGTTTATTTTGCCTACTGGTTTACTTCCATATACTAAACCTGCTGAAAAAAATGATAGAACTACTTTTCCGCCTGAGCTGAAGTAGGATTTGAATGTATGGCACAAAAAAGAAAAAAAACAAGAATATCATGAATATATCTTACTTTTTTTTTTATCATCTGGCCTTGTGTTCCCTTGTGCTTGGATGTACTGATGATGTCTGCACCTACAATGGCAAGAAAAACACGAAAAAAACACCTGAATTTGCTAAGACAATATTCCTTTCTATCTGGTTCTAAGGGATGTTCCAATATTATCGAGTCCTGACAACAACAAAGTGATGCACAAGTGTTGAGGACGAAATCTCGTGGGTTTAGAAGGCTCCCTGGCAACACAGACAGACAGACAGACACTCTCTCTCTCCACTTTGTTTTTTACGCTACCATACAAACTATCATTCTTTTCATCATCGAAGAACACACTAAGTCATTCTCTTCTATCATCAGACTGTTTTGGTCAGCTGGGGAGAATTTAGCTAGTCCGCGGATTGCTACCCATCGTAATTAACCTTCACACTGCTAGATATTTCACCAGCTCAATAACATGGTCTCAAAATTTACTCTGAATGCAATGGCCATGTAAGTCACGGGGATCCTGAAATAATTTTGGTGTTGCATGGAGAATAAATCGCTAAGGAAAATATGCAAGGAAGCCTTCTAAATCCACAAGTCTATAGCCCTTTTTTTTTTTTTTTTCACCATACAGAACATTTGTTTAACAGTGCGGTGGAATCACACACAGACATACGAGTATATAAACTGCACAATATTCATTCCTTACACACACGATGGATATAATATTAACACTCAAAAATATATTCATAAGTTAATACACTCTAAAACCTTTAAAACGTCGATTCATGTGCTAATAAATAAATGGATAAATGGCTACTCTGCCCTTTACTTTGTGGAATACTGGGCGAAACGTTTTAAAATGCTATACCATCTGTCCTGTTTGAAATGAGAGTATTATAAGAATATAAAAAGATGCAGATCAGTTTCAGTTTCATCAAGTCTGTGTTTCAACATCAACACCATCTACTATTTATATAAAAACTCTTGAGATGGCATAATTTTTCACAACTGTCTTACATGTAATATTCAACACTCCTCGTCTTTCACCCCCGATTCCATCTTACGTTGACCTTTGCAAGATCATATATATATATATATATATATATATATATATATATATATATATATATATATATATATATATATATATGGAGGCATGCTGACATTATATTCGGGATATAACAACAGTAACCTGTTTATACGACAAAACCCTCAGCATCCAAAGATATAATGTTTTGAAGATCAATGCAGTTTCACTAGTACTCTTAAACAGAGCAGTAGTTAGGTATCATAACCCTAATTCCTTTAGAGTGAAGACATATTTTGTCTGCTATCGTCAGACGACTTTGCTTAGCTCGGGAAAGACCTCGTACTGAAAAGTATAAAAAATCTCAATTACCTCTTCCAGCACGATACCTTTATAAGGCAGGGTTTGGCCACCGTTAGACGATTCTTTTTATGCTGAAGGGGTTATGAGGTTATTTTTTATACAAACTAGCACAGAGTAACACTTAATGATTACTCAGTGCAGCCTTAATTAACAAGCATAAATCTTCACTGGTTAGCGAAAATAAGAGCTAGCTGGTATAGACTCCAAACAGGATAAAGAAAACAGCTATATATATACTTCAGAGTACCATAAGCGTCCGTCCTTTCTACTTAGACTGGGCGAAGATGTAGACAAATTCCCTACGTCTGACATTACCACCACCCCAACTGTATTTCCCGTAAATCTTATTCAGCCTCTGACTCTAGACATACTCGTGCGCTTGGTCCTTTAGTTTACCTACGGCATACCAACACTGGGCTGATCCTGCAGCTCTCACACGTTACACAGTCCTTAGGCACTACTACCCACCATCTCTGCTGTGATATGCTAAGGCTATCACATTCACTTCTGGTGTAATGGTATGGTGGTGATGTTTTAACGTGTCGGTGGGGCTTTAGGGAATATCTGTGAACACGGTCATCATGAATTTTGATCCACGAACTGTTTCCTGCCACAGCCAAAACGGAACCCACAACCACACAGACCTCAGTCCCAGGACCTACCCCACCACGACCTGGAGTTGAAAGAATCCAAGAACAGATACAATAAAGAGCAAAAGTAGGAGAACTATTGAAAGAACGCCTAGTGAAATGCGCCACACTTCTCATGCACCACTTATCATCATCGTTCCACCTCATTTCCCCACCTACGGATTTAGTGAAGAAGGGTCCAAAATAATGTGACCGGGAAAGAACGAAAGGAGCACTATCAATAACATGTCAAATGAAACTGGCCTGATACTCATTCACACCATTAAACCCTTGCAATTCTGGCACCGTCTCCAAGGTCTAGCCATCTGTACATTGCTTTAGATGCGCTTCTTATTATCTGCCACATAAATAAATCATCGACCATCAAGTTTAAAAACTGGTACCAAACACTTGTCATGTGCTCAACCATTCACAACACATCCAACCAACTCCACGTCCACTGATGCATAGGGTCCCAAGGCTACGCTACCATACTCCAATCCATTTATGGGTAGGTGACCAATCCACTCCCCTTGTGGCATTACATGAGAGAAAAAATCCAGTCACCTCCTGAGGACCGATCCTATGCCAGACCGTCACAACGACTGCGGTGTTCTAACCACTGGCTGTCAGAAACATTCTTTGTGTACATCTTCGTCCATTTTGTTTTAATATCATGGCCAAAAATAAGAAGTTTACAACAGGATATGGCAACAGCTCAGCTATAAATATACATATGGAGCAGTATACAGTAAAATCTATATTTGTTAAACTCTGAATATGTTACAGTTAGAGCATTTCTTCCTTGGAGCTTAGAAGTTTCCCCAAAGCACTTCTTCCTTACCAGTAAACTTCTGCAAACGGTGCAACAACATTTTTTGACAAAATATTCATACAACTTTCTTCATGTTAAAAAGATGTAAAGGATACACGGGAATTTTTTTTTAACTGTAATAAGCAAACTGAAGCCAGGAAACTTTGGCAAATGGCACGATATTCTTTTTTTTTTTTTTTTTTTCAAACTACATCCAGGCAGAGAAAAAAATAATTGACAAACGTGTGCACATTGAGGTGTAATATGCAAAGTAATTCATTTAGAAAGAAAGAAGTACCAGGGAGCCTCCTACGCCCATGAGAATGTAGCCCCATCCACACAACAACATCGTCACGTGTACACATTAGACCCTTAAACTCCGGCAAACGCCAATTGACGTCCCGTTTAACCATCAAAAACTGTGAATAGCCAAATCACTGTTGTTGTTATTATTATTATTGTTATTGTTGTTTTGTTGCTGTATTATTAATGACTCTGAGTGTAGATTTGGCAGTGTGTTCCATAATGATCCAGCAGTCTTTTTACACACACCAACTCGTGGCATACAGTACATACCCTAACGTCATCACCTGAGCACTAATAATAAAACCATGCATATTAGAATACTCCGGTTACCTGAAACAGGACAGGTGTGATGGCATTAGTGGGGTGGTTTTTGATGATATGTCAGTGGGCTTTGTGAAGGGACAGTGCAGATTGGTTTAAAAATATCTACTCATGTAAATTAACTCCCCGAACACTTGATTTTATGCCAGTTCTCTCTTTCATGGTTGGACTAAGTCTACAATTAATGCCAAATTATTTTGCTGACCTGAGTGAGTCACAAGAATCTGAATTTTAGCTCCTAGAAACTGGGAATTTTAATTCCTCTATGCCGGAGAATGTTTAAGTGTTTGGGATGGTCAGCGGTAGGAAGCTGGGCACATGTACATTTTGACTTTCTCTGTCAGTCATTAAAACTAAATGGTTCTAGTTTTGGCAGGAAGGGTTCCAACACTCTCCTTAAATTTGCACATCTCGCCAAAACTCACTAATCACCCTGTCAGAGGCAACATGTGTTTGCCTGCTGACAGCCTCATCGCTTACAGAACAATCGTTATGCTGCGGGAAAGTGAAATACTAAATGCATGAAAAATGAGTGAAGTAAAAATATTGCATGAGAAATGAGAACAATAAAAATATCTGAAGAATGTTGTGATCAATTTGTATGGTAGGTATTTTGTCATTTTCAAGGTAGTTGGTTAACAATATAAAAATGTGTTGTAATGAAAGCATGATGTAATACATTACTTACATAATATACAGTATTATATAGTAAAGCCCCACTTTAACACACTCCAGTTTGACAAACTTCTGAATTAGCACACAATATTCTGTCCGTTATTACCGAGCGATACAGTAACCAAACCATGGGAAAAATCTATTGTTGCAACTGGCATATGCATTTAGAGTATGTGCCCACCTCAGGGAAGTTGGACGCCAGGATAAAGAGGATAACAGCTGTACAAGACAGATGCTCAGTGTAATATATTTTAGCATTTCATAAGACTAAAGGTGGCTTTTAAAAGACCCGAAAAATTATAGAGAAACAAGAGAGACAAAAAGCAAACTCCCCGCCGGAAAGTAGTTAAGTTTGGTGGTCCCTTCCGGCCGGGCATATTTTGAGGAAATCAGTCCTTTCACCACTTATTTCCATGGAAAATAGTCAAATACAACACACAGAAAAACAACATAACATGTTTTTCCACACCTTCCAGCCGCAGTAGTGTACACTGGAAATTTACAGCTAAGTGTGGTAGTGTCATTACTATATATTATATTAAGACACATGAATATCACATAGAAATACTTAATAAAATTATCACAAATTTCTGTCAGTGTCTGTGTTTCTTTAATCAGGTATTTCTACATTTTCATTAGCATTTTTAGTTATCATAATCACATAGTAATGAGTTAGATGTAGCATATCTTCCTGTGGCAATTCCTTTCATGCACCTGAGGCACGCCTGGCGTTACCAGCCCGGCTGAGAGACTGTGAAGACCAGGTCAGGATGCCACCAGGCACAGACATAGTACTGGCATTCGCATCAGTTAGCCGGTACTGTGTACAGGGGCTGGTATGCATCAATGAATCGCTGAGGTAATAATGTGTACTGAATCCAGTGCCTTGCAGTTAATTCTGTCACCATTAACCCTCTCATGGCTGGAACAAATCTGATATTCTAATCCAGCTGTACAACAATTTTTTTTTCAGCTGTGAGTAAGTTACAAGAGCCTGAGAGAGTCAAATCACTTCTGCATGTGTTTGGTTCTGACTGAAGTCCAATAAAGTACTTTGAAAATGTAACCGAGCTTAATTCAAAATTCTTGGTGGCAAAAGGCAGAAAGACAACATGGCTGTGGGCTATACTCTAGTGAGCTTTGGTGGCCCCCACAATCCTCTTTCATGCCAATTTATTCCTGCAGCACATTATATTCTTCTGTGTGTTATTACAGAAAACTATATAAATACAAGAGGATATCAAGGTGGAAAATGCAAAATAATCACTACGGGAAAATTCGGATTAGGGTGCCTCCTAAGCCCACAAAAATACATGCCTGAAGTTTAAGGGTTCAGCTCCGACAGTGGTGAGATATTGAACTTTGAGAGTACCCGCTTTGGCACAGACCAAAAGTGCCTATTGAACTCGAAAAAGGACATGAACCAAAGATACTTGATAGGTAAAGATGAAAGAAACACTCCTCACAACATTCAGGATTGTTTGCCACACGAGGTATGTGCACAGAAGGATGAAAGGGGGTGAAAACTGGCTAATCCAGCTAAAGAACATTATGGTGTACAGACGTAGGACAGCTCCTGCCAATGTACTGTTTCTGTCACTTGTCCAGCCATCATACTTACTTAACCCTCTGAATTGATCTATATTATAATGATCTGATTTCCGTATGTCTGTTGGTTTGTCCGTTTGTGACCGTAACGTACCAAAAACGGCGCACTGTGGCGCAATTTTGGTTAGAGCAAGGTACCGCTAAACTGTTCTACCCTGATGAATAAAACAATTTCCAGTCCAATGAGGCCACCAGTTCCCGAGTTATGACTCATTTCTGGCCTTTTACTCGGCAGCCTTTACGCGGATCACTTTCTTTGTGGGCACTGAAGTTACCGTAACACAGCCGAAAGTACAGAACGTAGTGCAATTTTTGTAATAGGAAGGTACCGTTAAAATGCTCAAAGTTGAAGAATAAAACAATTTCCAGTCCAATCGGGCCACCGGTTCCCGAATTATGACTCATTTCTGGCCTTTTGCCATCGAGCAGAAAGGCCGCCAAAGGCGACCTTCAAGCGAGTGATAATAAAGAGGTAATATTCGATCACATAAATGCCCCATTTATAGTGTATTGGTCCAACGGTTGGTTGTACATTTTAGGGCAGATGACCAGCCTACTTCATTTGATGGTATTACATGGACAAAAGACCTCCAGCCATCTCTTGGCAATCGAAGCTATGCAAGGCCGTCACTCTGGCTAAGCAGTTCTAACTACTAAACCATCAGCCACCTCTAAATTAACACGAATATATTATATATATATATATATATATATATATATATATATATATATATATATATATATATATATATATATATATATGATCATTTAAGCTCTCTGCATGAAGAAATTCAAGCGACTACAGTATCTGATGCACAGCCAGACACCAGGTGCCTCTGTGCATCATGCCTGTACAGCTTCTAAATTATTTTGAAATAATTATTAAGAAACACTAGTAATATATAAAAGAATATTAACCCTTTAACCCTGAGAATATCATTTATATTTCATTCTCGCTGTGAACAGACAACTTCACTGACGTTAGGGGAGACTTTGAACTGGACAGGTTATATACAGCCTTCATTAATGCTTTCACTATCAGGGGCACACTTATTCTTAACAGAGCTGCCTAGACATAGCAAGAAAAACAAATAGGTTATAACAGAGGGTAATGACTGACTACGGAAAGGGAATGGTGCTATGAAATTTTCTATACCTACGAGAGCCCAACATACCAGTAATGTATAACTATCCGGGTGACAGAAGCAATACAAGAGTGAAAGTTGTCCAGTATCTATTTACTGCAGGCTTCTTAGGTTCTTCCACCCACTGCTCATCAATAAATATTAGGTAAGCTTTAGATACTTTTAAAAAAATAATACAGGGGACAACTGTCGCATTATCCTTTGATCCATGCAATTACTGAAGTCAGTTATTTAATATCAATCATCAGCAACTTTTTACTATCACTACCCAGCAACACTATACACCTAAGTTAAACACTTAGAAGTGGATGCTGGATGGTTGCCTTGTGAATAATAATTATACAGGCTTTACCCTATATAACTATATACATAAAAAGAAGCTTTGTTGAACATCATTGAGATATAAGAGATATATGAGGTGTTCTACATATTTTGAATGTCAAATGAAAACTTCACAGTTCATATAATATTCACCTATTGCAAAACCCGCATAACTGTTCTCACAGTTCAAGTCTGCCTTCAACCCTTGAGGACGACTGAGGTATTTCATAATTATATATTGTATTGAAAACTATCTGGATGTCAGCAAACTGAGGGAGGCACTCAGCCGGAAAGAGTTCATAATCACATCATCCGTCGTCAGGCACTGGGTTTGGCAAATCAGTTGCCAAACCCTTACAATAATATGCCCAGAAACAGATGTGTAACCTTTACAAATATTATTAATGTGTCTTGGGTACCACACAGGATCACAGTCAAGTGACCGCATTTTCTGCTGCCATTATTAACAAGGCGACCTGACCACTGCTACACTCAGCTCTGTCTGAACAAAACATGTTGTTACACGCAACTTTAAGCCATCAAGTGAATGGGGTCGCTGCTCCTGGGATATGCATTGTGAGTGGGCAATTTAGTGTACCACTCTCGCCAACCAGCTCGTAGTCTTCAAACATAAAGCCCCACATTATTCCCTGGATTACTGTCGGGGCTGTATTCTAGGTTGCATGGGAGGTTTCGCAACACCTCTTCCTTAACCTTCGTTTGTATGAAGTATGTATCACTTCAATATCGACATAGTTTGCACAAAGATAATACATCAGGGTATAGTACTTAGGTGCAATGTGCAGAATAGATGGCTTAGGATGTACTCGTTGTGTTATGATATCTCCAGAGTCACCCAGCATACCACCCTGCCAAGACTACTACACGCGGGATGTGATTATTCTATGGCACATCTGACTGCTGGGTATTGACTCACCGTGTTACGAGTTCTATATACCTGTAACCTTATTTAGCCCTGGGTGGCGTGATGAATTTGCAAGCGGTAGTGGAGCTGGTTAAGAGAGATGTATACCTATCAACTGTACTGTACATGGATAATTAGGCAGATAATTGTCATGGATTTTAAGACTGCGGAGGGTAGGCTCACTGGCCTCCATCAACACCAGATTCATTTTACCATAACTTGGCAGAGATATTCGTTCTTTTGCAGCTTATTTCATGTAGCTCAATGGTTGAATACGACATGGCTGAGGCTCTACATCCTTTCCACAGCACTTCTTCGTGAGAAGCATCGTATTAATTTCTAGTGTTAATCTTTTGTTACAACCCAGTATTCAAGGTGAAGAGATGGCAGTTTTTGGCCAAGCTGGAGTAAATATAGTAAAGGCTTCAGTTCTGTAACCTTGCTAACAATGACTGCAGACAACGCAACATTACTACCTCATTGCATTTATATCAACCACTTATTCATTCCACACACGGATGTAACCACTCTGTTTGCTAAGTACACACCATTCTGTATTTGAAAATAGAGGCAACATCAATAACGATAAGTGAGGACGATTATTATACTATTAAGTAATTGGGCCACTGACTTCTGTTTACTTTCCTAACTTCCATTTACTTTTGTAACTACAAATGCCCACATCATCAGCGACTAAAAGAAGATATACAACTAACGATGCAATTCATTAAGTACTTACCTTCTTTCTTTTTATCCACACTTTAGAAAATGAGTGTAATAAAGAAAGGGAAATATAACCATGAAAAAATACAAGCATAAACAGAAACATGAATTTTGTGACCCTGTTCATTTCCTCCCACTATAAGAAATGCAGGAAATGACGACTGGGAAGAAAGCAATCATGAACAAAAGACAAACAGACGGAAACATGACCTCAACTTCCCTTCCAAACTGGCATGCTCTTCCCCCTCTGTAGACTGAGACATTCCATATGACTTCAAAAAATGCGGGAAATAAGGATTGGGAAGTAAATGCCCATGAACAACAGAAACATAAGAGGAAACACGATCCTCGAAGCCTTGTCTATTTCCTTCCACAGTATCTTCACCTCGCCGGTCTTGGAGTCTGTCCACTGCAGGCTGAGGCGGCCGACCTGCATGGTGTGGGCAGCGTTGGTAACACTGGGGGGATGCAGGGAAGCATTGCCCACCTCAGGATCCCACGCTGTCACGGCCGCCGTTGCCACGCCGTTCTCCTGCGAAGATTTAAGCTCATCTACACAGTCGTCTTGGGTTCCTGAGCTCATCAGTATCAGTATCCATGCAGAATAAGATGGTAAGAATATATTATGTCATGGGTTGTAGAACTAATTATATCAGTATCCATGCACAATACGACGGTAAGAATATATGCACCTTGGCTAAACATGTTATACAGGACAGGATGTTCTACTTTAACCTCTCCCCCCCTCCCCCCTGCGAGAAGCTACCCGCATATGTGATTATGCACTGAATAGTGCAGGAAGTTCAGATCCATTAAATAAATTTTAATGCATCTTATGCTTCAAATTACAGCCAAAAGGGCTATAAAACAAACAAACAAACAAAAAAAGTACAATTTAGTCAATAGTTCCTCCATACACGAGCACAATCAACAAGACGTACACCAAGACTCCCACTGTACTTTACATTTTGAACAATGGCTGAAAAGGCTTCAAAATCCTGTTCTGTGCATCCTATATTCTGCTGACCATTAATTCCTTCAATCTGGTGACACTTTTGGTGATTTTCCTCCTCCTGAATGACGATTTTATTCACCTAAGGAGAAACTTTTCGAAATGGAGGGGTTAGATGTAGTATTCATTAACACTTTCACTGGGTATGTCTCCCCCGATCTGAATAAAATTGTTCTGTTGTAACGGGAGTAACAGGGAAAAAAAAAAAATCCTCGGAGTTACGCGGTCAGTTTGTGGCATCAACCAAAATTTTTTGTCGTTCAGACTTGCCAGACACAGTAAACATTTGAAGAAGTATTCTTAAACCTGCTTAACAAGTACTAAACTGCAGGGCATCCCTTGCGTGCCATAGTACAAAACAGCATGCCATATTTAAGTCATGGCTGTAAACAGTTCTTGTTAACTAGTAGGCAGCAAATATGGACACTTCGTGGTCCAGCGGTTTAAAACATTCCAACCGGAAATGTCCCATATAGGATTACATTCCAAGGTTGGCTGGGATTTACTGCTCACATAATACTGCTCACAGAAGAGCACCTGGTCATTTTCAATGCCTCGACTAGGCAGCATTGCCATGGGCCCCTGAGCTCTCGATGGGGTAATAAAGGACTGAACGATTGCTTAATGGAATATGCAACAACATTGATCTAACACACATACCAGGCATGTAAAAATTATTTTCAAGTTTCAAATCCAAGATATAAAATTGGCGGCAGTGGAAGGATATGTACGCTTATTATTAAAGGAGGTGCTAGAGGCGAAGATGGATCTAGAACATTAAAGCTGGTCCTCTGGCAGAGGCATACTGAGTTTGTAAAACTGCACAACCAGAAACACCCCAATTACTGAGATACAGCATCCACAAGCTGTACTATGCAGTGGTGAAGTCAAAGGCACCAGATGATGTAAACCCTTACTTTGTGGTTCAGTACATACGATTTTTCATTATTTTTATATAAAATACAAGTGTTTAAGAAATAACAGAACTATTACCATTTTTTTCTTACAAAATTTTCCGTAAAATATGCCAACAACGTCTGAATAAACTACTGATCCAATGCTGCTGTTTTTTCTTCATTATGTATGTTATTATTCTCTACTCTGAAAATTTTTCATAAGATTTGGTCCAAAATTAGTTGCTGAAGGAAATACTGCTTAGAGGTAACATTTTCCCCAAAAAATCTTTCGCCTTTTTTTTTCCCCAATGGCTAATGGCACAAACCCCGGGAGATTTTATTTTCATTATTACATACTTTAAATTCCATAGAAAAGGTTACTTTTTAACCTGAAATACAACAATTGTCTTAATATAGAGATGTTTTTCCCCCTAAATTTTTAACAATGTGTGGGTCTCATAGGCCCTGGGCTACCTAAACTCAACCACTGGGGGGGGGGAGGCCTTCCTGTCTAGGGTTCAGTTTCTGTTTACGGTTCTTTAGTGTCAAGAAATTTTGTGAATCAACAAGCTATTACTAAAATCGGGGGAACAGTTTCATTTCCAAGCAGTAAATACCGACTACGAAGTTTGTGTCCGACAGTATGGGAGGAACTATGACTTGCGACAAACAGTTTCATACACAAGCTGGTTGACATGGTTAAAAGCATTATCTACAGCAATACTAATACCTTCCTACTTCCCTCACCCCACAAACTGCGTACATCTCTCATTCTGGCAGTCTTCACAGCCTTGAGAATAGTTAATGTTTAAATCTCAGAGGGCGTCATGAAAGTTACGAGATTCCCGCCAAAAGTCAATCACTGTATGATATAGATTGTTGTTTTTTTGCTTACTATTTTCACTTAAATCATTTTCATACTTTGTTAGAACTGTGTGAAAATTCTCAAATAAGCTAGTGATTCAAACATTTGGCGGGAAAACAGCAGAAATGAGCTTACACCCGAAATTTCTTGTTTGAGGGGTAAAATGACATGAAGGGCGTGAAGCACCGATATCACGAAGTCCCATGTCATATCATCCAGTGCTCACTCACCCTCAGATCAGCCACCTTATTGCCGTTGTGGTGGTGGTTGTAGCTGTAGTGGTGGCTGTTGGTGGGGGAGGTGGTGGTTGTGGTATTGGTGGTGTTATTGATGTAGTTGTTGTGGTGGTGGTGGTTGTTGTGGTTGCGGGACTGAACGGACTGAACGGTGACCCTCCTGTAGAAGTCTCGTCCCTGCTCCTGCTTCTGCTCGGGCTAGGCAGGCAAAGGAAGCAGGTAAGCAGGTTTAAGCAGAAAGCAAGGAGCCAGAAGTAAGTAAAAACGAAATTGGAGAAGAGTGAAAGCAGTGAAGTACTGTAACTCGAGTAGGTAAGCAAAATGAAAGAAAGTAAGAGAAGAACTTGGGAAACGTGAAAGCAATGAAACAAAATTTGACTGAGAGGGTAGGAAAAGTGAAAGGAAAGAGAGGTAAAGATGAATAAGAAAACAATGGGAGACTAGATACATAAGAAGTACACTAACAAAGACGAACAGGAACACATGAGATGAACAGAAACGCACCAGAAGTAAAGAAAAATCAGAGACAGAAGAGCTGAGTACGAAGGAAACTGATTATGGAAAACAGATGACTGAACAGTAAACAGATGAAGGGAAAAAACCAGAGATGAATATAAGGAAAATGAGGTAGTGTATACTGTATATGATGATGTATATATGCCCATGAAAGGAAGGAGGTAAGAGGAGAACTGAATGAATAATAAAAAGGGGAATTGAACCGAACTGAATGAATACACTATGTGTTGAATAAGAATCTATCGGTCATTCAATCTATACCTCTGTCGTGTCTACCTACCTATCTATCCATTATCTAGCTATCTATCTGTCTATAATCCAAGGCCTTATTTCCGGGAGGGAAGGTCACAAAAGAATTACCTCCATATCAGCCTGTCCTCCGCTACGCAATATTGGCATCTTAATGAACATAAATAGGTTTTATGATATAATTTTACTTCTCATAATTGGAAGGCAATCAAAGCGCAATAAAGATCACCTGATATCAATTAGTTTTTCTCTCATTAAGCCTAGGTGGCGGGATGATAAGGAAAGATGAATGAACGGTGAAGTAATGGGCAGAAACGATGGAGGGAGATGAATAAATGAACAGAACTTGTAGACGACTATGGGAAAACGAATAAGGAAGGAGGAACAAAAGAAGTCAGTAGTTCATTTACACCTCTGAAATAGTTAACACCAGAATAAAACTGTTATAATAATCACTGTAACTACAGTATAATGACAGTATAATAACTACAATCAACATCAATCATTTGTAATTTTCTCCCACCGTCAACTGACCAACGCTATCCAACCTGGCCGGCATCTTTCTTCGTTACTTCCTTTGCAAGGCCTCAAAACCGTGCCAGAGTCTGAGTTGCATCTTATCTTCAGCTATAATGACACGAATTAACACATGAATTACTGATACGGTCTGCCTGTGAAGAGATGAATGATAAGGCAGATGAGCGATGACATGAGTTAAAAAAAAAGAAAAAAATCATATATAAAAGTAAATTGTAAATGACAGGCAGGACGAAAATAGGAAAAAGGCATAAAATTACAAGAACAAAAAGAAAAGGGGGGGAATCTATCAAGCAGGACCGAAAATCAAAATAAAACAAAATACAGACAAAAAAAAACGGGAAACAGGTAGAAAATGAGAAGCATGGTTACCACTGGCTAGTCTAGTTTTGGCTGGCTGTTACGTCCCACCAATCAGAAGCAAGAAAGATTAGATTTACTTACTCTTTCCCCTTTTTGAAGTACTTATTAATCAGGGAAAATAAAGCATGATAAATGACAGAGCTCGGTACAGGAAAATAAACATTGTGTACATAAATCAGACCCGTAGCCAGACTTTTCGAAGGGGGAGGGAGGGGTGGGGGGTTCTGCTGAATCTGGACTTGCATATCCAACCGACTGGTCAAAAGCCTGCTGCATACTTACTGTTGGGGCTTGGGTGTATGCATGAGCGGCGCTGAGAAGCAGCACAACACTCCTGAACAACGGAGGATGACCCTTTCCGCACTGATATTAAAAAACAGACCGTGACAATGCGAATCTTTAGCTTGATGGAAGGGCCGTCCGACCCTCTCGACCCCCCTCCCCCCCAGCTACGGGCCTGTAAATGCAGTACTGTACATTCTGACGTACTGTGTATGCATATGCATAAATCGTATAAATAAAAGCATAAGTCATTCAAGTTTCAAACAACACCTTACTGTAGTTCTTTCTCATTTTCAATCATATTCATCAATCAATACATCAATTCTTTCTCGTTTTCATTTATAATCAGTAAATTCGTTCACCGGTTCGTACAGCCATTCATCTGTCCAACAAATACTCATCTAATGTGCGGTGGTGCATCATTTGATTAGTCATCTATTCATCTGTCTTTTCTATCCACATTCCATCCATAATTTAATTAATCATTCTACCAATAATTTCATTCATCCATCCATCTGTCCCTCTTCTGGCTGACGCATCTACGAATCCATCAGTCCTTCCAAACATCAAGGTATCCATCCATTACCATATGCTTCATCATTCTATCCATCTAACTTCCTGGTCAATCCGGCTATCCATCAATCCACCAGTCCATCCATTCACTTGCATCTGCTTCATCACTCTATTCATCACTCTGATCAACCGACTATCGACTGATCATTCCAACTAACCATCAACCCATCCATCCACTGACCATTATTTCATCACTCTAGTAGTCTAACTTTCTAATTAGTCTGACTGTCCATCCGTATATCTCATCAGTTCATCCAACCTTCAGTCCATCTATCCATTCACTGATACTTCACCCTATCCTTACCTTCCTTTCTGATCCAACAGTTTCTCGCTCACTAACCTATCTATCCACTTTTGGTACATCACATCTATCCTTCCATCCAACCACTAACACGCACTATCCATCAGTATTTCTCTTCATCCATCCCCTCACCGGGTGTAGCGTGGCTGGCGGGTGTGATGGCTGTCGGTATAGTGGTGGTGGTGGTTGTTGTGGTGGTGCGTGGTGTTGGGAGTTGTGGAGGCGGTGGTGTGTGTGCATCACGTTCAACACCCTCACCACCACAAACTCTCCCAGCGCGGCAAAGATGAACACCATACACCCCGCCATCCACACGTCGATCGCCTGAGACGGAAGTAGCAGTAGCTGTAGTAGTAGTAGTAGTAGTAGTAGTGGTAACAGTAGTAGTAGTAATAATAAAAATATGATCATCATCATCATCATACTACTACTACAACTAATCATCATCATCATCATCATCATCATCATCATAATGTGCATTTGTCTTCCTGCTAACTAAATGGTTAACTCTTTCAGTGCCGGGGTCTCTCCTATTATAAATAATTTCGCTTTACGGTAACCACAATGCAAAAGATGTCCTCAGACGGAAAGGAATTAACCATTTTCACGATGCTCATATAGTTTTCAGTAAGTGTTTTATCCTGGATGCCTCTGATTCTGTGAAGGCAGTTTTTCTGAGTATATTAATTTCAGTGTGATGTTTCAGGCTCACCTTTACACAGGCAATGGGTGACTGTTTCTCCCTGATGGCGGTGAAACGTGAGGTGACAGTAAACAGGAAACAGAAAGAACGGCGAAAACTGCATCCTTCTTCCTCTTGACGGAGCGACCGAGTTACGATGGTGAAGTGCTAATAGCTAAATCCGTCTCACCTTTACGTATGCGACAGGTGGCAATCCTTCCTTGATGCCGGTGAAGAGTGTGGTGATGGTACACAGGAAAAGGAAAGAACGGCGAAAGGTCCTTGAGATAGAGAGTTAATGATTAAATTCTGCTCACCTTTACGTATGCGACAGGCGGCAGTCCCTCCTTGATGCCGGTGAAGAGTGTGGTGATGGTGAGCAGCGAGGTGACCAGCAGCGTGACCCGACCCGGAATGGCCTCCAGACCCAGCCAGAAGGAGAACCAGCTGAGCGCCACCACCAGGAAGGACGGCACGAAGGTCTGAACGAGGTGGTGCCCGATTTCGCGTGAGAATTGCAGCTCCACGACCAGCTGTCTCACGTGGCGGTCCCCGTCTAATGGAAAGCACGGTCGTTAGAGATGGAGTGAGGGGTGTGGCTGGTGTTTGAAAAGCCTGTTAGGACTGTGGCTGGTGACTGGGAGGTTTGTTAGGAGTGTGGCTGGTGGTTGGGGGGTTTGTTAGGAGTGTCGTTGATGGTTGAAAAACGTTAGCAAAGAATGTGTCTGGTAGTTAGGACAATAGTTAGGAGTGTAGTTAATGGCTGGAAAAGGTGAGTTAGGAGGGTAGTTGGTGATAAGGACGGTACTTAGGAGTGTGGCTGATGGTTAGGAAAAGTAAGTCAGGAGTGCGGTAAGTGGCTAGATAGGTAATTAAGTGTTGGTGGTGGTTAGGGCAGTTGTTATGAGTGTGGTAGGTGGTTAGATAGGTAATTAAGTGTTGGTGGTGGTAAGGACAGTAGTTAAGAGTGTGGTAGGTAGTTACATAGGTCATTAAGTGTTGGAAAGGTACTTCTGGCGGTGATTAAAAAGGTAAATACGAGGGTGGCTGGTGGTTAGGAAGGTATTTGAGGGTTTTACAGTCGTTAAGGTAGTTTGTGACAGGTCTACTAGGGGTTATGAGTGTGGTGATTGGTGTTGGCTTACGTTACGGGAATACTGGTGATCATTTGGGAGTAGTGGTGATAATGGGGTGATTAAGTTGTGGTAGCTGTGGTTGGGAAAATATTGGTGGTAGGGATGTGACAGGTAGTTATGGGTGTGGTAAGTGGCTCTAGGAGTATGGTGGGTAGTTAAGAGTGTGGTGATGGTATTTTTGGTATGGCTGGAGATGTGTATAGGAATTACTGACCTGAGCTGTACAAATCCCCCCTAGGACAGCAAGGTAGTGTGGCTCGTAAGGTACTTGTGAGAGGCCCTTTAGGAGTAAGGGTCGTAAAAGGGGAGGGAGTGTGTGTGTGTGTGTGTGTGTGTGTGTGTGTGTGTGTGTGTGTGTGTGTGTGTGTGTGTGTGTGTGTGTGTGTGTGTGTGTGTGTGTGTGTGATAGAGTTAGGGTCGTAGTCTGAGTGACCTTGGAGATTTCGTAACACCTTTTCTCTAGCAACTTACTCTGCACTGTAAAATCCCCTTGTGCGTTACTGCTGAAAACTCTGTCGATACTAAGACGACATAAACAGCAACAACAACATGCTAAAGTCTAACAGGCAACTTAAATCGCTAAGGAAGGCGTTACGGAATCCCCAGATCCACTTAGGACAGGATCTTAAATACTTCTCACATACCCAACCTGTATTTCCTGAGTCACTCCCCAGTTCGTCGTAAGAGGGGAGATGGACGTCTAGGTTAAAATAATAATAATAATAATAATAATAATAATAAAATAAATAAGTGCACCATCTCAGCCTAAACTTCCTACCTTCTCAAATAATCTTAAATCACACATCCAAGTTCATCGTTTTAGATCACGCACATCCCAGGTCGATATACTTGAATAAGATAAGAAAGACATACTCAGGCTGAATGGGTTAGGATATGAAGGTTATTATGCGTCTATCCAAACCTATCCTATACTCCTTTTATCTGAACTTGACCCAGATTTCCGTCCTTTCGAGGCTTATTTCATGTGGGTCAGTGGCACTTTATGATATTATTTCCACAGCACCTCTTCGTAGCCGGCATCATATTCTAGTGTTAACCTCTAATTACAACTCAGTATTCAAGATGGGTGTGGCAATTTTGGTATAAACTCACGTCCCAATTCGTCGTGCGAGGACATATTGACGTAGTTGTTGAGAGGCCGGTGGAGCTGAAATTGAAGCAGTTTGAGCTCCTTGTTGATCATCACAGGGTTCCACTTACGCCAGTTGAACTCCACCTCCGTAGGGGAGTACATAACTGCGGAGGGAGAGAAGGGGAGGGTGGGGTTAGTGTGGACTGCAGCTGAGAGATTATTCAAAATGGCTGTTATCATATTCGTCGTTGTCCTCGTCCTCCTCCTCATCATTACAGACATCATCACCATCATTTCCACCATTATCATCATCATCCTTACCGCCATTATCATCATCACTACCACCGCCGTCATCGATACTACCATCATCATCATCATCATCATCATCGTCATCCTTGTCACCATCATCATCACCATCATCGTCATTCTTACTACCACCATCATCATCGTCATCCTTATTACCACCATCATCATAACAGTTTTCATGGGGAAAATGAGACCGTAATTGTGTTGGCATAGGATACTTCGCAGCACTATTGTATTTCCGACTTACTTTGAATACTACATCTTACCATTCTCTCGCGCGATAATAATGTATTCGAACTATTGGCATACTTTGCATCGGTAACATACAACAGCAATATTGTGGAGTAAAGTGCAGAGTAAACCAAGTAGAAAACAAATTGATTAGAAGGAGGACAGGGAGACAATGAGGCGATTTGTTTGTGGCCACCCCTTACTGGACTGAAGCGTCCAGCAAGAGACAGATGGATAGAGAGAAGAGTTACGAAAGTTCCAATCAACAACAACATGCCCAATAAACATTAGATTCTGATGTTTCCACTCTAATACCACTGTATTCTAATTCGTCTCTGCTGCAACTGACTTTCCCTTTATCGTATTTTCTCTTTCCTTGGTTTTTGAACCCCACCTCTCTCAATTCTTATGTGGGAAAAAGAGGTCAGGCTAATGATGGTGATGATGAATTCTGATGTAATCCCAGTCTTGTCTAATCTACTTATATCGTAGCTGTATCAATAGACACCTGAAAAATGTAGGTTATACTGAATCCATCCATATATATATATATATATATATATATATATATATATATATATATATATATATATATATATATATATATATATATATACAAAACACACACACACATTCACCATTAACCTTAAATATACTGTATATACAGTATACATATATACATACATACACATACACTTATCTAACCATTATTCTCTCTCTCTCTCTCTCTCTCTCTCTCTCTCTCTCAGGTGCTATTTTTAGTCTCCCCCTACTAATGCTACTGCGGCAGGCTATTTCTGGAACAGTCCACGGGGAGGGGGGGGGGTTGGACAGCAGTAAACACACTCACACATGTACACACACTCAGAAACGCACATGCAATGCTCGTACACATAAACATGCACACACACTCGCTTAGACACGCACACAAACACATATAAATGACAAATTAGCTATAACTGAAAATATAAACAGCTTTTGACTAGAGTACTCTGACGTGCATGAGCGAGACCTGAAAAATGAATGAATACAGGTTTGACCCATTTCACTTGCCACAATGCTGATACCTCTTCTTCTTCTCTCTCTCTCTCTCTCTCTCTCTCTCTCTCTCCAACCA
This sequence comes from Coenobita brevimanus, assembly GCF_032717465.1. Taxonomy (NCBI): domain Eukaryota; kingdom Metazoa; phylum Arthropoda; class Malacostraca; order Decapoda; family Coenobitidae; genus Coenobita; species Coenobita brevimanus. The sequence goes on along the minus strand of NC_136954.1, from coordinate 68,487,817 downwards.
AGGCATCACAGTGAAGGAGTTTTTGCCCCAGGCTTATCAGGAAGTGACCCGGTAAATTAGAGGTAATAGTTGTTCTTTGCCTGCCGTCCACCATCCTCCTTTCATATGATAGGGAAGGCATTAAGAGACGTTTATTTAACTGGGTAGTGGAGCCGCCCTGCTACAACGGTGCCACCACGGGAAGGCGTCCCCTCTCCAGTACAAGGGCAGGAGTTCTTTTATAACGTAAGAAATAGACTCAAGATATAAAAGTCTATGTGCAACGCTACCCGGATTTCAGTGCATAAAAAAATAAACAGATACCATTAAATGTCATTAGATACCATTAGATGCTATTAGATACCATTAGACATCATTAGATACCATTAGAAACCACTAGGTAATTAGTACTGCGTATAACCGTGCAAGGATCAAACTTGTCATCATTACCAAACCACCTTTTTGCCATCATTACGGCTAATCTATCCTAACGACATAATTGGGCCTTTTACATGAACGACGGAACAGAGAACACGAGGCGAGCTGTAGCGCAGGAGAAGGTAGCGTAGATTAAAGGAGGAACGTAACGCGAAAATGACGTGGAGAAAAATGAGAGAGGCGGTTTTTTTGCACCGGCGGGGACGTAGTAAAGGTAAAACGAATTAAGAGTCACGAAATAAATGTTAGTAAAAGTTTGTCTTCATTTAAAATTTCACAGGTAGCATAAGTAATAGTAATAGTAGTAGTAGTAGTAGTAGTAGTCGCGCTAATCCTCTATCCTACTAATGAACAGGAAAGGGAGGACATTGAATACGGTAAATATCATCAAAGCCCTCAGTGGAATGACCCTCACATCCACCTACTCATACGTCAAACATTCGAAAGTCTTTGCTCCACCCCACAGGCAATTATCAACACCACAGTTCACTTCACAAGATTAACTACCTCTCACAACGTCTGCAGGGTAGACACCTTTCCTTGACGGACAAATTACAGACCAAGTGCAGCCCTTGTCATGGTCTTCTGCGTGCACGTGTCTCTGTCCCTGATCAATTCTCACTCATTTTTAATTTCTATATCTCGCTCACTCCCACATTCATCTATATTCATCCATTTCTTAGCATTCCACGCCTCCTCTTACCCTCAAACTCACTCACATATATCCTTCCTATCAGTTTATTCATAACCATTCTTTCTATGCGACCATACTGTATAACCACATTTCCTTTATCCTTTTATCTATAAGCTTTCTTACTCAACGTCTTTCATAATCTGTTTCTTATCTTATCCACTCTACACAACTCACACACAATCCTTAACCAGTCCTACATCCACTGCTCTATTGATTTTTTAACTCTCATCCTACATCAAAATATCATAGGAATACTTTAATGTGGGCACTAAAACACCTTCCTGCAGTACTCTCGCAGCTTCCACGCTCAGACCTCCACTTTTGATCATGGCCTTCAAAGCACCAGTCACTTTTCTTCCTTTGGCCATTTACAACTCCATTTTTTACACATATACCTTTCTTTTCTATACTTTCTCTAGTGTAACCTTTCACCAGTCCAAGCCTTTCACCTCTCGCCAGCACATAATACCAAGAGTCACCTTCATTCTCAACAACCATCACTTTACTCTTGCCTTCAAATCCCTTTAGGTTTCACAATTCACAGATATTCACAAAATTCCAGATCCGTCTGGAAAGATCCTGTTCACCAACAGTCAAATAACACGGCATAACTTTCATACATCATTTCTGAAGCACTCCACTCTTCATAATTCATCAGCTTCACTTCCAGCTCAATTACTCTTGTTCGACCTCTCTCAGAACCCTGCGTACACCAAGAGTTAGATGGCTATATTTAGTTTAGAGAGAGAGAGAGAGAGAGAGTCGCCAACCTCTGCACCACAGCGAGGTCATGTTTACATTCTATTCTTGCTACCACCGAACGATTTTATTTAGCATGATCGAGTAATGAGGCCAGATGTAAACCCATGAATAAAGCTAATAAAGGAAGACGTGAATATAAGCCAAATACAAAGTGGTAAAGAAGGCCATAAGAGGACTCGTAAAGCTAGTGATTAAGCGATAAGTAAAGACATGAATAGAGACGTGAGTAAAGAAGTAAATGTTGTCTTGAGTAAAACCATCAATAAAGCCACGACTAAGGCTGTAAGCAAAGACCCGACTAAACACGTCAATAAAACAAACACCTGAGTAAAGAAACAAACAGTCGTGAGCACTGAGTAAAGCTAAACTGTGAAAGAAAAACATAGTCATAAATAAAAAATAAAAAAAATATATAAAACACGAGGTAAAGCCATGACACAAAACATGAATAAAGGTAAACAGGTGAGTCAAGGAATAAATAAAGCCGTGAGTAAAGCCTGCCTCTCTGTCCACTCCCCCGTGTGTCGTGAGTCCCCCCCTATTATGCAGTATTTCACCCCCCACCCCCGTCTGACACCATTATTTACCCCCCCCACCCTCACCTGGGTAGAGGGGTTGTAGGTAGATAGGTAAGTAGGTAAGTGGGCAGGCTGATTAGTAGGTAAATTAGTAAGTTTGGGAGCTAGGTAGGTAAGTGGGTAGGTAGATATGTACAGCAGGTACGGTATATTAGCAAAGTTGGAAGGTAGGTGTGTAAGTACGGTAGGTTGGTAGGTATGCAGACAGGTAAGCAGACAAGGAAATAGGTAAAGTAGTTAATAAGACTGATAGGGAGTTAGGCAGGTTAAGAGAGGTAAACAAACACAGGTAAATAAACAGACAGATAGACAGATAGATAGACAGACAGACAGAGAGACAGACAAGTGGATATAAAGTATGGACAGGCTTGCAGGCAGAGACAAAGATAGACAGGCAGATAAAGAGACACACAGATAGATGTATACACGAATATATGAAAACAGACAGGCAGACAGACAAACAGTTACCGATAACTTCAAAAAACCACAAAATCCAGTAATACATTCTGAAACAAACACTCCCATTATAAAAAAAAAACTTCAGAATTTCAGGAGACGTTTCAGATCTCTTTCTACTTTCAATTTATATCTTTTATTTTATATTATTTTATTTACCACCAGGCGATAATATTCAGTTTAGGGGAGACTTTTTTTTTTTTTTAACTGGGGGGGTGGGTGGATATAGTATTCATGAACCCCTTCAGTACGAGGTCTATAAATTAATGGACTGAGAGAGAGAGAGAGAGAGAGAGAGAGAGAGAGAGAGGGTATGACGCACGAAAAGTGTTTCAGATGCAGAAATAAATCGCTGGGGAAGGGGTGCTACGGAACTTCTGACGACGACGAAAACCCATGCACCACGATGACGTCTTCTTTCTATCAATCAGCTCATCACGAGTCGATTTTACTCAGCGATCTGATTCAACTCGAGTAATGACGGGGTGAATTATCGCTATATTTAACCCCTCCAGTTCCAATCATCACTCCAAAGCTGAATAAAATCGTCTGGGAGGGGCAAGAATGGAAGATGTGTTCACCCGAAGCTCTCGACACCTCTTCCTACGCGATTTATTTTGCCTATCACTCCTTACTATCACTACGGTGTCATTCTAATCACTTCAGTGCCACTGCTTTCAACATAAATAGCATGGGCACTGATATTTACCAGCCGTACCAAAAAAATAAATCGCTAAGGAAAACAGGTGTTAGGGAGTTTCCTTACCCGACTAGAATACGGACACGAATCACAGAAAAAAAGGCCCAAAGCTACCCTTGCCTCTCCCCCTACCATTCCTTTTCGTCGGAGGTATGAGACTGCTTGAAAAAAAAAAAAAAAAAAAAGGTGGTTTGTTGGCTTTACGTCATTACAGGCAGGGGGGAGGGAATCCAACTCTCTCTTGTCTTTATTTATTCATTTTATTTTTTACTGATGCAAATTTGTCGATGTTGTATGGACACATATATCATCAAGGAGAATGCTCATAGGCAAAACAAATCGCTCATGAAAAAGTACTACGAAATCTCTCCTACGTCAAGAAAAACCCGACCCTACGTCAATACAGAGAGAAGAGGGGGAGGGAACCCGGCCCCCTAAACCCCTGCACCGGCCCCGTCCCCTTCACCGCGTTTTACGACACTTAGGGAATAATTGGACGGTTTTATTCCACCCGCATGCCCGTGGGCTTAGGAGGCTCTCTACCGCCCCTCTCCCTCTGTGCGTATCGCATGTTGATCGAGGCGGGATGAGCAGTGGTTTCCTAAAGGTAAATAAAATCGCTTGGAACTAGTCAGGCGTATCACGACGAAAGCAGGAAGATACAGTGCACATAACCCGTATGTGCGAGTAACATGATAACGAAAATCTGCTCTATACAAAATAAACCAGCAAAACACAGGTGCTACGGGTCTCCTAATCACACCAAAGCACGACTCAGTCCCCAAATACCGTAGGTTCCCACATTCCACACAAGGGATGGTCAGACGCGATGTACAGTTGCAGCCTGAGTTATGGTGCAACACGTAAAAATATCATGTACAGAAGAGGCGCTATGGAGCCTCCTAAGCACACGAAATTACATCCCTTTCACCCAGATCCCCACAGAAATACCACAGCTTACACCATCACCACAGCATGTACCCAGTAAAGAAATAGTCACACTGACGGTAAAGTTGCAGGTCACGTTTGTCGCAGACTAATCCCGCCCCTGACCCATCCCACAGTGACCTCCTTCCCGCCACACCACACCTGGGAAGCGACATTATCCAGCCTGGCCGAATACCTCAGTCCGGTGATGGCTGCGTCTTTGGGTGCACATGAACTGTAACCTTGTACTACCTGGATCGTAAGCCGAAACGTGTATGAAAGGGGCACGTAGTAACATATCCTTCATTCTCTGATGTTGCTATTGGTGTCTAACTCCGGTCTGTCTGGCTGAGCATATCCGTTGACCACAAGTGCGCAACTGCTTCTTTGGGGCGGTCCCACAGGTACAGTACAGCACATACACCGTGTACGGATCCGTCACCCCCTTGTGAAAAATACCGCCTCACCAGGGTCGGACCAGAGTCCCGCCCACGGCGAGGTGCAGGGAAATATGAGGTGGTCTGGCTCCCACAATCCAGTTGCTTCACCCAGGGTACACAGCGCCACCACGTGTAGGCTCCTGGTCAGTGCTTCATTTTCTGTAACTTTTGTATACGGATTCGTCCGGATGGTGCCAACAACAGAACCTGAATTTTTCAGTGTGTACAAAATAAAGCAAACGACAACAGATGTATTCGTCTCGCAACACCCATCACATATATGACATTCCTAACTAAGTATTGTTTGTGCGCATTCCACAGATTTTCTGTCACTTGCTCCAGGTTTACTGTCAAGAACTCGTCGATTGTTCGTAAATTCTTCAGCCACTTTTTTTATTCATTTTTAATCCTACACTCTCAGCAACTCCCTCTCTCTCTCATTCATTCATGTCCCTCTCGGTTTCTCTTTGTTTGCCACAATCATGAAGTCAGAAAATCCACTGCATTGGCCCCTCTTAACTCCGTGGCACTCGCGCTCTTATTGTTTTACCCCTTTATTGCGAGCGCCACCGCGGTAGTCGAGTGGTTAGTGTTCGTAGTTATGAAGCTGCCGGCCCGTAAGCATCAGGATTCGAACCCTGTTGCAGGCGGCTGGTGCACTAAACTCGGGTGTCACCCACTATTTCTGGGTTTCCAGTTTAAATGACATAAGGGTAGCACCTGGGGGAGGTAACTGTGGTAACTTGCATGATGAAGTGGCCTTGTACCCCTGGACTGGGGATGAATAACCCGCAACTGGTTCAAAAGGCCTAAGTTACGAAAATGAGTACCGCTGCCATGCGCCTACTGGCATCTGCCCTCAAATGTACTTCTACTTTACTATGAGGACGTCAGGTATATTTTAATCCTCCTATCGCTGGAGAGACTTTTCGAATTGGAGGGGTTAGACACAGGCCTCATTAATGCCTTCACTAGAGGCGTCTCATAAACTTTATCAAATCGTTTGTTTCGTTGCTAGAGGAAAAGAAAAAAGACATCATCATACCTACATTACCAGTGCCGAAATACTGTAACTCAATTCCTACATTCTCTCCCCGGTACATTAATCCACATATCTATGCTTTCACTTTCTGCATCACACAAGACTCTCATTCATCTCTTGACCTCCACGGCGTATCTTCTGCTCGTTATCTACTTGGGAAAGATCACACAACTTCCCTTACAAACTCAGTTTTTCAGGGTTTGCCAGAGTTGAATCAACTCAGCTGCGGAATCTGTACAGGGGCCTTATTCGACCCTGTGTGAAGTACGGCTGTCATGTGCAGGGGGTTCACCAGACACCGCACTCCTCAACAGGGTGGAATCAAAGACTTACATCTCATCTGGTCCCCTCATCTCACTATATTCAGTCTTCGCTACAGTATTGCATCTATCTCCATATCTTCTCCTAAACACTACATGCCTTCTCCTTTACAGCGGACACGCAGCACCCGTCTACATACGCCCCCAACCTTATAATCCAAGAAATAACAAATATTCTCACTCCTCGACACACACAGTTTTCTTCTCTTTTCTTCCTCTGCCTATAACCTCCTACCAAATGCGATGTGTTCACCATCTCAGAATGATTTATCTTGATTTTTTTTTATGACTTTCAATGGATGACGAAGTTCCTAAAGTTTCTGAGCCTCTGACTGCTTCCTTAAAAAAAATAAATAAATAAATAAAAAAAATAAAAATAATCCGTAATGTACACAACCAACATTCTTTAAGACTTCATTTCACCCCTATATCAAGGTTATTTAAAGTCTATCTACCCAGGGCCAGAAGCCTTAATCCTGGAATGGGCAGCCACAAACAAATCACGCTCATGCCACTCTGTCCTCCCCCATCAGGCTGCTCTCTCTCCAACTCACACTACCCTCCACCTCATCTTCGGTCTCCCCTTCCCGAGTCAACCCCTCATTCTCCATTCTCTACACACTGACAAAAGCAAATACAGACTGAAAAATACTAATATTAACAAAATCCACGACAGGAATTTCAAATAAATATATCATTGACCAAATCCACATTCTCTCTCTCTCTCTCTCCCGTGCCATTAATCGTCACCCTGCCTCACTCACGCCTGACCCACACACAACCCTCCCAGTGCTATCGATCTCCTGCCGTTACCGCATTCCCTTTGTCCTAATCGCTCCCTACCCAGCCTTTACACAGGTCGACGTCCCCGGTCTTGTTGTTGTCGCCCCAGGTTCATCTGGACGTAAACCCGGTGGACTGCAGGTTGACGCTGCCCTTATCCCCCGGTCCTCCATTGGTGCCGAAGAGGAACGCCTTCACGTGGACGCACCGATATGCTTGAGCAACTCTCTGGCTGTTTATACAAATGCCCCTCAACTCCCTCGCTATCTCCAAAAGAAGGATAGTAGGCTGCAGGATGAGGGTAACTTCAGCCTGCAATCCACCAGGTTCAAATTTCTGATGAACTCAGGGCTACGATTAGTGGCTACAACTAAGAGTATTGCCGCCATCTTCATTTCGGGAGGAAGCTGCATGTCTGGATAAGCGGGCAGCGGGGCCACTTGGTTATAACATTACCACCACGTGAAGGCGTCCCCCGGCACCAACTCCTCAGTGCGTTGAGGAGTGGTGCTGAGGTTACTGTCTGTGTGTGTCTGTTTCCGCATCTGTCTGTGTCTCTGCTAACTTCGGTTTGTCTGTCTCCTCGAATATGCCAGTCTGTTCCCCCCTCTCTCTCTCTCTCTCTCTCTCTCTCTCTCTTCTATTCTATTCTCGCTCGCTGACACAGATCACACTGATACAACTGGACGACTCCGCTACCCGGATTCACTATCGCTCCTCAGCTTCCTTCCTATCCCCCGAAAGGACGACGGCAAGGTGCAGGAGAGGAACAGCTTCAGCCTGCAGTCCATCGAATTCACGTCCAGATGAACCTTAGGCAACAACAACAATACCAATACCAACAACAACAATTATAACAATCCCAATACCAACAATTCCAATACCAATACCAACAATAAATGCAACAATAATAATACCAACTAAAACAATAACAACAATAACAATAACAGCAAGAACAACAATAACAACACCAAAAATAATAACAATATCAATAACAACAAGCCAGTAGGCGACGATGGCCAGCTCTAAGCGTACCAAGCTGTGGCCCACCCGTGGTACAAATCATAGGTGGCGCTGCGAGCGACCGGAAGTGAGTTTCAACACAAAAAGTCATTTCTATAAGGAGGTACTCCAGTGCAACATTCTACCCAACAATCATGGCCCTGGCTTAATAATCATCAGAGCCTTAGCATTTCGCGCGAGCATGGTAGTAATTTTAGGGCTGTTCATATTTTCTACACCTGATGACTCGATCCCTGACCTGGCTGATATCACTCATGCATGTACGAAGTACACTTGTAGTACTCATTATCGTCAATAAGCATGTAAAGTTTCATTCAACTCCATCCACCCACTGTGGAGCCAGAGAACTTGAAATTCCCGGAATGACCCACCAGAGGTACAGCTTCTAGTTGGGTCTGCCAGCGACTGGAAGTGAATTTCGACACTGTATGTTATTTTTGTATGGAAGTACTCCAGTGCAACATTCCATTCAAGAATCATGGCCCTGGCTTAATAATCTTTGCAGTCTTAGCATTTTGTGCTAGCACAGTCGTGATTTTAACTATTTTCAGTTTTTGCATTGGATGCTCTTTGACCCCTGACCTGGCCAATGTACCACATAGGTGTACCATAGAAAGCTGTAGTACTAGTCTGTGTCTATAAGCATGCAAACTCTCATTCAATTCCATGAAGCCGCTGGGGAACTAGGGGTGACACTGAAAACCGGTACTGGTTGCTAGGGACGCTGAGGTCAATCTTCGCAAGGTTGCCGCTCGAAAACTAGAGGAGAGAGAGAAAATGGATGGCACATTTCCGATAGGAAATGACTTCAAGATTACGCCTTAAAAAGTCAGAGCTTTTTATACCCATCCGTAATGATTCTACGGTTCAAAACGTGAAAAGTATGAAAAAGGCGGTTTTTCGGCAGTTGCTAGGCAAACAGTAGTTGCCTAGCAACCAAAATCTTGAGGACACAACTAGGTCACAGGCTCGTCATTGTGTCCAAGTTTGGTTGGCATCGGTTAATTCTGATGGGTAAAAGTGCCTCCCACAATTAACAAGGAAGAAAGAAAGAGCATAAGACTAACAATAACGGCAGTATGGAGCTGGTGAATAATAACAACAGTAACAATAATAAAAACAACAGTAACAATAACAACAACAATACCAGCATCATGTGAGATGTGGGCCTGTAGATTTTCCATCAAGATTTCGCGCTGATCTTAAAGGCTCCGTATTACTACTGGATACTTTGCTGGGAGCTTAGGTGTTACAGCCACGGAGTGTAGTTGATCTCTAACTCTCATACAATCTTTCTGGGTACAGGTAGTGTTTCCTTTGTGCGTGCTGCCCAATGTCATGGCCACACTGTCCACACACAGAACTGTCTCTTTAGCAGAATTTGGCAAAAGAAGCAGTAGGCCTCTCCTGATTCATGAGACTCCACCACGTTAGACAGATGATGTATAGGCAACAGACATCCGCTCGTTTGCAAACAATACCAACAAGAACAATTCCAACAATAACAACAACAACAAAACGACATTCTTTCGTATTTTATTCATACCTGTCTACCATCAACACACTTCGCTGCAATAACGTAGAAGATGATAAGGTGAACGAGCTATGTGCAAAAAATGAATCGCTTAGAAAGAGGTGTTACGGAACGTCTAAAAGCCAGGAATTAAGCTCCATATGTCACTGGGGGTACAACCATGAAAAGAACACACGTAAGAGCACACTGTAACAAGCCACTTAAATGACTGCCGCCTCTGGAATCGAACACGGGTCCACATGATTGATGGACAAACGCGTTATGCACTCGACCACTAGAACCGTCGCACTACAAGATAAACGGGTCTCTCTTTCTCCCTCTCTCCCTCTCTCTCAATGGCTACGTAACTGAATGGCCTCCCCTCTCCCCCCCCCACCCTCTCTCTCTGAATGGCGATGAAATTAAAGGCTCTCTCTCTCTCTCAATGGCTTTGTAATTAGAGTGGGCGTGATAGTAGTAGTGGTATATGAAGAGTACTAGGGTTATTTCAGGCTTCTCTCTCTCTTTTTTTTTTTCCAGCAGTAATAATAGTCATAAGAGACGAGGAAGTAAGCAGCAGTAACACGAGTCATAACATCAGTAAAAAGTATATTAATTTTGTGGTGGAATATTAAATGTTTATGCAGCCATTTAATATTTTACTTCCTCCTTTACTGTACTTTGTGTCTGGCTGTCGCTGTTACATGATTTTTATGAATGGAGGAACTCTGTAATATGGTGTATGGATTTTTTATTTAATCTGTTTTTCCTTCCTCTGTTCATCTTGTGTATGAAAAAAATTAGTTCCTGTCTGTGCAATCAGTCTATGTAATTTGTTATATGCACTCTATCTTTTTGCCTTTCACTCCCACCCCCTGTCTTTTAGCTACCGACTGAGCCGCTTATAGACGTCCGTGTAAAATGCCATAACAGTAGTACGAGCATTTAACCTTTTTCCCCTTCACGTCTTTCTTAACCTGTCAATGGGCCGCCTAATGAGTGGCTATGTAATTGCACCAAGAGCTTGCTGGACCCACACGCCCTCTACCACCACCACCACCACCACCGCACCGATATCGACGTGCGTACCTCCTCCGTCATCGTTACCTGAGCCTCAGTGTGCACCTGTCACCCTTAATGGCTCAGGTGTCAGCCCATAACCTTGACATTGACAAGTGAGAAATAAATAGCCATAAAGACTATTGGTAGATGGAGGAAAGGTGCAGACGCGGACAATGAAAGCGCTTCTTTTACCCTTATTATACTCCATCATTATTTTTTTATGTGACCGACTCTGAGTATGGTCTTAACTCTCCGTTCCCTGAGGCCTAATGGTCCTCCTACGTGCCACACAGCTACACATGTCACCGCTTCGGCACTAATACCCACCGTAAATACTGAATACATGCCAGGGCTATCTCATTCAGGATGGGTGCACTGGTATTAGCGGGGTGTTGTGTTGGCATGGCGGTGTGTCTTGTAGTATATCTGTAATGTCTGCTGTAACGCAAATAAATTCATCACAATGTTCCTTGCCCCTGCCTGGGATCCACCACGCGTCACACCAAACAACACAGTACCCGTCAAACCACTCGGCCACCACCTCCCTATAATGTCTTTTAAAATCAACTCCGCCGGACAATATTACTTAGCTTCGGGGAGACTTTCTGCACGGGATAAGCTAGATACAACCTTCACTGACTCCTATACCTGGGTCTCTGGTATACTAAAAAGAACTATCAGTAGCATAAAAAATTAACTACAAAACGACGTCATTGTACTAAAAGGGTTAACGATGATGATGAAGACTAAACCTATACCCTAGAACAGTATCCAAGAAAGGTTTTGTTTCTTGAGGGTAGGGGCGAGTTGCATAATACAGATGACAGAATAAAATATATTAAAAAAACAAGTAAATGAATAAAAAAATAATGACTGACTGGTAAGGTAATATCTGGAGAAAAAAGTACAATTATGGATAAAAACACCGTTACACTTTTTTAACCCAACAATTATGAAACTCTTGTACATTATATTCTGAAAGGTCAACTGGGGTCCGATGTTTGCTTCAATGGGTTTCGAAAGTCACAGGCGACTAGTTCACAATTTATGGTTATGGAGTGGAACAGTATTTATGTCTGCAACTGTACACGTGAGTTTTTTTAAAGCCCACGAAAATTACATACACCACAGCTCGAGTAACTACCGATGACCTTGACAATGCCGGGAGAAACAGGGCTGAAATTTAGTACAAGTAGAGGCATGAAGGTACACTTGCAGATAATAATGTTACTCCTTATTAAAAACTGACGACGACTACAGAGGTCAGTTAGATGTCAGCAGAAGTCAGATACATACCGGTAGGTCGTTCACAGACAACCTACAATATGGTTAAATACAGCAAACGATCAAATACCTGCAGACAACTTACATTCCAAACGACCAAATGTCCACACAAAACACACACTCCACAACCCACAGAAAACTGACACCTTACACAACCCAATACCCACAGACTTCTGGCACGCACTAATCACTCTGTGCCGTGAGCAAGATACTTAATGAATACTTCAAGAGTACTGTATACATGATCACAACACAGGTAATGCCTATATATATAATTTTTTTAAACCCAAGTCATCTTTCATCCTTTCCATCACTCAGGTACTCACAGACGCTAAAGAGATACCAGAAAGAAATCGAAAAACAAAACCAGGATGGGGAAGGAATGCGCAATCAGAAACCTCCCATATGTTCCTTGTCAGACGGCGAAAACAGATCTTAGCTACGCAGGGCATTTGACCGTAAGACTGCAGGTAAATCCGTGAATGATACACACAGGTACAACACCAAATCCACGGGGTAAATCCAATACTAAAACCAGGCATTCAAATACTCACGACTCTGCATAATCCTAAACACAGGGCTGCATATCCAGGTATCAATATTCAATCTCTCTACTCATCTTTCATCCTTCCCGCCACTTGGGTACTTACAAAATCCAGACAAACAAAGGTTGAATAAAAAAAAAAATTGTACTCAACTCAAGGAAGGCAGACAGATATAAATGCAAATTTAAAAAGCCACTCATGTACTGTACTCACAAAAGCCGGGGAGGTACAGTGGCCTGATTTTAAAAAGTCACTCAGGTCCTGTATTCACCAAATACAGACAGATAACAAGACAGATAAAATAGAAGGCCACTCACCAATGCCAGGCAGAAATACTGGCCAGATAAAAGAAAAAAATCAGGTACTCACTGAAGCCATACAACTACAAAAGTTAAATCTAAACAAGCCACTCATGCACTCACAACAGACAGCGGACAAAAGCTAAATAAATAAGAGAGTCACTAGTACTGTACACATAAACACCAAATACAAACGCAAAACAAAAACAACACTAAGGTACTCACAACTCACAAAAGCGTGACAGATACAAAAAAAGGAAAAAGAAAGAAAGGATGAAAGTGAAAACGAAACTCACACACTCACAACCCAAAGTCAGAAATACAAAAGTTATATAAGAAACAACGAAAAAGATACTCACTCACAACCCAAAGAAGCCAGAAATACATACATAAATAAATAAATAAATAAATCCTGTACTCACAACTCTGCATGATCATAGCACAGGTCTGCACGTCCATGGGGTACCCGTGGAACTCCATCTGGCAGGCTATGGTACTGTACACCCGGGCAGAGTACCGGATCGTGTGGTTACGGTACAGCGTCACACTAGCGTACGTTGTGGTGAGCTTCGTTATAGCTGTGACGGAGAGAGACGGGGGTGTATTTAGCTGGGTTTACCGCTGAGAGAGAGAGAGAGAGAGTCCTAATGCTATCCGAGCTTCAAGACAGCAGTACCAATTATATACACAGATGTCCTCCAACACATTCAAGCTTCTCACTTTCCTTTCATCGCTACTGTATTTTCAGATAAACTATATATATACCTTTTCATAACCATTAAAAACAGGCACGTGGATGTCTTCAATTTTAATATTTTACCAACACTTAAAAATAACACGAATAGGCTACTTGTTAAAGAAGTACGGCAAATTTGGTCATGCTTTCTTGCCTATACTTAATCTAGAGTAAAATTATTCAAGCTGCAAAAACGACCGTAAAATGATATAAATGACGGACAGGAACGCTATTAGACGGTAATTTTGCACGTAGTTAGTATCGAATTCAACTTTCTGAGGAAGGCTGATAGACGCATGTCCTTGTTCTGGATATAACACATTTAATCTGACAACCACGCATGACGAAGATATGTTTGCCAAGTTATCTAATGCTATTACCTACATCCTGAGTGACGCTGGTGACGTAACACCCTTCACTTTCTGCTGCGTTCACGTTCAATCCTTCCAGCGTCACTGACAGGGAAAGCACTCAAATATATTGCTTGACTCGCCATTAAGAATTACACGGGTGAGGGAGTGAATTTCAGGCGACGTACCGTGGCTGAACCCTTCAAGCACTGACAGTATTGTGTTGACAGGGCACAATTACAACCACAAAAGCGACTGACGAGGAAAACACGCCAACATTCCACCACATGCAACCGTCACGTCACAACCAGGTCCCTGTTTTCAGCTCTAGGTGCAGTAATTTCGAAGCACTCTGTAATTTATCGTGGTTCGTGTTCTAACTGACCGGAGAATTCAAAACATCTCTTCCCTTGTGATTTATTCAGCACATTACGGCTCAGTGTACGTATGTTACTGGCTCTAACAATATCAGTAGCAAAGCAATACAAATGATATACTAGAGAATGCTAAAGTCTAATCTCTCTCTCTCTCTCTCTATGATCATAACATTACTTCCGTGATTTATATTGCATTGCTCGGCTATTTTTATAACATTACTTCTGCTGTTTCTTATTCTCCCTACCTAACGTGTCTCTCAAGTACTCAAACTTCCTCCATTCATCTTAGTTTCTTTAATTTTGTCCACGAGAAACTAAATAAACATGTTTATAGTTATTTTTTTTATAATTCTAATTCTACTTCCATCTAATTTCCCTTTGCCCTACTCAATATGCTCTTCTTTTTTCTTCTTTCTAATGTTCCTTAATTAATTCCAAGACCTCGCAACAGTAACTCTACGGATTCTACTCTCTACGTTTAACTTACTAATTCGTTTACACTTATGAAGAACTGACAATACCTCTCCGGATTCTGCTCTCTACTTTTAACTCACTGATTCATTTACACATATGAAATTTTTATTCATCTGTTCTCTGTTGCCATTTCTCATCATACAACAGGAACTGTTTACTGTCATACTAGAAAACTAAATCCTACATCTAGAAGGCTTCCCTGTTTTCTTCTAACTTGCCTATCTCTCTCTCTCTCTCTTTTAAGTGCCAGTGTTACCTGACTTCTCGCAGTTCTGTATTCACTCGTAATATTTAATCTACATCGACCGTTTATACTGTCAGGCTGGAGACATTAACGACTGAAGTATATTAGCGTTGTGTGTGTGTGTGTGTGTGTGTGTGTGTGTGTGTGTGTGTGTGTGTGTGTGTGTGTGTGTACGAGCGTTTTCTGGCATACGCGTTTTCTGGCGTGACGGAGGGCACTGCAGTAGAGCAGTGAAAGCTATCATTAAAAAATCAATTCCTTTCACTTCCCCACAAAAAAGAAAAGGGTACCGTAGAGCTTTGATATCGTGACCTTGCAATACACACATCACTTCATACGGCAGAAAAAACTCTCTCTCTCTCTCTCTCTCTCTCTATTTGGATTTAATTTTAACACAGACTGATTCATAACGTTATTAATTATTATTTTTTCTTTCAATATGCAGTAACAGAGCAAACAAATTTAGATGTGCCTGCTTTTCAGGATTCCAGTCAACTTATAACTAAAACTGAAAAAGGGACCTGAAAGTGTAAGCTGACGGTTGCGTGTCGAACCATGGGAGAACCTTAGCTGCGTGTTTTCCGTGTCAGTTACGCTCGGTTCTGGTGGTAAAGTGATGATGGGAATTACATGATGAAGGGTGATATTTCGTGGGGGGGGGGGCAAGGAACACTGCTGACTGGGTACAGATAAATAAAAAAAATATACATACATAAAAATAAATATCTGTGATTTGAGAGTCTGTAGGGAAAAAAAAAAAAAATAGCATATGAATTTTGGGTTCTGTGTTTAAAAAGTATATACCTGTGATTTTTCTTTTGTGTGTGTGGGGGGGGGGGGTTGCAGTTACAAGATTAATGAACTGATGACCTTGATTTATAGTTGTTGAGAAGAATAATAGTGTTTTTGCAGCCATGAAATATTTCCCTGCACCTCTTCCTTATCGATTCACCTCAATATTCTGTTATTTGATGTTTACAAATTTTTTAAAGGCTCATTTCTGTAACAAAACAAAGGATATCAACACCTAATGTGGAAAGTAAATCGCCGACGAAGAGGTGTTGCGAATTTTTTTTATGCCAACGAGAGGGGTGATGTGTGGTGGAGAAGGAGTAGTTACTGAGTAGATAGGTAGATGGACAGATGATAGATAGACAGATAGATATAGCTGGAGAGTGATGTAGAGTACAGTGAAGGAATTTAGGAGTGAGTGGGTGATGTTTGTGATCATGTAACTACAAATTAGGATGAGTATACAGTAATTTATCTTGGTTGGACGATCGTTACTTAGTAGGGACATGAAAACACATCTAAATGGGTAAAGAAAGAGAAAAGGATAAAGACAGAGAGATGGGTAGATAAATACTAATAGGAAATAGATAAATGGATAGGTGAGAGAGATATAAACAGACAGGTACAGAGATAGATAAAAAATGATAGATTACTGGGTACTTAAGAGAGAGATGAACAGAGACAGATAAATGAAGACAGAAAATGACTGATAAAGGTGTAAATAAAGATGACGTAAAAACATAAATAATAACTAGAGCGATGAAAGGGACACTGAAGGAAAATAATATGAAAAGAGTGAGTGGGCGGGTGTTGGGTTTGCATGTGCTAGACCTCTAAGTTCACTGCTTATTATCTCCCCCCCCCCTCTCTCTCTCTGTCTTATTTTTATTATTATTTTTTTTTCATCCACTCCCTTTCTCCTAATTGTGTCGTTTTGTCACTTAAATTTGTCATATTCTCTCTCTCTCTCTCTAGTACCGTACCTCTGACTTCACTGCTTATTACTTCTCCCTCCCTCTATCTTTGTCTTACTTTTTTCTTTATTCTTATCCACTCCCTTTCTCCTAATTGTGTTGTTTTGTCACTTAAATTTGTCATATTCTCTGTCTGTCTGTCTGTCTGTCTCTCTCTCTCTCTCTTCCCGCACAAAGGTCAATACTACAGTTGCAGGGGCGATTCTCCCCCCTGTCCCCCCTTCCTTTGCTTCTCCCCTCCCCCTCTTCCTTTACCTCCACTCTTAATTCTTTCTTTTCCTCACTTACCCTTTCTCATTCTCCTCCCCTCTTCCCCTTCCCTTTTCTTCCCCCTCCTCTTCTTTCCTGCTCCTCTTTTACCGTCTCACCCATTTCCCCTCTCCTCTCTTCCCTTGCTCTGTCTTTCCTCCTCTTTTCCTCTTCTCCCTTTCCCCTTCTTTCTCTTCTACTTTCCCTCCCATTTCCCTCTCCCGCTCCCGTCTACTTCCCCCTTCCCTAACCCCCCTCCCCTCTCCCGCTCCCATGCTACTCACTTCCCTCCCTCCCATCTACCCCCCCCTCCTCTCTCCCTCCTACTTTCCTCCCTACTCTTTTCTGTTTCTCTCTCCTTTCGACTCTCACCTACTTCCCTCCCCTCCCTTTCTCCCTCATGTCTCGTAACTCACCCCCCTCCCCTTTCTCTCTCTCTCTCTCCTTTCACAAACACACCTCCCTTTCTGTCGCACCATCAAATCTCCTACTAATATTCCAACACAATTATCATCCCTCCTTTATTACCCCTATCATCATTTATTTCATTGCTGACATCCCCACTATTAATTATATCTCCTGGCATATTATTCGGGTTATATACTGGCATTTATAATTATTGGGGCACTTCTTGCTGATAATTCTTGCTAATAAGGCTTCGTAATAAATCTTGCTAATAATTCCTCCTAATGAGTGTTTCAAAAAATTCTTGCTAATGACTCTTGCTAATAATTCTTTCTCATAATTCTTGACAATCACTCTTACTAATAATACTAACTACTGTAATAAATCTTGCTCATACATCATGCTAAATATTCTTACTCACAAATCTTGCCACAAAATCTTGCTAATAATTCCTGCTACTAATCCATACCAATAACTCTCGCTAATGATTATCGCTTGGCTGCATTTATACCTCTGTTACGCGGCCAGGTTCGAATCCCCAAGAGACACCTGGATATTCTTCAGTCATGCAGTGCCACAAGGGGAGCATACATGTCATCTACCCTTATATATTTTTGATGATGATGATGATGATGATAATGCGTCTGTCACCTGCGTCCTTGGCGTTGGTGACGTATGGATCGGGCGTCCACAGGTGGTCGATGACGTAGGCAGGTAAGGTGAGGTGGTCCCGCTCCCCTGACCCCTGACCCACACCATCCAAGGTCAGACGGGGCTCCTCCCACGTCATGTGCAGGAACAGGTCAACTCTGCAGGGGAGGTATAGGTTAAGTTAGATTAGGTCAGGTTGGGTTAGGTCAGACTTGATTAGGTCTGGTTAAATTATTCCCACCCTCCTGACCCCTCACGGCTACCACGTCAGGTGCAGAAAGAGGTCAACCCTGTGGATGAGGTATAGGTTAAGTTAGGTCAGGTTAAGTTAGGTTAGGTCAGACTTGATTAAGGTTGGTGTAATTAGGTTAGTCCCACCCCCCTGATCCCTCACCCCCACACGCGGCTCCTCGACCGTCATATGTAGTAACAGGTCAACTGAGTAGGAAAGTGAGATGGAAGTTAGGTTAAGTGAAGTTAGGTTAGATTAGGTTAATCAACTACCTATGCAAGACAGGGTCAGCTGTGTAGGGAAGGGGGGGCGCCAAGCAGAGTTAGCTTAGGTCTGATTTGATTAAGTGGGGTTGGATTGGCTTACATTACGACTGATACTCTTTAAGACTGATATTTAAAAGACTCGAGCGTGAAGGCCGTATTCTGCGTGACTTCCAATTTATCGTAACTTCTCTTCCTTTACCGATTTACTCTGCATATAACACTTCAACATTCTCTTATACGTTAATGTTACAAACTATGTCCATGAAAACGATATAAATAACATACAAGCGAATGTTAAGGTGCACCAAGCAAAAATGCAAAATGAATCGGCCAGGAAAAGGCGTTACGGAACTTCCCATGCCACTCAGAACACGATTTTTTAAAGAACTGGGTACTGGAGATGAAGTTTGTATTCAAAGTTTAAACCTGAAGGGCGAAGTAATATTTTAGGTGTACTAAATTAAACCACTACCACTATCCCCATCTTCTACCTACTACCACTATCATCGCCACCACCGTTCTTTCTTGCCACCACTACTATAACCACCGCTACCAATATCACCATTATCACCACCTACCTCTATCACCACCCTTACCACTACCTCGATCTTTATCAACACTACTACCACCACCACTATCACTACCACCTCTCCCACCATCACCACCACTATCACAACCACCTCTATCACCATCACCACCACCTCTCTCACCATCCCCACCAATATCCCTTCTATCACCACCGCTATCTACATACATCATCATCCCACCACCACCTATCATCACCACCAGCCTTTCTGTCACCACCGCCACTGCCACACAATCACCCTCACCTGAAGTCCATGTTGGCGGCGCTGATGGAGTTGATGTCCTGGATATACATAGTGAACTCCACCTGGACGGGGCCACTCCGCTTGCTGGGGGGAAGGTGCTCTGCGGAGGGAGGAGTAGGTTAGTGGTGGGCGAGAAAGAAAAACTAAGTAACAGATTGATGGGTGCTAATCCCCTTTGATTCTAAGCCGCTCATATCTATTTCAATACCTATACCTACATCCCTAGCTAGCCTGTTTATCTGTCTACTTACCCATCTATCTACCTATCTGTCTGTCTATCCCTGTATGATGAAAAACGCATTGGGTGTTCTCTTATACAACTGACGATTTCAATAAGCTTTGTGAAACCTCTGGCCATCAGGGGGACGTGAGCAATACACTTTAATTCTGTGGTTTTCCGCTGTTTTCCCTTCAATTATGAACAACGGCAGAAAAAGGAAATTGGCAAAACATATGGACACATACTGAACATGGTACCTTAAAAAAAAAAAAAAAAAAGTTCCCCCATTCACCTCTTCCTTGAAAATTGCTAGACCAGTCACTGTGGGGGAGGGGAGAGAGGGGAGAGGGAGGGACAAGGAGAGAGAGAGGAGAGGGGCAAGGGGAGAGAGGCGAGAGGGAGGGGCAAGGGGAGGGGAATAAGTAATGAGTATGAAGAGGAAAGGAGAAGGGAAGGAAGGAAAGAAAGAGCTAGAAGCGAGAAATGAGAAAGGAAGATACGGTAAGAAAAGGAGAGGGGAATGAGAAAAGAAAGATATAAGACAGAAGAGTAGTGACGAGAGGAAGAAACAGAAAAAGGAAGGTAAAGGAGAGAGAGAGAGAGAGAGAGAGAGAGTGTGTGTGTGTGTGTGTGTGTGTGTGTGTGTGTGTGTGTGTGTGTGTGTGTGTGTGTGTGTGTGTGTGTGTGTGTGTGTGTGTGTGTGTGTGTGTGGGCGGGTTGATATATTATGAGGTAAGACAGGAAGGGGAGAAGAAGAGTAAAAAAGAAATGGAAAAATCTGAAAAAAATAAAAGAAGGAAAGATTGAGGGTTTTAAGGAAATGAGGTGGAGGGAAGGATGGAAGGAAGGAAGACGGGACGAAGACATGCACGGAAGGCAACAAGGAAGGAAGGAAGGCAGGAAAAAAAAAGTGAAAAAGACAGAGAAGGAACGATATGAGGGAGCGAAAATAGATAATGTTAAAAAGCATATAGAGTATATAAGAGACATTAACAATTTCAGAACAAATAAAAGCTCGACAGAAAACTAACAAAGACACATTTATATTAACTGAGAACACAGTAATATGTAGGCTATACTGTAGTGGTGTTTGTGGCTGTAGTGGTGGTTGACAAAGTAGTAATGTTGGTGATGGTGGTGGTGTTAGTGGTTATGGAGCAAATGCTGGTAGTTGTGGTTATGGTGTTACTGGTAGTGGATATGTTGTTGTTGTTGTTGTTGTTGGTGGTGGTGGTGGTGGTGGTGGTGGTATTAGTATTAGCAGTAGTAGTAGTTTTTGATGGGAGGGGGAACGGTTGTGATGATGATGATGATGATGATGATATGTTAGCGTTTGTAGTTGTGGTTGTGGTTCTGACTGTATACACGTGTAGCACTGGAAGCTATTGTGGTAGAGGTGGTGGTTGTGGTATATATAGGAACGGTATATCGTGAGTCTCGCCCTTGATAGCAGCATATATGATGAGGTTAACACGCTACCACTATCACCACCACAACTACCAATCCACTACCATCACCCCTACCGCAACTACCACCATTACTACGACCATCACTATCACAGCTATCACCATCACTACCATCAACGCGACTAAAACTACCACCATCAATATTACCACGACCAACACAGCAACCACAACTATCTTTATCGCTACCACTATTACTACCACAACTACCTCTATCGCTACCACCACCACTACCACAACTACCTCTATCGTTACCATCATCACTACCACCATCACTAAAACAACTCTCTGACCGCATTACAAGGCGAGGTCTCCTGTAAGCTGGGTAAAATCGTCTGGAGGTAAACGTTAGGTAAAATACAGGAGGCACAGACGCTACGGGACGCTTTTCCACGGTGCTCATGTGTATACCTTAAGCCTTTGAGCCAGTGGAGGGAGCAAGAATAAAATGATAAAAGCGCCATGAATAAAAAGGCTAGATAAGACTTTTTTAAATTATCTATAACCCCCTTAAGTACAGGTGGCCTCCCAAAAGCTGAATAAAATCGTCGGGCGGAAGGAAGACCAAAATAGAGACGCCATGACAGTGGGGGGGTTGATTAGGATTTCTATACCCTCTTCACTGTAACTTGGCCTAAAATTCCCCTCCCTCCATCCTGAATGCCGTGTTAAGCCACTAGATTAACAGTAGAATGCGGTGCTAGTCAAGAAGAAGTGCCGTGAAAAGGACGTAGAGAGACAGTATTGTATTACTCTACCCCTGAGCTCCGTGAAAAAAAAAAATGCAAAAGGAAAATAAGGGAAAATAAAGGAAAATAAATCTGGGCACTGTAGTAATTCATTAACTTAGAAAGGTCTCCACAGAGCTGAATGAAAAATGGCAGTGGCAATAATTAAACAGAAAGACGCCTAACCATTTTTTTTTTTTTAATGCATGGGAGAAGGAACCAAAGGCCAGGAGTCCGTAAGAATACTCCCTCCAAGAAAAAACGAAAACAAGATAATGAGAGCCAAATTCAAGACCCGTTCAATTCGAGATGCCTGGTCCTATAATTCGTCTCTATAACCACTACAACGTCCACTACAATCTACAATCAATCCCTTCAATCCAATGGCGTATAACTAGATTTTTTTTTTCCTTGGACAGACCTCCGGTAGTGAAGGGGTTAACGAAGGCTCTATCAAACTCCTCCAATTCGAAACGTCTCTCCAGGGCTGAATAAAATCGTCTGGTGGTGGCAATAATAAAATATAAGTTACGACATTGGAGAGAAGTGGTCAGAGCCCATTCACATTTCTCAGTATTACTCCTGCTTCTCACTTTTTCCTGCACGCTTTTTCGCGATAATGATTCCTGTCTTTTAACTTCTTTGTAACTGATGATGATGACGATGAACTTCTTTGTAATACTCTGTGCACTGTTTCTATAGTCCATTCACCTTAACCTGGTACAGAATTTCGTCCTTTCGTTGCTTATGTCACATAATAAAGAATGACAATGTTATGGCACTACACTTCGGGTCGGCAAAGTACGGCCCGCAGGCCTGGCGAGACCCGTAAACCTAATCTTACCGGCCCACCAGTATACTCCACAAAATCACAAAAATATTCCCGTTTTTCACTTAGTAAAACAAAACCCAGTAAGTCTTACTGGCTGTCAATCGCTAGGGCAAACGCTGGTTAGGGTTTGTTAGAAAAAGAGTACATTCAAACAGACTTGAGCTCAGATTAGGAGGCTATGACGTGCTACACCCAACACTCCGTGATCCAGCCTTGCCAGATGTGCAAAAATTATCGCCCAATGCGTTAATATGGCCTGTGCGATAAACGATAACATGCATGCGATATACTTAATAACTTATCATTATTTAAATTTTTAAAAAATCATTTCCTTTATTTCTAATGCATTAATTTGATAAAAACTGTATGCAGTATAATTTTTAGAAAATACTTTGAATATTTCTACTACAAATCCATGAAAGTGCTTTCTCTTGTTTCTAATGTATCAGTTTTATAGAAATTGTATCCAGTATAATTTCACGAACTATACGTTGAATAAATGTTCTTAACGTATACTCTTATATATTATCATTTTTTTATTATTGCTATTATCATTATTATTACTATTATTGGAGGAAGGGGGTATAGTCTTTAAGTTCAACACATCTGGCTCTGCAGCTGAGTAACAGAGCAGTTCCGGCCTCCAATCCATCAAAGGCTGCTGACCCCGACTCTCTATCCTCTCCATGCGATATCTCAGCGACCAGCATCAGAATCTAGTGTTTATCTATCGTTGTAACTCAGTATTCAAGATAGATGGATGGGAGGTAATTTTAGTTTGAGTAAAAGGAGTCTATCACCATTAGTCATAATAATAACCAGTAATTAGCACCCATTACTGACAACATTAATTACTACTATGATCACAATAGATTTAAAACTGCATCTATCACAACCAGCAATTACTACATCAATAACCACCACCACAACCGCAACTACCAACATCCACCACTACCAGACCACGAACTACCACAGTCTACCTCCACTACAAGTGCAATTACTACTACAGTAACCTCAATCACAACTACATACTGCAGTTACCACCACACTCACCACAATCAACACCAATCGCCTCCAAAACTACCACAGTAACCACAATCTACCATAACAATCATCGAAACCACAACAATCAACATTAACTACCACCAGAACTACCACAATAACGATCATTCACTACGACAACCACTATAACCACAGCAATCGACACTACCAGCCACCAAAACTACCACAGTAACCACAATCCGCCACAACAACCAATATGAATCACCAGCAATCATCACAACCACAACAACCAACACTAACCATCACAACCACAACAACCAATACTAACCACCACAACCACAACAACCAACACTAACCACCACAACCACAACAACCAACACTAACCACCACAACCACAACAATCAACACTAACCATCACAACCACAACAATCAACACTAACCACCACAACCAACAGTAACCATCACAACCACAACAACCAACACTAACCATCACAACCACAACAATCACCAGCAACCATCACAACCACAACAACCAACACTAACCATCACAACCACAACAACCAACACTAACCATCACAACCACAACAACCAACACTAACCATCACAACCACAACAACCAACACTAACCACCACAACCACAACAACCAACACTAACCACCACAACCACAACAACCAACACTAACCACCACAACCACAGTCCACCACAACAACCAACCACAGGCACAGTCCACCACAATTACCACCATTACGTAAGGAGGGATAATATGACTCTCTCAATGACAACCAGCATATGAGCTACTCACCTGTCTCTTTTATCACCATGACGATCTGTACCTGTCACCACCACCATCACCACCATCAGTCATAAACAACACTACGGCCTTCATTACCACTATCAGCCGTAAGTAATACCATCGGTGTCACTCATACACACTGGCATTATCATCAACATCACACCACTACCATCATCATCATCATCACACCACCACCACCATCATTACCACCACAAGCATATACAATCATCATCATCATCAACAACAACATCATTATCACCACAAGTATATATTCAACCATTATCATCATCATCATCGTTCATATGTACACCATCATCACCATCTGTCACAGGCATTACTCCCACCATTACCACCATCATTCATAACATTACTACCACCACTATCACCACGAACACCACATAGGGCCAAACATCACTACCACTCACCACCACTACCAAAACCAGCTACCACCACCACCATCACCACAACAACAACCACTAAGTAAGGAAGCATATGACTTCTCCCGATCACCTGTCTCTTTTAACACCTGTCACCATCACCACTATCACCACCATCACTCATAAACAACACTACGACCTTCATTACCACCACCAGCCATAACCACTACCCTCACCATCACCACCACAAACACTGCTTACTATGCTGTGGGGTGGGGTGAGGAAGAACACGTGTCAAGGACGGGCAGCTGTCTCATACAAGGTCATGTCGTGTTATACGGGTTCTTAAGTGCGACTATGCCCTTTTTTACCCTAACCTGGCAAAAAGCTACCATCCCTCCATCTTGAATACTGATTTATAACAAGAGATTAACACTAGAAAATGAGGTTAATTAACAAGATGTGCTGAGGGAAGGACGTAGAGCCATAGTACTGCCTTCTCGTGCCGCTGATTTACAAAGAATAATCTGCAATAGGACAAAATTCTGGGGTACATTAAGGTAAAAGAACTATAATCTGTTTGGTCTGTGAGTGGGAGTTTGTATATGTCATTGAGGGATCCTTCAAAAAGCGTGAATGCGTGAAGGCACGTGATAGGACATACTACTGCATCTTTATAAATATCTGCCCACACCATTGGATTCTCCACCACTAACATTCATTGACCTAGGCATCACCATTACTTGTCATTACCAGCATCATAGCCACACTTACACCCATCATTACCACCATCATTATTACTGCCACTCATTACCATCATCGTCACCACCTAAACCACAACTCACATTCATCACCATTACAGTCATTATCACCACCAAATGTCTCACCATCACCATCGCCGTTGCTCACAGCCACCACCACTCACATCACTCATCCTCACCACTACTACCATTCACACCACTTACCATCACATCTACAACCACACCCACCACTCACATCACTACTTCTATCACCATCCACACGACACCCCCCCACCACCGCTACCACCACTCACCATCACCACACCCACCCACCACCATTACCACCACGCACCATCACCACTCGCACCACTCACCACCACTATCACCACTAACCATCATCACTTCTATCACCACTCACATCACTCACCGTCGCCACTTCTATCACCATTCACACCACTCACTCCCAACTCATCAATCACCACTCACATCACAATTCCACCACCCCAATCACCCCCAAATCATCAATCACCACTCACATCACAATTCCACCACCCCAATCATCCCCAACTCATCAATCACCACTCACATCACAATTCCACTACCCCAATCACCACTCACATCACACCCTCACCACCCCCATTACCACCACCCCTCACAACCATCACCACTCACATTAATCACCCTCACCACCACTATTACGACCACCCCTCATAACAATCACGCTCACCATCACCACCACCACCACCACCATCATCATCATCACACCGACCTCCCAAGCAGGGTTAGGTAAAGGCAGTGGACTGATGGGTGTCTTCTTGCAAGGGATGGGGCAGAGGCAAAGCAGAATGGATGATGTCGCCCGTGTCAATATTGGAGTGAGCGTTTAATGTTACTGGGATGGGTGATAAATCTGGGGTGAGTGGGGAGGAGGGGAAGGTTTTTGTGGTAGTAAGACGTAGAGTAGTAGTAGCAGTAGTAGTAGTAGTACTGGTGGTGGTGGTGGTAGTAGTTCTTGTAGTTGTAGAGAATTATATCAGTATCTATAAAAGAATATTTCTGTCTAACTATCCATTTATCCATCCATAAATGTATCTGTCTATCTGCTTATCTAACTACCTGTTTATCCATTCATCCATTTATTTACCTGTTAATATATCCATCACTTTACTTCTATCTATCCTTCTGTTCATTTACCCATCCTTCCATCTATCTATCTACTTCTGCCTGATCCATTCATTCATCTATCCATCTGTCTACCTTTACCCTGATGCCACATCCAGTGACAGGCAGCCTCAACAAAAGGTTCCCCGAGCATTCTAATCTCGTTTTTTATCTCCATCACCTTCTCTTCCCCCTCTATTCAAATGGCCTCGTTCTCGGTCTCCATCACCTTCCCTCCCCCTAATTAAAGGTCTCGTTCTCGGCCTCCCTCTCCTTCTCCTCCCTCTGCCATTCCGTGCGTCTCGGTGCTGGCGGGAGTAGAAGCAGTGCATTCAAGGAGGGGAATGCACTATAAAAATACTCCCCTTCTCTCCCCCTTCCCTCCCCTCCTTTCTTGTTTTCTTGCTCCCCCCTCCTCTTTCCCTCCCTCTCACCTCCTCTACCTCTCCTTCCCTCCTCCTTCTCCTCCCTTCTTGCTCTGCTGCAACCCTCCCTCCTTGTCCCTTTCTCTACTCCTTCACTCCCTCCCCCCTCCTCTCCTCTTCCCTTTCATTTACCCTTCTCTTCTTTCCTCCTTTGTTTTCCTTCTCCCCTCTTCTACTCCTCTCCTCCCGTCCATTATTCCTGTCTCCCCATTCCTTTCCTATTCTCCTCCCCTCCCCTTCCAACTCCCCCTCTCCTCCACTCTTCTCCCTCTCCTCTCCTGTCTCCCACCCCTCCCCTCCTCTCCTCTCCTCCATCCCTCCTCCTTCCCTCTCCTCTCTCTTCCCTCCCCTCCCCTCCTCGCTCCACCTTTCTCTTCCACGTCCCCCCTCTCCTCTCCTCTCTCCATCCTCCTTCTCCCCTCCCTTCCCAACTCCCCCTCTCCTACCTCCTCTCCTCTCTGCCTCACCTCCCCTCTTTTCCTCCTCCCTCCAAATTGCTAAGGTCTGAGTGTTCCCACGAGTCCCAGTCAAGGTTAGGGATAATAACGGTGTCTTATTCTAAATACAGCTACGGTGACGCCTGTTATATGGCATTAACCCGCGCCTTATATTTCAGTACCGTGCCTTATATTTCATTACTGTGCCTTATATTTCAGTACCGTGCCTTATTCTAAATCTAAGTACGGTGAAGGCTCGCAATATTTCACTACGGTACCTCATTGTAAATCCAGCTACGGTGACGTCTTTCATTCTCCTTCGGTAAAAACTTTAACATTTCATTCTTTCTACCTCCACACAATTTTTAGCACAACGAGAGCACCGTAGGAATTAAGGGGTTATTAATGAAGGCTGTATCTAAACCTAAAGGTCAAAATCGTCTGGAAAATCGCAAAATACACGATACGTACGTTATCGTGGTAAAAGAATGAACTCCACTAAAGGGGTGTAATTTTTTAAACCTTGCTGCTACCAGACGATTCCATTCAGATGAAGAAAGCCCTCAGGTTTTGTTGGGGTTAAGGGAGGCTTCACCTAACACCCCCAGTTCAAAGGGTCTCTCCTAGACAGCATTAAATCGTCCGGGGATAGCAAGAATAAAATCAAGGTCATCGTACTGGAGGGGTTTACTGGGAGGTGTGACTCCCGCCAACAGGGTCAATTAAAGTTACGGAGAGCATTTTGTACCTTCTTTTAAATGCAGATATTAATGAAAGCAGGTGATGTGGACGATGTTACGTATAATATGATGGAATATGATACCATGTTGGGGGTTACTTCTCTCACTAATAATAAGACAGTAATTTTTATTACCACCAATACTACTGCTTCTACTACCACTACTACAATTACTACAACTAGTGCTACAATTACTACTGCTATAACTACTACTTCTACTACCACCACCACCACTACTACTACTATTACCACTACTATAACAAATACTACTACTACTACTACTTCTATTATTACTACAACAACAACAATAAAAAATAAAATAATAATAATAATAATAATAGTAGTAATAATAATACCTGTTGCACCATACCCCTACCTGAGAGGATAGTATGAGCTAGGACAACAAGCTGCAACGGCACACGACTCGTAAGCAACATTTTCTTTCAACGAAGGCACAATTGAGCGGGTCTCTTAGTGGCCAGAGTGATATCCCCTGCACCGTCACAGGTCGCAAAATTCTGACGCCAGAGTTTAACCCAGCCAAGAATAACAAACTACATCCCTCCAGCTTACAGATTTCTCCCGCCTTAACTCCCGTCTCACTACTACCACTACTACTTCCATTAATAAGTCTCACCCCTGACATAACCCGAGTGCAATACGATAGCGGTGATTACAGTTAGTGGCACAGCAAACTGGTTACTGCTGCCCTCCCCACCTTTGATGTACGAGCAGGGTATGATGGTGTTGAGGTAGGAGTGGCCCAGCAGGTCGATGGCTTGGGCACGGGGACAGTCGGAAGAGCTGACGTTTTCACCCATACTCGCGCTGGCATGAAGAGGACGGGGGAGTGATGAGGAATTAGTCAAAGGTAAGCACACACACACACACACACACACACAACTCCGCCAGCGAAATGAAGGATATGTTTCACTCGTGTTTTTCTGTTTTCTGTTTAGGCACACGATACCTCAAAAAGCTGTCATGGTCTTTCAAACAAATCTGGTGAATAGGTGGGCACTGGGTCAAGGAAGAGCTGATTAGATTTTTAGGTGGCTCCAGTTCTGGATGCGGGAATAAATAATGAGTTTTAATGGCATCAGACAAGGTATGCCTTCTCTGAGACTGTGTAGCAGGGCAGACTAAGACGGCAAAATTAACGACCTCTACCAACGACGCTGAACGAAGACTGGTTTCTAAATCATACATTACATTGACCATGGCAGAGGTATGCTCTTTCTAGTTCTCTCTCTCTCTCTCTCTCTTTCTCTCTCTCTCTCTCTCTGGCTTACCCACCTAATAAGAGCGGCCACAGCGGGCAGCAGGCGTGCCATGGATGTGGGAGGCTGTATCACTGAGCACAGGCAGGTTTCTTCAGCTTTCGTCCCTTCCAGTCCAATTCCATCGTGCCCTGTGAAATAATATACTGTAATTTAGTTTTCCTTTTTTTTTATTTCTAGCGTTATTTGACCTATACTCTTTTTATTCTAATTTAGCCTAAAATTACTATCTGTCCATCTCCAATGCTGATTTACAACAGTACATTAACATCAGAATATGGTGTCATTCGCGAATAATTGCGCCGGGATGGAAGTATAGCCGCTGCATGGTCGTTCTCTGCCACTCAGCTGCATGAAATAAGCTGCAAAAGGACGAAGAGATAAACCAGGTTAACAAATATCTTCACTCATTATGCTCGTGAAGGAACTCGCCCTGCCACCAAAAAAAGCTCAAAATTGCCCAAAACACCCCCTCAGAGGACACCAATTTGTTCTCTCTCTCTCTCTCTCTCTCTCTCTCTCTCTCTCTCTCTCTCTCTCCAGCTATTCGTAGTCTATTTTGGGGCATGAGGGTGGTGCTGGCCGAGTGAATTACTGGCAGGTACAGAGAATTATTTATATTTCATTGCATCTCACACTGCTCTTCCATGAAATCCACAAAGACTTCGCAAAACACACAAATTGCACAAACTACCAATCTTCCTCGAGAAACGCACTTTAATCAATTCTCACATTTCCAAGGTTAAGCCACCATTGCCTAAAGTTGCTACACCTACACAGCCTAATATCGCTACACTTGGGTTTCTTCAGAGGTGTTGCAAAGATCACAGGCCAAGTTGCGAGTGTTCCCTCTCTTATCAACTTCTGGCAATTCCACTAAAAGGGTTCGTAAAAGCGCAGTGTATTAATATGCTTTAACAGAGGCGGATTCCACACACAAGCCGTTTATCAATGACCTTGATGTCAATGTTTACTGTCTATTCACGAAATCCCTTCCTTCTTCTGTACAAACATTTCTTGGTTCATTCTTTCACTTTGGGAAATTGTGGAAAAGTGAGTCTCGATGATGATGATGATAAACACCAATAACATGATCAATCCGGCCTCTATCAACCACTACACCCCTCGCTCTTTGTAGCTTTCCCTTTCACACTGTTTAATAAGTCAGTGATGTTACTGCCTCGTCGCTCTGTGCACTTCCTTTATTAACTGCACCACACCTCACACAGATCACATGACATAACCTTCCACGAACCTAACCTACTCACGACACCCATAACAAGAACATTACTCACCTCAGCCCAACACACCCTAACCTAACCCAATATAACCAAATTTAATCCAACCCAGTACAACCTCACCTAACTTAACCAAACCTAACCTAACTTAACCCATCCCAATCCAAAGTAACCCAATTCAAGCCAACCTAACCTAACTTACCGTAACTAAACCTCCAGTGGTGAAAGTTAATGAACTCATATTAAACACACACACACACACACACACACACACACACACACACACACACACACACACACACACACACACATTCAAAAGGAACAAAATTACGAATATTTGTCCCTCCTAACAAAGATGAAATTCACGTGAGGGACAAGTAGGGTGCAAAATCTTCCCACGTTTCTTGGGTCCCCTGTAGACATCAAATTCAGAGGAAAGGAATATAACAGAATCTTTCCATGTCAGCTACTGCTTTCTTGCGATCAATTCCGGTGTACAGTAAGTGAGATAAAATTCACAGGACAGACAAAAGGAGGGAGTGCATTTTCAACGCATGACACTCATTCTTCCTGCAGTAACAAACGTGAGAGAAGTTCCATATCACACCTACGACTGAATTCAGGGGGTGACTAAATTCACAGGTATTCAAGCGAGCGACAGTGGTTTTATAACACCTTATGCACACTGACTTACGTAGCATATTACCTATTAATAATCCCCTCTGCTTTGTATACCGCAGTTTAACATCGACCTTCCTTCTAAAAATAGCAACCATAAAAATGAATAAATAAACTTGTAAAGAAGAGTTGCTAGTAAATACGAGAGAGAGAGAGAGAGAGAGAGAGAGAGAGAGAGAGAGAGAGGTGGGGTATGAATCTCCTCAGCTAACCTGAAGTTGTTGTTGATTTTCAGGCACAAGGTTACTGAACTTTGAAGTGATGTTTCCTGAATGCGCCTATACATAACTAAACAGACCTCGATGGCCTCAATTGTATACGGAAGTGCGTGGACAGGAGTAAGGGGTAGGGTGAATTTACAAAGCCCTGAACTCACTGATTACTATGATTTTCTCACCTGAAAAAAAAATCATATGGTGTAATTTTACCGGTATATCTGTAGGTATGTCTGTCTATTGATCTACCTGTCTGTGTCTGTCTGTATGTCTATCTGTCTACCTATTTATCTATGTCTGTTTGTGTCTCTGTTTGTCTGAATAGAGAGAGAGAGAGAGAGAGAGAGAGAGAGAGAGGTGGAGTATTAACTCGTTGAATCCAGTTCCGCATGTTTACATCTCCGAGCTTGGTGGCATAGGGTGTATTCTTCGATTGGTGTGTGTGTGTGTGTGTGTGTGTGTGTGTGTGTGTGTGTGTGTGTGTGTGTGAACAGTAAAATTTTGAGTTTTTACCCGATTTGCAGCAAACATAGTGGAAGGGATTGATGTTAACCAAGGATGAACTGACCTGATTTTAAGAACAAATGGCCAAAGTCAGGGTCACTGGAAATGTTAACTGAGAAGCGATTCATTTTACAACAAACTTGGTGGACGTGCTAAAGGTCTACCAACGATGAAGTGTGTCGATTGTGAGAATAACCACTCAAAAGTCAAGGTCACAGGCCAAGGTCAACCAGGTATGGGACAAATGTTGCACTCCACTGTACTTCTTGTTTTAATCTGTTCTTCTTTTTTGCTGCGTTTATTCTTGCTGCTTCTAGATAGCTTTTTTCTGCCCTGAAAGGATCTCGAGGAGTGACGTGATTATAAAAGTCTACCTTAACCCTTCCAGTCTGAATAAAATCGCCTCAAGACAGCAACAACAAAAAATAAAGTCACCACTGGATAGTTCTTGTGGCCTATGCTCCTCTAAGCCACCAAATCGGCTGACTGCAGGCTGACGCTATCTTCTCTTGCAGTCCACCGTCCTCCTGTCGGGGGATA
This sequence comes from Coenobita brevimanus, assembly GCF_032717465.1. NCBI lineage: Eukaryota > Metazoa > Arthropoda > Malacostraca > Decapoda > Coenobitidae > Coenobita > Coenobita brevimanus. The sequence continues at coordinate 68,455,019 of NC_136954.1, read as the reverse complement.
GGAGGGAAGCTGAGCGACGGTTGTTTAATCGGGTAAGGGAGCAGCTCCGTTATACGAGTACTAATGGCACCCCGTGAAGGTGGCCATCTCCCCCACCACGTCACCGCACTGAAGAAACTGAAAACGCACACACACACACACACTGACAAATTACATGGAAGACAATCCCCTATAATTTTCCCTGACCCCCATTCCATTATGAGAGAGAGAGAGAGAGAGAGAGAGAGAGAGAGAGAGAGAAAAAAAAAATTATATATATTCAAGCCACGGTGCTGAACCTTTGCCTGGGTATAATTATGATGCAAGGGAAAGCTACGAGCACCGTATGGACAGCGCATGGGAGTCCACTTGCCATACAAAATGATCCAGTTTTCCTGATAAAATAGCGAAATATTCCATGGTCACGGACAAAGTCGAATGTAATAATTCAGTACCACAGCTTTCAAGATAAAGGAATGAAATTGTATAAGAGCAGACACACAGCTTGCGGCACGGCTGGGAAACCACCCGATTCATAGTCCAAGTAACATGAGTTCGAGCCCCGCACTTGCCATGCTGCTGCGTGGGGGAGATGAGCTCTCCCATGTTAAGTGTAGCTCATGGCGCGTTGTGGCAAAAGACCCTCAACGGTTCGGAGCTCAGCGGGATTAAGATTTGGCGGTCAGTCGTGTGACTTTAGTAGTGTGCAGCCGCCTCTCAGCCATGGTCGGCCTGTTGACCCCCAAACGTTAGAAAACTAGATTACGGACTTGTGTACAGTATATTCAGCCTGGTGGCGAGAATGGCAGAGCGTCTAGACCGAAGCATACCGTTAACCTACACGCCGTGGTTTGAGTCTACGTGATGGCCTGAAGCTCTTCTATCATGTAGACGTTATTAGGGTCGCAGGCCGTGTCTCCTACCCTTAAATGTTCTGGACTAAAGGTAGTCTAGCCCAAAGGCCTCTACGCTCGGAAGCGGGTAAAATGGATTAGGTGGTTAAAGCATTTACGGTATAATTAGGGGGGACATGGTGGTGACCATCACCCACTCACTTGACCTAGTACTGCCAACTTCTTCCTTCCCCTTTCTCATTCTGTCTCTGTGTCTAACCTCTTCCTACTTCTCCCTTTCTTTCCTGTCACTTTTTATTACATTCCTTTTCCACTTCAAGTGCCTCTACTGCAAACTGAGTGACACGTCTAATGGTTTCCTGTAACCCAGGATGCCATTTACAATGCTGGATGGTAGGCATATAACCAAATTACAGAGTGAAGTGAAGTCTGCTATGGTGCCCCAGTTAACTGGGAGACACAAATGGAGCGTCCATCCAAAAGCCAAACCTACACACAATTCCCCGCGCCTTCCTGTTGCGAAGCGCTGCCAGCCACAAAGAAACATCAATTCACTGCACGGAAAGCCCCTGCAAGGGCAGCTGCCTGCCTGTGGTTGATGGGTCTGCTCGGTCAGACTCTCTGGGTTGATTATCAACAACCGTATATGAAGCCTGTGGCTTCAATGAACAAATAAACCGAAAACTTAACATTTCAATTAGGTTGTAGGAAAAAAAAGAAACTGCACTTGTGGGTTTAGGCGGGGGACGCACCCTCATCCTTGACCCCCTGTACATGTAATGATCATGCGACATAATTCCCTACACGCTTTCATGAACGACCCCCGTACACCATTATCTTCTATAGCTCAAACACCCTATGACACGACACATTACACACACCATGCCACTGAAGGAGAGAGAGAGAGAGAGAGAGAGAGAGAGAGAGAATATCCTCAATTAGCTCATCACACCATAGTCTCACGCGAGTCCCACACTACACTATATGATCCCAGTCCCTAATTCCCTACATCACAGTGAATTACAACCTTCTCTTTATATAAGTACCACTGAACGGGGCCTTCGTGTTTCTTATTTTTCCTAGGTAAGGGACCCCTAGGCACGAAAGGCACATTCTAGCACGTCATAGGAATGTATACAAAATAGATAAGGTCATACATATAAAAAATAGATTGGTTTGCCCTCCGCCCCTCTCGTTTGCTGTTTACCTTTTCACAGCTGTTTACGCTATTGTGTTCTTTAACCCCTTCAGTCCGACGACGTACTCTTACATTTTCATCTACTCTGTACAGACGATAGCAAGGTAGAATTGTGCCACCGTGCTACATAGTTTTTTTTTACCTTCCTTTTTAATTCCTTCTTTTTTTCCGTCTTTCTTCCTTCCTTTTCTTCTTCTTTTCTTTTCTAAGTTGGTTTATTTTACTATCTTCCTTTTATCTTTTACTGGTGCTGGTGAGGGACGCCTTCATGCGGTGGCACCAACAGGAACGGGCAACACGCTGCGAGACTATACCAACGTCACTTACCTGCCACCCTATCCTCCCAAAGAATGGTGGACGGCAGGGACTGGACAGCTTAAAATTTCAGTCCACTGGCTTCATGTTCAGATCAGGGTGGGGTTACAACAACAACAACAACAACTACTACTACTACTACTACTACTACTACTACTACTACTACCACCACCACTATTACCATCACTATTATTACTACAACTACCACTACCACTACTAATACTACTTCTTAATCTTTTACTAACTTCTCTTAAGGTAGCTGAATTGATTTTCTGGTCAAAGGGAAGATGATGATTAACTCTTTCAGTCCAGTGACGATTTTTTCAGTTTATTACTGCTCCCTTTAGGCGATTTTATTCATCTGTGGAGTGTCTTTTTGAAATGAAAAGGTTAGGTTTGGACGTGACTAATTGCTTTAATAAGAAAAGTCTTTACTAAACTGAATAATAGTGTCTGGGAGTTGTTACTGATGTTATTGCTTAACACCTGCATGTCTGGCTCAGCAGACCCGTCAACCACAAGTAAGCACCTTCTTTTGTCGGGCCGTCCTACTGGTACAATACAATACTCACACATACACCGTGCAAGGAACCACCACCACCTCGTGGAAACAGTGCCTCACCGGAGTCGGACCAAGGTCATTCTCCACGGCGTATGTGGGTACCCAATCAGAGGACCTGCCTGGCTATATCGGTGCCACCACGTGAAGGCGTCTCTCTCCAGCACCAGGACGTCACTTAACTGAAGGGGTTAAGTGGTGGAGAAATGGACTGCTAATTCTAATATCGCACGTTCGAAACCAGATGGAGTAGGCAACAGTTTGACGATCTTTAGTTTGGGTGAATCATTCCGCACTGTACTTCCCAAGTGGTGACATGTGTGGCCGTGTTCGCCGTCTACTGGTACGCGGGGGGGACTGTGGAGGCTCAAAGAAAGGACTGCATATTATGTATCATGAGTAAAGTAAGAAAAAATGGATTATGAACATTTGCACGTGTGATGATGTGTTCGTGAATCGCAGTGCATGATTGTGTGTGTGTGTGTGTGTGTGTGTGTGTGTGTGTGTGTGTGTGTGTGTGTGTGTGTGTGTGTGTGTGTGTGAGAGAGAGAGAGAGAGAGAGAGTGTTAAACCCCGCAGCAGGCTGACATAATTTACATATATTCTACGAGTACACAGGGACGCTACGCTCCACCTTTGACCTTGCTCCCTGACCTTACTCTCTTACTGATCTGCACGACAACCAAGTCCCTTCTTCCTATCCCCAAACACAATATATGGACGAATTTGGCGTGGAGTTCATGAGGTCACGCCGCATCCTGAACTTTGACCTTGACCCATGACCTATGACCTCTGCTTAAAATGTAGACTTACGAAAATGGATTAACATATTTCCAGACGCACACACAACCCATGTACCAATTTTTATCCCAATCGAATTAGGAAATCATGAGATATTTTTGTTTACATATATACATCCATCCATCCAAAAACATACATACACAAAACAAAAAACATACATACACACATGCCTACAAACAACAAACATACATACATACAACATAAAGAAAACATACATACATACACTAGTACATAAATACATACATCCACAGATACATACGCAGAAATCGAATCAATCATTAAGCCTTCGACGTCGCTACAAATATAGTACAGTAGTTATAGGCCAATATGTCAGTAGCCTTGGCCATCAGAGAGAGAGAGAGAGAGAGAGAGAGAGAGAGAGAGAGAGCCATGGCGTGCGTGTTGGTGTGGTGGTGATATTCCCAATGCACGGGGATCACCTACACCCAATTACTCACACGCACATCATTAACCCCACAACACCGCCATTTATCTACCTGTGTTTATCGGTTCTGGGCAACGAGGGACATAAGGAACTAATTAACCTGTAGTTTCTTGTTTATTATGGTGTTACTAATATGGAAGTTAATTAATCAAGTTCTTTTTTTTTTTAAGCATGGTGTGTTAATCTACAAGACCATGAAGGGGAGAGAGAGAGAGAGAGAGAGAGAGAGAGAGAGAGAGAGAGAGAGAGTCTGAGCTGGAATATCTGAATTAACTGGCATCAAACCTTTTAGAACTCCGGGATCTAATGAAATCGTCTGTTTAATCGTCTGTTAGTAGCCAGAACAGAAGGTAATATTCTTTTTATACGCGGTTCTCTCCCCATAAAACCTGACTGCTAAATGACGGCCGAGGCACCTTTAATATTTCATCCTGACTACCCTGGGACGATTTCATGTGGGAGCGGGAAGCAAGACGCCCTTAGCCCCTTCACTCCCATGGCATTTTTTTTTTCCACTCTTATTCTTGCTGATTACATGCGAGTTTGTTTAGTTTCGGAGGGATTTTTCGAATACAGCTCTCATCACCTCCAAAATTATGAGAGGTCTGTGCTGAGTTCCATAAAATCGTCTGAAAAAAAAAAAAAAAAAAAAAAAGTTACCTGATTGAAGGGGGTTAATCCATGACACTTCTCTTGCAGTGAAGAAAATTATCTGGCGGTATTAAATAAAATAAAATAAATAAGTGTATGTATGTTCTCGTACTGAACGGATTAGCTCAGCAATATCAATTTCTCTTCTTATTTTGTGATGATAATTTTGCCTCAGCAGTGTCAGTGTTTATGCGCCACTGTCAGTCAGCTAATCCCCTGCCTCACCGTCATCCGTGAGTTAGTCGCTGCTGCCGTGACAAAATGACCTCCACGCAACACTACCCTGCCTCACTTACCTCATTCTCACCTGCCACAAAATTATACTCTTTCACATTATCCGGACTCATATACATTACTCTTCTACCCTAGTCGGAGGTGAGGGCACTCACCTCGGTGACAAATCTAATGAGTGACGAACCTAATAGTTTCCTATAACCCAGGAAACTAATTACAACTCTGGGTGGTAACCATACAACCAAGTAACAGGATGATGTGAAACCTACTATGGTGCCCCCTGTTAACTGGGTGGAACGACGCAAATGGGACGTCCATTCGGGAACCAAACCACCGCACTCTTCCCCGCGCCCCTGCTGTGACGAGGCGCTGTCCAAAGCAAGGGAACATCGGTTTACGGAACGGTACGGACCTGCAGGGGCGGTTAGTTGCCTGCGTTTGATAGGTCTGCTCGACCACACAGACCGGGGCTACTGCACTACTACTACTACTACTTTTTTCTTGCCCTACCCTGGTTCAACTGCACTCCTTCATACCATCCCAATCCACCTTCCAGCATATATTTTAAGTCATATAGGAATCTGGATATAAATAAACAGACAGATAGATAGACAGACAGACAGACTGAAAAATACTCGTGTGAGTAAATACGAATTACTATCACCCCCTGCCCGGTGCTGGAGCTCGAGGCTGTTACCTTAGTCTTGAACATTTTCTTTTTTCTTGACCTAAGAACAATGGCACTCAGGATCCGTCTTAATTTTATTACCTAGCTAATATTCATCATATTTATCGCCGAAGCAGCAGAATGGTTAGTGATGTTACCCACAAAGCCACCAGCCCGTCAGCGTCAGGGTTCGAATCCTGGTGTGGACAGCCGACGTCACTCGATCCAGATGTCCATTCAGCATTGTTAAACTAATAGGCAAAATGAGTACATACGTAGGGTAACACGCAGTGGAGGTAGCTATGATAAACCTAGGCCATGCAGAGGCTTTGCATCTAATTACAGTCGATGAATAACCCGCCACAAGCTCAAATCCCTATGTTATGGAGTTGAACACTGCTGTTACGAGCCTCATGGCGTCTGCCCCCACCTTCTTCTTCTTACTTCACTTTCCTCGCTCCTTCTTCCTCCCGTATCCAGTCTGTGTGCTCTTAGATCATCACTTACTTTGCCATCAGAAAGGTCTTGGAGTTAAAAAGAGTGGAATGACCTAACGTGCCAAATGGTACCCCTCAGTAAGGAGAAGATGAAGAAAACCGTTAGTAATGACTGTAATGTAGAACTGCATTATTAAGACATAACTGCACCTCCGCTCACGGTAAGGCAATTCTGCGTTACTTTTATACTGGAAGTGTAGTGAAATTAGAACGAATTTATTTTGCATATTAAACTTCACTCCGATTGTTGTTGTTTTTTTGTTTGTTTGTTTATCCCCGCTGCCACCAGACGATTTAACTGAACTAATGAAAGATATAAAATGGTCAAGGGGTTACTTAAGGTATACAGTATTCAACCTCTCCCTGTCGAGATGTCTTGAGCTAACAGAATAGTCACAAGTTATCAAGAATATTATGATTACGTCACCGTAGTAAAAAGGTTACTACTCTCTCCCTCTTGTTTTTACTCGTATATTTAAATGCTTCTTATAATAATTTAATCTGAATCATTTACATTGTTTTTATACATGCTTCCCGTCACCGGTTTCGGCAGGATGGTAGCTGAAGGTGAGAGAATGCAACCTTATTCACTCACATTCATTCTCTACACTGTCGTAATATATAACGGTCTACACTACACCAGAGCAAGTCTACGCGATCCATAGCCATGCCCCGCTAATCCTTCTGTGGTTTACCCCAGTCGCTTCACGCCCTACATGTTAATCATCACTGACAGCCCGCCATCCCCCAAAAAAACTACTTTATGTCAATTACCTCTATTCCATTCACGTCTCTCAACCTCCTCGATGCCAAAACATCTATGATTCATATTTTCTTTCCGCCTTTCTCTCCCTTCCTCCACTTCCGTTCTTCTTTATTAGAATTCTTTATCTGCTTTATCTTCGTTATCTATCTTTATCTTTTTTTTAGTTTCTTTATCAATCTCTCATCACCCACACTCTCCATATGGCCACACCACTTAACACACCCTAGTCTGTCCTTCCCAATACACTACGTCTATTTCCATATCTCATTTACCGTGTCACTTCCCACTTTATCAAGCATACAGGTGAACATTACCTTTGAATCCGGTGGTCTTTTTATTCTTGTAACTTACGGGTGATTTTATTTAATGTAAGATATGCCACTAATATTAAAAGTGTTAGTGAAAGCTGTAACTAACTCCTCCATCCCGAAAAATGTCTCCTAAGATGAATGGAAGAGAGTAGCACGAATAAGCTTCACAAATGTCACTCTAAGGGAGTTAAAGACTCGTATTCTCGTCGGACAAGGAGGCTCCCTAACACCTCTTCCTAAGCGATTTATTTTGCTTATCACTCCCTCCTCTTCTGTGTCATTTAAATCATTCTAATATCACCATACTCAGCATAAATAACGTACAAAACTATATTAGCCAGCCATGTCCAAAAACAGACCGGTAAAGACGAGGTGTTAATAAATTTCCTAACCGTACGAGAATGCCGCCCAAGCACACGCAGAACTAAAGCCGGTAAAGACAACGAACCATAAAGCATAAAGCCCACAGGAATTTAGGCCAAAGAGTCATGCTTTAACACACCAGTCAACGTAAAATCAACTCCGATCATACATGTTCCGGGTTAATTCTTGCTGTATCCAAACGATTTTATCAAGAGTAGGAGAGACTTATCGAAATGGAAAGGACAGATATAGCCTCGATTAACCCCTTCATTACTATTACATCCTCGCTGACAAAAAATGCCCGCAGGTGGTCTGATGGAAATGAAGAATACGGCATGGGATTGAAGGGGATTAAAGCTCAATCGTATACGGCGTTGCATGACCGACCAACATAAAGAAATAAACCCATAAATAATAGTCTGTCGCTGTTTACTGCCTAATGCCGCATCCTGCAAGGGGTGGCACAGCACAAAGGGATTTTCATGCACGACCTTCCTTCCTCCACCCACGACATTCCACCGCGCCTCCACTGTACTCCACTCTAATCCTTTCACCTGTTTCTCGGTCCGCCTCTTCTCCTATCCACACTCCATTTTTCACAGACCAACGGACCTAAAGGCATTTATCCCTACTCAATAACGACCCTTCCTCCCAGTACCCTCCACGACATTCCACCTACCTTCCCAATATATTCCGCTCCAATCCTTGCACCTGTTTCACGGTCCGCCTCTTCTCATAAACCAAAGGACCTCCAGGCATTTGTCCCTGCTCGGCAACAACCCTTCCTCCCACTCCACTCCACTCGCCCTTGAACGCCCCACTGCCTTGCTCGTCCACGTGTTCACCTGTTTACCTCTTCTCCCTTACACCCCCACCCCAACTCTCATATGCAAAAAATCTCCCAGCATTTGTCCCTACTCAGTAACGTTCCTTCTTACCAAGACACTCCACCCTTCATACTGTACCACTATCTAAATATCCCTTCCTCCCCATTCGCGACCTACATACGTTTCATTTTAACACTCTGGCCTTTGGTTCCTTCTCCCTTGCACAAAATAATAATAATAATAATAATAATAATAATAATAATCATCATCATCATAGCAACAACCCCCCCCCAATCTTCTTCGTACCTAAAACTAAATTAGGGACCTGAACTGAAAAGTATACGGTTGTGTGTTGTAATCTGGGGAGTTTGCCTTAAAAAAAAAACTCGCGTAGCTGATAGGCATTACTTTCAGCCATCTTCTAATTCACAAGTCAAGCATCCAACGAAAGGATCTCACTGACCTATCCCAGTAAAAGTGCCCTGAGTCATTTGTCCCTACTCATTAACGACTCTTTACTCCTCCTCCTCCTCCTCCTCCTCCTCCCCCTCCTCCTTCGACTTCATTCCCTCCTACATTCCACTACCTTGTCTTTCCACATGGATGACGGAGGAAGAGAGAGAGAGAGAGAGAGAGAGAGAGAGAGAGACAGTAGAGCGACCTACTTGAAAAATAGCCTTGGACTACATAACTCCTTACATGCTTGGGTGCGTGCGTGCGTGCGTGTGTGCGTTCGGATGAGGCGTGTGCGGATTCTAGCGTACACACACATAGGGAACAAAGAAACACCGCCAGTCTCCATATTTTCACCCTTAATCCCTTGGTGCATTCTCCCTGCTACCACCGGACGATTTTACTCAGCTCTAAGGACGATTTCTTTAGCAAATGGATCAATGAAGGTGGTGGTGGTGGTAGTAGTAGTAATAGTAGTAGTAGTAGTAGTAGTAGTAGTAGTTAGTAATAGTCCACCATCTTCCTTTTCGGGGACAGGGATGGCGTTGAGGGGGGACGTGTGTACAACCTGGCAGTGAAGCCGCACATTTATATCAGTGCCACCGCACGAAGGCCTTTCTCCCCACAGCACCTCACCGAAGAAAGCATGGACGAAAGAGGGGGTGAATTTTAACTTTTTTATTTTATGCTTGCTATCCAAAGACAATTTTATTCTGAGTAGGAGACATCATCAAACCGAAGAGGGTGGAATATAATTTACACTAGACATTACAATACGTCCTTCCCAAGCTGAGTAAAATCGTCTGGAGGCAACAAGAATCAACAGCAACAAAGAAGCCATCGTAGTAGAGTTGAATCTTTCGGGCAATGATGTCTTGGTACTATTTTGTTACCGCCAGACGATTTTATTCAGCCTGGAAATCATCTTTTGTGCTGGAGAGGTTAAACACGTCTTCAGTTAATACTTCTCTGCATTGGCGCCTTTATATTCCAGTCTTGCCACCACCAGACGATTTTACTCAGTTTACGAAAGCACCTCGTATGTACTGAAGGAGTTATGAAAGCTGTCTTGCCACGACCGGACGATTTCGGTTATTTTTGGAGACTTTTCGTGCTGAAGGGATTAATTAATTCCCCCACCCCCCTTTCCACTCAAACAGTCTATCCAAATCTGAGTAAAGAAATAAAGACGCCAATGGTAATGTATGACTCCATTAACCAGAACGGCGAATGTCTTTATTACTCTGTGTTTATCTTTACTGATACTAAAACCAGACGATTTAATTTACCACGGGAAAGACTTTACGAACTGGAGGGATTAGGCACAACCCCCTGCACCGCTACCACTCTCAAAACCCCCTCACACCGATGGCATTTTATATTTTGTTACTGTTATGTCCCGACCACTTTGTTTAGCATGGGAAATCCTCTCTTGCACTTGACTCCTCCACCACGAAAAATCCCTCATAAGCTAAATAAAAATCGTCCTTCCATACCATGAGTTATACAAATTACACATCACCGAATTGAGAAGGCTAACCCGTTCAGATCAAGGATGTGCCTTTTATTCTACTCTTGACACCAGATGATTTTACTAACCCTACGACAGACTTTGAATTTACATGGAGGGGACAGATACAGCATTCAAAAAACCTGTCACTAAAAAGCTGGCTCATCATTACGTGAATAAAATCGTCTAGGGGCAGCGAGAATAAACCTTTTTAAAAATCCAAGAGGTTAACTTGTTCAGCCTGAGGACGTGTGTGTGTGTGTGTGTGTGTGTGTGTGTGTGTGTGTGTGTGTGTGTGTGTGTGTGTGTGTGTGTGTGTGTGTGTGTGTGTGTGTGTGTGGGCATAAATACAGCCTAATACTAGGAAAAAGTTAATGCTTACGTTGAAAAAAAACTGACATGGATATTTGGCCTTGAATTTTACAATGTGCACATGAAGTAAAACCAATCATTACATACTGCACCAGCCCATTATGTACACATTACACTCTCTCTCTCTCTTTTTCTTTCTATTCTATTTCTTATCATTCCTTCCGACAGACAATATAATCAAGCTTTGGATGTATAAATATCTCCCAGTAAAGATGCAAAAATGAAACCTCAGTAACCCTTTCTGTACAATGACTATTCTATTTTATTCTTGGTACTGCCAGTCGATTTAACTTCCTCTAAATTAGTTTAGAGAGAGATAAATCTATTAGTAACGGAGCTACAACCACTCTTCAGTTATCCCTTCTGTACGATGACTTTGGACTCTATATGGTGTGCTTATAATTACCTTTCGGGAATACCTGTAGTAGTAAATGGCTCCTTGGGGTTCAGGTCTAAGGGATGGTTGAGGTTTAGTGTTCACATACTGCCGCTCAGGGGTTAGGGATTGGTCACCCTCACCTTGAACGCCTGAACCAAATAACCTTACGCCAGGCACATACGCTTCTGATGGACCAAAACACAAAAGGAAAAGGAATGTATGTATTTAGGTTACGGATGGATGGATGGATGGATGAATGGAGGGATGGACTGATGGATGGGTGGATGGATAGATGGACAGACGGATGGAGGGATAGGTGGGTTGGTGGACAGACAGACGGACAGATGGATAGTTGGATGGACAGGTGGGTGGATGGATGGATGGAAGTACTGTTGGATGGATGGAGGATTATATTATATTTTCCTGAAAACGTCGATTTGCATTTGGAGGGTCATATTAGAATGCACCAATGCTTACTCCCCTTCGCGTGGTGGCGTGCAAGAAAACGCCTTAATATCAAGAGGGGGGGGAGGGGGCAATATCAAGTCACCTCCCTGTCACCCTGTTCAACGCCATCTCTCTCTCTCTCTCTCTCTCTCTCTCAAGGGTGTTGCAACTTCCTACCTCCGGGTCTTCCTGTTTCAATATTTCATCGTCACTGGTACGAAAAGAAAAAGCTGGTGTGTGTGTGTGTGTGTGTGTGTGTGTGTGTGTGTGTTTGTCTTTTATCCCTGTTCTACTTTCACACACAGACAATTTCACAACTATCTTCCCCAAGTCTGAACAATACATAGCGGGAAAATCGAACCCTCAGACGCACGCACCAGTAAAGATATGGGATTTTCATCGTATTTCGCCGCTCGTCATTTTTCTTCAGACGGAACTACGAAGAAAGTTTTATTTTTTATTTATTTATTTATTTATTTATTTTTTGGTTACAAGGCGGCAATGAACTCTGATGTTATGGAGATTTTTTTTTTTTTTTTTATGTAATCCATCCATATGTCTCACTACCGGGATGATTACAACTGTACTACACTCAAATGGATGAAACACTCGTATCAAAAGTCTGGCGAAAATATGCCCGAGGGATTTTACTGCGGTTGCTGTCAGACGATTTAACCCCTCCAGTGTCAAGGGTACAGCATGTATGAGATGGAAACGGAGAGAGAGAGAGAGAGAGAGTAAATGGTTAACAAGATCACATGTACTGGACTCCCTTGCGATTGTATTTATATACCGATCTGCATAATTATCACCTGATGAATTTCGCCAGCACAGAGAACCTCCCAGCCGATCAAACAGCATAAGGAAGGACTGGAGAAATTAAATACAGTTCATCAAGTGGCCACAATTACGACTTGTCAATTAATAGCCCAATAGCTCTCATGGTAATCAATGGTAATAACTAGAAAATTGCCACAAGAAAGGTTAATGGGGGTAACTGAGACGCTACACCCACCTTAACTGCTGTGGGAGAGGGTAAGGGTGGGGCTAGTGAGAGGGTGGAGGTAAGGGGGTGAGGGTGAGGGGTGGGGATGAGTGGTTGGGTGGGGGTAAGGGGGCGGAAGGGATGGGGAGTAAGGTGGGTGTACGAAAAATGAAGGTAAGGGGTGAGGGTGGGGGTTGGGGGTGAGGGTGCGGGGGCAAGGGACGGTATCGTGAGTAAGGGAGGTAGTGAGAGATAGTGTCCGGGTGGGGGTAAGTGGGTGAGGGGTTGGGTGGGAAGGGGATAGGGGTGGGAGGGTAGGGGTTGACGTGTGTGGGGACCATGAAGAATTGGTAGTCTCTGGCTGAGGCGCCGTGCAATGCTGTTTTCCTTCCCGATATACTCAATGTAATCAGTCAACCGCTAGAGCCTGGTTCATTGCTTTTAATCATCGTCATCACTGATCCTCGCATTACAGATGGGTTTTCCTTAATCGACTGAATGTAGATACTCGTCGCGAAATACAGATGATGGATGAATGGCTGACTTTAACACTGGTGGGAGGTACAGCTGAAGTCATTTAGGCCTATTCCATTACACCTACTCAAAACTGTGTCAAAATCCCGTGACATCATGGCTAATTACTTCTACAATATTCAGTCCGGTGTGAATGGCTAGAATCTGGCTTCATTCGTTCTCTGCCACAGAAAGTGAACGAGCCGCTGACTGTAACTGTATGCAACTCTAAAATGATATATGGCTACAGGGTCCCTCACTAACCACACAAGCGGCACTCTCAGGCAGGGAACTCAGCCACAAATACACAACGTCCATGCTAGGAATCTCATTGTTACAAATCTCATATGTCTTATTTTTTCTATGTCTTACAAGAGGTTGATCATGCGTGAATTATGTACAACCTTTTTCACTGGATGTACTGTTTTATATTTCTTCTGTTCTTGTGTTTTCTCTTTGCTTCTGGATCCTACCTCATCTCATCTACAAGGTGGGAGTTAGGGTTCAGATGATGATGATGAGGAGGAGGAGGAGAAGGAGGAGGAGGGGGAGGAGGAAAAGGAGGAGGACGAGGACAAGGGAGAGGAGGAAGAAGGTAGGTCTAAGTCAGTGCTTTCGCTGTGGTTGCTTCTGGATTCTGTTTCACACAATATCTTAGGCTAGTTGGAGTATAAAAGATGCCGCCGCTGCTGCTGCTGCTCCTGATGATGATGATGATGATGATAGTTATGAAAAGTGGTAATTCTATAACCTTTTTAATCCCATAACGATTTTTATTTTTTTTTTTTTTTCGTTGCCTCCTGACGATTTTACTCAGCTTCCGAGACACTTTTCGAACTGGAGGGATTAGACAGGAACTCCATCGACCCCTTCAGTACGAGAACTCTTTTCCCTAACCTGAATAAAACTGTCTGACGTTGGCGAGAACAAATCAGATACGCCCTCGGGGGGAATTGGTTGAGAAGTCGCGCCCTCAGCACCATGACTCCCTTATATGTTTGTTACCTCCAGACGATTTTATTCAGCTTAGAGAAGAGCACTTGTCATGAAAGGGTTAGTGCTGCCATCAGGTGGACGAGATTGATTACACACATACGGGAATACTAAATTGCACGGTGAAGGATGGGTGAAGAATACAGGACCCAAGTGGTGGCATGTGGAGGTGTGTTGGTATAGGAATAAAAGGAACTGGGGGACTCAAAGAATGAACAGTGATGATGATGATGATGATGATGATGATATTATTATTATTATTATTATTATTATTATTAATATTATTAAATGTCAGCAGATGGACACTAAAAAAAAAAAATGCCCAAATCTAACACTAATTTGCAAAAAGAATAATAAATAATGGACTTTAGATCCAAGTGGTGACATGTGAAGGTGTGGCGTCATTTTGATTGCTGGGCTTCAGGGAAAGGATGTTCTGGACTATACGCTTTAAGATGCACAGGAGAAGAAAAAAGAAAAACTGCACACTGAAATTAAACACATTACTTGACAATACGTACAGACAGAAACAAAAAACCTTCACACACACACACACACACACACACACACACACACACACACACACACACACACACACACACCTCACAAAATGAATGATGAATGAAGGATACAATGTGCTCCTGAGTTCACTGAGTACGTCATTCAGGTAATTACAGTCATTAGATTAATTGCCTTACTAACCACAAGAGGCAAACATTATGCATTATATCGCAGGCATCAAAGCTTATAGTCTTAATTGCTCATTCTGGTGTGCCTCTCTCTCTCTCTCTCTCCAACTGCCTGAGGGTACAATTGGTTCCCAGAAGCGGCCGATTATGAGGTAAATCAGACCAGTGTTCCAGGAGAGCGAGAGAGAGAGAGGGAGGGAGAGAGAGAGAGAGAGAGAGAGAGAGAGAGAGAGAGAGAGAGAAAGCCTAACAGCAGTAATGATGGTAGCTGGTTAGTAATTAGTGCTGTGATGTTAATGGATCGGCTCTCAAGTAGCCTATTATGGTCATGAAGGGCTAATTACATTTATTATTTTAATTAGCCTGTACTCGATAGCCAGGAAGTTAATAATAATGATGATGATGATGATGATGATAGTATCGTATCGTCGGCCTTGGTCTCCTAATGGCGGCTCTCCAACAGTGCTTGATTTCTGGCAGCCTCCCTATTCAGTCCCTTATTCCTGAGGTCACTCTCTTGTCCCCCCCCCCACCTTTTTTTTTGTCTACCTCTTGCAAACCCATCCTCACCGTTCACACTTCTCACCTTCCGCACCCAGCTGTCAACCTCCATCCTCTCACCATGCCCAAACCATCTCAATCTACCCCTCCTCATCACAACACCAATACATTCCAGTCCCATCCTTCCTTTCAACTCTTCAGTCGTAATCCTAGCCCCCCCCACCAATACCTCGCATTCAAGGACGCAATACACATTATTATTATTATTATTATTATTATTATTATTATTATTATTATCATTATTATTGTTATTATTATTAATCCAATACAACCTCTTTCGAAACACAGATGGTAGGAACCCGAGGCTTGGCTACCGGAGTCCACGGGGCATATAACCCCTTCATTCCGACGACCCATTCTTATATTCTGTTCTTGCTATCACCGGAGGACTGAATTCCCCTTAAGATATATAACTGTCTGAACTACAGGGGTTACATACACCCTTCATTAAGCCCTTCGGTGCAAGAGATATTTCCTCAGCTGAATAAAATCGTCAGGAGGAATTAAGGGCCAAAGGCATCATCGGAGCGAAGGGGTGCTAGACAGGCCAACGTCCCTGGTGGCATTTCACATAACAGAAAAAAAACAACAAAGACAATGAAAAAATAAGGAAAAGAAAAAAGTTACTTGTATGGGAAGGAAAAAATAAAGGAAAAAAATAAAGAAAACAGTGATTTGTATGGTAGAAAATAATGAGAAAGAAAAAATAAAGAAGTTACTTGCACAGGAGGAAGAAACTGAAGAAATAAAGAGAAGGTTACCTGCATAGGATGAAAAATAAAGATAAAAAAGAAATAAAGGAAAGATAAAGTTACTTGTATACGAGGGGAAAAAAAAAGAAAGAAGTTACTCGTTTAGGAAGGAAAAAATGAGAAAGGAAATAAAGAAAAGAATGAAGTTACCTGCCTAGTAGGAAAAATGAGAAAGAAGAAGAAAAAGGCTATTTGAAAGGAGGAAAAAATAAAGACAGAGAAAGAAAACAGAAATAAAGAAAAAAAAAAAGTTACTTGTATAGGAGGAATGGAATAATTAAAAAAATATATATATATGGAAAAGTTACTTGCATAGGAGGAAAAAATATGAGAAAGAAAAACGAAAGAAATCAAAAAGTTACTTGTACAGGAGGAAAAAAACAGAGAAAGAAAAGAGATGGAGAAGAAAATAGGAAGAAAAAGTAAAGGAAAGGAAAACAGAAATAAAGAGAAGAAAAAAGGTTACTGGTACAGAAGGGAAAAAAATAAAGAGAAGAAAAAGAAAAAATAGGGAAAGAAAAGTTACTGGTATAGGAGAGAGAAAAAAAAAGACGTGAAAGAAAAGAAGACAAGAAAAAAGTTACCGGTATATAAGAGGAAAAAATAAAGCAAGGAAAAGACGAAGAAAAAGGTTACTTCTATAGGATTAAAAAAAAAAGTAAGGAGAAAGAAAGAGGTCAATTGTATAGAAGGGAAAATCAAGACAAAGAAAAGAGAAACAAAAAAGTTACTTGTATAGGAGGTAAAAATAAAGATGAAGAAAAAATAATAAAGATGTTTGTATAGGAGGAAAAAAAATGAAGAATGAGGAAAGAAACAAGTTATTTGTATCGGAGGAAAAATAAAGAATAAGAGAGAAACAAAAAAATAGCTAGAGAAAAGACAAAGTTACTTGTAAAGGAAGAAAAAATAGAGAAACAAGAAATAACTAAAGGAAAAAATAAAACAGTTCGGTGTAGAGGAAGGAAAAATAAAGAAAAGAAAGAAGTTACTTGTACTGCAGGAAAAAATAAACGCGACAAAGAAAACAGTCGCTTCTAAAGGATTCGGATCGTTGCGCATTAGACACGGCCTTCACCTCCACTGGACTTCAGGATTCTGCCTTTATTCCATTCCTGCAGCTGTCAGACGATTTTATTCAGCCTGAGAGAGACTTCATCCAGGAGGGGTTACGATACTGCCTTCGAAACCAGCTTCATTATCAGGGGGTTCCTCTACGCTGAGTAAGATCGTTTGGTTACAGGCAGGATATACGGTACTGCACTAAAAAGCTACGTCACGGATTGAAGGGGTTATACGATAGCTCTTTCGTTACGTGGGGCTTCGACGAAAGGTTCAATATTATTATTATTATTTTTATTATTGTTATTATTATTATTAGTAGTAGTAGTAGTAGTAGTGGTATCCTCATCATCATCATCATCATCATCATCATCCAGACCTCCTTTCCCGTTCCAGGGTGGGGTAATGTAGGGTCCAGAGGGCCAGAAAAAAAGTAAAATGAGATATTATTATTATTATTATTATTATTATTATTTTTATTCGGGATAGCTGCCGTACTCTCCTCTGTCGATGAATACTATTACCACTAACCTTTCCACCCTCAATTCAGCTCTACTATCCTATATCAGCTGGCACACACACACACACACACACACACACACACACACACACACACACACACTAAACTCATCACAGTGTCAGCAAAATACTGATGCGTTGAAAACTGAAGAAGCAAAAACTTGGAGAGGAAAATATACAAACCAGTACATACGATTTCAGGGTCATCCAGGGCAATTTTAAGGACAGATGACTAAGGGCCAAGGGCGCTGAGAATTATACCTTCGTTCCCTCCTTCAGGCGATAAAAAATGATAAACGAGAGTGGCTGGATAAAAAAAAATTACATCCTCATAGCAAATAACACACAGGCATAATCTACCTCTATACGTTATGATGAAAACAAGCAAGTGCCGATTTTTTTGTTATAATCTCTCTCTCTCTCTCTCTCTCTCACACACACACACACACACACACACACACACACACACACACACAGCTCCTTAACCCTCTAAACCCAACGACGTCCTCCCCGTTTCATTCCCGGTACCTTCAAACGATTCTATTCAGCTGAGGGAGACTTTTGGCACTGAAGGAGTTAGCTAAAGCCTTCATTAACCCCTGACCACCAGAGATTCTCCCCAAACTGAACATAGGATCTAGTGATGGCAAAAATAGAAAATAAAATGTCGTCATCACACTACACAAAGCTCCAATAACACACCTGATATCTAGCGGGAATGTCTACCTCCAAACAGAGTCGCTGCTCAGGTGAAAAACCGCCAGCACAGGAATACGGAGACTCTATCCGTTAAGCTGTTGTTCTGGTACCTTTTAGCTGTTGTTCTGGTACCTTTTAGCTGTTGTTCTGGTACCTTCTAGCCGATGTTCTGGTACCTTTTAGCTGTTGTTCTGGTACCTTTTAGCTGTTGTTCTGGTACCTTTTAGCTGTTGTTCTGGTACCTTTTAGCTGTTGTTCTGGTACCTTTTAGCTGTTGTTTTGGTGCCTTTCAGCTGTTGTTCTGGTACCTTTTAGCTGTTGTTCTGGTACCTTTTAGCTGTTGTTCTGGTACCTTTCAGCTGTTGTTCTGGTACCTTTCAGCTGTTGTTCTGGTACCTTTTAGCTGTTGTTCTGGTACCTTTTAGCTGTTGTTCTGGTACCTTTTAACTGTTGTTCTGGTACTTTTTAGCTGTTGTTCTGGTACCTTTTAGCTGTTGTTCTGGTACCTTTTAGCTGTTGTTTTGGTACCTTTTAGCTGTTGTTCTAGTACACCAACTGCATCTGACTGTCTGGTATACAATCAGATCTAAGGCAGAGGACCAGGCTATGTAAACACCAGCTAATATCAAATGGCAATCTGATCAACGCTCGAATTCTCGCTGGCTAAAGAAACTTCGTAACACCTCTTACTTAGCTGTTTACTTTGAATATTACACCTCTGACATTCTTTTGCATGGTATATACGATGTTTTATAATGATGACATACTTTTTTTTTACTTTTGCATCAACAATACGGAATATAAAAAGGCAGTTAGGTAAATTTTTGCAAGGTTTATGGCTGAGGAGAGAAAGAGAGAGAGAGAGAGAGAGAGAGAGAGAGACTACACAGTACACCACTTACGAATAATATAACCCCCCTTTCCCAGTAAGGACGGTGGGTATTGGTGCTGTGCCTGGCGTGTGTGGGGTGCATAACGTCATCCCGTGCGTGACACTTAACCCAACGCTTGAAAAAAGTACGAAGTCACCTGCCAAGTTTAACCCTCTGATGTGTTCTACCTGGATAACGTGATTTCTTAGTACCCCTTCCCTAGCGATTTATTTTCCGAATTTTACCTTAACATTTCCTTGGACGTTGTTCTTATTGTATTCACACAGTTTGCAATAATAATAATAATAATAAAAAAACACCAAGGATACTAGTTATAATGTCTCCTTTCACATCTTCCACAATTTCGTCCTGTTAAACTTGCCATTTGCTTTTCCATCGTGTCATCACCATCATCATCATCATCAACCTAGGATCCAAGATAAAGACAACGAACGAATGTGTGAGAGCTACTAACACCTGGCCCAATGACACGGACAACACACTCACCCACACATGCAACCAAACCCCCGGAATCATCACACTAAAACATATCACAATAACTCTACATCATTCAACAATCTACCCTCCACACCTTCCATAATGTCTTCCTGTTGATCCTGCTCTTCTAAAACCAATAAAAATCTTGAAATACTTCTCACATTCTCTCTACACTATAGCCCGTATTTTTGGGGGGGTAAGGAGGTTCCTTTGCACCTCTTCCTTAACGATTTATTTTCTAAGCTGCTCATATATATAATCTTCTTTGCTTCTCGTATCTTTTTGCTATCGACACAAACTGCCTAATACACACAAGAATAGAGTAAGGGAGCAAAATAAATAAAACAAACTGATTAGGAAGAGGTGTCAGTAAGCTTCCTAACTGCACCAGAATACCGCTTTATGGGCTGAAAGGCCTTGAATTATGAAACGTGTATTATTTTCTATTCTTGCTAGCTCCAGACGATTTTATTCAGCTAGGAGAGATTTTTCCAGCAGGAGGGGGGTTAGATAAAGCCTTCACTAACACCTTCGCTACTCGACCTCCCTCCTAAGCTGAATGAAATCGTCTGGTACCAGCAGGTATAAATGCAAATATTGGCTTCACTCATCCCCGGGGACTACTGAAACCACCCCATTCATTAGACACCTTACTGTGTGACATTCTCTCTCTCTCTCTCTCTATCTCTCTCTCTCTCTCTCCCTCTCTCTCTCTCCAAGAACAAGTCATAGACAACCTAAAATAATCATCAGCCAGTCTTCATCGCCACAGCCACACGTTCGCCTTCCCGCCAAAATTCCCCAAACCAATCACCTACGCTTGTCATCTTCGCCCAGCCAATAATTACGATATTAATATGTCACGATGCGAAACAATGGCCGCCCGTGACAAACTTTACCGTGGAAAAAAAAAAAACGCGAAGTGGGTGGTTGACATAGGAAAACGAAAGAGTGTGGCGTTGCGTGTCGTTCCCACCACGGAGGTTTCTTCGTTTATTTATTTATCAGTCGTGCGAAAAAGGATGACGTCACTTTCGGCAACGGGTCCTATACCGTTGCCCGAGAGTTTGCCTGTGTGTGTGTGTGTGTGTGTGTGTGTGTGTGTGTGATATACTTCGCCAGTTACAATATCCTCCTGCTAAAGTTTTAAGTCTATATAGTTACTTAATATTCTTTTGTGTGTTATCTAGTTCTTTTCAGTATCAAAGCAGAAAGTGAACAGCATGCCTAATAGTGCTGGCGAGCCTTATGTTGAAATTCAAGTGCCGGATTCTCTTGGATTGGGCAGTCTCACAAACACCTCTTCCTTGGCGATTTATTTTGAATTTTGATCTTTCTCTTTTCTGTTTATTCCTTTCTTTTTCTTTTTACTTTCTTTTTTCTCGCAAACACCTCTTCCTTAGTGATTTATTTTGCATAGTGAACTTTTTTCCGTTTACATTTTTCTTTCTCTCTTTCTCCCTTTCGTTTTTTCTCGCAAACACCTCTTCCTTGGCGACTTACTCTACATACTGAACTTTTTTCTTCTTTCTCTCTCTCTCTCTCTCTTTTTTTTTTTTTTTTTCAACATCTATACTGTAGTTGGTAGAAAATTCGGGATGGAAGAAACAATAAATCAACGCACCCCAGTCCGAAGTCCAAGAAGCGGCTGGAGGTTCTGCTGTCGTGAAAAGGCCGTCACGAACACAGGGTGGCGGATTAAAGGATTTGGGCTACTTTGTCTAGCCTTGGGTTCATTTACGACCTGCGTCCTCCGGGTTCGCAAAAGGGTAATGTGGTATTAGTGATTATCATTATTATTATTAGTAGTAGTAGTAGTAGTATCAGCAGTAGTAGTAGTAGTAGTAGTAGTAGTAATAATAATAATAATAATAATAATAATGATAGTAGTAGTAGTAGTAGTAGTTGTTGTAACAGTAGTAGTAGTAGTAGCAGAAGTAGTGGTGGTGGTAGTAGTAGTAGTAGCAGTAGTAGTAGTAGCAGTAGTAGTACCAGTAGTAGTAATAGTAGTAGCAGTAGTAGTAGTATTTATATTATTATTATTATTATTATTATTATCATTATTATTAAGGTTTATATAGACAATGTACAAGAACATATCACCAATAATTCATCCACCTGACCTTAGAAGTTTTCATCCTCTTGCATTCCCGTAGCTTAATGGCAGAATTAAAAACCTCTTCGTGACTAGCACCATATCCTAAGGTTAATCTTTCGTTACAGCTCAGCACTAAAGATGGAGGAATGTCGCCTCTGGTTTACGTAAATGGACAGAGTGTTATCATGTGCACAATTAAACTGGGAATGGATGATATGACAGAAAATTTTAAACATGCGGATAAATGCTTTTTAATATAGTTTACACGTAGAACACATAAGCATATCAACCAACCATATGAAAAAAAGTATAGAAAAAGGGTCAGGGAGTAAAAAATACAGGCGAATATACTTTGTAATTACTAATGTTTTCACATGCAATATGGAAGACCGTATTTCCTGCTTCCTATGATCTCCAGTCTTTCAAACGCAGTGTGTCCAGGCATCTCGAAATGAATGGATCTCGAATTTGGCTCTCTCTTGTATTTTGTTTTACTCTTGGAAGGAACAGTTTTGCGAACTCGTTGCCTTTGGTTCCTTCTTCCTTACATTAAAAAAAAAAAAAAAAAAAAAAATATGCAGAAATAAACTAGCAAGTAAAACTAGAAAACACTCAGAAAGCGCATACCTTCGATAACGCCAATAAAATTTATCATTTACTGCAGTAATTCCTCTTTCCGCTCAAACAAATAATTAAAAGGTCAAACCCAGTCAGCTAATACTACGGTCTTTGGCTGCCCAGTTATACTAATAAGACAGCGCATAGCACCGCCATTACCGATAAAATGTATAATTCATTTTTGTATCTGGATCCCGATTCACCTCAAAATCTAATCAGCTCTTCCTTGACCCACTGCCAATGTATCCACCAAAGTTCACTGAAATCCTATCACAAGTTTTTGAGATATCTTGTAAACAAACAGACCAACAGACACAGGTAAATGCTTAAGGCGAATAATGAACCGGTGCCAAGGAGCCTAAAAACTGGAGGAGTATACGTGCCCTTGCGAATCGACCCCGCTTTGTAATAATGCAAGGTGTAGGAGATTCATGTCGGCACTCCTCCACGCAGCGGGGAAGAAAAGAATAATACCCGGGAGGAATTAACTCAGGCGGAAATCAATGGAGGGAGTGAGGGTGCTTGGAGGGGGGACCTGAGAGAGAGAGAGAGAGAGAGAGAGAGGGAGGAGGGGGGGGGACTTATGGGTGTTTTTACAGAGGGTCAAGTCAGGCTGATTAGGGGGTACGAAGTGAAGCCCATTTCTTTGCTGTGAATTCTATTGATAGATCCCCACAAATTCTCTTTATGTGCCTTTCTGCAGTTTGTGTGGGAGTTTTTTTTTAACTGTGTATAAAAGAATGACGTAAAAGCAAACAGCCTGTAGAAAGACGTAAAAGCAAACAGCCTGTAGAAAGACGTAAAAGCAAACAGCCTGTAGAAAGACGTAAAAGCAAACAGCCTGTAGAAAGACGTAAAAGCAAACAGCCTGTAGAAAGACGTAAAAGCAAACAGCCTGTAGAAAGACGTAAAAGCAAACAGCCTGTAGAAAGACGTAAAAGCAAACAGCCTGCAGAAAGACGTAAAAGCAAACAGCCTGTAGAAAGACGTAAAAGCAAACAGCCTGCAGAAAGACGTAAAAGCAAACAGCCTGTAGAAAGACGTAAAAGCAAACAGCCTGCAGAAAGACGTAAAAGCAAACAGCCTGTAGAAAGACGTAAAAGCAAACAGCCTGCAGAAAGACGTAAAAGCAAACAGCCTGTAGAAAGACGTAAAAGCAAACAGCCTGTAGAAAGACGTAAAAGCAAACAGCCTGTAGAAAGACGTAAAAGCAAACAGCCTGTAGAAAGACGTAAAAGCAAACAGCCTGTAGAAAGACGTAAAAGCAAACAGCCTGTAGAAAGACGTAAAAGCAAACAGCCTGTAGAAAGACGTAAAAGCAAACAGCCTGTAGAAAGACGTAAAAGCAAACAGCCTGTAGAAAGACGTAAAAGCATACAGCCTGTAGAAAGACGTAAAAGCATACAGCCTGTAGAAAGACGTAAAAGCATACAGCCTGTAGAAAGACGTAAAAGCAAACAGCCTGTAGAAAGACGTTAAAGCAAACAGCCTGTAGAAAGACGTTAAAGCAAACAGCCTGTAAAACTTGTCCCTTTCAAAGAAAGTTGAACAAAAGAAAGTCAAAACCAAGACCTGTTTATTTCAAGATGCCTGGACACAGTGCGTTTAAAAGACTGGAGGTCAAGGGCAGAGGGAGACAGTGAGAAAGTTCCAGAGTTGACCAGTTACTTATGTACATGTAGGACTATGGGTACCAGTTAACTCTTTCAGAAGATAAGTGAGTGTGTAGCTGGACGGGTGCTGATTGTCCACTGATATCAGAAGCATTAAAATATAAAAGGTAA
Source organism: Coenobita brevimanus (assembly GCF_032717465.1). Classification (NCBI taxonomy): domain Eukaryota; kingdom Metazoa; phylum Arthropoda; class Malacostraca; order Decapoda; family Coenobitidae; genus Coenobita; species Coenobita brevimanus. The sequence goes on along the minus strand of NC_136954.1, from coordinate 68,430,748 downwards.
AAAAAAAAAAAATAGTATCAACAACGAGGTAACACAAATATTAATATACCTAAAAGCAAGAAGACCAAACTAGCCTGAATACCCCTCAAATATCAGCTGTCAAAATAGCTTTAACAAAAAAAAAAGTCCAAATGAAAATATAAATTAGGAAAAAACTTACTATCAGTGAACAAAAACAATGTCTAACAATAACTGATCAACTGATATATATATATATATATATATATATATATATATATATATATATATATATATATATATATATATATATATATATATATATATATACACACACACACACACAGTAAAACAAAATATAAATGAGTCAGATCCTCAAATACCGGTACTCACAAAAAATCCATTTAACATCATAAATTATTTTTAAAAATTAATTATTAAGCTAAATATCTGTTAGCTTAAGTCATAGAAGAATCTCGTGACTAGTAAAACACACACACACACACACACACACACACACACACACACACACACATGCACGCAAGCACGCACACACGCCCTGGCAGTATCTCACGCCATTCGCACCAGCAACACGTTAGTACCAGTTAGTGCAAGAACTGATCGATATAAGCACAGCCCTATTCCGTCCAATGCCCGAATGATCAACCAACACTAGCTAACAACCACTACCAATTATTTTTGTTGTTGTCAACCTAGTTATTATCACTTACTCTGTACATTTGGCTATTACATTTGCTTTGAGGCAGTGCTCGCCTTTTAACTAATGTTACTTTTTAATTCTTTTATGTATATTTTCAAGTCATAGGGCTGCTTTGCCTTAAATAAACCGTGAATTATTATTATTATTATTATTGTTATTATTATTATTATTATTATTATACAGAGAGAGAGAGAGAGAGAGAGAGAGAGAGACGGGGGTGGCAACACGCAAAGATAAGGGTTCACATTCTCGCTTGCAAACTTCGCACAGCATTTCTTCCTGAGTCGTATGTTTTTTTTGCTTACGACGCCTTTATATAGTCTTTTATGTTCCTTCTTTTTCTTACCCACAGTTTTCATCAGTAACACACTACAGGATATTCACCCCTTCAAGCCGAAAACCTCTTCCTGATTCTTACTATTTTCTGAAGCCCTTCTTCAGCTTAGCACAAACTTACCGCAATGGAGAAGTTGCATATTGTCTTCACTGATTTTTTTTTACGAGCAGAAATGCGTCTTAACTTGAATAAAATCGTCTGGAGATACCAAGAATAAAATATGAAAGTTCGTCATCAGACTGAAGGAGTTGAGAGGCATACGAAAAAATAAATAACCAAGGAAGAGGTGTTACGGAGCCTCCCTGTGCCAAGAAGACCATGGTGTAAGATAAACACAGACTGTCAATTAGTGTCGCGCGCAAATGACTTCCATGACGATAATACATCAACCTCAATACCACACACACACACACACACACACACACACACACACACACCACCACCACCACCACAATCACCACCACCACTAGCACAACCACCACCATCACCACCACCACTGTCACCACGATCCATCAGCTAAACACAGGCCACAAAAAATCTGAATATAATTAAAGAATCTACAAAAACAAAACAAATCCACAGAGTTCAATCATTCGATGACAGAAAAAAAAAAAATCGCAGAAACACCAGAAAAAAATCATCAAACTCAAATGACATCAACTGCAATTCGAAAACGCTACACACGTTCAAAACACAAAAGGATAATTATTAAAAAAAAAAAAAAAAAACTTATTCAGCTACTGGTATCAATGATTAAAAAAACAGTAAGAGCCACTACCATATAACCCCTTCTGAGGTGTAGGGGGCCGAGGCTAGGCTACCTTAGTTCAGCATATTTAAGGGTAGATGACCAGTCTACTCCCCCTGGTGGCACTACATGACTGAAAAGCGTCCAGTCAGCCTCCAGGGGACTGAACCTGTGCAAGGCCATCTCTCCGGCTGGGGCGTTCTGACCACTAAACTACCAAGTGCCTCAGTGGATAATTATGACACTCCTAGGTAACAAGCGAAAACAAAGAAAAGTTAGTTAAGCAAATGACCTCTATGGCGATAAAAAACCAACTCAACGATAACACACACACACGCACACACCAGTACAAATAATCCAAAATAAATACATAAACATCAAAGAATAAATAAAACATACCCACCTAAATATAAATATGAAAAGATAAATATGACTTTAAACTGCGAGCTAAAAAAAAAAAAAATAGCCTAATCAACAAAACTCAAGCTACCAAAATGGAAAAATAAAAAAAAGTCTCTCCATCAACGTCAGGTGCAAAGGCCCATGATGACGATAAAACACGAACCCCCAATACAATGCACGCACACACACGCACACACACACACACACACACACACACACACACACACACACACACACATACACACATACACATACTTACTTCACACACACACACACACACACACACACACACAAACACATACACATACTTACTTCACACACACACACCAGCCATATCACGGCCTGTTGTCACCTGATGGAACTGGGTCACTCCCCAACCTTGAATACTATTAGGTCGTGGTTATATGAAGTTCACTGTCTCAGGAGATGGGAATGAATCTCCTTGGTTACTATCCAAATAAGCAATTCAATCTGACTACACTGAGCTGAAAGGAGTTAGGATTCTTTTTTTTTTTTAAGACTAAGTGCGCTAAACCTGCAGACATAAAACTCACATGAATATCCAATTTGATAAATGATAATAAATAAATAAATATCTCAACACAGGAGCATAAGAAGATCCTTGAAAAATGTGAATAATTCAATAATCGACGGCAAAAATGGAATTACTAATAAAAAAAATGAAAGTACGCACAAAATGAACACCCATAAGGAAAACAATGAAAAAATATATATATCACAAAAAAGAAAAAAAAAAAACAGCGTAAAGATAGAAATGACGTTCATCGCGGTAATAAATCATCTCTCACACACACACACACACACACACACACACACACACACACACACACACACACACACATTACCAGGAAGTCACACACGCCAACAGAGAAGGCGGGAAACAATTCAAGCGCACAAATGATCCTAAAAGGCCCCTCCCCTCGAAGGTGCACCAGACAAACCAAGCGTCACCCTATAACCAAACCTCTTCACCCTCATGATTTCATTTCTATTTCTCCCTTGCATCTCATGTACCTCTTGCTGCCACCATACGATTTTATTCAGGAACTCTTGTAGCGAGGTTAAAGTAGGCTATATCTATCTGGCTGTATCTATTTTAACTCCAGTTGAAAAAAAGTCTCCCCTAAGTTGAATAAATCCGCCTGGTTGGCTTGACTATAATGCAAAATACGTCATTATAGTGATGGCGTTGATTCTTGCACTCCTGGAACTTTTCTCTGATGAATAAAATCCTCTGTTTCTAACCTGAGTTGGATACCTAAACCGCCACCGCCAGACGATTATTCTTATGAAGAAACCCTCACCGTACAGAGGGTTAGATACTGCAAAAAAAATAGATAGAAGGTCAGATAGATACGGACAGACAGCGACAGGCAGACAGATAGATACAGAACGATGGATGTAGACATAGACAGACAGATAAAAAGACAGATAAACAGGATGATATAGATAGATATAGACACTGAGACGGACGGACAGACAGACACAGATGGATATAGACAGACAGGGACAGGTAGACACAGATAGATGGATAGATTACTTTTTAATTCCCGCACTCCTGGCACTTTTATTAAGCTGACAGAAAACCTCTAGCGGTAAAGGGGTTGATGAAGGTTATACCTAACCTCTTCAGTTCGAACAGCCTCTCCCCAGCTGAATAAAATCGTCTGGTGGCAGCAACAACCACAGAATATATATATAAAAATGCGTCATCGGAGTGAATCGAGTTGAAATCGTCACCCCTAAACACCTTCCACCGAGTGCCTTATTTCCTTCTCGCTGCTACCAGACGACTTTATTCATCTTGAGAGCTTTAGTAGTGAGTGGAGCCCTAGATGAATAAAACCGTCTGGATATGACAAGAATATAATGGACGAATCTGGCCTTTGGTTCCTTCTTCCTTGCGTTAAAAAAAAATGGGTCAGAGAATTAATGGGGTTAACTACATGCGGTAATTCCGGGTGGTTAAAGGTTAATGATACTGCCATTAAGGTAATCAGTGGCGTAACAAATAATAACAATATGTGTTTACTGAAAGAGCACATATAGCAGAGTTTTTCTAAGACTAATGTATAGACAGACATTTATACGGACAGAGAGACAGACAGACAAAGATATAGATAGACAGATAGACATATAGATAGACAGAGACAGACAGAGGGACAGGCAAGCAGACAGAAAGACGGATAGATGAACAGACAGACAGTTAGACAGGCACAGACAGATAGAGACATATCTATTCGCAAAAAAAGAAAGAAAAAAAAAAAAGAGCATAGTTTACAGTTCACTATATTCCAGCCATAATACATTAACCCCTTAAGCTCGAGGACGTAATTTTCGCCTTCTTCCTGTTCCCATCAAACGATTTTCCTCAGTTAAGAACCCCCTTGCAGTGACTGGGTTGACCTCTGCACTCCGATGACTTACTTTCAACTGTTCATTCATTCTCACCTGACCAAGACCCTTAACCTGTTTTACCTTAATCTGACGGCCAGGTGTTGTCATACTGAAGGGCTGATTTGACTAGATATATATCCTTTTTACTCTAACTTGGCCTAAAATTGCCCTCTCTCCATCTATTAACATTATGATGTTAGTCACGATGAAGGGGAATGGAAAGGGTGCGGAGCTACACTACAGTCTTTTCCTGCCACTATGCACAGTAATATAAACTACAAAAGGGCGAAAATCTGAGCCAGGTTGGAATAAGAGGAGCATAGTATCCACGGCCATCCACTCCTACCTCATAACTAAGACTCAGGGAATCTCACGCCACACACTCAACTCGTGGACATAGCCTAGTTCCTTCAGGCGAAAGGCACGTGGAGTGTGCTTAGTTGTGATATTCTTAGGCAATTTTGATTTGGCTTAGACACTTTGTACAGAAGGAATTACCGTAATGAAGGCTACATCCAACCCAGCCAGTTAATACGGTGAATCATCATCATCATAAGCTTAATAAAATCGTCTGGAAATAGTAGGAATGAAACGAAAATTAGGTCATCGGACTGAAGAGATTAATAGAACGGAACATCTGCCCCGCCCCCATACAGAAACATTCCTTCGTTAGAGAAAAAATCGTCTGGAGAAAACAATGACTTAAGACGTCACCGTATCGAAGCTGTTACTATTATAATAATACGGTAGTAGTAGTAGTAGTAGTACCGGTAGTATAGTAGTAGTAGTAGTAGTAGTAGTGGTGGTAGTAGTAGTAGTAGCAGTAGTAGTAGTAGTAGTAGTAGTAGTAGTAGTAGTAGTAGTAGTAGCAGTAGTAGTAGTAGTAGTAATAATAACACTAAGGTCGAATTTCTCATCGCTTTGGAGATTTCGTAACGTCTCTTCCTTTGAGATCTAGCCTACCGGTGCTTTGCGATTAGGCTACGGTACACCTTTTTCATAGTCTTGCACGTTACTGAAGCAAACAATATAGATAGCAGAAAGGCTATACCGTATATAAATTACAAAAATAAATACAAAGTAGAAAAAGCACAACAAAATCAAAAAGAAAAAGAGTGCTAAAGAAGTTTCCATGCCACAATCATTACCTCGCCCTGACGGAGTCCGGCGAGTTTCTTTGTTTCATTGTTTGTTAGAAACACTACGGAAAAATGGCTGAATGAAATTACACAAAGCCTTCAGGATATGTGGGCGCTGGTTTCAACACGAACTGATTTAACTGTGGCGGCAATGTCTTCAGGTTTGAAAGGTGAAACGCAAGGTCATGTAGTTTCACCGGGCCAGTTCTTGATTGTGAAATTAGTTGCGTCATTACCGTAGACTTTATTACGAGTTTCATAGGGCAGTTGAAAATGAAGTTACTTGCAACTTTAATTGTTTACTGACACTGAATGGCAGCAACGAATCAGCATTTACCGGCACTAAAATAACTACTGTCGGGCAAGGTATGCTGTGCCCGGCACCACTTCTTTAGTACTGTATCTTAGAATGTACAGAACAAGATAGAAGTCAGGAGTGAGAGCAGTGGAAATGAGTTATCTGAGAGGTGCAGGTTGGATTACCAGAAGAGACTGACAAACGAATAAGGACGTGAAACAGCGTTGTGGTGTTGATGTGGATGTGACTGAAATCTGTAGGAGAAAATTATACGCTGAGATGGTCTGGCCACGTAGAGAGGATGAAGAATGAGTGACTGGATAGAAGAGGGTATGGGAGTGAGGTGGGGGAAAGGAGAGGGAAGGGGAGGCCACGGATTTGATGAAGGGATGAGTTGGAGAAGTCTACGCCACAGAGGGATGATCTGAAGAGCAGGCAGCCCGATGACGGACATTCACCTGGATATCCCGAAACTGAATTTTTACACACACACACACACACACACACACACACACACACACACACACACACTGATCCCTACCGAAAAGCCGACAAGATACACGAGTCCAATGCATGTCCGTAAACCGGTTCAAACTGTCCCGGGGAATCGTCAACGGCTGTAGACAGAGCATAAACCGATAATTACGTGTGGTTACGGTACAGACGGGTTCAATAAAGTAAGGAATTGGTCATTTTATACACAGCGTGGTAAACCAGGCGATCTGATTTCAGGAGAACGTTTTGGACGCCACTGGGACTTCGTTGCTTATGAAATCGGACGTGCAGCTGCATTTTTTGGGTGTGATATCCGGCCGTAAGTGCACTAACAAGAGGCCTTGTGTGTGTGTGTGTGTGTGTGTGTGTGTGTGTGTGTGTGTGTGTGTGTGTGTGTGTGTGTGTGTATATCGGCTTACACACACACACACACACACACACACACACACACACCTTTATCTTATTACCTAAATAGGCTTTTTTTTTTTTTTACAGGCTGACTAATATTCGAAAAACCTTGATTACCCAAATAAATAAACGGACCATATTTGTCAGTATATCTGAATTTCCAAATACTACCGTACCAAATATTTGTTCAGTTATACAGAGCAAACTATGCAGGAATGAAAAAGGTTCGGCATGCAGTTACTGAGCTTTCCCAATGCAATCTAATATCACAATTAGCTTTAAATACCACTGGTGAATAATTATAAATAACCAATACCTTACCTAATAAGTATTTTTCCTTGCTGAATGGTCCTCTTGATTCATAACTTGGTCTGACACATCACAGTTTATCACTCGTAAATATTCTCATTCGGCTGACAAATTCATGATGGTCAAGGTCTCATGTCTTCATTTTTTTCTTAAACGGTTGTATTCCTCAGAATCAAGGTATATGAACACTTACTTTAGTTAGTGGTTTTAGGTTCTACTTCAGAGTACTTGGAAACTTCTGTTAACTGGCTTTATGGAAGTTTTAGATCATCAGTGTTGCTACGGACGTATGTTTTGGATTCCTGTCCGCTGTATTTGTATTCTTTCATTACGTACTCTTGAATTCCCCTTCCTTAACCGTTCTTCAATCCTCCGTACGCTTTGAATTCTTGTCAGGGCTGAATTTACCCTTCATAAAAGCTGCATTTTAATGTCACGACTTGCATATGGTACCGATTTTTCGCCTCCTATTGAACAGTCGCAAAAAATTTGGCGTTTCATTTGGCTCATGGGTGAAGTCCTTGGATTCCCACCTTTTGTATCATTCACATATGGTTTTGTACTCATTCCAGTGTTTGTATTCCTCTCTTATAACACCACAACACACAAAACCTTACCCCTGACTCACTAGCTTAGCTGACCACCACGCTTCGTCGAACACATACCTTGCAAGTCACCGCCCAAAATTATCTGTACACCATTTTTCAAGCGCAGTACCTTTTTTTTTCTTCTTCTAATACTCTGGTACTTATTTCACCACTGTATTTACCCCCCCAGATTTTAAGGCATTTGGGGTACGGTCATTGATGCTGTTATCTTTTTTTTTTTTTTCCCTGACGTAAAAAAAAAAAAATATTAGTGGTAATTTCACGATATACCGTTTCCTTCAACAATCACAAATGTTTCTGCTTAAGAAAAGGAATAAAGAAATATGTTAGCAGGAATGAGGGAGACTATGATGTCAATTAAAAAAGAAAAAAAAGTGCAATAGAGCGAAAATAAATAAAACACTGGAATGCTGATGAACACCAACAAAATACTTATGACAAACAGGCTAATGAAAAGTTAGTACAAAAAAAATGGTACCGGTACGTTAGGAAAAGGTGAAAATCTAGTAATACTTATGAAAGACCAAGAAACATAATGGAAAGATGCTATAAATTGAAATGTTGAAAAAAAAAAAAGGAAACTGATGAAATAGTATATAAAATGGAACGCTGACGTAAAAGAAAGGAATATTGATGGATAATAAAACGCAAAATACATATTCCAGTAAGAAATGATGAAAAATAAGAAGACGGTGATTTTAAAATCATGAATTCAAAGAAGGAATGGAAAGCAGTTGAAAATAATAACACTAAAAAATAATGAAACGCCTGGAAAATCAAATGGACTTTTAACAAAATAAAAAAAAAAAGATGAATACTGACGAAAAATACTGAAAATCCTAAAGAAATAACAAAAGGGCGAGAAAAATATAAAGAATGCTGATGAAAAATTATGCAAAGCGAATGAGTACGTGAATCAAGAATGAAAAGTGTGAATTCTGAGTGAATGAGTGACGGCAGAAATAGTAACAGCAGCAAATTAACAGCAGTATCAGTGAATGAGCTGAGTGAATGAGTAGAAATTACAGTGCATTAATGAGTTTGGAGGGTGAAGTGCTTGAAAGGGTACAACAAGAAAGAGAGGTTGCTGGTTCCTTGAAGGCAGTGATCAGAAACAGGGAAGTGAGCATGGGGGTGAAAAATTTATTACATGACAGTATTGTGATGTCAACTCTAACGTATGGAAGTGAAGCCTGGACGTTGTTGGAGAGACACAAGAGTGATAGCAGTGAAAATGAGTTATTTGAGAGGAGCCAGTGGGGTCACATGGAGACAGACTGACAATGAGGATGTGAAAAAGCGCTGTGGTGTGGATGTGATAGGAAGCGTTAGGAGAAACACACTGAGGTGGTTTGGCCATGTGGAGAGGATGGAGAGTGAGAGACTGACAAGGAGAGTATGTGTATGTGAGTGCGGTGGAGGGGGAGAGAGGGGGCGGGGGAAGGACGAGGATGAAATGGAGGGATGGAGTGGAGAGGTATACCGTACCAGAGAGGGGTGTGTGAACTGGGAGCAAGGCAGTGAAATGGCGGGGGACAGGGTGACGTGAAGGCGATTTGTCTGCGGCCACCCCGTATGGGATTAAGGCGTCTGACAATAGAGATAGACAGATAGAATGAGTTAAACAGTGCATTCACCTGAGTCGGCGAAGTGAACGTGAATGACCAAGAAGTGAAAGCGTGATTGTGGGATAAGTGCAAATTAATGAACGAAGACTGAGTGGATGTTGAATGAATGTAGTAATGAATGAGGATGACTGGGTGAATATGGATGTGTTAATAGTACCGGTAGTATGAGTGAATGATTCTAATGAATGAATGGCTACAAACCCCTCTGAAAGGGTGCATAAAGATAAATAAAAAGCAACATGAATGAAATGTACTCGAATGACGATGAAGCCAGTGAGTACGGAGTGAGTGTGAGTGAATGAATAGGTGACGATTGAGTGCAAGGGGATCAGTGAATACAGATGAAACTGAGGGACAGTGAGAGGGTGATCAAAGACGAAATAATGACAAGCTAATGATCAATAGGTCAAGCGAGTGAGTGAGTGAGTGAGTGAGGGAAGCACCACCACCTAGCGCGACAGCCTGTGTTATACTGCGGGAGACTCGCTCTACACCTTACTTATCCAGCAACCTGCACACGCACATCAACACTGGTACGCACGTGCACATTTTTGACAGTCGCATACATGAGGGCTACACTCATACGTACACACAATAGACATTTGCACACACATACATGCAGACACATCCACACAAACTCACATGCACACAGATACAAGCACCTCTTAAACACACACACACACACACACACCTATTTACGTACAACAGCTATCCACAGAACGAATATATTAGCTGCAGTAAGTCCAAGTCAAGAGGGGAATATTTATCATTTACTCTTGCTTCAGTATCTCCGGACGATATTTGTGTAGTTTAACTCCTCTGTTAGGGGACATCATTTATAATTTATTCTTTATTTTATCATTCTCCCCAAACGATTTCATTCGGCTGAGGGGCTTTCGGTATGAGGGGTTAAATATCTCCTTCAATAGCCCCCTCACTAATAATGATACACTCTTCAGCTGTATAAAATTGCCCGGAGGCAGCAAGAACAAAGCTTGAATATACGTTATCGGATGTGTGTGTGTGTGTGTGTGTGTGTGTGTGTGTGTGTGTGTGTGTGTGTGTGTGTGTGTGTGTGTGTGTGTGTGTGTGTGAGAGAGAGAGAGAGAGAGAGAGAGAGAGAGAGCAGTCAAATTTCCGGCCCATACACTAGTTGGTGGGCACTCTTCCCCCACTAGGATGCTTCCCAGAGTTGAACCCCTTCAGTATGATTTTTTCTTAATTATTACTAATGTTAGACGATATTCACCTTAGTAAAGATCTCCTGGTAGCTGCTGAAGACGTTAGCTCATGTTACAAGAATCTCTCCTGGGCTGATTAAAAGCGTAGGCCTAAGAAGAAAGCAGGGATAAAATGTGCCATCGGACTGAAAGGATTAATAATATCGCCGGAAGGTATGAAGTTGAACAGTCGTTGCGAAGTAAACCTGTATCATTTGTAATACTTCAGGGGCAATAAAAATATGCTAGGAAAGATGCCGTACAAGTAAACACTTTAATCCTCTGATTGCAATAAGCTCTATCCAGGATCGAACGAGTTCCTCAATAGCTCAACAACATCCCAGTAACGTTAAGTTTCTCAGTCACACCGTCCCTATTATTGTATTACAGATTAGTCCCGGTGGTTTTATTCAGCTACGAGTGAATCATACTGTCAGTCTATAAATGCCACCATTAACTCTCTTATACTGTCACGTCTTCTCTCGTAACATACAAAACAATACTTCAGCTACCGCCAGACGATTTCATCAACTGACTACCGCCAGACAGTTTCATCAAATAAGAGTCCTTGCAGCTTGTGAGTTATGAGAATAAATAACATTATGAGAAGGCACAGAACACACCTAAGTTACCGGTATGACGGCTATGGCTCCATCATTTTCTTCGAGCTGAACAGGCTTTGCCATGAGGACCAAGCTCTGCCCGTTAGCTTCCCTTAAGAATTTATGCAGATGTTTAAAAGTTTATGACAAAGACTGTCACCAAAGTAATTAATTTACGCCTAAGCCACCCAGATTCTACACAAGTATACTTGAACGGCCAAGCTGTTTGTTACCAAAACCTCTTTTAAAACAGCCACTGTGTGAGGTCATATAATAAAAATTACCATGAAATTTCATAAGATAATATGAATGTTCCTTGAGAATTCGATAATTCAATAATTCCAATTAATAGAGTAAGTTATATATCCTCTCAAATTTAATCTTCGTGAATGTGACCTGGAGGATAATCAAGAGAGGTCCTAAGTAGGCTCCTATAACCACGATATACTGTATATCGTGCCTATAACTGTCCTTAAGACTCTGCGGGGGAAGAGGGTACAAAGGGCTAATTTTCAATCAGCCCTTCGGTCAGTATGAAAAAATGAAAAATAAACAAATAAATAAACATCTAGGATTGTCTCTGGGAGAGTCCGACAATAATACCAAAGATAAGACAGAAGAATGCTGGTTTTAGGTCAAGTTTGGCATGGTCTGTGTGTAATATCAATATACAAGTCCAATACTTAAAAACTTCGAAACTAAGTACGGTAGTTGGATAAACTGCAGGTGAGCGCTCATTAACTAATAATTAAATTTTATGGCAGGTATTATCTTTTATAATTGCATAATTCATTTATGACACTGAATTTCTGCTGAAATAAGTGATATGTTAGGTTTGTTGTATTGGCGGTGGTGTTAGGGGGCAATTGGTCAATTCTGATCTGAAACCTGTTCGTCCCCAAATCATCCCGATTAGATTATATTTAAATTAGTCATATTAAGTTAGGTTACTAGGGAGAAACGATTAGGGACGGATGACCGTGGAGCTGAATCAACCTGACAGTTCAAAATGGATGACACTTGCCTTGGCTGGCGTGTTAAACTGATGGTCGTATTCTGAATATCTCAAAAATTGCGCGTTTTCGCAAGTTTCTATCACAATTATAATTACGCTATAGTTTATTGAGGAAAAAATTCAATTGTAAATATTATTTATGGGAGCACTCCTGCAGTTTCACCAAACATTTCCTCAACTTTTTAAAACCTATTACTCACCTGCGTAAGACTTTCACCCGACTTACAGCCCCAAACAAAATAAACTTACCATGCGTATGTAGAAGAAAGGTAGATCCAAATAATTTGCTTGTACAGGCAGAGCAGTGACTGCATCCGGTGTTACTCGGAGGTCAATATTCACATGCAGACTTGTTCCGTAGTGGTGAGCGTGCTGGTTCGCCGTATAATACCTGGCCATTATTCTCCCTATCTACACACTCTGGTACAGCCACACGCACGGCTATCAAATGGTCGCCATAGATCAACGAGAGGCACTTTAAATGAAACAATCATACCCTCATGGCACAAACGACCGTGTTGTTGTCGCTGACTTTGGAGGTTTCGTAGTATCTTCTTCAGTTATTTGTTTTGCCTAATAAACCATAATATCGCCAAGTTACTTATACAACTGTGTCAATATAAAAGATACAAGTAACATACTAGTGAATATGCAAACTGAAATCGATAGTCTCCAACACAGATTCTCCTAAGCCGAAAGTATAGCAAGGTGACGTACAAGACTTCATGCAGTTGTAATACTCTTCCTCTATGATTTATTTATTACAGCTTAATATTTATTTGTTACACTTTCTTTTTCAATATCGACTTACAATATCATACAAGAGCCGAATCCACGTTGAAACTGAGGCCTTGTCCAAGGCCTTAACTTGCTCCTCTTTGCTGTTTAGTCTGCTACGTCTAGTATCTTCTTTTATGTCAGTGATGAAAGCTATATTCAAATTAGATAATACGAGGATATATGTACAAAATATATTGTTTATGAATGGATGTTACAAAGTCCAAACGAAAGCTATTAAATAAGTCTGCTCAACTTGGAAAATCATGATCTCAGAACGAAGTTACTTTACGAACTTTTCGTATAATTTTTCTTTTTCACCGGCGAAGTAATGCTGCAGGCTGTTGGAAACGTATTTTTGGATATTAAACTGGCCTAGTTTAACCTGACAAGATTACTGTATAACTTAAACATATCACACTTTTTCACCATTCCCAACCAAAACACTTGTATTGCTTATGCAGGGATACGTGATTAGCTTAAACCCTAAAAACATTTCCCCGACCACCTAGAACATATTTAAAAACAGTACAAAAAAGCCGAGAAAGAAAAGTCCGAGAAGTAAATAGTGTAATAGCCTGTATTTCTACAATAATAATAATAGTAATGGTCATAAAAATGGAAATGATGATTATGATGATGAAGACAAGCATGATGATGATGATGATTATGATGAAGACAAGCATGATGATTATATCAAGAGTGCAAGTGACAATCCATCCATCCATCCATTGCCAGACGCCATGTATCCCAAATGGGGTGGCCAAGGGCTTAGAGTTAATTGTTTTACAGGGAGGGGCACTAATCCTCCACCAACCCCACTTGACACGTAGGGATGCCAACAGCATCTGGTGTTCCCAGGCGGTCACCCATCCAAGTACTAACCAGACCCAAGTGACAATCCACTTACTGAAATAACCAGTCTTAAATAATAGAGGAAGATACTCTAAAAATAAAAATATTTTTCAAAGTCTTTCAATAATATATTTCTCTATTGATGAAAATACAAAATAGCTTATATCCGGAGAATCATCTACCAAGCAATCGGTATATGCAAAAACTGTTTAAAGTTCAGACTTCTTTTAAGAATTTTTAAGAAAATTATTTAAAATAAAACCATGTCAAAGACGTAAGAAATATTCTCCCAGCCATGAACTCTTAATATAAGAGAGCTCTTGGTCGCTAGATCATAAAAAAGTAAATACTCACTTTCTACATTAAACTCGCACAGAAATATAGCATTAATGTAATTTCACCTGAGCTTAAACAGAGATTAGACTTAAATTTCATTCAATGAGGTTTAAGGGATTTAGCCCATTCATTAGTCACAGCTGCATCATATTTTTTCAACCTCCGGTGACTGCATTCTTGATTAGAGAAGCTCTCTAGAATTCAAGGGGCAAAAACAATGTTAATTAACCCCTCTTAACCTTTACAACAAGCTTCCCACAATAGTGGGGTTGGCAGAAATTGCAACATTTCCTAAACTGAATACAATCAGCTGAAAGTAGCACAAATAAAGCGATAAAAGACTGCCAAAGTGAAAGGATCATAGTTTGGAAATTAATCAGTACAGATTAGTGCAGTGTCAAACCAAATTTTTAAGCAATATTTTGTGGGCAATACAAACAGAGATCATCAAAGGGTGTTACAATAATTTTTCTGCAATATTCTGCAGACAATATAAAACACATAATGTAAAAAAAAGGGTGACGCACCAAATTTTCACCTATTATATATGACATAAAAAAACGTAGCACAGCACACATCTTCATGGTCTGAGTATATTCTTTTTTATAACCATAGGGCCATGTTAACACCAATCACCTCTAATGGGCAATGCTACATCATTTCACCTTTAATCAGTCCATCTCTACACCAATCTACATTACATTCATCAACCTCAACTGGGCCAATTTATATCAGTTCACCTTAACCCCTTCAATCCATTTCTTTTTCCTTCCTACTAGATGATTTTATTAAACTTAGGACTTCAAGTACAGATTGGGTTAACAAAGGCTTTACCTATCCTGTCCAGTCCACAAAGCCACTTTATATTACTCCACTTGTCCCTTCCTGTCAGCCATGGGTGGCACTCACATCGAGCTGGGATCGGTCCAGATTACCAGAGCTAACTCCACCTGAATCAGTACTACAAGACCACAGCAAGATTGGATCTGGGTCAGGAAGCTAATTCCATATTCTTTCCAGCTAGTCATTACTGTTACTTAACTACTCCCCTCTTCACTTTTTATAGTTTCAGCTATCTGCACCTTGTCTCCCCCTTTTAATCATTATTTTCATTTATACCCATCCTCTCCCCTTTCTAAAACCAGGACATGGTTGGACTTCACTAGAAATGGCCTCCCACATCGTATTAGCAAAACCAGTTCAACCAGAAAGAACCTAATGGGTTCCCAACCATTTACATTTTACATACAACTCACTACAGACAGTTACATTTCACTATGCAACAGGCTCATAGTTACTGTATGTAACTAACTGATTATGAACATGAGCTAATTATACTTATGAGCAGACTGGTAACATGTATAAATATTACTTCTGGAAACTTGTACAAATATTACTTAAGTGCAAACCCAGAATGCTTTGATTTTTCTGGTGTAATATAATGCAAACTAAATTTTAAAAATGTACTGTCTGATTTACTTCTAAATTTGCATACCATAACTGAAAACTACTGTCTTGAATGGGAACACCAAGGCACTTGGCATGTGCAGAAGATTTTTTTTTTTTTTTTTTTCTTTTTTTTTCTCTGAGAAATGGATAAATATTTCTAGTCACCCTGTAGCCCTGGCAAAGCTCAAATGTACTATTAAAGATGCATGTACCACAGGTTGTGAACCCCTGGCCTAGAGGTCATGATAACCTGAACTGGACGAACATGGATTTCCAGAACAAGAGATGAATATTATCATCAGAACTGAACTGAACTACATTTTCACTACCAAATTTCAGCTGTACTTAAACCACAGGATATACAAATATGGCCAGGTAAAAGTCACCTCATCCCACCCACACAACAAATATCATAGAGGATTAGCAATACAGTACTTCAGATTTACCAAAAAAAATCTTTCAGCACGAGTCAAAAACTGCATCACATGAGCTCTTTTGGCCTAAGGACATTTTCATTTACTTCTTGTTGCTACCTGATAAATGTATCTGGCTCTGGAAAGACTTTATGCACTTGATAGGTTTGATACTGCACAGCCTTCATTAACTCATTCACCTTGTTGAGGTTCTCTTCCAGATTTTATTCACCTCTGGAGGAACTATGAACTGGAAAATAAGCTATGGACTTCATTAACTCCTATACTACAAGGGGTTTCTGTCAAGTTGAATAAAATGATACAAATCAATATCAATAAAAATTTTAAACATACTTGGGTTGAAGAGGTTAACAGATCTTGACAAGCCATCACACTCATTGTCAATTACCAAGCAGTTATTTATTATTCTCTCTAACTTCCATAACTCTGCACTTCATTTTTTTTTTCTACATTTCTACAACTTTTAGAAAATATAACAGATGTGCTTTCTTTTGTTAAACTAAAGCTACCATAAATTAATATCAAATTTGAATAAAATTAGAAGGGAAGAAATTACTGTAGCTTACATATTAACCTCTTCAAAATGATAAATTTTTATACATTATTCTTACTACTTCCAGAAAATAAATATTCAGCTTAGGAGAGACATTCAAACTGGAGGGATTACTTATAACCTTCATGAACCCCTTCAATCCATTATATCTACTTTCCAGCTGAAAATAAGAATATGTCTGGCAATCAAAATATATATATTAAAAAGATGTCATCTTGAGGAGGTTATTTCTTTCACTACAGTGATGTCTTCTTTTATTTTATTCCTGCTCCAGATGACATTGGAGGAGTTTTATACGGCCATCAATAGAAGCCTCTATCAAGAGGGAAAACATCATCTCAAGGCAGCAAGAACAAACTAAATGAAAATAAGACACCATCATACTGAAGAAGTAAAGCAACACACAGGTCCATATTCTTAAGACACTCCCTAGCACCTCTTTCCTACCTACTTAGGCTATATCAATATGTGACATGTTAATATTGGGTTATTTATGCAAACGATATCCATCAAATACTTTGTAAAGCAGTGTTCCACATTTGCATGGGTCAGTTTCTTTCACATAATGATTCTTTCCAAACTACAGTTTCCCACAACATTTTAGTAATGTTCCCTAACCCTGACATCTCTTCTAAAAAAAGAAAATCAAGGTGCAACATGCAAAATAAATATGTAAGAAAGTGGTGCTACAGAGCTTCCTAAGCCATCAAGAACATGAACCAAGGAATGAGCAAAAGAACAGAACACACAGCACTGCAAATTATCCAATTACCACAGCAATAACACATCCATAACTTCCACACTTCCATTTACACCAAATGAGCACCTCCACACATTTCACCCAGATCCTGAGTCAGTAGCTAAAACATGTAACAAAGCACTTGTAACACTGTTCTCTGACTAAAAACAATATTAAGAGAGAAAAAAGTCAAAACCATTATCCAGTCTCACACTCTCTTAAAATGAACAAGTGTATTCTTAATCAACCTCTTAAGAATACATCTGGAAACAAATCAGAGAATCTCATAACTGCAATCCTCTGTCACATTATGTATTTCCATGTCCCTTGAAAAACTATGCAATTATAGCAAGTACAGTCAGGGACCAAAGTTCACCTAATATTTCACCACTTCTACTTTTCACAGGTCTTTGGTGGTATATCTTCCTATACCGACAGAGGCCTGGTATGTTACTCTGCCCATAGTTGACCCTTTGATATGCTGTATCAGGGTGAAATGTGACACACTGTACATGCCTTAGTGTGAAGCAGAACTGATAATATTACGATGGCTTATGACCCTGACTACACACACAGCTCTTCCTGGAACTGGCCAGCGAGTTTAAATTTGTAATGCAAATTATAAACGGAACTGCCAGGGTCAATGTTTATCATCACAGGCTAGGCAAGATACAGGATTTTCTTGCTTACTGGTATGTACTTACACCCTTCTGTACAATGACATCTATCATAATCCATTTCAGCCATCATCAGGTGATCTAATTCTCCTAATGATGGACACCTTATAGAGGTGGTGGTTAGAAACAGCCTTTTTTTATTCCTTCAATACAAGAGGTCTTTCCCCACCCATCCATGCATCATTCAGTCCTTTATTGCTCCACTGGGTGCATAATGGCCTGGAACTAAGCAACTCAGACCAGACACATAAGGCAAGAGTGACCAGTTACTCAAACCTGAGTTAATACAGTGGAGTCTCCTAAAACGCAGTCTTAAGAGACTGGGCACAGGCCACACTCTGACAATTTCGTGAGCTAGAAATACCTAATCTTATCGTTCCATTTTTGAAGGCTCCAACATGCTTGCATGTGTCAGTCTTGGTCACCTAATGGTGGCTCTCCCTGCTGCTTGATCTATGCCAGTCTCCCTGTTCAGTCCCTTAACCCTGAGGTCACACTTAATGATCTTGTTCCACGTCTTCTTTGGTCTACCCTTTGGGACCCCACCCCCAATATTAACGCTTCTCACTTTCTGCACCCAATTATCATCCCCCATCCTCTCCACATGCCCATACCACCTCAATCTACCGCTTCTCATCACAACACCAATACACTCCAGTCCCATCCAACCTCTCAACTCTTCCATCATAAACCCAGCCCCCCAGGCCTGGCACGCACGGACGCACTGCCTATCCACCTAATCATTGTCATTTCTGTACATCTGAACCTGTGAATATCCTCCTCCTTTACTACCCAGGTCTCATTATCATACAGTATTACACTCCTAACACATGCTAGATACGAAGATCCCTTAGCACGAAGGGATAGTCCTCTCAGTGTCAGGAAAGTCAACAGCTCCCGGAACTTCTTCCAACCGCTTCTCACCCTAGCCACAGAGCTAGCTCTAGCCCCACCTCCAGCACATAACATGTCTCCCAAATCATCAGCAACAACATCTCCCACAGGAGTCCATTTCTGAAGTCATGTGAGAGGGTTTCAAGTATCAAGATAAACCACCAGGGACTCAAACCTGACCCCTGATGCACACCAACATTCACAGAAAACTCATCACTCAAATTTGCATTCACCCTTACCTGAGTGTGGGCACCCACATACATGGCCATAACCAACCTAACCAGCCACTCCTCCATCCCAAGCTTTCTCACTGCCCACTTCACCACCTCTCTAGGGACTCTGTCAAAGGCTTTCTCCAAATCAACAAAAACAAAGTAAATTTCCCTTTTCTATCCTATACAAAATATACTGGACTTCCTACAAACATGCCACATCCACCCACCTCCTACTGAATGCCTCAGCGACTTCCCCCGCTCTACCCATAAAACTTCCTACATTCCATGAATCTTATGGGAAAAATTACTTATGAGTCTGTCATCTTGGAAAAATTGCCCCCCATACCCCCAAACCTCCATCATACTGGTCAAAATCTACATCAAACTGGTCACCAGCAAACAATGACAACCTGGAAAATAAATTAATTAAAGCATTTTAAATGGAAATGAATGGTAGGTGGGGACACTCACCATCCACCCACTCAATGTAGTGCTGCTCTTGGATGCCTGGCCTTTCCTTTTTTCCTTCCTGTTATGTATTTCTTTCCTTTTATTCTTCTTCCTTCTATCTACAGGTGACTCTACACTGGGTGACAAGCCAGATAGTTTCCTGTACACCAGGAAACCATTTACTACACTGTACAGTAACTATATTACCCACTAGACCTGGTGGTCTAGTGGGTAATTAAGGCACTCCAGTCAGATTGAGCCAATACAGGTTTATATCCAAGGTGAGGTTGGGGTTTATTACTCAAGTACTGTAAATGTCACTCAGGGATGAGAGAGGCCGGTCACTCTCATCTGGACCCATGGATTGCACAATCACCTTTTTTTCTCACCCCATGGTGTGCAAAAAATGAAGGAAATTTTTTTTTTTTTTTTTTTTTTTATTATAATCCTGAAGATAAACATCCGGGGCATCGTCTGGTGACAAAAAAAAATTATCTCATCTCTCTCCGTTTTTGCGCAGGGCCATGCGTGAGTCTATGTAGGGGAGTAGTGAAAAATGAAAATGAAAAAAAAAATTGTTTTGGTTTATTATAAACTTGAAGATAAACATCCAGGGCATCATCAGGTGAAAAGAAAAAATCTCTCTCTCTGTCTTTGCATAGCGCCTTGGGTAATTTTGCGTGGGGGTCGAGTTGTTTACAGTGATGCATGGCCAGCACAGCCTGAGCTGTGGCTCGCAACGCGACGCTACCCAGCCTGAGCTGTGGCTCGCAATCCACAGGTTAAATGCTAAGACCAATTTGCTTAGTCCCTGGCTCCTACACGCCTCATGGGACAACACTGGATTAGATGATGAATGGATGAACAACATTGTAAGATTCTTACCTGACTCTGACTGATGACACTGCATGAGTGGATGGGGAAGGAGGGAGGAGTTCGCGACTATCAGGTCGTATTTATTTTCGACCGTGATCCAGTTAGGCTGAAGACATTTAGGCCATTTCTAACCTATATTTTGGCCATAAGGCAATTCGGCCATTTGCCACTTTAGGCCACTACAGCCAAACTGGCTTACAACCAAAATGACTGTGGCACGGGGGAAGGGGTTCCAAGGCTTGAGGCGAACTATGGCCTCTCAGCACGAAGTGAGTGTGCAGCTGCCTCATGCTGCCGCCTCTACGCTGCTTCCTCCTCATTAACCTCCTTCAGCAACCCCTCAAAGTTTAGTCTGGAGGCAACGGAAGCGGTGTCGTTGTCGCCCTCAGCTGCCTCTGTGTCATTGTAAGTCATTAATTCATTGAGCTTACCAAACAGGCACGGCCTTTCCATATTTTCTATTGAAATGAGTCTTTCACAGGCCACTTTTTATTATTCCTGGATTTCCACTGCTACTGGGCAGTATTATAAACATACCTCTGAAAGTTATAAATGAGGATTTACAATGCGTGATACACTGACACATCCAGTCAGCCTGGTGGTTGGTAAACTGATATTGTAAACTGTTGCATGATGTTGCCATGTACTATGAATTCGCTGTTCAGAAATGCGCGATTTAGGAGATTCCATTGTATTACCCATGCAACCCTCAGATTTAAATCCTTATGGATCACATCCCATTGTATACTCTGTTTTTTTTATTGAGGCGAAGATGCACTCGACTGGTTGGTGATGACTGGCTGAATGCAACATGACCGAATAATATTTACTAACCTAAATTTCCCCCTCAGATATATACTGTCAATTAATAATGCTAAAGAATACACAGATTATAAAGTAATGTTGCATTCAGCCAATCATCACCAATCTGTCAAGTGCATCTTTGCCTCGACAGAAAAAACTGAGTATAGTACCTTAAATCACTGACCATCAGATATCCATATGATGGTTATATGGTTACCTCCCAACATGGTAAATGGTTTCTTGGGTTACAGGAAACACTTTAGTTTGTCATTCAGTGAAGTCACCTGAGCAGAGCACTACGTCAATTTCTTTCCTATGGTGCACAAAATAAGAGATGTCATGATACTGAGGGTGTTATTCATGGTTACCTCCACACTATATTGACCAATTACCTAAAATTAATGTTTTAACTGCTCTCTTGAATTTCCTTCTATCAGAATCACCTTTAATCAAATGGTTCTACTTATTTCACATTCATAACTTCATACTAACAGAAAACTTATTCAACATTCATCATATATTGTTACATGCTCATACTTAAGTCCATTTAAATACACACAGCATATTAATAATGTCAGATAAGTTCACAATTAACCAGTTTCTCCATTTCTCACTAGCCTGAATATATCATTCAACCCTTCACTGGTATTCAATACCATTACTTTAGTTAGTGCACCTGGATAATTTTATGCAGGCTAAAACCAGGAGACTGTTCAACTGTGAGAAATCCAAGCAGTTAAAAGCTTCAAAAACCATTGCAATTAGCCCTTTTTTTTGCTACTGGTGCACCTAGGAACCTTAATTAGACTAACACCATATGATTTCATTCAGCTGAAATGAAGCCTTTCAATCAAAGGGTAAAAAAAAATTATGTAATATTTGACACAATATTCTGTTTAATATCCAATAATTTCAATCTTCACTCTTACTCTTCCACTCACATTAGTCCTCATGAATTTACTCCTCATTCCATCATGTTTATCGCTCAAATTATTCACCCTTTCCCTCACTAGTATTTCAAGATTTCTACCTCATCTCATTTAACCCAATCTTCAATTTTATTTTCACTTTTTCAATCTATCTCATTCTCTTCCATTTCCATTATGTTCCATTATCTCACTCAAGATTTCTTCTCCTTCTTGTTTTAATAATCTTAGCTCTTACTCTTCCATTTCTGTCAGTCCCTAGCATCCCACTCTTTATTCCTTCTTCTTTTCACTTAACTATTCGCTTTTTGCTTTTACACTTTCACTTCCATTACTCACCAATTCCCTACTCCTTATACTAATTCACATGCCTACTCAATCATCCTACAATTTACTCTTCTTCTTCTTCTTCTTCTTCTTTATCATCCTTATTGTCCTCTCCTTCACTGCCCACATCAATGTCTCCCATGCCCACTTCCTCCTCCTCTTCATCATCATCTCCGGCCACCTCCCTGTTTTCCTCCTCAGCCTTCTCCAGCTGGCGTGCTAGGTCTGCTTCCTCCACATCTGTCACAATCTGGAGAGGGGGAAGTGGAAAGGTCAGGCCATGAGAGGTCTGATACACATGAGGTGCCTGGTGCTGAATAACTATATAACTACTGCTCTCTCTCTCTCTCTCTATATATATATATATATACTGTACAGATATATATATATATATATATATATATATATATATATATATATATATATATATATATATATATATATATACTGTACAGATATATATATACTGTACATATATATATATATATATATATATATATATATATAGATAGATACTGTTTATATATACAGTACCCTCGCGTCCAACACGCGTTTGCAGCACAATTTGCGTCCAGCACGGAGAGCAAAAAATTAGTTTGATTTAATATGATTTAATTACTGTAACATGGGTGTGTTAGCATAACACGAACGGAGCTCCAAGAAGTGGGCAAAATCCGCAGACTTCGCCCCGGTCCAACACGGTCATACTAAACGTTCCTGTGATGCTGACAGCCAATCAAAACTTCTGATCAAGTAGCCTCCCCCAACCACTATCGTGACGTGATCGTGATGTCGCCCAATTAAAAACGCTTCTGCTCTCACGTGATGTTTTGTTTAAATTTCTCCCGCCACAGTGCCAGTCAGTTAGCCTTCTGAGAACCCCAAGAAGTGGTGGCACCTCCCTCGGGCCACCAAGCTAGAAATCATTGAGAGGAAGAAGAAAGAGGAGAGGAATGTGGACATCGCCAAGGCCTACAACGTGAATGAAGCCAGCGAGAGGACCATAATAAAAAACCAAGACAAGATCCTGGCAGCAGTGAAGGCTTACGGAGGCGGGCCACTTGACTCCAAGTGCAGGTCTACTGACCCAGCAATCATCATAATGGAGTGGTACCTCAGTATGTACGTAAGGAGGAAGGAGGCAGAGGGTGTTCTGTAGATCCTAAAAGGTTAATCATTCATAGTACAGTACCATTTATTAAAATTACAGTAGTACCAATATATGTACAGGATTATGGTAGGTATTTAGGGTGAGTTTTCCTAGGGTTGCTGATATAATTCATTTTTCCTCATAAGCTCTGTTGTTTGTCCAACACGGGACCCGTGCATGACAATATTACCGTGTTGGATGCAAGGGTACTGTATGTATGTATATTCATTCATTGCCAGACGCCATGTATCCCGGACGGGGTGGCCAAGGGCTTAGAGTTAATTGTTTTACAGGGAGGGGCACTAATCCTCCACCAACCCCACTTGACACGTAGGGATGCCACAGCATCTGGTGTTCCCAGGCGGTCACCCATCCAAGTACTAACCAGACCCAACGTTGCTTGTATATATAATATATATATATATATATATATATATATATATTGATCTTTCATTCATCTCAGTATAGTATTGCCCAGGGCTAGCCTTCTCAGTTTTGACAGTCAAGGCAAGGATGGCCTGTTGACTGTCCATATGCAGCATTAAGTTGAACAATAAACCCCAACCATCCCTTGATGTTAACCCTTATAGGCCAAATCCAGTTGGAATGCCAGCTGGTGTAGCTTGCTGATGCCATAAGGCCCTGTGCTTATAGAGTTCTTTGTTTTCTTGATAATGTTACATGTTTGTTCTGGAGTGAAGAGGGCTATGTTGTGGTCAAGTGGAAAGAACTGTGTATGCTAAGAAGACCGTTTTTCAGACCCAGTGTGTGTTGTGTAAGGTGACCAATGTTTACATAATGATCCACAAGTAAACCTGATTTTTCTCTGTAAAAAGGGATATGTTGGGTGTTGGAGTGGTCTTGGAGGTGCCTGTTTATGATTCAATTGTTGTTGATAAACCCAAGTCTGTCTTTCCAACCCAGCCTGTCTGGCCAAGCATACCCATCAACTACAGGCAAGAAACCACCCCAGCAGTGCTGACCTGTGCAGTGAATTGATGTTCCTTTGCAGTCAACAATGAAGTGTAGGGATAAGTGTGGAGGTTTGGTTCCTGGATGAATGTCACATTTTCATTTCTCCACCCTGTTAGCAGGGGCACCATAGTAGGCTCCACTCCACCCAAATTTGGGTTATATGGTAACCACATGGCATCATAAATGGTTTCCTGGGTTATAGACAATCATTAGCTTTGTCACTCAGTATAGAGCCACCTGGGACGGAAAGAATAAAAAGTGGTAGAATGGAAAGGGAGAACTAAGAATAAAGGAAGGCAGACACAGAAAACAGAATAGTAAACATAAAGAAGTAGGCAGCACTACATCAGGTGAGTGGATGATGGGCATCCCCACCTACCAACTCATGATTCAGTGATACTACTACGTGTTTTGCAAGGCTGTGAAAGATCTGTGAAGTGGCTGAGTGTTGTTACAAAGGCTTTCCAGTTTTGTGTACTCTCTGCATTAATTATATTGACAATTTTTATGTTTAACTGCTGAAACCTTGAAATGGTGTCTTGTGTGTGTGAGAGACAGAAGTTGTACTTGACTGAGCTGCAATGTTTTATGAGGTGTGCAATGTCTGGTGTAGAGATGAGTCGTGGTATCTTCTGCTGCTTCATGGAACATGGTGCTTGTCTGTGTCAGTAAGATGTTGTTAGATTTCAAAGTGGGCCTCTCAGTGTTGGTGATGATACACCAGTGAAACATGTGGGTTAAAGACTGTTAAAGAATTCTCAAAATGAGGCTGGCATTGGTACAGCTGAATTTTTGTGGACTGGAAGCTACACCAAATGCCAATGCCAGCTTAATTACTTCTCAACAATTGGAGGAAACTTAACGGAAAAAAAAATGTTTAAGACATGTAAAAATGTGAAAAGATTTGCTTCACCTATCACTGTAAAATGATAACTGACAATAACACAACATAAACACTCAGCCACAAGTAAACAGACCCAAAGTCCAAACTGAGAAGTGTCAAAGGCCACACTGATGGTCGTAAGCTTAAATAATTAAATATTGTGGCATTTTACATTAGTGCAATCTGTATACTCCACATATGGATTCCACAATTGGACAGTAAACTTAGTCACAACTGCAGCATGGGGTGAGATAAGTATGCATAACAGTATAAGAAGAGCAATCCTATGGTGTCTAATTATTTGTGTCTAAGAATGATTTTCAAGAATCTTCATGCCTTTCACATTTTTACCAGCAATTTTTGCATTATAAAAAAAAAAAAAAAAAAAAAAAAAAGTGGCATCCAACAAATGTGGAATCTATAATTCAGCTAAATATACCAGTCAATGACGAGTGTGACCCACAGATTTCACATTTTTGCTTAAACATACAACCATAAGCTTCTCACATTGTTACAAATCTTAATACATTTTTCAAATTTCTTTTTTCCCCACAGTTTCCAGCAAATGATGGCAGATAATTAGCCAGTTCTGGCATTCAAGTTTCTAGTTAGGAAAATATATATACCCATAAATGCGATACCCAGCTTAACGATGGGGGTAGAAATACCACCATACCCAGCCTAGCAATGGCCACACCCAGGTTTAATGATGGGTTTTGATTTCTTTGACCAATTTTGATGACAGACTAAATTTGTGTTTAAGTTGATTTATAAACTGCTTTTGACATAGATGACTGTGTTTTAGCCATAGATGAGGTGAAAACTGTTATTTTGGGGTACAGTTTACTAAACTTGATTTTTTCCAGACTTAAATTTGATAATTTTCATATTTCATTTGGTGGTTTTAGTGAGTTATTTACAGATGTTAGGCTTGGGTTAGCTTCTTTTACAGCTGATAGGCCATTTAGATTGGCTTTAAACTTGTTTTTGGACTCATTAGGATGGGTTTAGGACTTGGTTTGGGGGAAACCCAAGGCTCAAAAAGGCATCCCTATACAGTCCTTTATATGTTAAATCTACCCTGCGAGACGATACCCTGCCTAACGATGGGTCTTTACTTAATCAACTGCATCACTGAACTGGGGCATACCCGTATATACAATAGGCAGTCCTCCACATTTGCCAGGGTTAGGTGGCACAGACCCCCGCAAGTGTGGGTTTTCCGCGAATGCTTGGTGTACCCTCCTGTAAATACCTCTACAGCCACAAATCACCCCCTGTGAGCAAGTGTGCACATACTGTACCTAATAAACCATATCTGGGACCTGAAAGCAGCATAAAATATCTGAAAAAGATGATGATTTGCCCACTCTCACGTGTGGGCAAGTCATCAGCTACATACAGTAATCCCTCCACTATCCGACATAATAGAGCCAAAGGCACGTCCAGAAAGTGGTCCTGTCCGGATAGTGGACACCAGCCTCCTGGACTGGTACTTATAGACCCTAACCCAGCCTAACTTTGAAAGCCATCTAAATAACTCCCTACCGGACATGCATAGCACCTACTTAAACCTATTTAAGACCCTATTCACACCAATAATGGACATAAAGCATGAAATAAATGAAAAGGAACCAAAGAATGAGGAATTAGAAGTGACTGTACCTCAGCCAGGGTACTTACATCACATTTGTGGCTGCCTTTCTAAGGTTTTGGCAGTGGTGAAAATGCTCTTGAAGCACGTACAGTAATCCAGTGTTGTTTCATTCATTCATTCATTGCCAGACACCATGTATCCCAGACGGGGTGGCCAAGGGCTTAGAGTTCATTGTTTTACAGGGAGGGGCACTAATCCTCCACCAACCCCACTTGACGTAGGGATTAATTCTTTGCACTGTGAGTTATAATTGTTTAACACTGCACATTGTTCTTAACTGCACCACTGAAGTTCTAACCGCCAGATAAACTGCCAATTTGCACTCCACAGTTGTTCCTTTGCACTCTAAGTTCAAATTTCTTAACACTGCACAACACTGTAAATTCCCATGTGGTCTAGAGGCGAGGTATTGCAGTACAGTATATTTACAAAATAAAACGAGTACGTTTGGCATCCACTACGATAAACATCCACTCACCACTGAAGTTAAGCAGTCACTGCTGTTGATGGGGAAACACAGTTGCCAGATCGCAACAGCCACATTACCAAACTCCTCCATTTTCATTAACAAATTTAACTTTTCATTAACAAATTCGTAAAGCTAGCATTTATTCTTCACTAATTATATATACAAGTGGAAATACATGTAATCACTCTCCTTATAATTAACAGCATGTTGATTATTTTCACGCTATGTAGGGTAGCAGATTAATCAGAGACAGCAAACAATCCACCATCTTCATCCTGTGTATCCTCATACATGTGAAAAATCCATTTGGTAATGCATTATTCTGATTCATTATCAAATTGGCCCACATTTGGTAATGAAAAATAACAAACTGCAACCCTGACAGGGAAGGGGGGAGGGGGGAGGAAGGAAGGGGTGAAGGGGCCATGGTGTAAGCAGCTGTTTGATGCCGCGCGGCAATTTCAAATTACAGGTGGGAAAAAATTCGGATTTTGGGGGGATTTTTTCCTTTTTCTGGCCATTTTTTGGTTCCGATGGTCCAGGCCCACAATGTCCGGTAAGTGGGGATGTCCAGAAACTGGGCGTCCGGAAAGTAGAGGGATTACTGTATTTACCCCAACTTCTTACAACCATAACCATTAAATTCAGTCTTGGCTCCACAGTCTTGTGAATCTGTGAGACCTGCAAAAGTTGATTTCAAGAATGTGGTGGGCTGCCCGTATTGTTAATTACCAAGGCTTGGACACTAAATTGTTACATGTTTACTCTTTTGTCAACTGGCTGAGAATTGGATTCTTTTAGGGAAGCACAGAGTTACTGTATGTGCATTATGTTGTTTCCTTTTTTGGCCTGTAGCAAAGATGTCACTTTTAATTATTAATGTCTTAACATTTTTGCAATATAAAAGTAAAGTACAGTTTTCACTTTACAGCTTCTTCAAATTATCCATCCATTATCCAATCCTCCATTGCCCCATGAGGAGTGCTGGAGCTCGGGGCTGGGCAAGTTGGTCCCAACATTCAAGATGAGAGTGACCAGCCTCACTCATCCCTGAGTGGCATTACATAAGCAATAAACCCCAACCACCCTCTGGATGAGTGAGGCTGGTCACTCTCATCTTAAATGTTGGGACCAGCTGCCTAGCCCAGGGCTCCTATGCTCCTCATGGGGCAATGTAGGATTGGATGATGGATGGACGGGCTTCCTTATTGTGTCTTTATGCTCTTACAAACTGTCATCAGTATTAAAATACTGTACCTTATAATCCACAAAAACATTCTCACAAAATTTAATTTTGTATCATCAGTTTTTCATGTAACCATGCAAATGGGCTGATGGGGGGGGAGGGAGAGTGGAAAAAATAGTTTCCGTTAACTTTCAGTGACAGATGAATTCAGAAAATCATTCCAGGGGCTTGAATGATGAATGAATGGAAGCAAGGTCCATTGGATTGGGAAAACTTAGACTGTCTGGATGTTGCTACTCCTCACTCTGCCCTAGAGTGGGAAAGGAGGTCCAGACGGTGGTGGTGATGGTCACTGTCGTCATCGTCATCATCTCCATCCTGAACTTTTTTGCCATATAAAGATACTGTGAGATAGGACAGAGAGACAAAGAAAGAATGCAGAGAAGTGAGAAAAGCACACTAAAAATGCTGAACTTACCTTGGGGGCCATTTTAACTGTGAGTGTTCCACCAAAGCTGGTAATTTTCGAAGTTACTTTATCAATGGCTACTTCCAATGCCTTTAGCCCATCCTGCTTTTCAGTTGTCTGGGTTGTCATAACTGAAAAGTGACACAACAATAATGGTCAACTTGTATTCTTAAGAAAGAAATCCATCATCATCATCTCATCCAATTCTGCATTGCCCCATGAAAAGCATAGGAGCCCAGGGCTAGGCAAGTTGGTCCTGACATTTAAGATGAGAGTGACCAGCCTCACTTATCCCTGAATGGCATTACATGAGCAACAAACCCCAACCATTCCTTGGATATAAACCTACACTGGCTCAATCCGATTGGAGTGCCTTACATAATTACCCACCAGGCGCCATAATTTGGTTATATTGTTACTACCTATCACTGTAAATGGTTTCCTGGTGTACAGGAAACCATTTGGCTTGTCACTCAGTGTAGGGTCACCCACAAGCAGAAGGAAGAGGAAAGAATGAAGGAAAGCAAGACTGAAGAGGAAGGAAGTCAAGAAGGAAGGAAATGAGGAAAGGGCAGGCACCAGAGCAGCACTACATCGAGTGAGTGGATGGTGAGCACAACACTGTTTTATCTAAATTAATCCTGTAAGGGATGGCTACAAACAAATTGCCTCCACACTGCCCTGTCCTCTGTCATTTGCCTGCCCTCCCTCCAACTCACACACCCCTCTTTCATATATCTCTCCACTCCATCCCATCCTTGGTCTTCCCCTTCTCCTCACTCACATACACTCTTCCAGTCAGGCTGTCATTCTCTAGTCTGTTGCTCTATTCTTAGTCACCAAAATGCTTACACTTCTCCACACTACTAATAATACAATGTTCATCCATCAAAAAAAAAAAAAAAAAAAAAAAGTAACTAAAAAGCATCATGCTTGGTGAAAGCAACAGAATGTGGTGAATGTTTCTGGCACATCAGATAGACCCAATATTCTGGGGGCTTGAATGATGAGTGAATGGAGGTGTGGCCCATTGGACAGTGCAAGCTTGGGCTGTCTGGACATTGTTACTCCCCACCCTGCCCTAGGGTGGGCAAGGAGGTCTGGATGATTATAAAATGATGATGATGACAAAACAGAAAAATATGTGGGAAGGACCTGAGAATAAAGTGATGGTCTTCAAGAGAAATGAAGTCACTGAATGTACAGTGAGGTTAGATGAGGAGGAAATGGAAAATATGAGTGCATTTAAGTACTTGGGTAGTGCAAGGAGTAAGGATTGAAGTTTAGAGGGTGAAGTGCTTGAGAGGGTACAAGGAAGAAAGGCTGTTGGTTCTCTGAAAGCAGTGATAAGAAACATGGAAGTAAGCATGGAAATATAGAAGTCACTGCATGACAGTACAGAATTTTGATACCAACTCTAACGTATGAAAGTGAAGCTTGGACCTTGTTGGAGGGACACAAGTCAAGAGTGAGAGCAGTGGAAATGAGTTCTTTGAAAGGAGAATATGGAATCATATGAAGAGACAGATTGACACATGAGGAAGTGAAGGAGCATTATGGTGTGGATGTGGATATGAGAGAAAGCGTTAGGAGAAATACCTGGTATACAGAGGTGGTTTGGCCACATGGAGAGGATGGAAAGCAAGAGAATGACGAGGAGAGTGTATATGCGTGAGGTGGAGGGGGGGAAGAGGGAGGGGGAGGCCAAGGGTGAGATGGAGGGATGGAGTGGAGATGTATATAGTTATGGGATTGAGGTTCTGGCAATAGACAGACAGATAGACAGACCTGAGAATTCTGAAAACAGTGACTGAATGCCTGTAACCCAGGAAACTACTTCAACCAGATGCAATTTCTGTGGGTCTAAGTTTGAGAAATGGTTGGTGTTAACTGCTCACATAATGTCACTCAAGAGCAAGTGACCATTCATTTTCAACTTAAATGTCTAGACTTAGTAAAACAGATCCTGATGGAAAGGGGCAATAAAGGATTGGATGACGGATGGATGTGGCTGCATGGATGCATGGCTAGTTTCACTGGGAACGTGACTGACATTTCTTAAGCTACCTATTATTATTCTCATTTTTATCTGTAGTCGATGAGCGGCTACCACTGACTCTGGAAGGTACTGACCAAGGAGTGGTGTGGCGACAAGTTTGGTAACCAGTCACCCAATGAACATTCTCAGGCAGGAAACAGTCAATCACATGTCCAAATGTCGGAGTCCAAGCTGAGTTTCTCACAAAGTCACAAATCTCCTTAAGACATGGTATCATTTTTATGCACAGCATATGGTGGTTTAGTGGGTAATTATGGCACTCCAATTGGATTATGCCAGTGAAGGTTTATATCCATGGGGTGGTTGAGGTTATTGCTCATGTAATGCCACTCAGGATGAGTGAGGTTGGTCCTTCTCATCTTAAATGTCAGGACCAACTTCCCTAGCCCCGGGCTCCTACGCCCCTTATGGGGCAACGTAGGACTGGATGATGGATGGATGGATGGAGTATATGGTTTTTATCCTACCTTCCCTATCACCATGGAAAACTGAAAAAGCACAATCACAGTATCAGACATTGCCTGCAAATGATGTCATAAACCCCTTGAACATGACGACATGGTTTTTATATTATTTTTGTTACATCCACATGACTTTATCCAACTAAAGAGAAACTTTCCAAAGTGTTCAGGTTAACCAACTTACATTAACCCCCTTGTTAACAGAAGGGACTAATAAGCATTCTTACCATATAAGGGTGGAGCGATGAGATTTATTCTGATTGGGATCTCGTTTGTGGATTCCTCAATGCCACTCCTGAGAGCACTCTTCACAGCATCAATGCCCTCGTACTCAAAGCAGGACACCTCAATGTCAGCACGGATTTTGACCGCCTGTGACTGAAGTTTGCGCTGGATCTGTGTGAGTAGCACTGTTCGCGTCTCTGCATCAAGGTTGCACTCATCCAAGATGTTTGGGTCACTGTGGGTATATGAAGGATACTATGAGCCGAGAATACATTATACAACTTAAATCACTGACAAAGTTCTGTACCGGTATAGAGAAAAGAACTATACCACGAAAGCATTAAACAAAACAAATATCTTTCCTAATTTTCTGGACCCTAGTTAATCCTATCATTAAGTGGGAAAAGGACCTGGATATGGTAACACATGAACATGTCATGCAGTGTAATAGAGCATGGATAATAACCATTCAGATTGGCAGTAATTCTAATGATTAGCTACAAAACACACCATTAACCCCCATGCACACCGTACGTTTTCTGTAAGTGTGTGTGACATGATCAGAGAAATTGCCACGAGGACAGGCTGGATTCGAACACAAAGGAAAACATTTCCATGTATTTTATTTGCCCCAGACGCCATAAGTTGGTTATATGGTTACCACCCAGCGTAGTAAATGGTTTCCTGGTGTACAGGAAACCATTTGGTTTGGCACTCAGTGCACAGTCACCCACAGCCAGAAGGAACAGGAAAGACTGAAGGAAAGAAAGACAAAAGAGGGCGTGTAAAGTCACCCGTAGGCAGAAGGACAAGGAAAGAATAAAGTACAGAAAGACAGAAGAGGAAGGAAGGAAAAGAGGGAGGAGAGGACAGGGCAGACACCCAAGATCAGCACTACATCAAGTGAGTGGATGGTGAGTGCCCCCAGCTCCCCACCTACCACAACCTTTTAAGCTGAATAAAATACTCTGGCAGAAGTAAGATTCATAGTGGCTGGAGTTAATGAACACTAATGCTAGCCCCAAAACTATGAGTGGTCTCCCCCAAGTGGAATAAATGGAATGTTGCTAGCAACAGAAAAGTTGTTACTACAGAGGAATCAATATAAGAAAACCCAACAAAAATTTCATGGTGACTCGTATAACAGAGTGAACAGAACAATAACACATATGTTAAACACAAGAGGGAAAAAACAGGAATCCACCTGTATAGTATACTTCTATCCATTCATCACTGTTTGAATTTGCAGGGTTAAAAACTGCAGACATAAACATTATTAGCAAGAAGAGGACCAAACAATACTCACATGACTGCTTGTTTGAAAACATCATAGGCACAAGCTTGCTTCTTGTATTTGTCCTCGAAGTGCCACGCTGTCTTTTGGTAAAGCTCCTCTACCTGGTCCTCGGATGTGTACCCCAGTAGTTCCCCTACGTGACGGATGATAGAGTTCACCGCCTTAGCCTTGGCAAACTTTTCTGTACATCGCTCTACATCCTCTTTTGATACTCTTCGCTTGGACAGATCGATGTAACCTGTGGAATGAGATTTCAAATCAATGCTAGGAACTAATCACATCTTTCATACTGCACATCAATGTCTTGCACTATTATAAAACTACTGTACTGTTTATGTCCCACATAACTGCAGCTGACATTAGATTACATTAACCCAAACCACACCTCCCATGTTAACTTCCCATTCCATCCCACAAAAGTATGTGACATCCCAACCCCCAAACCAAGCTAAATAATTCTGGAAAATAAAAAAAGTTAATGAGTTCCTATCCCCTCAATTTCAAGTGTCTTGAACAAATTAGCTCCAGAACGACTTACATACTCTAAAGGAAAGTTGTGACAATCAGTTCTTTTAATATGTAGCATTTGCCATCCTTTTTAGCGACTGCTTCAACAGATAATTAAAAACTACAGTAATTTATAATTTGTTCTATTGCTACCTATGATGTTCATTTGTTAGTTTCTCCCAATATACACTGGTGATTTTATATAAAAAAAAAAATTGTCATTCATTCATTGCCAGACGCCATGTATCCCAAACAGGGTGGCCAAGGGCTTAGAGTTAATTGTTTTACAGGGAGGGGCACTAATCCTCCACCAACCCCACTTGACACGTAGGGATGCCAACAGCATCTGGTGTTCCCAGGCGGTCACCCATCCAAGTACTAACCAGACCCAACGTTGCTTTATATGGGAAAAATATCAGTCTGCACTCATCCTCCATGTCACCCTTTTGATCCCCGATTTCCTACTTTAAGTGCTGAAGGTGAAACACAGTGTACTGTATTAGCAATACATTATACAGATACAGTACTGTATGTTATACATCTACTCACCAGTGAAAGATGCCAAATGCTTTACACTGTGAGAGAAAAAAGAACCCAAGGTGACCAGATGCTGACAACAATGATGACAATGGCGGTCTGGTGGCGGTTGGACAAGGCATTATGGGATTAGGTCAGGGGCATGGTGTAACGTCAGGCCCCACGTCGCTAAATGCATAAGACAATCGCTAAATGTGAGGGACCAGTGTTGTCTTTTTACCTTAACTTGGCCCAAACTGTTACCCTTGAGGAGAGTATTTCAAGACGTTCAATGGGAGGAAAATACAATACTGTGACTCTACATCCTCTCCACTGCACTTCCTCATTACCAGCATCATCATATCATTATTATGTTATTATGTGATAGGAAGCATTAGGAGAAACACACTGAGGTGGTTTGGCCATGTGGAGAGGATGGAGAGTGAGAGACTGATGAGGAGAGTGTATGTGAGTGAGGAGCATGTCGAGTTACATGGAGAGACAAACTGACAAATGAGGAAGTGAAGGAGTGTTGTGGTGTGGATGTGGATGTGATAGGAAGTGTTAGGAGAAACACACTGAGGTGGTTTGGTCATGTGGAGAGGATGGAGAGCGAGAGACTGACGAGGAGAGTGTATGTGAGTGAGGTGCCTGTGGAGTTACATGGAGAGACAGACTGACAAATGAGGAAGTGAAGGAGTGTTGTTGTCATTTTGTAATATATTAGAACTCATCCTACATTTACAAAATAAGGACTACCTGCACAGGTAGGCTACACAACCTTACAATCACCTTTATCTTTGTCCACTCTAATGACTACCACAGGTTCCGTCTTGCCTACTCGGATCAACTTATTCATGGAGCGGATACGTCGCCTTGACAGTTCTGAGAGAAGGATCATGCCCTCTATGTTGTTGTACTCCAAAAGGTGGACATACGCGCCCATCTCTGCGATACTTCTCACTGTCACCATCACTACGTCATCCACCTCGGGATACTTCTGTGCATAGTAGCGGCAAAACAGCGGCATCTTGTCTGATTTGTTTTATTTCACACTCTGAAAAAAGTGCTAATAGTATTAATTTCACATGTACCCAAATGATTATACATGATATAGTATTCCACATTAGCTCCTTACCCTTCATCCCAAAGACATCTTCATTTCCTCTAGCCAACATCAAGTGGTTTGACAAGTTGTCTGCTGTTTGAAAGGATTTTTTATCCCAGGCTGGGGGAAGTTTTATGAATACAGTACCGCAGTATTTCACAGTAAAAGACTTTACTTCTCTTCCACAAGACCCACCAACATGAAATAATAATAACCCCAATAGTATCATAATACCAGTCCTGAGTGAGACAGCCCTAGTAAGTACTGGATACCCCCACATAAATGGTAGGTATATGAGCCAAAGCATTCACATGTCAAGGTGTGTGGCTATCAGCCACAAAGATATAAGTGCCAAACTCTTCATATGTCAAGGTGTGTGGCTATCAGCCGCAAGGATGTAAGTGCTAAACTATTCGCACGTTAAGGTGTGTGGCGATCAACCACGAGGATGTAAGTGCCAAACTGTTCACATGTCAAGGTGTGTGGCTATCAAGCCACAAGGATGTAAGTGCTAAACTATTCACACGTCAAGGTGTGTGGCGATCAGCCACAAGGGTATAAGTGTCAAACTGTTCACATGTCAAGGTGTGTGGCTATCAGCCACAGGGAATGGACTGCCAAGTCTATGCTCACTGTCAAATACAAAAAATACCAGTACCGTATATCCAGTGCCAGTATAGTACATATTCAGTTTAGGTGAGCCTCCTTAGAGAAGGAGTAAATGAAGGCAGCATTTCAACCCTCCAGCTTGAAACATCTATCAAAGCTGATTAAAATTAAGTGGAGGTAAGAATATAACATCATCATTGTGAAAAGATTAAACAATTACATCACCTGGAAGTTAGAGCTACCCAATCTCCTAACCAATAATGAGTTCAGCAAACAGCCAATGAACCTTCAAGCTAAGCACAACTAAGATAGGCTAAGCATCTGCCACTAAAAGCAAAAATATCAAAAAGAGGATGATAATACAGTACAGTACTCTGGAAA
Source organism: Coenobita brevimanus (assembly GCF_032717465.1). Lineage (NCBI taxonomy): Eukaryota > Metazoa > Arthropoda > Malacostraca > Decapoda > Coenobitidae > Coenobita > Coenobita brevimanus. The sequence goes on along the minus strand of NC_136954.1, from coordinate 68,394,178 downwards.
ATATTAATACTGAGTAACTGATGTATCATGTCTAGGAAGTACAATTTCACTTCAAATATACAAACACATTCCAGTGTTTAGTGCTTGGTTTCCTTCAGTCCAAATAAGATGGGGGGGACAGTGGCCATCACCTATGCTGGGTTCTTTGCAGTGTTCAAAGATGGCTTCTACGCCACAGCCCCTGCAGCAGTAACATTTCTTGAGTATCTCTACCAAACCTGGTGACTGAACACTTTCCATGATACCACCTCAACTGAGCTCTTTGTTGTCCTCAATGCCTTGGAGTACCTCAGCACTTGTTTACACTTCCAGTGAGCAGTTGTCTACTCAGCCTGACAGTGGCTCTCCACTTCATCATGTCTTCCAGTCCTCACACTGCACAACATTTGGTCTACAATATTCCAGGCCCTGCCTGGGCATCTCATCCAAGGGGGCTGGGTGATCCACCTTCAATGGATCCCTTCCCATGTGGAGATACGTGGCACCATAACAAGACTGTCAACACAGCAACATAGATGGCCCTGTCCTTGTCATCCATGGAGCCCTTCACCCTCATGGAGGTCATACATCATCGACTCTTGGCTCATGCTTGCCAGATGGCCTGAGATGCAGACCTTGGAGTCGACCTCCCCACCACCAAGTTGAAGTTAAACAGATTGGACTCTTCACCTTACCCTTAGGTTTGTGCTACCTCAAATGTCCTGGATATGGTCCTCACCCACCCACATATTGGACACACAGGCCTGATGTCTCACATTCATTGTCTGCAGCTGGTTCCAGACCCATATTGTCAGTCATGCACAGTCCGGGAGGAAACTGTGGCCCACTTCTTCCTGCACTGCCCATGGTTCTACTCAGCATGCATTCACACTCTCTTGCGGGGTCTCTAGAAGCCCTTGGAATCAATGACTTCACGTTTCCAACTCTTCTTGGTGATGTGGGCTCAGGTCAGCTGCTACATCATTGTGCTATATGTCTACTATTTGTTTACTTGTGTGTTTTCTTAAAAAGATCTGGGCAACTGCACCACATCTAGTTTATACAGTATATACAGTACATTGGTTCTTTTCATGAGACTCAGGGAGAGCAGATACAGACTTATGGTCAGTAAGTCTGTCTTAACACAACACCAAGAACCAAGATGGGAGGGACAGGAAGCCAAGACCCAGATTTTAAAAACAGGCAAAAGGATAAGACATATGGATTGCTTTCCTTAGTTATCATCCCAGTTTTACACAAGGCACAATGAAAAAGCTACACTGTGTATTATCAAAAAGATTTTATTTACCTCTTAGAAGCACTGTTTTCCAAAAATGTCAAAAGCATTCTCATAAGCACAGCACCAAGATACAGTTAACATAGACAGCCTACAGTCCTAACCACTCCAACACTAAAGTTCACACACTTCCTATCGTTATTTCTAACATCCAGCACTAGGCTATATGGAAGTTCAGTATTGGACTAATAAGGCGAATTACAAGGCTGTGAAGGAAGTAAGAGGATTAAATGTGAGGGGAGAGACAGGAAGAACAGCTTAGAGTGTGAACTGCAACAGTCTGGATGCAGCAACAAGTGAAGAGTAAAAGTCACTTGTTTTGGTATAGTAAATTACTGATATTGTACCATGATCATGCAAGTGAGGGAAAACATACCCGGTATGACACAAAGTTGAAGGTGCATATATCAAAGGAGGTGTTTACTAGGGAGGGAAGGTGTAGAATATGTACTCAAAGAGAGGATATACTACTAACCCCTTGTCAGGTGATTCTTAGGAGATAGCAAACAATCTGTGATGTTAAAATCAATTCTGTAAACAAAGGAACATTAAAACCTTGCTACTAGTTCCAGTTTCATTCCTCACTCACAATCACCACCAGAAATGGTACTGTTAAGGCAAATACAGTATATTTGTTCCACTTATCTACTCTGAAATTCAACCCTCCTGCTACAGTGTGGTAGTAATTCTAATATATCTTTCCACTGAAGTATTTGCTGGTAATTTCTCCCTCTACATCCCACACTCATTTTATATTATGGCTGTGATGAGATCTCAGCACGAAGCTGCCTATAACATTGTGAAAAAGATATTTACACAGAAGAGTATTATGGCCAACTGGCTACTGACATCAAAGTAGTGGGCCTAAACTAAGTTATTACAATCACTAAACTGACTTTCTCCATAATAATACTGCCAACGACAAGGTATAAACCACACAATGTTAATATCAAAGAAAGAGTGTAAAACCTGAGTTAACACAGGTTCCATCTGGTTAGGTTTATGTGAATTAAATATATACAAAAAAACAAACAAAGAGCACTCATTGTTGTGGGACCACACAAGTGAAACAATTTCAGTTCCTCAGGTCATAAAACGGCATCAAAATTCTACATTATCAGCATTAATCACCGGCAAATCTGACATTACAGACTGGTCCATGCAAACTGTCAAAACACCCAAACACACATTAAAAGAGATAAATAGCCTGATATCTGTATTAATGTCTGGGAATCCATGTGTTATTTGGCTGACTAGTAAGCTGATAACCATACCTGTACCATAATTCCCACAACTGAAAAAAAAAAAAAAAAAATATTCCCAGCTTTCTAAACCTGACCCAACCCAGGTGACCAACACACCCTACACACGTGGCCATCTCCACGCACCCCTCACTCATCTGAGGGTCACATCTATAATCCCTCCGTCAACATAGACAATTACTCTCTTCCTATGAGGTACAAAAAATGTCAAAATAAACCTCCTTACATTCTGAAATTGTACATCTGCGCCAGCACCGGCCTCACGCTCGCTGTGTCCAGTGGGATGCGGAACGGAACACTCATCAACAATAATAATAAAAATTTAGGCAAAATTCACCTCCCAACCGAGACTTACCTGTGACGATTGTTTCCTATAAAAATTATATTTTCGTATACAATGTATTATAGTTAGAGTAAAAGAACTAATCTTAACGCGGCACTACCCCAAGTTTTTTTGTCATTATTCTTTGGAAATTCTAGCACACGGGCTGATGCAATACTACTGCAGAGTCCAGTTTTTGCTGGGAATTTTAGTGAATGGATGAGCATAATACAAATGAATTCAAATGTTTAGTGTTTCTAAGATATATGGGGTAAATGGAAGCATAAATTCCCTTCTCATATCCTCTGATTCATGCAAGAAAGCCTTGGTTTAATCACGCTTGTTCTAATGCTGTCCGCAACAAGAAGGCCTATAAAAGGTACCAGAGCCAACCCACCCCTGAATCACATATATATTTTTTTTTTTTAGGTTTCTGCACGGAATCGTGCCAAGTCTGTTCTTCACTCTGCTGAAAATAATTTCATCCGTACTAAAAGCTCTAAATTCTACAACTCGAATTCTTCCCGCTCCTGGCACCTTGCCTAAAACCTTCCCAGCAACTTTACCTCGTCATCCTTCCCTCTTCTTTTCTCCTCTGATGGCTCTGTATCGATAGCTATTTCTTCTACTGAAAAAGCAGTCTCTTTGCTCAGACTTTCTCCTCCAATTTCACCTTAGACGATTCCGGTGCTGTTCCTCAATCACTTTCCCCCTCTGACTTCCTCATGGATGACATTAAAATTCCTTCAGCTGATGTATTTTCTGCCATCACTGACATTATTACTAACAAAGCATTTGGGCCTGATGGAGTCCCTCCTGTAGTCCTCAAGAACTGTGCTTACACCCTGCCTAGGTAAACTCTTTCGCCTTTGGCTTTCAACTTGTACCTTTTCTTCTTGCTGGAAGTTTGCTCTCATTCAGCCAGTCCCAAAGAATGACCATTCCCAACCCTCTAAATATCGTCTAATTGCTTTAACATCCAGTGTCTCAAAAGTTTTTGGGTCTATTCTTAACAGAAAAATTTTAAAGCATCTTTCCTCTCACAACCTTCTTTCTGATCGTCAGTATGGGTTCTGCCAGGGACGCTCCACTGGCGATCGTCTCAACTACCTTTCAGACTCCTGGTCATCCTTCTTTCGGGACTTCGGCGAAAGCTTTGCCATTGCACTTGACATCTCACAGGCTTTCGATCGAGTCTGGCATAAAATCTTTAATTTCCAAACTGCCCTCTTACGATTTCTATCCTTCAATCTGTGCCCTCATCAATAGCTTCCTTTCTGGTCAGATCTTTCCCACGTGACGTCACGAGTCATGTGACTTTTATTTACGGCGCCACATTGGACGGCAAATTGTCGGATGTCTAGAGAGAGAGAACTGTTGAATCCACAATGGTATTTTACTGTTGTGCCTTCGGCTGTAAGACAAGGCAGAAAACTGTGGGTACACTTCTACCGGATTCTAGCCAATGAGGAAAGGCGACAGAAGTGGATAGCTGCCGTGAAGAGGGAGAATTTGCACCCGACGGCCTATTCCAGCCTCTGTAGCAAGCATTTCATATCAGGTGAGCCGATGATTTGTGAGTAGGTACGGGCATATTTACCATTCTTAGCAGTTGTAGGTCTCATGGGATATCCTAATTATGTTAATGTTACAGAGAACACGACCCACACGGCCATGTGTGTGCGTGGGAAAAGAAAGGGAGGGTCCATGTCACAGGCCTTGTTTTGTTATTCAAAGTTTCACCCAAACGAAATCGGACATGGCAGTGGTGATCAAGAATGTTAGATGCGTAAGTAAAACCGATTAAATTACAGGTTAGGTCATACTTTAAGTTAGGTTAGGTTAGGTAAGGAGGTTAGGTTAGCTTAGATTAGGTTAAAGCGTATATTTTTATTTTTCCAATGTTTTTCAGTGTGATTCATTTGAAACTGATATTTGTGTCATGGTGGATCATTTCAACAATAGTGCAGTACAGAACATTGTTCAACACCAGTATAAAACTGTTATAGGTTATATCACTGTGAGCCTGTGTGCTAAACATTGTTACAATTATAACTGAGTCATAATTAGTACTACTATGTTTAATTTTCTGTTTTACGTAGAAATGAATGTTGCTCTGCAGAAAGCAAAACTGTCAATAGATTCTCCAATTAAAATATACATTTCTCACTTAGTACAAAAATACTTTAATTACAAATGAGAGGAAAAAATAATGTACTTAATCAATAGCCCCCTATCTTTATCTTTTACCACGTTTGTAGCTACTAAGATTCTTTTGTTAATGTATAATGTAAAATTATTAAAATTATATTGTTTTATGTTTTGGTACTCATCAGCATGAAATAAATAACCTTAATTTAAATATGTGCCAGCGTTATGTTTCAGTTGAAATGTAAAAGTTAACTTCAACAGTAATATTGACAGTTTTGGCATATACTGTCAATTATACATTTTATGTAAAACTTTTTAAAACACAATATATAGGCTGTGTGTATGCTTTTAGGCCTATAATTACTGAAACTTCGAAAATAAGCAAATTTTCGGGTAAATTTCCTGAATTACACCCAACTCACCTTGACGCTTAAAATTTTCATTTGTTAATGTTTTGTTGTGTGACTAATTTGAATCTGATATGCATTTGTGTCGGATTTTTTTTTTATTGCCAAACCAAGCTAACTTAACCTAACCTAACCTAACCTAACTTAAGACCTAACATGAAGATTAAGAAGAAAGGATAACTGCAGTAGGAGCTAGACAGCTCCCGGAAGAATGTGACTAATGTACCCTGCCTACAATAGCCCTTGCAGGCTCCTGCTAGGCAGCTCTCACAGGAGTGTGTCTACAAGAATGACAAGTTTTGCATGTAACACATGCCTACTCTATGCTTGAAACTTTCTAAGTAGGGGGCAGCAACTACGGTAGCCTACATCACTGTGAAACTTATTCCATTTATCAATTACTCGATTGCCATTCAGTGTATAATATTATAATCCCTACCCCCTTGACCCCTCGTCAGTAATATGTTGATTACCAATACGATTTACATGTACCGTATGTTAATTCCAGCTATGTATATTGCACATATACAATATGACTTGTCTGTTTAACTTGAAGGATGCCCCGGTGAACTTTGAGTGTTTACCAAACAGTGATAGAGAGCTCCACATCTGAGATCTGGTTTCGGCCCCCAAGTCCTTGAAACTGGTGAATTTCTCCCTAGATATGGTGTAAGGATTTAGCCCCAAACAATTTATCTTGTTCCTGTACAGATCTTGGTGGCGCTGATTCAGATTTCTGCACATATCTGACATTTCATCTCTGACATCCCTGTCTGGACAGCCATTACTGCGAGAATTTTGCCGTCCAGTATGGAGTCGTAAACAAAACCACGTGATTTCTGTGACGCAACAGGAAAAAGGTCTGTTGTAGAAGGCCATCGTTCATCGAGATTTATCAACAGTGGTGCTCCTCAGGGCTCTGTTCTATCACCAACTGTCTTCCTTTTATTCATCAATGACCTTTTAAGCTGTACATCTAACCCTATCCACTCGTACACTGATGATTCCACCCTTCACCTTTCCATTCAGTTCCCGCAACGTCCGTCTCAGCAGCTACTTCAACAGACAAGGGATGAGGCTGTGGCATACCTAATGTCTGACTTGGCTCGTATCTCTGACGGGGTAAAAATAATCTTGTTGTTTTTAATGCATCAAAGACACAGTTTTTACACCTATCAACCTGACAAAATCTTCCACAGGAGTACCCATTATTATTTAATAATACCAAGCTCAATCCTGCATCATTCTTGAACATGCTTAGGGGGTTTCATTCACTCGGAACTTATCTTGGAAAGATCATATTGCATCTTTTGTGCTTCCAAGAGATTATTTGTGCTAAGCTGACTCCATACCTCTTTACTCCTGCACAGTTGTGTACTTTATACACGGGTTTTATTCGCCCCAGTGTAGAGTACAGTTCTCATGTATGGGGACGCTAACCACATACAACTCTTCTCAGTAGGGTGGAGTCAAAGGCTTTCATCTCATTAATTATCCTCCTCTTACTGGCTCCCTTCAACCTCTGTCTCTTTGCCACACTGTTGCATCTTTGTCTCTTTTCTATTGCTACTTCAATGGTCCTGCTCCTCTGAACTGTCTTCTTGCATCTCTCCACCTCTACGACGGGTGCTATATACAGAGAACACGACCCATATATATATATCATCTTATCTGCCGTTTGAGTGTCCACTTATCACTGAGTCATGTCTTGTTTATTCTTTATGTACTTTACAAGAAAGAAGAGACACTGGCATCGTGTATGTGACATAAAGTTCTAGTACAAACCCTGTCTCCTCTCTGAAGGTACATTCACGACAGTTTGAGTGATTTTACTGAATTGAAATATTTATTGCTGTAAAAATATTAACTTTGAGTAGTTTACTAGTCTGGGTATGTCGTCGAATGTTAGGCGAAGATGCACTTGACAGGTTGATGATGATTGACTGAATGCAACATGTCCAAAAAATATTTACTAACCCAAATTTCCCTCTCAGATATTTGTTGTCAGTTAATAATGCTAGATTATGAAGTAATGTTGCATTCAGCCAATAATCACCAATCTTTCAAGTGCATCTTCGCCTCGATAAAAAAAAATGAGTATAGATACGTGGTCCATTGTTGATCTGCACACGTACAGTACATTCTGCTCATCTTCTTCCGAAGGTCAGCTCAGCTTCATCATTTGGCTATGTCTACAGCTCTCTCACCATGTGACGGGGCTCATAATAGGTTCTTTTCAGTTAAAAACCGTTTCCTTTACCTTGTCAAGAACAATAACCACATTGTCTGAGAGTTATAGTGCGTTCACTCTTACCTGACAAAGATCTGTAACTCCTTTCAGGCCTGTTCGTCTTGAAGTGCAGTCATACTGGACCATCCATTTAACCAGTAACCAGGGAGACTCACTCATTTCACATCTGAGTTTCATCAAATTTCGTGTAATGACGACATAGTGTTACAGTTGTGGGAGTGGTCTAGTTCTTTCAGGTGATAATAAACCGACTATAGGTGTTTGGTTTGTACCCAGTAAGTCCTTTACACTACCTGCAGGGCTGGTACGATGAACAGGAGCCAATACTGATGTCTTAAGGTTCAAGGTCACGTTGGTCAGGGGATACCAAAGTGTTCTTGAACATTATTCTGTAGGCTATATGAAGTTCAGCTTTCACAGGGAAACTGGAGTCCTAGGGAACCAATGCAGTGCCATCTACTGACAACTTAATTCACATAAGGATAGACTTTTCAAAAGAGATGGGTTAGATAAAGACGTTAAATCCTTCAATACTGTGTTTTGCATTGACGTCTTGTGCATTTTAATCTTGTTACTGTCAAGCAATTAACTCTTTCTGAACTGAGAGTGAGTGGTGGGGGCAGGACGGGAGGAGTGCACTCTGCAAAAGTGGGCATTGTCTATGGGTCGGTACAGAAGAGATGGCTTGAAAGTTTTCTCCAAGAACAACACCACATTATCCTGTTCAATACGATGACGTCTTCTGCTACCATACACTTTTGTGTAGCATAGGGAAGACGTCTGGGAGTCAAGGGGTGAGTGGAGGCTAGAACTAACGCACTCAGTTTAAGGTCTCTTGCTGTCATTATCTGTCCAGCATTCAATCCTATATTGCTTCATCGCGAGCATAGAACCCAGGAGCTAGGCTGCTTTTTCAATACCTAAAGTAAGTGACCAGATGCTCGGCCCTGAGCGATACTATTTAAGCAACAAATCCTAACTACCAGTTGGATATTGTTGTTGCGTTACTCCTGTCTGTCTGCTCGAGCAGAGCCATCAACAGCAGGCAAGCAATCGTCCCTCCTGGGCCATCTCGTGCTGTGAACCAATGTTTTCTTGCAGCAGACAGTGGCGAGGGATGGGGATTAATATGAAGGTTTGGTTCCTGAACAGATTCCACATATGCGTCTTTTCACCCAGTTAACGAGGACACCACGGTAAGCTCCACGTCATGACCCCGTTATTTGGTTAAGTGGTTGCCATCCAACGTCGTAAATGGTTTCCTGATTTACAGGAAACAATTTTACTTGTCATTCGGAGTGAAATCACCTGAAAAGGAAGAGTAAAAATAGTGACAGAAAGTATAGCAGAAATAGGAAGAGAGGAGTACTGTAAATTCGATTAGCTACATCCGGTTACGACTACAAATAACTTAGCGTTCATTTGATTTATAAGGTTAACAGACACCATCTAGCTTGTTACTCAGTGTAGTCACATAAAGGTAGCACTACATCGTGAGTGGATGGCAGGTAACTCCTCCCAAGCAGAATAAAATCGATTGTAGACAGCTGGAACTAAATGAAAATGCGTCATTGTCCTTGAAGAGTAGTATCACGTTTAATGTTTTGACCGAGAGATTCATAACTTTGTATTATATTCTAGCGAACATATGCCGATATTATCAAGCTCAGAGACGCCCACCACAGCTAGGGGTTAACAAAAAAGAAAGTAGACAATTGTTATCCATTGTTTTTATTAGCAAATACATACACAAAATATTACATATACATATTTTGTTATGCACCAAGCAAAAAAATAAGTACAACTTGTGATATATTGCACTACAGAAGTACTATGGAAATAAGTAGTCATATATATATATATATATATATATATATATATATATATATATATATATATATATATATATATATATATATATATATATATATATATTCACACACACACACACCTTCACTCTGATGACGTATTTTGTTATATTTCTGCTATTTTCAGATGCTTTTATTCGGCTTACGTGAGACTTAGAAATGCAGGGGGAAGGTACAGCCTTCACTTACCCGTTTACAACAAGACGTATACCATGAATAATATCTGGTAGCAACAAGAATCTAATACTGTATAGTACAATCCCTGGCGCTCGCGTGTGTGCGTATCTGTGTAATGCAGCCAAAACTGGAAAAAAGATGTTAATGAAACTTGGCAGAATGGTTGGAACATGGCCCCAGCTGGGACTGTTTTAATATCATATTGACTGAAATTTTCTGAAGGGGTGGTCTGGCTTTTAATTACCGTCCCCACTGGTGTTACATATCGCATATGCGGAAAAATACGGCGGGTACTTCCGTGGGGCTGCATACATCTCAGCATATTGAGAGAGAGAGAGGGGGGGGGGGTCACACATCTACAGTCTGATGGTTATTACTTCACTGACGCTACAAACAGACGATTTATTCAGAAGAAAATGATGGTAACTGTGATGATAGGTGTGGTGGTGGTGGTGGTAGTGGTTGGTATGATGATCATGATATGTTAGTGGTGGTAGCTGTGATGACGATGGTGGTGGTGGTAGTAGTGGAGGTGGTGGCAGCTGTTCAGGTGGTGGTAGTAGTGGAGGTGGTGGCAGCTGTTCAGAAGCGGCTCTCATGTGGACAAGTGCTGAACAGCCAGGTAACGTCCCAGGTGCTTGCACTATATAAAAATACTTAATCGGCGGAAGGGCTTAAGGTAATGGGGCCGTATTATCGGGAATTAAGGATCTCTTGCACTTCATTCTTTCTTTCTTAACTTCATTTTTATCGTATCGTTTATATTAACTTCTAAATATGGCACGAGTACCCTTTCAACTCGAAAACTTATTTTTGGTTTTCTTGTTTTTTATTCAGGTTTTGTGAAACTTCTCGAACTGTAGGGGGTTACATTCTGTATAACGTTCATTAACCCCTCCAGTATCAGATTTTCTCGTAATCCACAAAATGATCTGGAAGTAAGACAGGGATACGTCATCACACTGAGAGGGGCTACTGATCCCTTTCATAGAATTTATTTCTGAATATCCGATTCGGACTCCACTGCGTTTTCCTTTTTATTCCCACTACCGCCACACGATTTTTTTTATTCAGCTAATGGAAAATAACTGGCTCTTAATGAAGTTTGTATTGCACGTTTGTAATCCATCTAATGCTCTATCCATTCTAAGCGACATAGGCTTAGTAGCACGCCTTCCTTGACGATTTATTTTCCACACATCTACTACACTTTAACATTTTCTTGTATGCTATCTATTCGTTTTAATAACGACATAGTTTACGTTAATAGCTACAAGAGGATACTAAGGTGCAATGTGGACAATAAGTCGCTGAGGAACATATTTAACGAAATTTCCAAAGCCACTTAGAATAGGACCCCGAATCCGATGGCATTCTTTCTATATTACACTTTTTAATTGCTGACGATTTTACTCAGCTTAGGTGAAACATTCCGAACTGGAGTATGCTTCCGAAACTGAATAAAATACACAAGGTAGCAAAAATATATACTGGTAAAAGAAAAAAAGAGTTTGAGGGATATATACAAATTATGACTATATAAATAATATACCAATATATATTGCAGGTATAATATAAAAATAAATAGCTAATAATTAAAATTAATCGCTTATACAGTAAGTAAAATAAATTGCTGCCAACTGTATTCTGGCCATTTCAGTACGATGACGTTTTCTTTAATTCAGTCTTGCTACCTCCAGACGATTTTATTCAGCTGAGGACTGACCTCTGGTCGTGAAGAGATTAACAAAGGCTGGATCTATCTCTTAACATTTCGAAAAACTCTACCCTTAGTTATATCAAACTGTCTGGAGGTAGCAAAAATAAAACAAAAATATGTCACTGAGCCGAACACGTTGAATTAACAGTATACACTTGCTATAGATACAATACACACCTATCAATACAGTTCATACATGCATACAAATAACTGTACTATAGTTTTTCTTTCCCTAAATCTATAAGTCCATGAGATTCGGCTGGACTATAAGCCGTAGTGTCGGTGGTACTGGAGGTTACCAAACTAACTCTCTCTCTCTCTTAGCGAAATATTTTCATTTCACAGCCTAATATTCTCTTCTATGTTATTTACGTAGTCTTAACATCAGCATAACCTAAAAGAGGGTGCCAATGGCCTTTTTTATTTTTGCGAATCATTATCTATACAAACCTCCAAATGTCTTTCTGATATCAACATGGTTTGCACCAGTGACGTAAAAGCGGATGTTAAGGTGCCACGGGTGAAATACTGCAGCGTAAATAGTCGAGGAAGATGTGCTACGAGATCTCCAAAGCGGCACTCAACTTTGCTTTGGAAATTTCGCTGCATCTTTCTAGGCGACTTGATTTTTGGTATTTTGTCCCTTTAACCCTTTCACTGTCATTTGTATTTTAAGGCCTTATTCAACCTACGAGACTTTTCATACTGAAGGCGTTAGCTAAGTCCTAATCACCTCTCTACTGCGTAGTGGCCTAGCCCCCTATGCCAAATGGGTTGGGGACAAGGTGGAGCCAAACCCTATTCAAGAAGGCCCACTGTTACACAATGTGCACACATTAAAAATTAAATGGAAATTCCCAATGGGGAAGCCGATGTATTACGAGGGAGGGGGTACCCCCCCAGGCTCCCTTGTTGCTATGCCACTGATGATAAAATAACTGGTGGCAGCAAGACAGAAGTATGATGTCCAATGTCGTGACTGCAAAAGTTAATTTAAGACCCTAAGAATGTTAGTGTCTTCTATTCCAGCTAACGTCAGGCGATTTTAGTTTGCTGAGTGAACATACGCGACTGCTGCTGGCATTAATAATCTTCTCATGAACACATCTCCTCTCGTATTCTACTCCGGTTAACGCCAGAAGAATTTATTCAACGATGAGTGCGTCATACGAGGCTTGAGTTTTAATATTGGTGCCACTGACCCTCTTATGGCTAGGACAACTCTAGCACGAGTATTCTAACTGCTGCTGACGCCATACGTGGGTACTCACCTGACAGCGAGAAAAAGACGAAGGAATATGACTCAATATGTACTTCCCATAATACGATTCAACATGTACTTTGCACAAAACTATTCAATATGTACTTTGTATTATATCATTCAATATGTACTTTTTATAATATCATTCAAAATGTGCTTTTTATAATATCATTCGAGACCTCTTAAAGGTCTGTTACAGAGACAAATTCGTGCATGAAATCAGAGTTCATCAATAAGCATCCATCAATATCATTCATGCACTAAAACAGCATACTTCTACATTACGAAAAAGCATTACAATAATGTAAGAAAGCTGTTCAGAAAGTAGTCGGCATTGGAAACTAGTACCGTACTTTTTTTTTACAGCCTGAGTAATTATACCGCAAGGCATGTAAGTCACAAATTAAACAGGAGTGTCCAATGATGCAAAATGGTATAACCTACAGTGTTACAGGGATTCATGTATAAGGCAAGGCACCTCTGGGTCTGAAATGAGCTCATGTGACGTAACAAACATGAATCTGGTTTCCGTATGTCAGCTGTTAGGTAGCCTTCCATCTCTTCATTTGTTAAGCAGCATATTTATTCTGATTTAATGTGAATGGCTCAGGAAAAAAATACTGGTTTTCACTTGGTATGATGACAGAAGATGAACCAGAACAGTGTTCACTGTATTTGCTGGACCCTCCTAAAGACATGACCAAACGACTTAGAAATAATTTTTTCGTACTGATGTATGTCATTAATTATACAATATCAAGGGGAGGGGATAGGGAGGAGGAGGAGCAGTGTGCATCCCCATTCGCATCTGAGAGAGAGAGAGAGAGAGAGAGAGAGAGAGAGAGAGAGAGAATCCCATTAAAACCATCAGTTTTTGTCTGTCAATTACATACAGGCTTTAGTCCATTAACTGTGTAAATATGCTTATGAAGTTTTCTTTTCAACATTTTGTCTTCACTTATAACAAAGTACTTGTCTCTGAACAGCTCTCTTATCACTGCATTTTTTTTTTTCTTTCAGACGTTCACAGGTTACGCATAGGTCCATATTATCGTTCATTAATCCCTTCAATATCTCGATGTATTTTCTTATGTTAGTTTTGCTACCACCACACGATCTTCTTCAACTCATGGCAGACCTATATTGGTGAAGGGGTTGATGAAAGCTACATGTAATCCCTCCAGCTCCACAAGTCTCTAAAGCTGACTAAAATCGTCTGGTGGGAAAGAAAAAAAAAAAAAAATACCGGTACATCAATGAATTGTTATGAGGGCTCCCAGGCATCTCTACCTTACCTGAATATTTTTCTATCTGGCACGTCAATATATTCCTGTATGTTGCTCAATGGATGTTGATAATGAAAAAGACGAATAACATACATGCAAGCAAGAAAATGTAATATACGAAAAAATTCACTATGGATGACGTGCTAGAGAGACTCCTAAGCTAACGAGAATTCGGTTCATAATGCCTTTCCCCTCTACTTCTAATTCTAGCTCGAATCCATCTTTCTGCCATCTGAATTTTCTTTATTCCAACTGCCTCTTCTCTCAACATTTTATTCTATGGCTTAGTCTTCCAACTTCGTGCTTTTCTCTCCACTCTATCAAGCGCTATTCAACGTTTAGTCACTTCTAATTATCCTTTTATAAAAAACATTCCTCCAACTGCACCTAAACTTTTTTTTTAATATCAATTCAGTTCTTTTGGTACCTCTCTGCTGGATTTCTTACACTTTTTTTCTTTCTTGCTGCTGCTTCCAACATTCTGAAAGTGCATCTTTTTCAGTTTTTTTCTTCCTACTTTCAGCTTGCTTCACTGTTTTAAAACATTCTTCAACTGCCCTGCTTTTGACAGCATTAATTAATTCTTCCTGTTTTCAATAACTTTTTTTTCCACTTTCTCCTCCCTGGCGATCATATCTTTTTCAGGAGGCCCAACTCACTATGTCCAATTATGTTCAATAGCACCTTGTCAACTCCTCTTCAAATGATTTTTATTTTTATTCATTGGTTGTTAAAATTTGATTGTAGTTGTTTTTACTTTCAATTTTCAACTCCTCTCCTCAGCACTTATAATTACTTCATTCATATATTTTTTAAAATTTTCAACTTCCCCATCCAGCTTCCTCTTCTCAGGCAACTAACACCTCTCTGATCTCCTGGTTCTCGGTCACCTCCGGTCATGCCGAAATCACCTACAGGTCATACATACTGCCCCATTCCTCCACACCTAACTCTGCTCAGGCCATTCTTTTTTCGACACTTTCAGTTGTTTCTTCTCTGCTTTCTTTGAATCACTTTTTCTTTCAGCTTTAACTTGCCGCTTTTACAATTATTCAGCTGTGAAACTTTTAGACATCCTTTCAGTTGCTTTGTACAACATTCAACATTTTTCAACTTTCCTCCCAAATGCTTCCTCCCTTCAACATTCTCAACAACTTCTTCTTGCACCTTCTCTCATGTGATCAGCGTCTCCTTCAGCTTCTCTTAGTCCTCAGTCATTTCCACGTGTGGTATATCTGCAGGTCACATACTTTATTCCTCCATTGCTAAATATAGTCTTGTTTCAGCTATTTCAGTGACCCTTTTTCAACTTCCTTTCAACACCTACATTCAAGTGGTTTTTAATTCAAATTTTAACAATTTTCCTTCAACTTTTAACACTTTCTTGTCCAGGCACTTTCAACTGCTCTCAGATTCTTTGTTACATTGTATCTCTCCCACTTGTTCCCCTTAGGCGACCATCTCCTCCTTCAGCTTTTCTTCTTCCTCCTCAGTCACCTCCGGGTAAGGCGTGATCACCTGCAAGTCACACATGCTACCCTGTTCCTCCATGGCCAACTCTGCCGCCAGTCCTCTCTTCTTCAGCTTTCCGATTTCTCCATTCAGGCCTTCGGGTGTTGAGGCGTACTCACCTTGCCCATCTGGAATTACACGAATTATGAGCTACTGGAATGAGACAATAATGTTACACACTGGTAATTTACAGAAATGTGACGATATAATGTTACAGAAATAAGACAATATTATGTGACAGAACCAGTGAGTTACAAAAATAAGACAGTATAATGTTACAGAATGAATTACTGCACAGAACTGAAACAGTGTAATGTTACAGAATCAGAAAGAAGCAATATACTGTAATACTTATTATAGGATCAGTGAGTTAGATACAGTAAGTGAAAAATGTTCATAAAACAAAAACGAGCCAGTATTCAGAGTCCGATGTGAGAATGTTAGATAATTAATGAGTTACAAACATGGACCAATATTCTGAAGTGCAAAAATGATTTCGTATTCACAGAATTCCAAAAACATGTCGGCTATCTGAAAATGAGAGACAATTTAAATGCTTTCAAAATATTCTGAGCGTGCTGTAAAACAGAGAAATATAGAGGAAGTTGCATAAGTGAGCTCTAATGTTTAGACTGAAGAGCAAAAATGAGCCAGTGTCAACAATAACAACCCAATATTAAGACAGAGTTGTAAAAATCAGAAAATATTCGGAGTTCTACAAAAATCGCTAATATTATGAGTGAGATGCAAAAAGCGGTCAGTCCTTAGTGCTGCAAAAAGAAACAATATTCAGAGCAAGTTGTGAAAATGAGTAGTCAAAACTGGTTGGAAAAATGAAACGAGGAAAATTACTGATGAGTTTTAAAATCAACACCGTGAGTTGCTTTGGAAGCTGGTTGCTAAAATAAACCAAAACATTCAGTTCCTCCAAATGTCAGAATGCTGCAAATATATAAGCAAATAACTATGGAATTTTACAGAATGTAAACACTGTTTAAAAAATGATAGATTAATCCCCTCAATCCGATGACGACTGTTTTTTCTCGTTTTACCTTCCTCCCTTAAAGCGATTTTCCTCACATACGCTCAAACTGAAAGAGTTTGCCACAGCCCTCCTTTGACCCCTTCAATAAGAGGTGTTCACTAAGTTTAATAAAATCGTCTGGGGATTGCAAGAATAAACTAGAAAAAGGTATCATCGGAGTGAAGAAGCAAACTTACAGTCAAAATGCTTTTATTTCCTCTGAAATTTCGTCAAAATGTCAAATAAATGTTTATGTAAAGGTCTGAATCAATTCATCTCCAGTACTTGGACGAGACTGGTTCATTATAATATAAGAGGTACGATTCTGTTTCCGTTACTGAAATGAATGAATAACCTTACTGTACTGTACAATCCACATTACCGGTATCCACATCATGTTTTGCCAAATTATTGTTATGTAAATAATTCCAGCTACATGGCGAATGAGATTCACAAAATTCTAACATCAAATCCCCCCGTACAGAAACTCCGCTATTTTTCCCACGAAGAACAACGAAAAATGGAACAGAAACTTGTTACGTATGGTGATCATTCCACAAATCTTAATTTCAAACAGGCAAATGAACCTAAGGGTGCTTATGAATCCTGATCATGGCTAACGGCCACTCCAACACAATTTCCTAATATACTTGTCACCCTCCTCTCTAGAAGCCTTCCACACCTACACCCATGCGTAAAGCACTGCGTAGGGGAGGGCCACTTCTCCACTGAAAGAAAGTGTTGTTCCTCGGTCATGCAGATCAAATTGTCCTTTACTACCCTTAAACATGGGTTCATCGTGTCATACAGTTGTCTTACCATGCCTAGCCCAGTCACAACATGGCTTTAGGCCACTACACTCCACAAACACCCTTCTTACAGACCTTACACAGAGTTTTCGATGGCATGAATTCAGCTAGGCCACCACACAGAACAATCCTAATCACACTAGACATTAGCAAAGCTTTTGATGCCATCCCCCGCCACAACCTCACAAACAAAATACTCGACACAAACATGCACAATAACTCAAAAAGATGGCTGGCAAACTACTTAGCAGGCAGATGTGCACACGTAGCATTTGCCGGTCAGTCTTCTAACATCAGAAACTTCACAAACGGCATCCCCCAAGGATCTGAAGAAATAACACTTTGTTATTTCTTCAGACACCTGCCTCAGGTTTCCATCTTGTACGGAACGATTTAAGAGAGAGAGAGAGGCGGGAGGGGGGCGGGGGCGGTGAAGGCCGTGTCGGATTCTCTTAGCACCGAAAAACTGGACCATATTTGTATTATTTATTGCCGGATGTTTCACAAGCTAGCCTTCAAACACTAGTTTTTCCATTGATCTAAAAACCTACCTCTTGTCTCCATCTTAAACACAGTGAACTGGACGAGGAAGAAGAAGACTGTGAAGGTCTTGTCGAATTTTTCACATCAATTTGCACCTATCTTTCACCAATTTATTTCTACTCTTATTCCATTTTCATCATAAAATACCCACCTCTCGTCTGCATCTTGTGAATGGCGAACTGGACAAGGCAGTAGAAAACAACGAAGGCAGCGTCGAAGCTTCCCGCATGGAGGAACATTACTGAGCCGCCCACGCTGGACATCATGATCCCCCCCAACAACGCGCCCAGGGATACTCCTGTGGGGGTGGATTGATTAGCTGAATGATTGACAGATTAACTGAATGAATGAATTAATTAAATGAATGATTAACTGACTGACTGACTGCTTGATTGATAGACTAACTGACTGACTGGTTGACTGATTAACTGACTGACTGATTGATGTTTGACTGAGTGATTAACCCCTTGCGTCAGATGTCTTAATTTATTGGTTCATGCTTCTTCCTACTACCAGACGATTATATTCAATTTAGGAAACCCCCCACCCTCTCACTGAAGTCTCAATTTAATCCCTACAGTTCGAAAATCTATCCTGAGTCAAGTGAAATTGTCTGACGAGAGAGAGAGACAGACAGACAGAAATCGTCTGAAGATGGCAAGAATAAAACAAGAGAGAGAGAGAAACACCGATGTGGGCCTTCGTGTGTATAAACGTTTCGCCTCATGGTTTCCTAAGAATACAGTTGCAGAATATACAACACATTTCCTGATATATAGCAGAAGACAGTGTAGGTGTGAGGGGAGTGATGTATTGGCTGGGGGTGGTAGTGGGGGCAGGTAGGGTAAGGAAGGTGAGGTCCCAGGGGAAAGGGATTGCAGATCACGGTACAAGGACGGAGAGAAATAAAAGAAAAAAAAGGACAGGTGAAGCGGAAATTCCTTACGGAGAGGGAAGGAATGTTGGGTAAGGAAATAGAGGTCACAAGAGGAAAGGGACTGCCGATCCCACCACAGGTGTGTGTGTGTGTGTGTGTGTGTGTGTGTGTGTGTGTGTGTGTGTGTGTGTGTGTGTGTGTGTGCGCGTGCGTGCATGTGCGCGTGCGTGCGTGTGCGCGCGCGCACACAAGTCTTGTATAGGTGGGCAAGAAGCTCGGTGGAGAGGGGATGGGGAAGGATGGGAAGGAAGGAGGAGTGATGTTTTGAGTTTGGTGGGGGGAGGAAGCTTTCCTATTGACAGTACACCGTATTTGGCCACGGAATTCGATAGGTGATAAGATCCGCTGTTCTGTTCAATGGTATTGGAACATGCTATAACTTACTACTTGAAATGCCTGGTCGGCTGGAGTCGTATTCAGGGGGCTATCCTTCACTTTCTTAAATTCTGCTTTGAGGTCTAATATGGAATATTTAATAATGGAATATTTAATACTCGATAAACCACTTTACTACCGCTTTAATATATGCGATTACCTAGCTACGTACTCTGTAATACAATAGCACAACAGAATCACGATTCATATATTCTTCATCCTTACACTTGCAACAGTGGCAACAGCTTTCTGTATAATTCCCCCCTCACACCAAAAAATGGGATCCGATCCTCACCTCCATTTAGTTTTAATGTACTTACCGACTACGAACAAGCTCTTGACGATGCCCTGTATGGTGGCCTGGGCTCCCTTGGGCGCCATTAGACTGGCGTAGGAGATCATGTTGGGGTAGAAGACGCCGAAGGAGAAGCCGTGGGTGAGCTCGATTGGGATGAAGACCCAGGGGTTCACCACGCATGAGTACAGGAACACTCGGATGGTGAAGCCTACTAGTGCCAGAGCGAATGTCTTGATGTTCCCCAGCTTCTTTATGATTAATGCTGTTGGGGCAGAATAAAGCAAAAGGAATAATAAACCAGCTATGTATTTTATGAGAAGGAATGAAGAAGGAATACAGGAATACTGGGATTATGAAACCGAGCAGTATCGGCGCGAATGTCTTTATGTTACCTAGTTTATTATTAAGGCTGTTGACGCAGAACAAAGTAGGCTACAATAAAAGCAAAAGGAATAATAAATCACCTATATATCTGACATGCTGACAAGAGGGAATAAAGATGGAATACAAGAACAATATTGTACAAGAACTACGAAAAGAAGGTATACGGGTAATTTTTCAAACCATCTGACCATTAATGACGCTAAATCTAACCCTTACACTTCGAACACTCCCAGGGTGAATAAAATTTTCTGGGTGTAGTAAACGAAAGAAAGAAGGGTGGAAAGAAAGAATGCGTGAAGTAATGAAACAAGGAAGTAATGAGAGAAAGAGACAGACAAACCAACACACAGACAGAAAACAATGAATGAACGAACGAACGAATGAATGAACAAACGAATGAGTGAATGAATGAATGAACGAACCGATGAATATAAGAAAGTGAATGGAAGAAAAGACGTCACTAAGTTCGTTGTGTCAAGAGGGACAGGAATATTATTTTTTCTATCTATCTATTGCCAGATGCCATAATTCCGTAAGGGGTGGCCATTTGACTTTGAGTTATTTGTTTTACAGGGAGGGGCACTAACCCTCCACCAACCCACTTGTTGACACGTAGGGAGCACGTAAGGGTTGTATACTGCCCTGATATGGCACTCAGTAACAGGGATAACTGTAAAAAGGAAAAACAGTTATATTCAGTAGCGTCACCAGGAAGGGGCTAGGGGGGGCTTAGCCCCCCCAAATCAAGGACTCAACCCCCCCAAAATTGCAGCCTCCCAAAATAATAATAACAAAAAATCACCAGCTTACATAGTATGCTTGCAGATCGGCATTGGCCCACCTAGCTTTCCCCCAACCCCCTACCGCCAATCCACTTTTATTCGTGCATCCATATTGGTTTAATACAATATTATTTATAGCTATATAATGTGATAAGTTATTCACACTTTACGTAAACCTATGACTCAAATCATAATAGTTATAATATATTAGTTTCCCATATACTTTTTCCAAGCTTGGTTTCTTTGAAATATATTTATTGCACAAAGAATGCAAGATTGTATTAAATTTATCAAAATTATTATATATTTACAATATATAATATGGTATATATTAATCACGGAGCTTTAAAATTGGATTATGCAGTCTAAAATATCTGATCTACGCAATTTTTCACAAATTCGAATGTTCAGAGTATCGAAACTAGGAATGTTTGTTTACATTGAGAAGTGTCTGTGAACTGTGGCTAAATCCTGTGTTGTTTTCGGCTTTATTTGAATGTATTGGTTTCAGTGGCTGTATAGACGTTACTACGTTCCGGCATATTGCTAGCCACCTCACTTTACCAGTTCATTTTTGTTTTTACGGATGAGATCTAGCCTATACTTTATACAAAGAGTCGGCAGTACTTGGTTCAGTCGACACTCGACTCAGAACTGAATGTGATTATCCTTTTATAGGCTATTCTACAATAATACATTTGCGGATATCAGCCATCAGCCACTCAGGTGATGAAAAGGTCATCTAAAAATCCTCAGGGACAGAGTGACATATGGAAATTCTTTCGCACCTGCACCTCCAAAGATGACTCATATGAGTGCCAAGAAGTGGCTGTTATTGGGAATGAGGTGCCAGAAGCAACCCCAGATAACCCCAAAGCTGAACCCATTCAGACATGTAAGTAGCCCTATATCAAACTTTTTCAGTAGTCATTTTATGAAGCTTAGGCCAGGATTTTTTTTAACTGATTTATTTTTAAATTGGCTAGGCCTAGGCTATTTCTCAGTGTTGCAAATATATTGTCCTAAATGTACAAAGTGGGAAAGTGAATGGCTTTGTTTTCCTATCACAGTACCGGTAATGGAAGATAAATCTTGGCAATTATATCTATATACATTGAGCTTCTTTGAATTATCAAATTTAATATGGTAAGTCTAAGAAACCGTTATGATACCACATAATACTAGCAGTTTAAGGAAAACTTATCTGCAAAAAAGCTTTATACAATTACCCGGTACCTTGTACACATTATATCATAAGGTTTACTGATACCTAGTATTAGGCCCATCAATATTCATGTGTCCTATAAGTTTTTTATTAATAGCCTGTGAGACCTTATTTTACTTTTTCTTCATCTATAGGCCTCAAAAATTCCCCTAAAACTGCTCAATTTCCGAAAAATTTTCCGGGGGGGCTTACAGCGCCCCCCCGTACCCCCTAGCTGCATAGGCTCGCTTCGCTGGCCCCCTCCCCCCTTCTACCTACACCAGGGCCACAGCCCCCCAAAATCTGACCCCTGGTGACGCCACTGGTTATATTCATAATAGCTACTGATATGAAGTTGATAAAAATATACATATTACGGTACTGAATGCTTATCACGGTTATTTTGGTAATGTAGTATTTTAATCATTAACATCATCATCGTTATCTTCATCCTCATCCTCATCATCGTTATCTTCATCCTCATCATCGTTACTATCTTCATCATCATCAGCAGCAGCATTTACATCATCATGCGTCTCTGTCATCATCATCATCACAGGACTGTGATGAATGACAGTATAACTGATAATTTTTTGGATCAACAAGCTAGTGATTTGTATTAGCATGTCAAAATCTGGGCTAGGTCAATTCTTACTGTGTTACAAGTACAGTGTTAATATAATGTGAACATTTAATTATTTATTTATTTATTTTTGTTAAACGGACAGGGTAGTGATAATTACTCTTCTCACAATTGTTTGTGGAGTAAAACGAAAACTGTTTTGTTACAGATTATGTGGTTGTCTAAATATGAGGGCAATTCTAATGAGATAATGAACTGATGCATGGGCAAGAGCTGAAAATATGAAAGTGAGCGTCTTATTCTCACTGCCTTTGGAGATTTTGTAACACCTCTTCCTTGGCGATTTACTCTGCACGTTACACTTCTGGATCCTCTCTATGTTACTGATACAAGCTGTGTCGATAATGGAACTATGTAAACAGCATGTAAAAGAATGTTATAGGGTAATATTCGTGTGTGTGTGTGTGTGTGTGTGTGTGTGTGTAATATTATACATACATATATATATATATATATATATATATATATATATATATATATATATATATATATATGTATGTATGTATGTATATAGAGATAGATAGCTAGATAGACAGATAGATAGACAGATAGCTAGATTGCTAGCTAGCTAGATATATAGATAGACAGACAGACACAGATATGTATAGATGATGATAGGTGGGGGAGCCCATCATCCACCCACTTAGTGTAGCGGTACTCTGTAGGGTAGCTCTACATCAACTGGCATGCCAAATGATTTCCTGTAAACCAGGAAATCATTTACAACGCTGGGTGGTAACCATATAACTAACCAACATGTGTTCCCTACGTGGCAACAAGTAGGTTAACGAAGGGTTAGTGCCCCTCCACGGAAAACAAATAAAAATACGAACAAGAAGCCTCGGACTAGGACTGACAGAGAGGTGACGACTAAGGATCGAACAAAGGACGTGTGTGTGTGTGTGTGTGTGTGTGTGTGTGTGTGTGTGTGTTTGTCCTCTATGGAAATCAAGGGGAATGCTTACAGAACTGTCTAAACAGTCCTAACAGGAGGTGTAACTTTTTACAAAGAATTTTAATGTGTTTATTACAGTTGCTAAAGTGGCGCCTCTGATGGCCAAGATTAGAACTAATAATGAAGTCAACACGGTGGACGCATGGCAGTCAATTACCGCTGAATTATTTTTACTGCTACGACCATATTATCACAACGTCGGATGGGGAAATGGGCCCGAAAAGGAATAAAGGTTCAGTGGGTAAAATTGGAACCTGGGGGTCAGTGTCTATCCAAAGTCCCAGACAATGCCGGTCAGCACGATCATAGGGTTTTACTCAGGCAACGCCAGGTACCCCTGGTAGTGTAAAATAAATCGCTACGAAAGTGACGGAAACATGAGATGCCCCCTATATCTCAGAAAGTATTCCAACTTGCGTGCTTACTGAGCCGTTCTCGCAACACATGGGACTGAGTTGAGTAATACGGTCATATGGATCCGGCTGCATTGCAACTCAAGTGATCCGTAGTATACTTGCATGGACCAAGCTGCATTTCAACTCACGTGACAGGGAAGAGTAAGCCGTCCCCGAAACACACGAGAATTGTGTGCGAAATGTATAGACCACCAGGCTGCATTTGGACTCACGTGATAGGAAGAGCGACGGCACCTCCCCCAAGAAGCATGAGGTGCCCAGCAAGATGCCCTGCAGAAGTTTCATGTGCTCGAAGTCCGGGTCCCATGCCAAGGCTATGTCCTCCACGAACATAAACAGGAACGTCCAATACAGACCCATGTTCACCCCCACCACCACCACCGTCGTCTGTAGTCAGGGTAACGAGAGTGAAATCAATAACGACTGTGAATTCAATAAATCCCAACAGTGAAATAATAAGAGAAATCGGTTAATCACTGACATTAAATTAATAACAGTGAAATCAGTATAAATGAAAGCAGTTAAAAACAATGCAATCAATTAATAACAAAAACGAAATTAACTAATAGCAATAGTGAAATTGATTAATGGTTTGCATTTTTTGACGTATCTTCACACATTCTCTCACTCCACTCTCATATACCCTCCTTAACTATGAGATGACGACCTTAAAGACTTTTTCCCTACTCTGTATCGATGCCTCCTATAACATCCTACCCTCCCTCCATCTGTCCCTACTCAGCAACTACAACTCCTATAACATCCTACCCTACCTTCTATACTCTACTAAAACGCATTTACTCTAACTTTACCAACATCCCTAACCCCCTTCGGCTCAGTTCATGCTCAGGTATATTCAGATTGAAGTCTTGATTTTACTAGTAATTAAGGAGACTCGTTGCTACCTCATAACCAAGACACATCAAAATTCCTGATTTGACTAGTAACCGAGGAGACTCATTCCTGTCACATAACAAGGGCTTATCAATTTGCATGCCAACACGACTTAGTATTCATGCTGTGGTAGTAACCCAGTTCCGTCAAGTGAAAACGAACCGACTACAGCCTACCTCCACCTGGATCTCTGCCTACCTCTTGTTCTGTCGTCCTTTTCCCTTTCACACAGCCTCCTAACCAGAGTACCTATTTTATCCTTACACATTAACGATCTCTCCTTCCACGGCTTCCTCCATCGGGCCTGTCAGACTTTTGATAGATGTGTCCCTGTTCATCCAGTAGTACAATTAGGGACCTAGATGTAACTTCGACTGTTGCTTTTATTCGAGGGGAAAACTGGCCATGGCAAAACTTACCCACCTTAATGACCCCTCGTGCAGTTGACAGGCATGAATCTTAGGGCTTCTCTCTCTGCCAACACTCATTACTATACTCTAATTCCACATACCCCCTTTCTACTCTAACCTGACTCAAAATTACCATCTCTCGACCCTGAATACTGAGTCGTAACGTGAGATTAAAGCGATGATATACGGGTAATCATGAGGACGTGTTATGGGAATGAAGCATAGCCATATTGTATTATTCTGCCACTGGGTTACGTAAAATAAACTGCAACAGGACAAAAATCTGGGCCAACTTAAGGTGAAAAGAGTACAGTTACCGATCTCCCTCCTCTTGTTTCACCCACCCCTCTCGTAAACTCTAATGATACAAGTACCCTATTTGCCCCTACTCAGTAACGAACCCTCTTCTCCAGACTTTCGATGTTCGCTTAACAAATACAGTTATGCCAACCTTAAAAATATTCTTAATATAATCTGTGTGAGTCTGCTAAAAAATAATGGTTATCCTACAAACTTTTTTTTTCCCCCCTAGCAATAAAGATCAACCACACAGTTGTCGCATGCAAAAACTTTCTCATCAATACTAAATAAAAAAATAAATAAATAAATAAATAGGCAAATATATAACTCACCAAATAGATCAACATCTTGCTCGAACACAACACCCGTCCAACTCTGCTCGCCTTCAGCTTCTCTCTATCCGGCACTTTGAACGGGATTCTAAGAGCCACCAGGAAGTTGATTCCCAGGAAACAGCTTGCAATAATGAGAGCAGGAGTGTAATTTACGTTGTGTTGACCTTTTGAGAACAAATCCACTAATGCCCCACTCGAAGCACCTACCAGACCCCATCCCAGGCTCCCCCACATCCTCTGCCGGCCGTATTTGTGCCGCGCCGAACCGAGCAAGGAGAAGCATATGGTGTCCGCCATTGTTGTTGACGTCGAATTCCCGCCATATACGAGCACTAGCAGGAGGAACACCAGCCAGAATATTGGTGTTCGGAGGAGCTGGGTTAGTGTCATGGATGACGAGGCTTCTGAATCAAAATTTTCACATTTGCTGTAACAAGGAATATCTGTGAATTCTTGCTGGCATAAGTCTGGAACGTTGGTGCCAGTTTTCATAGCTGATTCGACAACTGATGTCCAGTCACCATGTTCGCATATGTCATACAACCCCTTTTCACCAGTTAACCAAGTTTTATTTAGATATCCAGGCCAATAAAATTTTCTGCTTTGATTTGATATTTCTTGTTCAAAAGAGGACGAATAATTACACTGTAAAAAGCAATATGAATCATCGTCTCCACCTTTCATCCACTCAAACGCGCTCCAGTTCCCACAGTCTTGAAAAACCGACCAATCTGTGGTTCCAGAACCCTGCAGGGATGATTCGTTAGTTAGGCATCGACTAAGTGGGTCAACAGTCGCATTGAACACAACACTGTGAGGATTGATATCGGGAAGCAAGAATATCGATAAAAAAGATGCACTGAGGACCAAAAGGCCTCCCAGAAACACGATGCGGTAGATTTTGAAGGCGTCGGCGATGGCACTGTTGAGAAGGTTGATGGCACAGCTGGACAGAGGGGTAACGGACCAAATCAAGCCCACACCAACGGCCGGGATGCCCTTCTGTCGACACACCACCGGCAACATGGAGAAGAAAGCGATACCTGTGGGGGAAACGATGCTGAAGTAAGTAGATATTACTACTACTACTACTACTGGTATAGATCTTTGTTGATGTCTATGAACGCCATGCTTTGAAAGCAAAGTAGCCCCAGAAGCACTGCAAAATATATATATATATATATATATATATATATATATATATATATATATATATTTGTGTGTGTGTGTGTGTGTGTGTGTGTGTGTGTGGAAATGAACTTGTGAATACAGTATATATGACACTGGCAGACACATATAGCTGAAAAAGCCCCCGTTCGCCTCCCACTAAAAATTCAGGGGGTTAAATGCCCCCCTTTCCTCCCCCTACCACTTCCGGCGCCCTTGTGAAAGTATATGTAAATACGAGTAAAGTGAAGGTTAATGGAGATTCTTGGTTTGATGTGCTGATGAACTGGGACAGACTTGAAGTGGTGTGGAAATTTATGTACCCGACTCCAGTGATAGAGAGGAGGTATATGTGCCAAGGAATAAAAAGGCATCATACTACACAGAAGGAAAGTGGCTGGTGCTATGAAGGCCTTGATACGGAACAGAGGTCAGAGTGCTGCGGCTACTAAATGCCTGCTTGAAGGAGTTTTAGCGCCCACGTTAACATATGGATGTGATGCTTTGGTGCGGCATGAAAACGAAGTCAAGGATTAAAGTAGTGGGGATGTAGTTATTGTGAAATGTGTGCGAAGTTGAGTGGGAAGGATGAGAATAATGTCATCCGTGAAAGATGTAGAGCACGGACGGTTTGTGGGCATAAGAGCTGGTGAGTGTGCTTAGATGGTTCAGTCATATGGAGAGAATGGGTACAAACAGGCTGGTGAAAAGCGTTATGTGGGGGGAGGAGGCGTAATGGCTGTGTGGAATGTAAGATATGTACGGCCATGAGCAAAAGTTCGCCGACAACTCTCTGCCAGAATTGTGCCCTGCCCTCCACATTTCTCATTATTCCCAAACGGCGGAGTGTGCCCTTCTTTTTCATGCTCTTGTTGTGTGCTTCATATTATCACACACAAACACTTTCCTTGTCACTGAGTGTCGGCCAAGTTTTGATCATGGCTGTAAACTTGGCCGCAGTTCTTCTTCCACCTCGGAAAGTTTCTCCTGAACTTAATATAAACGCGAGAAAATAGCCACAATAAAACAGGAAAGACGTAATCAGGGAAACCACTGAATTAGTTAGTGAGGAAGCGAATTTCAGAAGGATGAGTTAATGACACACATAAAAATAAAACAGAATGAATAAATAATAAATAAATGATATGGCTTACCTCCATATTTGAAGAAGTAGTGAACCTTCAGAGGCAGAAGGTCTTTGTTGATAGTGATAGCCATGACGTCATCAGTTGTGGTGACGTCACACTCGGATTTCAAACAGCACACACTGTGAAGAAAGTCAAGTCCTGCGTTAATTATGTATTTGGGGATTGCAAGGTCACTGTATTAACTGTGCACTTTGGGATTACAACAAAGCTTTGATTTATGCCAATGATGCCGAGGGACACTGACACTCCTGTTCCACTGATTGACTCTCACGTTCACTCCTGTTCCACTGATTGACTCTCACGTTCTGTTACAATACGGTTAAAGACCACTGACCATGCCAGCACGTGAAGGACGTTTGGCCCAGTGGCAGTTCTCTACAGTATATTTCCCGGTTCTGAGCCACCTCCAATCTCAAATCCCAGTCCCGAAGGTTCCAGCGTAGGGTCACACTCATTCTCGTTCTCCGAGCATTCTTCCCTTCACATTCATAGCTGTGTTCCTCAGTCAGTCACTCTCCCCCCTTCCTCTCAAATGTCCACACCATCTTAGCCTACCGGTCTGCATCACTTGTCTAATATCTTTCATGCCGAATATCTTTCGTAGGAAACTATTCTTATTTCTTTCATCCATCTCGACGTTCCCATTTCAGTGCGTTCCAATATGCTCGTAACCTTTCTTTAACTGCCAAAGCGTCACTGCCGTCAGCATAACACTTCTCACACGTTTTATTTCCTGTTTGCAGGAAAGGACGTCAGGAGAGGCAACAATTCCTCGAACTTCTTCCATCCGATTCTGATTCTAGCAAATCCACTTCTACTTTTAGCAATGGAACCAGCCTCTGTTCCTCCTCCTCCTGCACTCAGCATATCTCCCAGGTACGAGAACCCCTTCACGCATTCCAAACTTTTGTAAACCCAAATACTTTCCTTTCTATCTTCATCGCGAAAACTGCTACATACCGCACACTGAAAATTTCTCGCATTTTGCCGCTACCTCCAACACAGCTATATGTCCTGTGAACCCAGTTATTACAAGCTATACACAAAACAGGATTCCTCCCAACTCCCTTTTTACACACAGCACAAGGCCATATACCATGTTCCACGACATTACCGCCCTCACACCGACTGACTATGAACTTTGTTTTGTCGGTATTAAGTAATTCCCTGTGCTTGTCAAATTTCACTCTAGCCTCCTGCATGTTCTTATCAATCAAAAATAAATCATCAGCATATAAAAGCTCTCAAGATAACCCACTTCTAATATCTTATGACACCGGTAGACAACGCACAGCCCTGATGCACCCCAATACTGACCTTCCTCACTCTCGCCCTACTCTCACAGATAAGGAAAGGATAAGGAGAGTTCATAAACCTCTCATGTCTTTTGTCCTTCCCGAAAAAAAAAAAAAATCGCTAAGTACGTTCTTTAAAGCCTCCAAAGCCCACGAGGTTATACAGGGTGGCAGAATCTTGTGTGTTGTGGGGACGGCCCAGTCCGGACGTAGGTATGGTAGTAGGTCTAAGAAATGATGAAATTATGTAGGATAGAGTTGGATAATCCCTACTGGCTCGTCCCCACAACACACAAGAAATTCCGCTGAGGAAAGGAAGGGAAGCGTTACACACAGATCACCTTATGTTAAGCCGACTGAGTTTTAGCAACCATACAACCACCATTAAGGAAGCAGGTGGAAGAAAGCCTCCTACAAGACCATGCGGATTTTATAATATTGAGACAACTTTAGTATTCTGTTCCTGCTATGGTTATATTAATGATGATATTATTAACACTCAGGCGAGTATGCTGACACTTTGTTTAGGGAATCAGATGCCAGGATGTCTGCTAAAAGTCTGTGAGGATACAGTAATATCGAGAGTTCCTAATCTTACTATTCCTCATAGTCATATTTTAATCAACTGACAGTGTGTACAGCAGCCAGAGTGTTCATACTGTCACCACTGATGAAGCAGATATCCGGGGAGTTGCCTATAAGCCGCCGAGAAAACAATACAGCCCTAAACTTGTGTCATTATTCAAGTGTAGAAACTTCCTGTATCTCCAGTTCTTCCTGCGGGTTCAAACTTACAATTGCCAGGTAGACGCCAAGGGGTGTGATTCAACACATACACACACACACACACACACACACACACACACACACACACACACACACACACACAACTTAGAAGCAATATGAATACGAGAAAAATGAAGATTCTGCACTCTGTCCTTCTGGGAAAAACAAATAACATCTACGACTGGGAACTGAATTCTTCCCCAAAGGACAGGGAGTATTTCTGCCGTCAAAGAAATGTCGGTGAACTTTTGTCTTAGCTGTTCACAAATACGATAGTGTCATATTTAAATCCACAAATATCCTTCATATCTTATCACTGCGTGTTTCTTGCCTTTATCGCTATGATCACCTTATCAGTTCAGACTAGCTACACTGGAATTCGTGTGACTGCAGTTGATAGACCACTTATGAATTCTTATCGTGTACCTGTGTGTGTGTGTGTGTGTGTGTTAGGCCTATTCGTATTCCTGGCGCAAACGCTCATAACGATAATCACACACACACACACACACACACACACACACACACACACACACACACACACACACACACACACACACAGGCCAGAATTATGTACACGATCAGAATTCATAACTGGCATATCAACAGCCTTTTCTTACTACAGCCTATTCAGTAAAATTTCGTTCGTACCTTTTCATATTATTTCCAGCATTACCGTCCCTCTTCCTCTACTCTTTTCCAAATATTCATCTAATGACACTATCTCATATATCCCTGTATACGTTCCCTCTTCCCAAGGCCCCAACACAGACTTATCAAGCACCTGTGATATCTAGTCAGATTCCGTATCAGTTTCGAAGGTATGGTGATCAGACACATTAAGGACAGTGCCGAGAGATGGTGACTATCGATACTGTTCTTGTTCTTTATTCTTCCTTCCTCTTCATCATCATCATCCATCATTATCATCATCATCATTATCACCATCCTCATCTTCTTGGCCCCAGGCGGCTTCTCAGAACGCGAGTCTTGTGAACTGCAGAATGAAGTTGCCCGTTTCTTGAGGTACATAATCCTTTCGGAGGATAGAGTAAGTTGAGGAACGTTTATGTAAGCCAATGGTTCCCAGCGTGTGGGACATTTAGGTTAAGTAATGCACAATTGTAAAATGAAAAAAAGAAAAAAAAAAAGAAAAAAGAAATCTCAGACTGCCTGCTACATTATTATCAAACACGTCAGTTCCAACATTTCAGCTTCTTTTTATTACTCAAATTTATACAGATAACAAGTTTAGGTAGCCACGAGAGAGAGAGAGAGAGAGAGAGAGAGAGAGAGAGAGCATCGGCGCCACGAAGTCTGAAGGACAGGATCGTGCCACTGCGCAAGGTCATTACATGTCAGAGTTACAGCTTGCTCACCGATTACGCAGCCAGCTGACTCAGCCTCAGCTAATAGCAGAGCTGGTGTGAAGGACGTAACCTTTAACTTTAGGAGAGATAAAGTGTGTTAACAAGAAGCAGTATACCAGTTTGTTATGTACTGGAGAGGAAGGGCATGACCGGGATTTTTCAGATAGGTGGTGGGTTAGAGAGTGTCAATATTGATGTATGTTGGGAAATGAGAAAATGTATATCTTTACTAATTGCTTTACTGCTGTGTTTTCATCTCAGAAATACTAGACTCGTTTTTCTTTTAATTCAATTACCAGATCATACTCTTTTTGCCTGTAAAATTAATTGCATATACCATCAATAATCATTTTAAACTGGAGGGTGGAAACTGGTCCACATGGTCCTCTAGTGACTATTACGTAGGAAAGTAGTTATAGAAATGGTTTTCTTCGTTACACAGTGCAGTTATTGTTTTAATGACTTTACCATTCTGCATTCAGCTAATTTGCTTTTCGTAATATAATGGGTGATATAAGCTGTAAAAATGATAAGCTGGCATGACAGGCTTGTGCATTGGTTAATTTTTGTTTTCGACACAGTTACAAGATTTTAATGGGCTCAAGAATGAATAATCCACCTTGTACGGCAACTGTTATTCCGCTAAGATGCTTTCTTTGAATCGACATTATGCTGGTACCTACTCCTGTGTGTGTGTGTGTGTGTGTGTGTGTGTGTGTGTGTGTGTGTGTGTGTGTGTGTGTGTGTGTGTGTATTAAGCTTTGTTCACTTCTCTCTCCTCGGGGCTTCCATATTGTGGCTGGTAGGAGTAAGAGTAAACGAGCCTTTTGTGATAACTATATAAGTTATGGTTTTACTTCGTAATCTGACAATGGAGTTGTGAAGGGTCAGTGTGTTTTGTGTAAGAGAGTGCTCGTAAATGATCCTTAAGACCCTCAAAACTGAAAAATCATCTTGAAGACTCATCTTGAACACAAGGTTATAAGATATGAACTTCAAGCGTCATGAAAAAAGTCTGAAGAGTTTGAATACTGGACTCGAGTGGGTCGTTTCAAACACAAAGTAAAAATGTACTGAGCTTCATCTGAAGTGTTACTTGAAACAGCTAAAACGAAAAAAAACACACAGCATTGACGAAACTCTGTTAAAACCTTGTGCTTTGAAGATGGTTAACCTTGTTCTTGGAGGTGACTGTGAGAAAAAATAATCAGCAAATATCCCTCCCTGACAACACCGAAGAGCGACGCATTGTTGAAATGTCCGGGGATGTTAAGGAACATGCGTGCAGTGAGATAAAAGCTGCTCCATTCGGGTTATTTTCACTCCAGTTAGACGAGTCAACTTAAGTTTCACCTTGTTCACAGCTCCTTGTACGAGTATTTGCTCGGTATGTTCATGATGGAAGATTTAAAGAATATCTTGTTTGTTCCCCATTTGAAACTGCCAAAGGTGAAGATATAATGAAGAAGGCAACTAACTATTTGAGTGCGGAAGGACTGTCGTGGGATAATATGTGTGGTGTGTATCGACGCGGCATCTGCGATGTTAGGTTCAAGGTCAGGGTTTTATTCCAGACTGCTCTTGGAAGCACAATGATGCGCTGAATGATCCACCGTCAAGCACTTGTATTTGGTGATTTGGTGGGACGTTTTTGTATCAAAATGTATGTTTTTTTGTTATTTTCTTGTTATTGTGGTTATCAGAGGAGATTGCGTGATCATTTTTATATGATTGTTGATGTCATTTCCGGGCACGTGACTCCAAGCCTTGTGATTTCTTTTAACCCGGTTTTTCAGTTGCTGAGTGAATGTAAAGGTGGGGCACATACCTTTCATTTGTATGGTTTAAGGTGTGGCGCATAGCATATATTAACTGTCGTAAGTACCGTAGCTGTCAGTAAAATATGTTAGTTTTCAAGAACGTATTTTATCAACGTACTTGATAATGAAATACTTGATTGACCACATTTGGTTGTCCTTTTGCAATAAAATATCATAAATTTGGATTATTATGAATTTATTAAAATCCTATTCTGAATCTGAAGGGCAGTGGGCCATGAGTATTTGGGAACGCCAGCAGCAGGCTGTGGTCTCAAAAAGGTTGGAAACCACTGGTATAAGCTAACCGGGCAGCTGTTGTGTTGATGCCATCACATGAGGGCGTCCCTATTTAAACCGAAGCAAGGATAGTGCATTTTATCACATCTCCACGATCACTTTCCACCCACCCTCCCGTATCACGATCCAACTCCCAAGGTGCCCAGCGATCCTGCACTTTGTCTTGCACCAACTCTCCTCCTCTACCTTTTCCTCAACTTATCTGCTGCAAGCCTTTTATTTTCTGTCATTTTTAGTTTCTTCGCAGTACATAAATTCTCTGACTTTTTCTTTAGTCTTCGACGCTACTGCCGTTATTTAATTCTTATTTTTAATTCTAAGTAACTTCCCTCCTGTTGGGATTGTCCAAATTAACAGCCATAGCCATACTCCTTTAACTCACTCTCGCCTGAATAAAAGCGTCTACCATAAGTTGAAATAGAATGCCAAAGTTGTCCCTGATCATGAGAGGGTTGATAGTTTAAGGCGTAGACTTGGTGCAGTAGGCGTAATGCAGTATGAACAAGATGGATATTCGGAGGAGAATGATATGGAATTAGTCTGAATCATTATAAAATTTTTGAAGCTTCATAAAGGAAAGTGGTACAAGGAATCTGGTCAGTTTTCCCAAGACAGGAAGATAGTATTATTTCCCGCGGGATCCCAGAAATGAAACCCTGGTATTAACACTTACGCTCCACTAGTTCACTCCCAGCAGAATAAAGCCGCTGTGTGATTTATTTAAAAAAAAAAAAAAAAAAAAAAAAAAAATTGTCCCCAGCATGAGAGGATAAATGGTGACGCAATCAACACCCTGGATCCGGGGACTCACCAAAATAAAATCAAAGAGTGTTAACCCGAACAGAATGCTAGAGCTGTGCCAACCATGAGAGGGTTAATGTTGACGGTATTGGCTCTCACAGGCACCATAACTCACTCTCGGCAGAATGAAATCGCATGGTGTCAGGCTTGTCGGAATACATTAGTCAGTCGGAATACAGTGGCTAGTTGGAATACAGTGGCTAGTTGGAATACAGTAGCTAGTTGGAATACAGTAGTTAGTCGGAGTACAGTAGCTGCTTGGAATATAGTACCTAGTTGGAATTCAGTAGTCTGTCGGAATACACCAACTTGGCATACAGCAGTTAGTCGGAATACAGTAGCCCCCAGCACTGAAGAGTCCACGGAATGAGAGGGTTAGTGGTGACAGTATTAACACTCAAGTTCCTATACTTCAGCAGAATAAAATCGAATGCTGTTATCTAGAACAGAACACCAGACTTGATCAGACCATGAGAGGGCAATATGGCTTTTAGCTTTCTTCTTTGCATGAAAAAAATTAATAAAAAATAAAGTGGTGTGGTGTTAGTCGGAATACACTACTCGAGATATGCAAAGAATGGGAAGGCAAGCGTGGGTGATGAGATGTGCGAAAGACGAAATTCAAAGACGAAGAACGAGAGGGTTAATCTGTTACAAATCCCCTTTTTTCCACTTTCATTTAGATACTGCATGCAAGTGTGGGTGATCAGATGTGGGAAGGACGCGTACAGGTCAAACAAACATCCTTATACCCTCTCAGCTCTACAAGTGGCCGTCGCTTACGATGGAGAGGAGCTGGGGAAGGGAAAGAGGGAGGGAGGGGGAACTGGGAGGAAGAGAGGGGGCGGGGAAGGAAGGGAGGGAGGGGGAACTGGGAGGAAGAAAGGAGGTAGGAAAGGGAGGGAGGGAGAGGGAACTGGGAAGAAGAAAGGGGGTGGGAAAGGGAGGGAGGGAAGGGGAAATGAACAGAGGATGTGGAAGACGAAGATGGAGAAGGGGTGGGGACGAAGGAAAGAGAGAGAGAGGGAGGGAAGAAAGTGGGTAGGGGTGAGGAAGAAGGAAGAGGAAATAGGGAAGAGGGAGGGAGGGGGAAGAAGAGGGAGGGAGAGAGGGGATGAAGATGAGGGAGAGGGAGAAGTAGTGGAGACTGTGGAAGAGGAAGTTGGAAAAAGGAGAGAGAAGCCGTGGGGAAGAGGGAGGAACAGAGGAAGTAGGAGGAGGAAAGAGAGGGGGAGAGAGGTGGGAAGAGGGAGGAGAGGAGGCAGAGGCCGGGGAACAAAGAGGAGGAGAAGGAGAGGGGTGGGGAAGAAGGGACCGGGAGATGGAAGAGAAACGGGGAGAGGAGAATGCAAAGAGTGCGTCTGTACCTACTGTCGACCAGTTTCTTTATTTTCCACTCTTCAGTCCGGTGATTATTAGGCTAAGCTATATACTTTACTGTTCCTGCCATCAGACGCTTTTATTGATCTGAGGATGCACCTCTAGTAATCATGGCCACATCTGACTCCTCCAAAGGGGAAAATCTCTCAACAGCTAAATCTAATAATTTGATGCTAGCAAATAATAAGAAATAAAATGCATCACCGCATTGCAGTGTTTTATTTTAGGCTCAAGTATGGTAGATGTTGGCAAGCATCTCCCAATATCGCCTACCTAAACACACGCACGCACGCACGCACGCACACACACACACACACACACACACACACACACACACACACACACACACACACACACACACACACACACACACACACACACACACACACACACACACACACACACACACACACACACACACACACATCTACTGGCCCTACCCTCTTTAGAAGAAATAAGAAAAATATCACTTCAACGCACGTCGCACTACCCCTACTTTGCAAGTAACTTACAGCGAACTCAAATTCACTGCTTGGAAGTGGTCTGATATGTGAGAGGTCTTCGTAGTCAATGTGCAGTAACTGGTAACACTCCTTACACTGCTATACAGTGCCACACACTGCCGCACCTCACACTGTCACATCATCCTCCACAGTGCGACACTTCACGCTGCCAGACCACCACCCCCCACACTACACCTCACAGTGCCACACCTCTCCACACACACTACCACATCTCACACTGCCACACCACACCTCGCACTACCACACAACCCCACACACTACCACATTTCACAATCCTCACAATACCACACCATCCTACACACTACCGCACCTCACACTGCCATACCGCCCCACACAATACCACACCACAGACTCACACATCCCACACACTACCATATTTCACACTGCCACATCACCCCTCATACTGCTCCCCTGCCACTCACACTACCACATCTCACACTGCCACATCACCTTTACTCTGCTACCCAACCCGACACACTACCACATCTCACACAGCCACATCACCTTCACACTGCTACCCAACCCGACACACTACCACATCTCACACTGCTACCCAACCCCACACACTACCACATCTCACACTGCTACCCAACCCCACACACTACCACATCTCACACTGCCACTCCACCCTACACACTACCACACCTCAGACTGTCAAACTCCACACAGACTGTCAAACCCCACACACTTCATTTCAAACTGCCATACCACCCTACACACTACATATCACACTACCACACCACCCTACACACAGCTACACCTCACCCTGCTACACCACTTCATACACTAAGGCACTTTACAATGCTACATCATCTCATACTACCACACCATCCCACATACTACCACACCTCACACTGCCACATCACCCCACGTTACTACCACACCTCACGCTGCCACATCACCGCACGTTACTACCAAACCTCACACTGCCACATCACTTCTCCACACTACCACACCACACCACATACTACCACACCTCACACCACCCCACATACTACCACACCTCATACTTCCACATCACCCCACACTACCACACTACCCCGCACACTACTGCACCTCACACTACCACACCATCCCACATACTTCCTCACCTCACACTGCCATCCCACCCCACATACTATCACACCTCACACTGCCACACCACCTCACTGTACCACATCACCCCACATACCATCACACCTCACACTGTCACACCGTCCCCACACATTACCACATCACCCCACATACTATCACACTTCAAACTGTCACATCACTCCAAACTACCACACCACACCTAACTGTACTACCACACTTCACACTACTACACCACACCTCATAGTACTATCACACTTCACACTACCACAGCACACCTCACAGTACTACCCCACCCACATACCACATCACCCTACATACTACCACACCTCACACTACCACACTACTTAGGAAATAACTCTCACTCTAAAATAATAAAGCAATACATATTTAATCCGCCTAGTTCGAAAAATCTCTTCAGGACAAAAGATAATCGTCTGCAGATATCGAAAAAAATATAGGACAACAGAAAATACGCCCTCGGATGGAAGAATTTAAACACGACACCGGACAAAGATTTCAATGTGTGTGTGTGTGTGTGTGTGTGTGTGAGAGAGAGAGAGAGAGAGAGAGAGAGAGAGAGAGAGAGGACAACAGAAAATACGCCCTCGGATGGAAGAATTTAAACACGACACCGGACAAAGATTTCAATGTGTGTGTGTGTGTGTGTGTGTGTGTGTGAGAGAGAGAGAGAGAGAGAGAGAGAGATTAAGGGATTCCGCGTGCGTCAGCTGCCACAGAGATAAGGCTAATAGCGTTAAAAACATACGCAAGTCATGCTCTCTCCTTAGCCCACTCGCTTTTATTACACTCCGCTATTACCAGTGACTGAGAGAGAGAGAGAGAGAGAGAGAGTGTATTTTATTCTTGGTAGACCCAGAGAACTATATATTTATCCTTTCAGCTCGAGAACGTCATTTTAATTATGCCTACTTTCAGTCGATTCTATCCAAATTAAGTGGTAAATGTAACCTCGGGATCTTCTCAAGCGTGAACCCAGTAGACTGCAGGCTGAAGGTGTCAGTCCCCGGCAGCCCACCATCCTTCTTTCAGGAGACGGAGCTGAGGGACGTATGTATAATAGGGCAGTGAAGCAGCCACCACGCGAAGGCGTCCCTCCCCAACACCATTTAACTTCAGAAACATTGGTATATCTTATAGTGATGGGGATAATTGAAGTCTGCGAGTATATAATGATGTCCCTTTAGTCTAGTGCATGAGTCGCCCTTTAATAGTACAACATCGTCTGGAGGTAGCAAGAATATAAATGACATAGTGGAAATGAGAGGGTAATGAAGGCTACATCTACTCTCTCTCTCTCTCTTTCTCTCTCTCTTATAACAAAGAGCAATTCCCCTTAAGAAGCAGTAACCCTGTTTCGTAACTCCTTTCAGCTCGCCTTGCACAATGTCGTACTTTAACGAGATAAAGATTGCGGAGGTGAAGAGCTCACCCGTAAAGTTACATCATCATCGTCATCGTGGCCCATTTTCTTTCCATCTCAAAATCGGGTGAGGTAATGATGCTGATCCATTATCATCATCATCATAGTCATCACCACCATCAACTTTCTCATGACCGATTTTCCCACCTAAAGATGGGGTGAGGTTAGGATTCATCATCATCATCATCCCCATCATCATCATCATCATTATCGTGACGATTTTCCCACTTCAAGATGGGATGAGGTTAGGATCCATCACCACTGCCATCATCATCACAATCCTGTAGCCTACCTTTTACCCACCTAAGGATGGGGTGTGGTAGGATCTAGACACATGGAAAGTATGAAACTGGGCTATATCTACGGCATCCCCAATGGAGTGGGCTACATAATCATTTACACGTTATTTAAGCAACATACTGAATACATGCTTAGGCCGCATCATTCAGGACTGGTGTGATGGCACTGCGATGGCGTTATGTCGTATCAGTGGGTTTTGTAGAAGATCAAGGAAGTCAGTTTTTAAGAAAGGTCAGATCATCAAATTATTCCCAGCCACAGCTTGAGATTGACCTTGTGCTCGTTTCTGACAACAGACCACTGCTTCGGCCACCTGACACGCTTGCTGGTAATCCTATATCAAATAAATACAGTTCGTTTACCTTAACTTGGCGGGGATTTTCGTCTTTTTTGCTCCTTATTTCCCGAAACTTAATAGCAGAATAAGACAATACTAAAGCTGCCCATCCAGTCCAAAGCACTTCTTCATGACTAGTACCATATTCTAGTGTTAATCCCGTCGTGACTGGCACCATATCCCTGTACCGTACAAAGGCCGAATTATGGATGTAAATGTATTTTATTTTGTTATAATCACGTAGTATAGACTTCAACATAACCAAAAATCATATTTAATCCCAACTCTGCACCGTATGATGATAAATGGTGAAGGCCCCATAGCCTATATATATCTATGAATCAGCTTTTATGGAAACATTGAAAAAAGCACTGAAAGCTGTGTAACTTGCAATACTTTGGTGATAGAAACTCCGTGTACAAACAGCTAGATAAGGAGTTTATTACAAGCTCACAGTAAAATAGTCTGCCCGACTAGGCTGCCTGCTATCAACTGATGCAATAACGCCGTCTTCAGGCGTGGGAAAGCATGCTGACCTAGCAAGTTTAGTGGGGGCATGTATGCATTGGGGGGGACATATATACATCGGGGGTAGACATATTGTGGAGGGGGTACAGCTGTATATCTGACTGATTAGTGTATATCTGACTGATTGCCAAGCTAGAGGGCTCTCATGTCTTGAGAAGTATGCTGAGAGACTTTAGATCTGGAGGCTATGGCTTTAGAGGGGTAAATACAGGAAATTACATACTTTCAAGTCATTGCTTTAAGCGTCTCTTTGATTCAGCTAGGTTCTCAAGGTGGAGAGATGTCAATTTGATGCCGAGTTTAAGCGAAAGGAGTAACAGCACCCTAGTAATGAGAACACTAGTGGAAGGAGAAGGGTCAGAAATTGAGCAAGCGGGTGGCGAGGTTGGAAGAAAATGAGGTGACGTAGGGTGGGTGGTGTTTTGTGGTGGGAAGGGTTATGGGTCGTGCGCGCGCGTGCGTGCGTGTGTGTGTGTGTGTGTGTGTGTGTGTGTGTGTGTGTGTGTGTGTGTGTGTGTAACAATGGACCTCTTTGTGTGAGTTTGTCTCGCTGTAACTGTGGATCTCTCTGTCTCTGTCTGTCTGTCTGTCTGTCTCTCTCTCTCTCTCTCTCTCTCTCTCTCTCTCTCTCTCTCTCTCTCTCTCTCTCACTGTGTGTGTATGTATCTTTCGCCTTATTATGTATACGTATGTATGCATTCCTCGTGTACTTATCCATATTCATATACCCTTGCATGTGTTCGTGCGTTCACAATAACACACACACACACACACACACACACACACACACACACACACACACACACACACACACACACACACACAAATTTCGCTCCGTCACCATGGCCTGTCATAATCACTAACCCCAACACGCACACTAACCCACACAAACAAGCCACCCCATCAAACCCTATGGTGCTGGAGAGAGACGCCTTCCCGTGGTGGCACCGATATAGCCGAGCAGCTCCACGGTCCAGTTATAAAAATGTCCTTCAATTTCTCCCCTATTTCCACATTCAGATGAACCTGGGGCTATAACAACAAAAACGAAAAACAACAACTGCCGCTACAACCACTACTACTACCGGGACTGCAACTACTACTACTACGGTACTATTACTACTACCACAAATCCTCTTAACCTCACACTAAACCACTCCACCAAAGTTTCCCTAAGTTATTTTTAAGGTCCCAAAGATTAACTGTGAGGAATTACAATCGACCCCTTTCGAGGTATACCGGTACGAGACACATTGTATACTAATTACAGTAAATGAAGACTTTCTTTGGCAATTTGTGTAGTACTTAATTATTCAAAAGCTTATATTATACATTTTATTATAATTTTGTTAAAGTATCTCTGGTAAAACGACCTGGCATTAAAGTACTGAATTCAATAAATAAAATTATTAGATTACAAAAAATATGTATGTTTACTATACTCTCATCACTAACAGCGTCTGAAATCGTCACATCTCGGCCTGGAATGCTGAGCTTGAGAAGATCAACACTATATTAAAGTGCTAGTCAAGAAAAGGTGCAATGAAAAGGATGCTGAGCCGTAGTACTATCTCACTTTCACGGAGGTATTACAGTATGTTACAGGCCATTTATGAAATGAGTCATTTCGTAAAATGACTAGTCATTTCGTGAAATACGATTATTTTAGACTGATTTTATATGGGTTAGCTAAGTTTAGGATAAGGTGAGGTTAAGTTACACGTGTTAGGTCGAGTTAGGTCAATTTAGATTAAGGCTAGGTGGTTTGGCGAGGCTTGGTTAATTGTGATTACGATCTTTTAGGATAACTTCACCTTGCCTCAATCTAAATTGACCTAACATTACCTAACTTAGTCTATTTTAACCTAAGCGAACCCAACCTAACCTTATTCTGAATTAACTTAATCTAAATAAACCCTGCCTAACCTAACCTTATATCGCATGACTAGCCATTCCACGAAACGGCTGATTTCACAACCTGACTGTAACATAATACAAGTGAAACAGGCTGCGAAATGTAGGAAATTTCTGGCTGATCAAAGTGAATCACATGTAATGTTATATTACAGGGTGGATGGCTATACTAATACTGCTTCGTCACCGTGGCCTGTCCCTCCACATACCCAAGACACCAAACCACTGTGCGAGGAGGCCCTGTGACGTCACCAGCCACCAATGAGATAATAACAAGCTCACAATCCACACTGTCTGCCTCGTGAAGGAGAGATGGAGAGGTTAAAGCGATGTAAGGTCACTTCGTGCTGAATAATCTCTCTCTCTCTCTCTCTCTCTCTCTCTCTCTCTCTCTCTCTCTCTCTCTCACACACACACACACACACACACACACACACACACACAGAAGCAGGAATATAGGCCTAATCCTGCAACACAGTAAGTTAAATTCTTAACACTTGAGTTGCGCTTGTGGTTCCCTATGTTATTCTATGATCAAATACAAATATTTCGAAATCTGTTTAAGGATACATACCTGCATCGATGATTACTTAATTATATTTGGCCATTGGCCAACTTGGCCTAAAAACTGCCACCTCTCCATCTTGAATGCCGAGTTTTTACAATAGATTAACGCCAGAATCTGGAGCTGATTACGAAATGCTTTGAAAAGAATGCAAAGTCGAATAACTGTCTTTTCCTACTACTAAGCTACGTGATATAAGCTGCAAAGGGGCGAAAGTCATGGCCAGGTTTGGGTGAATGGATCTACAGTTGTATTATTGTCTTTTTATCTCATCGAGCTACATGAAATAAGCAGCAAAAGGGCGGAATTCTGGCCCAAACTAAGCTGAAAGGATCTTAAAACTATCCAGCATTTCCCTGCCGCAACGAATTTCTAAGCCACCTCACTCCATTAACCACCGCCACTGCCAGTAAGAGTTTCAGAGACCTATGAGATCGTATATTGGGTGGCGTAT
Organism: Coenobita brevimanus; assembly: GCF_032717465.1. Lineage (NCBI taxonomy): Eukaryota > Metazoa > Arthropoda > Malacostraca > Decapoda > Coenobitidae > Coenobita > Coenobita brevimanus. The sequence goes on along the minus strand of NC_136954.1, from coordinate 68,351,175 downwards.
GAGACTCCGCAGCACCTCTTCCTAAGCGCTTTATTTGATATTGCACCTTAACATTCTCCTGATGTTAATTGTATCGTTTAAATATCAGCACAGTTTGCATCAACACCATACAAGAGGATTTTGAGGTGAAATGTGCAGGATAATTCGCTAGGGAAGAGGCGGTACGACGTCTCTAAACATACTAAGAACACTACCATAATCTGACAGGGAAGTACTGACCGGGGACTTACGATTACAAATTACCACACCACCGACAGGGTATTTGCAACGATTTCACACTGTTGGGGATAGAAGAACGAAGATATTTCCAAAAGTATCTATGTTTAAAAGCGACCAAAAGTGGGTACTTTCGCCATTATATCACCTTTTTATTCATTCACTGCGGGGTGTGGCGTCACTTCATGATGGGGCACTTAAGTGACGTCAACCATTAAATCAGCTAGTCGGCGTTGGAGACCTTGTGCGACATTATTTTATTTATTTTTTTACAGCCAGTATTCTTTTATATTTCCTTCTATACTTTGCTGAATTCTGGAGTGTCGACTGCATTTCACATTCTGGGGGTTTAAAACTTACATTTTTTTTTTTCCCTTAACTCCAGCAACTGGAGGACGCACAGCACAGTTGCGGGCAAATGAATGAGGTCACCACTCTTCCTCATCCGTGGTGGGGTGCTGGTGGGGGTTTATTCTTCCCGGGTGTTTTCAAAATCTCGGGACTTCGGAGGGGTGGGGGATACGTTTTTTTCCCCAGAATCTCGGGACTTCCTGGTGTTGATAAGAAAATGGTAATTCGTCGCATTCTAGAAAATATACTGTATTATCTTATTCATAGCAGTATTTGTATATGGTACTATCGTGTGTACTAACTGCTACCGGCACTGAAATTTCCTTGCATATTCACAACTTATTACAAGCAAATTCCAGATATCTAATACAATTCAATAATCACTTCCTACATCAAAATAATTCATCGTTGCACTACGGTGTGTATATATATATATATATATATATATATATATATATATATATATATATATATATACACACACAGTAATACGATTAATGTCAATGTTGCTTAAGTATTCAGGAATTTTTGCATGCCAATCTACTATTGCCTAAACAGTATAGTTACCCTTATATCTGGGTGGTTTTCTTTCAAAACCACTTTTTTTTTTTTCAATTTTGAATATTGTATATGTTGTTAATATCTGGATAATATCTCATCTTACCAATTAGTAAATAATAAAGCATTTTGATACTTATTACTTTACTATATAAGAGACCAACAAGACAATTAAATCATTTTTATAAATTTATTCTTATTCAAATGTTCGGCACGAGCGTTTATACTTCATTGTTGTTGTTGCTGTGACGGCGCTGCGTGAGATCAAGACCTAATTTAGGACGAGGAGGTAAACATATTAACTCTTTTATGTCTCGGATTTATCTACCGTTACCGTAGACGGTCAGTTATATTGTTTGGTCTCTGATTTTGGCTCCAAATCGGTGCTCATGCTTGGTATTTCTCGGACCTTGTGGATTGGTACTGTATTATCGGTATAACTTTAGAAGTAACCAACGTTACCGATTTTCGTTATATTACGTCCCTGAACTATTCTAACCAAGACTTACCTTTTAAGCCCAGTTTGAGTTGGGGGAGCTAATTTTGTAGGGGTTGTCATGTAGTGGCTTTGGTTAGGTTATCTCTCAGTAGCGGATGAATGTCGCGCCATATTGGCTGGTGCAGGCATTTGGACTCAGTCTATGTCAGGCCCTAGGTTAGGTTAGGTTAGGTTAGGTTAGTTTAATGCAGATTAGTGTGTTTTCAATTAATTTTGATCTTGATTTGGGGGGATAAACCCACTTTTGGAAATCTTACTCAGAATTACAAAAGGGGGATTTTCCCCAAAAAATGAAGGTCAAAACTAATTAAAACACGGTATTTTGCATTGGAAACCATAAAAATAATAATAAACGAAAACGTTGGTTACTTCTAAAAATTTACCGTATTATCATTTGCACAACAGAATGGACCAGTGTATTAGATAGGTGTAGATGTTTTTATGTCGGTCATGATTGTTAGTTATGCTTGACGGTCCACAGTCTGTGGGGGGCCTTTGAAATAAACTTCGGCCATTGATACATTTAAGGAACATGATGGTGTAACCTCTGTCGTTTGAAATTTGAGTAGGCTAAATCTATCTGTCTATCTATTGCCTGACGCCTCAGTCTTGTAAGGGGTGGCCCCAAACAAATCGCCTCCATGTCACCATATCCCCCGTCATCCGGTTGCCCTCCTCCCACCTCACAACCCCCTCTCTCATATACCTCTCCACTCCATCCCTCCATCTCAGCCTCGGTCTGCCCCTCTCCCTATCCCCATCCACCTCACTCACATACACCTTCCTGGTTAATCTTCATTCTCCCCACACGGCCAAACCACCTTAGAGTACCGGTATTCCTCTTAACCTTTTCAGTCACACCTACATCAACACCACAACGCTCTTTCACTTTCTCATTTGTTAGTCTGTCTCTCCATGTAATTCCACACGCACCTCTCAGATAACTCATTTCCATTGCTATCCCCCTAGACTTGTATCCTCCTTGCAGAAGTTGCAGGGTCCAAGCTATACATCTCAACACGGTTATCTGATCTGCACAACCTTTTCCCCTCCTAAACCCACTCTGTTCTTTTCCAACCAATTCTTCTGTTGTTTCTCTCACTCTCTTAATAAGTATCCTGCCATACATCTTTCCTAAGGAGACATATACCCCTATGATACCACATACTTCTCTTTCCCCTTTACCTTTGTATAAGGGGACAATTATTCCAGACTTACAATCCTCTGGAATCCTACCTTCCTCCCAAGCTAATCTACACATTTTCCACATCCAGTCCACCACTAACTCTTCCTCGTATTTCAACATCTCACCATAAACTCCATCAGTTCCTGGGGTTTTCCCCATCTTGATCATCTTCATTGCTTCAACTACTTCCATCCTGCTAATTACTTCCTCCTCACCTCTCCTTCTCCCAGTCATTCCCCAGCCATTGATACTTGCATTTCTTTCACTCTTTGCATTCAGCAATTCCTAAAAATGTTCTTTCCATCTGTTCACTTTTTCACTCTTCTCCACCAACACCCTACCATTCCTATCTCTCACTTCCCTTAATACCCTGTCTCACTTTCTAGACTCCTTCCAAAACAATTTCGTGCATTCCCTCCACTTCTCACTCAGGTTCCTCCCAAATTCATCATCCACTCTCCTAAATGATTTTAAAATATATATAGCCTAATGGTTTAGTAGTAGAGTGTCATTTTATTTTTTATTTTTTTTCGGACGGCAATTGTTTTGTTCTTAAAATTGTTCTCTTTAATTTATTAGCTACCACATAATGACTCAGAAATGCATTATTTTCCAATGATATTATTCAAATAATCCAACGAGTTTGTTCTATTATACTCAAATGACCAGTTACGAAGCTCTTTTTATGCAATACAACGTACCGGTATCTAAGAGCATGAATTTTCACATTTCCATTCCAGCCGAGATTATTATTCTCTCAAATGCTAAGAAAATGCAGACTATGGCAGCCCCCATTTTAAGTATACAGGCATTTTTCTTGGAGTATACAGGCATTTTTGTTAAGGGAGTATGCAGACATTTTTTAAGAGGTATACAGGCATATACATATCCCCTTACGAAAAATGCCTGTATACTTAAAAATGCCCGTATACCCCTTTAAGAAAAATTCCTGTATTCCCCCATACAAGCTCAATCTCGGTTCAATAAATTCGTTTGACGAATCACTCTTCAGCTTAGTCTGACGAATCAACCTTCAGCTTAATAAAATCGCCTGGACGTCAACAATTGTATTACACAGGATAATCCCATTATAAAGTTGTTATACTGGTTTTAAGCTAACTTGATATAATATCCCCCCAATAATAATACTAAGAGTAAGTTTGGTTAGCTAGGTTAAGGTTATTTAGATAACTGATGCTTATATATCAATATTATTCAGGAAAATGTTCAAATTTCACCGTTTCACATTTGTTTTTGACAGATTAATGATGTCTGAGCCTAAGAGCAAAAGAAAAGAATTATCCAGTCTTATATTTCCATTTATTTTTTCCAAATGCAAGAAAACACCACTAAGCAACGATCAGAGCCTGAATCTCCCAAACTTTTCCACACCAGCTGGTCATACCTTAGCTTGTTCCACCCCACACCTGCAAAATTTATCTCATCCCTCCACCTGGTTCTCTGTGTACCCCTTCTTCTAGCTCCATCTCTAGGTTCCCATTGTATTGCTCTAGTAGTTCATCTGTTATCATGCCTTCTAAATACATGACGTGCCCAGGACCATCTTTTTTTTTTTTTTTTTTTTTTTTTTTTTTAAATAGGAATGTGATTATCTTCTACTTTTGCTTGCTCTCATATCCAAGAGCCTCTCTTCCTGTTCCTCCAAGTTATGCCTAGCATTTACTGTTTATCGTCGCCGTTCCTCTTTGGGCATTCCTAAGCTTACGTTATAGACATTTTGTTACACTCCAATTTTCTGAGCCGTAGATTAGTACAGGGAGGACACATTGTAACCTTTTTACCAGTGTTCGGCACTACAGCGATAATATGATAACATAATTATCGAAGTTGTGTATTTTTTTCTTGTCGAACTACTGTGGCGGGTCAGTTTCTAATTAGTGATCATCTTATATATATTTGGGTAAAAACTGGCAGCTTACAGTGGGTAAAAAAAAAAAAAAAAAAAAAAGAGCAGTAAAGCAGGTAGGCTATATTGGTTAATCGTAATGGTACAGATAGTGTAATATATGTAAAATGGTGCATTTCATGATGTACAGCCGTCGACATTAATGCTGGTAAAGGCTATACATTATCGAAGCTGTCTCTACCTGAGTTAAATCTAGATTTTTATTTCCGCAAAATTTATTAGAAATAATGTTCACGCCTGTAGCCTTATATGGTATTTCTCATTTTATTTTGCCAATAAATCATCCAGTGTTGCAAAGTTACCAGTGGAAATTTTTTGCCCTCCCTCCCCCCCCTCAATTCGTTTTCCTGGCTACACCCGTGACTTTAAGCCCCCCTCCTCATACAGCAAATTTAGTCATTCAGTGGCGGCTTCTGGCTGGGCAAATAGGCAACTGCCCAGGCCCCTCCCCCCTCTCATAAAGGGGGACCCCAAGTTTAGCTAATATATTAATAAAAGATATTTGCATTCGATTTTAGTTTTTATTTCACTTAACATTGCAGTTAATTACTGTATTTCAGAACCTGGGCTGTTTTGCAGAAAAGATACTGGTATATTAATGTCAGGATATGAAAATCACTTTATGGTTGGGGGCCCCATGTGACTCATGCCCAGGGTCCCCTAAAGTGTAAGGCCATTGCTGATCAGACTGGTGTGCCATACCTTACCGTCTCTCTGTTCTACCGAGGCCCCCTCAATTTTGGAGGTTAATTGTGACACTGACCCTAGTTTTACACTGGATTTACCGTTGCTATAAACGATGCTCCTTCAGTGACAGAAACTGAAGTACAGTTAGCTATATGTACTTAAAAAAAAAAAAAAAAAAAAAAACCACATTCGTCTCCACTCCCTGCTTAAGAAAATCTTTGCGACGTGCTTCTTTGCCGGCGAGTTCGTATTCAATTGATTCGACAAGATCGCCTTCACGTCTCTTACATCAGTTTCTACGCTAAAAATATACTTTTTACGTCTTCTATGTACACATTAAACCTCTGACGTCACCATATGCACAATTATGTAATCTTGTCAATAAAAAACAGTACGTATGTACATACACGACAAACACTTCACTGCACTCAAAAATTTGATTTTCAAAGGGAACCGTAGTTTCCCCTTTACTGAAATTTGAGACAACCGTTTTCTTTCTTACTCATCGACTGTTGATTCTTGTATACATGCAGTGTTTCCTCGCCAAAAATACACAATTCACTCTCAATCAATAACTCACAGCATTCTAGGGTGACGCCATACGCTGCCCCAACACCACACGTCACTCACCACACACTTAGAATCCCCAGACACAGGTATTTGGGTGGGAAAACGTGAGGAAATTTTGGAGACCTCGCCTTAACATCCACCCACCCCGACGGCGCAACTGGGAATGGCCGCGCGTCCGCGACTCCGCGTTGACGTATCAGGCCTTGAGTTTTTTTTTTTTTCTCTCTCTCTCGTCCAGTATCGTCTTAACCTTGAATCAGTGGTGCCACTAGTGTGCCTTTCTCCCCCTGAGATACATTACTTGTTGCTACGTTAGGTTACTGCTGTATTTGCTGCACTATGCTTACCATTGCGTAACTGTGAAAATTAGCAGACCGAACACATGATTGCGCAACACGTCTTTTGCATCAGCATCATAAGGAATATAGAGGTGCCTTCCAGACAGGTTAAGTTAGTAGATTAAGGCTGGAACATGAATGAAAGTTTCCATCACAAGAAACGTAGAGCATATCGACTAAAGACTTTTAGTTACGTAACGTTAACCCCATCGTCTTGAGAACGACTTTCATATTCTGCTGCATAGCTGTTATTGCCAGGCGACTTTGTGCGAATGGGGAAGGATCTACCGTAGTTCTTTTATATTGACTTGGCCCAGATTTTTGTCTCTGCAGCTTGTGTCACGTAGCTGAATAACAGAAAAGACATGCTGCTCTACATGCATTCCATAACAGTTCTTCATGATTAACAACGCATTCTAGTGTTAATGTTTTGATGCAACTTAGCTTTCAAGATGGAGAGATGACCGTGACTACTTCAGTCACGGGGTTCACTTACTGGTTTGAAAACAACTGATTATATGTGACGGGCTTCCACCATCTTCCCGTGTCCACTCTTCTCAGTAAGGTGGACGAATCAATACACACACACAACTGATTATAGTTCAAGGTTCCATGCCAAGGTCAACTTCAGCAGTTTTTATCCGATCTATACCACACTTCGTAGAAGGGTTCCGAGAAAGGTAAAGATAAATGGACTTGATTTTAGAACAATCAGTTAAAGGACAAGGAAGGGTGATGATTCGAGGCCACATGGCAAGGTTAACTCAATCGGTCTAATTTAGACTAAATTTGGTGGAAGGATTAAGGGTCATGCAAGAATGGAGTAATTCGAGTTTCAGACCAAGCTGTCGAAGCTCAGGGTCACAGGATAAGTCAAATGTTCGGCCCTTAGATCCATTGGTTGTCGCGGGTGTTACACTCGCTGTGTTCATGTTGCTGTTGTATCATCATCATCATCAACATCCATACGTTTCTGAAAGGCCATCAAAGGAGAGGGCGATGTATTACTACTACTACTACTACTACCACTAGTGTAATCAGCATAATCAGTATCATTATTATTATCATCATCATCATCAAATCATCATAATCAGTATCATTATTATTATCATCATCATCATCAAATCATCATAATCAGTATCATTATTATTATCATCATCGTCATCAAATCATCATAATCAGTATCATTATTATCATCATCATCATACCGGTAATATATTCTACATGGCACAGTTCAATACAAGCCCCAGCACTAAGAGAAGCAATGGCGATATGGAAAGAAAAAAATATATATAAAATGCCAGGTATAAAAGTAATGGCTTAGCAGACTTCGTGGCGTCTCTTCCTCAGCGATTTATTATGCAGTCTGCCATATTTGGACTTGGGGAGGCATCAGTGGGAAGTGGAGATTTAGCTACTCTAATCGACATTCACGCATGTTACATTAATTTCAGTAATAATAATAATAATAATAATAATAATAATGATGATAATAATAATAATAATAATAATAATGATGATAATAATAATAATAATAGTAGTAGTAGTAGTGGTGGTGGTGGTGGTAGCAGTAGTAGTAGTAGTAAATAATAATAATAATAATAATAATAATAATAATAATAATAAATCCATCCTTTCAGAGAGCTGCTACTGATAACAATGTGGTTCTGTCAAGGTTGTCAAGTGTACTTTCAGATGCGGAAGTCCGTTCACCTCTCCTGCCACTTCTCACTGCTGGATTCACAAACGCTTGATTATTTACGGAGTGGTCAAAGGTGTATATTATGACCCACAGATGAAAGCTGATTTGCTGTACTACGTCACATCGAAGTGTCTATGAATTCAGCGGTGAGAGAGAGGCCGGAAAGATGAACATATGTTCGCATTTGACTGTAGCAACTGCCACACCATTACACAAAGATACTGTAGATTGAAATGTGGCATAGAGTATATTACAACTATTCATGGTATGCTGTACACTACACCTATTGTCCTCGTGTTTTACGCACTACCACCCTTGATTGCAAAGCCGTATTCTAGGTGGTATAAGAGGCTTAGTAGCACCTCTTCCTTAGCTATTTACTTTGCATCTTACACCTTGACATTCTCTTGTGTGCTACTTCTGTCGTTTATTATCAACACAGTTTTCATCAACACGAGTAACATACAAGATGGACGCCTTCACGTGGTGGCACTTGTACAACTAAGTGACTCCTCTGCCCTGTGCAGACGTTCCTCATCTCCCTCCCTATACCCCAGAGGGAGAATGGTGGACTGCAGGGTGAGGGCAGCTTCAGTCTGCAGTGCACCGGGTTCACGCTTAGATGAACCTTGGGCCACAACTAATACAGCTACGAACAAGATAATAAGGATAAATTGCTACATCTTGACATTCTATTGTATTTCATTTTTATCGTTTCAGTATCAATGCAGTTTGCACCAGTTTCGTGTAAGATGATTCTGAGGTGTAATATTCAAAATAATTCGCAAAGGAAGAGGTTGCGAATCCTCCAAAGCTACTTAGAATGCAACACATTATCTCTCCACCTCATTCTCGGTCTCCCTATCCTTCGCCCATCCAGTTCACTCATACACTCTCCTATAGTGCATTTACTCTAACCTGACAAAGATCTCCAACCCATTTCAGATCAGTTGATGACCAAATGTAGTCAGATTGGTGGGATGATTTGACTAATAACCAAGGACACTCATACCTAACTCATGACCAAGACGCAAAGAGTTTCATGCAACAACAGTTTTGTATTCGTTGTGGGAGAGGTCCAGTTCCATCAGGTGAAATAAACCCAGTAGGCAACAGTCAGTCTGTCATTTATCGTCGCTTTTAAACCCTTCAGTCAGAGGACGTAGTTTTATTTAATTATTAACTAGACAATTCTATTAAAATCTGGAGATCAGATTGGGTGTAGACTCAGGTTTCACTAATCCCTTCAGTGCGAGAAAAACTTAACTGAATTTGATACTCTTGTCGCAACAAAAATAGAATATAAGATACGTCATCGGACTAAAGAGGTTAATTTTTTTTTATCTCTTGACTACTTCTGGTTATTTTTCAAAGCAGTGTTCATATATTTTTATTCTCAAACTGTATGGACAGTCTTGTAGAAGGCTGAACAGTATCACATACCGGTATTCATTTAAATCATACAGTCTTCTCTTGAGTGTATATATATATATATAATGCAATACCAGAATATGTAGACAAATAAAATCATAAATTAATAGTGTACAGCCGTGTTCATAAGTAGGGATACACATCTGCTCATAATCATTATCTACAGTAGAGTCTACAATTGGTGAAGAGTGGAACCGTTTCACTTACTGCCTGGTAGCGTCAATAAGTGAGGGAATTAGTTCCAAATCTTACCAGCAATGAATACCATAGTACACCAAACAAGTATACGTGTATCATTTCTCCTGAACGCGACGGTACATGAGAAAAGATTAAGATTAAAAGACAGTCATGCAAAAATCAACAATATATTTTAGCACAAATCACAACACGATGAAAGACAACGTTGAACAAGGCACAAGGGACGGGACAGTGGCACAAATAAATAAATAGTATGATCTCTCCCCCTTATAATACAGTCTAATATAAACTATCCTTACGCTAATTTATGTAAGATGAAGCGTCTTTCAAAATGTAGCCATCTACCCGTTCGCAGATACCTGCCAAAATCGAGATCTGAGAACGGATTCGTGGTCAATAACAGTAACAGACTTGACACCCTGTGGTTTGAGAGACTGGACATGCCCCTTATTTTGGTACCAATTAGTTTTTATTTTTATGCAGGAGAAACCTAAGGCTGAGAAACTACAGAACTTGTCCCAGCTATATATATATATATATATATATATATATATATATATATATATATATATATATATATAAAAACGATCCATTCATTTCTGAGAAGCCTGGACGCAGTGCGATTATCAGAAATGAGGTCACAGGCAGTGGGAAAGACAGACTGAGGAAAACTGTTCCCGAGTTGACAGTTGCATACATTACAGAAAGGGTGTTAGTAGGAAGATAGACAAATGTTGTGTGCCCACCACAGCAGGGAGGGATGCAAGCAGACTATCTGAACTGTTCTGAATTACACTTGTTCCTCAGGTTGATCTTAGTAAGCTTTATTTTCTCTCTCTCTAGGATACCCATCGCCTTCGTTTATCGCATTTAATTAACCTTTCGTATCATCACTTTCCTTTCAGCCTTCATATTTTTCTGCTCTAGTGCCACATGGCTTTTGTTGCCTGACGCTAGATTGTTCATTCATTCATTCTTTCTGGGATCATTTTAGCATGGTACATTTACTTACAGAGACGAATAATAGGATACATTTTCATATTACAGTGCAATGACCGTTGTAATTTACTCAGAAATGCTGTAGATTCGGGTGCATAATTAAGTGCTTGGAAGGTTTCGTAATACATCTTCTTAAGTGGTTTACTCAGTACGCCTTGATATTCTCTTGTATGTCATTTTGGTCTCTAATATCCACAGAATTTATAAAATAATATACATAAGGATCATTAAGATGTATTAAGCAGAGTATTACGCTAAGGAACAGGTACTGCGAAGACTATCTGAAATACAAAATGGCGGAGTTGTCTGTCACTCATACAGCAGAGACGTATTCTAGGTGGCATAAGAGGTTTCGTAGCACCTCCTCCAGGGCGATTAATCTGCTTGTTACACCTTAATATTCTTCTGTATGCTATTAATATCGTCTTAATATCGACACAGTTTGCATCAGTAACATATAAGAGGAACTTTTATGCCCAATGTACAAAATAAATCGCCGAGGAAGAGGTGTGCCGAAATCTTCACTACCACCTAAACACAACACAGGGAATCACAACAAACAGGTACTTATGGACTGCCGTGACATTAACCTTAATGTGATAGCCACCAGGGCCATACTTAAACGCGTATTATCCTTTAAATAAACAAATTAATAAATATATAAATCAATAAGTGAATAAGAAAAAGAACAGTCAACAGCAAACGTATCGCTACCCTTGAACGAGGTGAAAACTGGATTGTACCGGATTGACTCCAGCTAAGTACTATAGTAGTGGTGATGGTGGTGGTGGCGGTGGGAACAGTATTAGTAGTAGTGGTGGTGATGGTGGTGGTAGTAGTAGTAGTAGTCGCAGTTGTTGTTGTTATTAACCCTAGGTTCATTAGTAATGTGAACAAGGTGTACTGCAGACTGAACCTGCCCTTGTCTTTCAATCCACCACCTTTTTTTGAGAGGAAAGGGAGTGAGTTGTGGGACGTTCGTATAACCAGGCAGCTCTCCACTCGGTTATATCAGTGCCACCACGTGAAGGCGTCCCTCTTCAGTCGCCATATCCTAGTGTAAATCTGTTGTTGCAACTCAACAGATTACGATAATACTACGGCTCAAAATACTCTCCATAACACATCTTCGTGACTAACACTAGTGCAGCTCGGCATTCAAGATGGAGAGATGGCAGTTTTAGGCCAAAGTAGAGTAAAAAGAGCATAGGAGGTGCAACGAAACTCCTGTGCCTCCCATGCTCTTTTTATGCTACTTATCGATACATTTTGCACATTACACTCAAACATTTTCTCGCAAATCATTTATGTTCTTTTAATGTGGACATAATTTGCCTCAATAAAATATACGAGTAAGTGGATGCTGAGGTGCAATTTGATAAGGAAGAAGTGTTGCGAAATGCTCAAAGCCACTTAGAATACGAATGTGTTGACTGCAAGTAATAATAATAATAATAATAATCTGCTGAGCAGTATCTTCTTTACATCGATATTACTCTTCCCGCTAATCAGTATGGTCTGACAAGGATCCGTAACGCCTTTCTGTTCGCTTGATGGCCATATGTAATCAGATTGGAGGTTAAATCTGACTAGTAAACAAGGAAACTAAAAGCCCTACCTCATAAATAAAGCTCGGCAAATTTCACGCAACCACGACTTAGTATTCTAGAGTTGAGAATACCCCAGTATTGGTAGATGAGAACAAACTGGCTAAAACCTTCTAATGTGTGGATTTGAAGATTTCGTAACACTTCTTCCTCAACGATTTATTCTGAACATTACACCATATTATCCTCTTGTATGGTATTTATGGTGACAATGTCGATATTCAAACAATAAAAATAGCATCCAAGAGAATGTGAAGTTACGTATACATTATATCGTCAAGAAGAAGGTGCTACGAAGCCCCCTGTGCCATCAATAATACGACCCACAATATGTTGATTCAGGGGTGTATTTGTATAAGTCGAGAAAGGTCCCTAGTTCCTCTACTTTATCTAAGCTACCTAGTTTAAAATGTGGATTGTTCTCCTCCAGTGTTAGTGGTGTATTTAATTTTTGTACAGTACAGCAAAGACAAACAATTTCCCTTTTCTGTCTGAAGATAATTTAGAGGTGCCGAGACAACGAAAGTCCTGTCTCAGCTAATATGTGTTTTCGTATGGTTCGACTTTTCCGCTATGTATTCGTCAAACCTAGGGAAGATACGTGCTTCTCTGACTGTACATCACTCAACTCTTAGCTCTGAGCCAGCTCAGAGTTCAAAGGTTTACTATTTTCATATACAGCACGACGTAATTTTCCATATACTGTTTTAAGAACATAAGAAGAGAGTATAACTGCAGTATGCCAGTCGACCCATGGTAGGCAGCTCTTACATGGATGGGACTTTACTACCATAGTCGCGGCGCACGACTCTGAGGTTGTCATTATCGTACTCTGGCAACCTACCATTCAGTAGTGCGTCCGATTTCGTATCATATTATACACAGATTATCATTATTATGCACGAACATGTTATACACGAATATTGTTATACACGAACATATTACACACGATCACATGCGTCTCATATTATACATGAAATCAGACGCACTTTTGAATGGTAGGTTGCCAGGGCACGATAATAACTACCTCAGAGTCGCGCGCCATGACTATAGAACAAGATAAGGATGGCAAAGAAGTTGGCTTACCTGGCAGCCTTAGGCAATGCCAAGTAGCAGCAACAGTTACTGTACACGAGTTCGTCTGCAACGCGAACCTAGTGGACTGCAGGCTGAAGTTGCCCTCATCCGGCAGTCCACCATCCCTCTTTTGAAGGGATACGGAGGGATTTGAGGGACGTCTTATTGCCAGGCAGTGATGACAACTGTATATATCGGTGCCACCACATGAAGCAGTTCTTCTTCAGCACCAAAACCAAGCATTTTGTGCTGTACGGTTCATACCACCACCTGTGACGGTATGTTGATTACAACGAATGGTCGTCAGACGTAATTCATAAAAAAAAAAAAAAAAAAAAAAAAAAAGCGGGGTAAAGCTCGACCGTATACTGACGGTTCAACAAAGTTCAAGATGACAATAAAATCAACAAATACACTATAAACAGCAGAAACATATCGCAGTAACAAATGCACCCTCAACAACATACGTGTAAACATTGGAGTATGGCTGTTAAAGAGAATGAGCAAATGATGACGGGAACATGATCAAAGGAACATTTAATGAGAAACAAGTAAGATGTATTTGTAAGTCAGTGATGTAATGGTCATCTCTGTAATACTTGTCAGTTTTTTACTCGACACAGACTCAAGGCAGAAGTGATATGATTACGTAAACTGTTTCAACAATAACACCATTAGACATATAACAATAAGATGACTAGAATAACTCATCACATAATTTTACAACTATATATTAGCAATAAAATCAATCTTAATATAACGATAGGATAGCTAGAATATTTTACTCTCTCTGACATAAGTATACTCTGAATAGAGTCCTTTCCTAGGATAAATTACAGATAATTATAACAGGTCTTATAACAGTATACAAGGGATAGGAAGCCTTTGTAACAATCCCTATAATATATTTTGGACAAAGGTTATGTATGCAATGTCCTTTAAAGATTTAAATAACACTATTTTCTTTGCCGTTCATAGTGAGAGCGGGATCATTTTACTTTTGCCACTCATATCCTTGGCTAACATTCAGAATTCACTTCCCCGCATATTCTTATGGATTGTCTCCTAATTTTTTTTTTTTTGGGGGGAGGGGGAAATAAAAAATAAAAATGAACACCCATCCAAAGTCGCAATTATCCGGTCGCTTATTTTCCGAGTCCAATATCTCCTGGGAAATAATAATGTAATAGTCCAAGTAACTGTGTAGACTAGATAACGTCTTAGGAAGGATATGGCGGTGAGTATTAACCTGTAACAGAGGAAAGTTTGTCTTTTAACAGGCACTTCAAGAAAAATTTCATTGTTTGTTCGATTTTTCTTTTCGCACTGTCACTTTCACGTAAACTCTGTTCGCATCCCTAATTCACATGGCCCAACATCGCCATCGAAGGAAATAATTATAATCAAGATAAAACGATATACCGTCACAGTAAGACGTAATAACGTCGCTATTGAATGAAACAATACCTTATCACAACACCGCCAAATATTATCAAATGAGTATATTTAAAAATGAGTGAGATTCTGTCTTTTCTATGCTGGGATTACATACCGTAATGACAAACAGCATATTATCATCATTATTATATTATTATTACTATTACCCTGATAGTAATCAGAAACTATGTAAGCAACTTCTAAGTAAATAATTTGTTAGTAATGTCAGAAATGATTGCAACAGACTTCACTGACCTTTACTAAAGGTCAGTGAACGAACAGACACCTGGAGACGACTGAATGATGTAATGTTCTTTAATTTCCTACATTATGTCTTTCATTTTTGTTACCTTTCTCATATTCTTTGTGCCCCGTTCCTATGGTCATTTTGGCATCTTATATTTACCACTATATATTTGTTCTTTTCTTTCCCCAACACTTGGTATCACAAAACTCACTTTCCTGCGCAAAAATCCGTATGTAGATCTGTTCTGGAAGTTTGCGATTCAGTGGGACGTCCGTTAACAGGACACCTAAATTCAGAGAAAATAGAAATTCCACACAGATATAGCCTAATACAGGTCATTCATTTAGCATAAGTAGCGTCAATTTTAGTATAAATATATGCGAAACGAACAGTTCATTAGATTCAAATATTCCATGTTCTTTGGTACAAGTAAAAGGGACAGCTAAAGTAAACGGTCGTCAGTAAATCTCAATGTCGAAGTTTTGCAGTTTAATGTTCTCCTTGAACTGCGAGACCTGCTCCTTAGACACAAGCCAGGTGTAGAGGCAGCCCACCTCCTGCAGCATCGGACACTCGGTCACCAGGCGGGTCATAACTTTGCTGGTGATGGGGGAATTTAGAACGCGGATTTTGACTAAGTTCCTCCATACGCCAGAATCCAGCAGGTCGCATATTATCCGGTCGTAGAGGACGTGCGGATTTTGCAGTACCAGTTCCAGGATCCTCATGTTCCCGCATTTGTTGAGTAGGACCTTCAAGTCGTCCTCAGAAAGCTTCATGGAGGCGACTTGAAGGCTCTGCAAGGCCTGGAAGTACTGGAGACTGTCGGCTGAGAGATGGTAGGGTATGTCCTCCCCCAGCAGATAACCATCCAGGCACAGGGACTGGAGGCGAGGGCAATGACGCGCCAGACACTGAAGGTGGTGTCTGGTGATGCTAAGGCGCTGTTGGGAAAACCGAGTGTGGTAGGTGTACAGGAACAGGTGGGTCATTCGGGCACCAACTTGCTCCAGGAACCACACCAACGCGTCGCAGTTCACGTCAGCGAATTTGGCACGTCGGAGATTCTGAAGCTTTGCCAGTTGCTGCAGACGTGAGAGATCCATTTCCGGGCTGCCGACGAAAGACACCTGCAGATATTCCAGGTTGGGGCACAGGCTGGACAGAACTTTGAGCTGGAATTCGTTGAGAATCTCCCGGGAATGGAATTCCTTCAGATTGCACTGGACGTCCTTGTGATCCAGCGTCTGTAGGAATCCAAACACCTTCTCCATCCTTATGTCCGGGACTCTCAAGATTTCGATGTTGGTTAGGACTAGGAGGATCACGGCCACACCAGCCTCCGTTACCTTCGTCATGGAGAATTTAATTTCCTTCAGGCTTGCGGAACAGGGTGAGGTTGGGAGAAGAGTACCGCCTTGACTCAAGACTTCGATGCTTTCCCGAAGCCCGGTTTGAAGCCCGCACAGCCTGAGCACACCCTCATCATTGACATCATAGCAGCCCCTGAGGTCAATGCAGTGCAGGTGATAGCAGGTGTTGGCAACAATCTCAATCATGTGGTTGTTGCAGAAGTCAGTGCAAATGAGAGAGGTCAGTGATGAACACGAAGAGAGGAAACTGTAAAGTCGAGTTGCTCTCTCACCACATCCGCCATATAGGAGCGCCAGGCTTTCCAGGTGGCCCCCGTCGGCTGTTTCCAAGACCCCAGATTGGACTACAGAACCGCTGGTGGCCAGACGACGCACACGCAGGAGCAGCAGCAGGCGCACATGTGAGGGTGAGGGAGTCATCTGCTGCCGCTCACTCCGACCCAGTACCTCCTCACCTGCAATACAGTAGGACCTTATCTTTACTCGATTGTAGCATTATTATTATTGTTATTATTATTATGTTGTTGTTGTTATTGTTGTTGTTATTTGTCGTCTTTGATATTGTGGACAGCGAAGAAAACGTCATCATCATCATCATCATCATCATCATCACAGCTAAATTCTTTAAGAAACCGGTTTGTCAAAAATGGCTAAACACAGATAGCAAGAAGTTCTGGGAGACTGCTACATCCATGCCGTACATTCGGTCTAAAGTCCCGTCCACACAGTCAGTAGGCACCTGTTATTTTGGAGTATGATGATAAAAAAATTAGTTGGAAATAACCGCTTAGACATGATAAACTGAAGCAACTTTGCTGTTTCTGATTCCCTGCAGCGTGATTCGGTACCGTGCTTTGAAACTGATAAGCAACGTGCTCGGACATGACAGGAGTGTCCTGACAGCGTGGAGGCACCTAAAGGCCGAACATCTGACTCTGCCTTGTGCCATTGACCTTCGACCGATTGCTCTCAAAATCGAATTACTCCATCCTTTCCTGATCCTTAACCCATCCAAGTTTTGTTGAAGGATTCCTTACCTTACCCTATGACCTCGACCTTGACCCGTGATTTATTGTTTTCATAATATAATAATTTGATCCTTATCTTCAACCCATCCACAGAGTGTCATCCAGACCGACTCAAAACCATCTTACTTAAATGCCAAAACACTGACCTTGCCCTGTGACGTTTATCTCCACCAGGTTCTTTATTAAAATTGAAGCACTTCGCCCTTCACTGTCTCATAACTCTTCAATTAGGTTTGGTCACAGTCGGATCAAAACTGCATGAGTTGATTCTTTCCTTGTGACCTTTGCGTCAAAAAATTAATCACCTGTTCCCCTGATGGTTGTCAGTCATTAAGCTAAATTTTTTTGTCGCAGTTCCACCCAGTAGATATTCCTGAATCCTGCTAGCAAAGAGACAGACGGACAGATAGACACATAAACAGGACCAAACACTTAATCCCATCGGGCTGCATGCGCAGGTACAAAAATCATCATAATCTCACAATTGCAAAAGAGTATTCTGCGGGCAGAGTATAATGGAGGTTGTTTACAACATCTAAGGTATGAGGTGTTATTCTAAAACTGAATAAGCCCTTCTGGAGGGAGTCAGGAAAAAAAATTGACATCTGCATCATCTCTATTTCGATCCTTCATCATTTCTTTAGATTCCTCAACTTCCAAGCGGTGTCCATTATGCAGAACTCTGAGAACACCTTTACACAATCTTACCAACAGCGGCCTGGAGTGGTACAGGCAGAGTGTGTAGGTACGAAGCGGCGTGTGTGAGGGAGGGATGGTGGTGGTGATGGTGGGCGCTACACACACTGTCCAGTATATCCGCCAGTTGACACACACACTGACGGAACAGTGACGCAGGCTGTCTCCTTGGGGCCATCCTGTTAAAAAAAAAAAAAAAATAGAGTTAAATGAGTGTTCTATTTATCTGTCGTCTAGCCGTTTTTTACCTAACAGGAGCAAAAAGGAACAGGACCTAGGCTACTCAGTCCCAACAAGTAAGGCAAGGCCGACTCGTCTTGCATGCCACTGATTTGCATTTTGTGAGAAACAAAACTCTACTCTTTTGCCGATGTAATTTCGTACTGGTCACCTCCAGCTGGAGTTCGTTAGCCCACTAGACCACCATTCATTTAATTATATGGTTGTCATCCAACGTGGTAAATGACTACCTGGCCTACAGCAACTCAATTAGCATGTTACTCATTGCAGAACGCCTGAAGGTAGCACTCCATCGAGTATCTGGATAATGTGCACCCCCACCACCACAATAAATAAAGAAATAAAAGAAAAACTGAGAGTTTAATGCCTGCGCCAATATAACGAGGCCTGGGAATACATTAAAAGGGAAAGATTTAGATAAAACTATCCTTTGGAACCACGTAAAAAGTAAATAAATAAATTAATTAATACCAGTATTAGTCAGTTGGATTAAAAGCTTGATAACACCTGGGTTGCAATAAAGGGACTATTTTTTTTCAAGCGTATGTCTTCTGGGGGGTCGTTCTTTGGAAGGGAGTCATATTAGTTCCTTTACTGACCGTACATGGATAAGACTCCATTGTGTATTGAGTGTACAGTGCGCTATATTTAGTAACAGATGAGTCAACCAGGAATGAGTGCGGAAGGGTTGGCCTTGTGCCTCATATCTGGTGTAGGCCTATAGGAGTGTGGGTCAAGGTTTCTCTCTCTCTCTCTCTCTCTCTCTCTCTCTCTCTCTCTGACGAGTTTCATTAACATACAGCTGGTCTAGAGTATATAATAATATCGCCTGTATGTGATGGAAGAAAAGTGTACGAGTATGTATGTGAGGGTCTTGCAGAATGTTGTGCGTGAGGGTGCACCATTATTTGTGAAAGTGCAGGCATTGTTTGTACGGGTATAGTAGTATTTGTGTGGGTACAGGATTATCTGTGCGGGTATAGCGTTATTTGTGTGGGTATAGCATTATTTGTGAGGGTATAGCATTGTTTGTGAGGGTATTGCAGTAATTGTGAGTGTATTGCATTATTTGTAAGGGTGTAGCATTACGAGTATTTATGAAGGCAGAGCAATATATGTGCGGGTATACTATTATTTGTGAGGGCATAAAATTATTTGTGAAGGTACAGCATTGTGTGCGTGTATAGTGTTGTTTGTGTGTACAGCATTATTTGTGCTTTCATAGCGCTATTTGTGTGGGCATAGTATAATTTGTGAGGAGCAGCATTGTTTGTGAGGGTACAGCGTTATTACCTCCGCCGAGGAGGTTATGTTTTACCTCGCGTTGGTTTGTTTGTCTGTTAATCTGTATGTCAGCAGGATCATTCAGAAAGCTAGGAACGGATTTTGATGAAATTTTGTGAAAGGTTGGGCCATGGGCCAACGAAGACAAGATTAAATTTTGGGCAGGATCCGGACCCTTAACCGAAGTATCCCGCACAATATCTTCAAAAGTTCTTAATGAATTTCAGTGAAATTTTGTTAAAAGATGGGCCATGAACCAAGAAAGAATTAATTAAATTTTGGGGCGGATCCGGGTCCGGATCCTATATCCACGAAACCGGATCCGGGATTACTCAAAAAGTTATGAACGAATTTTGATGAAATTTTGTGGAAAGGGGGGCAATGGTCCAGGAAAGAAATTATTAAATTTTTGGGCCCGGGGTATCCTGCACAATATCTCCAAAAAGTCTCAATAAATTCCAATGAAATTTTGTAGAAAGGTGGGCCATGGACCAAGGAAGAATTGAATAAATTTTGGAGCGGATCCAGGCAAGATTCGGATTCTATAGTATATTCATGGATCCGGATCCAGATCCTTTTTAATGGCAATGGCTGGGGCTGAGGTTTGCACTCTCTGAGAGCTTTCTGGTTTGGCTGATGTGATTCATGTTAATTGATGATGTCATTATGTATTGTATGACAAGGCTGAATAAGTGGTGTTGTGTTACGTCTGTCATTCTTTCAGCGACCAGTGTACCAGAGGAGTTGGATGGGAGATCTGAAAGTGCTGAAGAACGAGGACTAGAGAAAACATAAAAAGATATTAAATAGTTTTGGTACCGAAGTAGATAACAGTGCATGTAAGACAAATAGAAAAGAGAAGCCTGGTGAACTAAGAGCAGCATTTCACATCATACAAGAAAAACTAAAGCAGATGGGAAGGAGACTAAAAGAGGAAACGCATCATCTCAGGGAAGAAAATCTTTCACTAGGGACTTAAATCAGATTTACCTTAGAAGAAAATGTAGGGAATAAAACAATTAACATGTCCATCCATCCATCCATCATCCAATCCTACGTTGCCCCATGAGGAGCGTAGGAGCCTGGGGCTAGGCAAGTTGGTCCCGACGTTTAAGATGAGTGACCAGCCTCACTCATCCCTGAGTGGCATTACGTGAGCAATAAACCCCAATCACCCCTTGGATATAAACCTTTATCGGCTTAATCCGATTGGAGTATTACCCATTGAACCACCAGGCGCCAAAATTTGGTTATATGGTTACCACCCAGCGTAGTAAATGGTTTCCTGGTGTACAGGAAACCATTCGGCTTGTCACTCAGTGTAGAGTCACCCACAGGCAGAAGGAAGAGGAAAGAATGAAGGAAAGAAAGACAGAAGAGAGAGTGTAAAGTCACCCGTAGGCAAAAGGACGAGGAAATAATGAAGGAAAGAAAGAAGAGGATGGAAGGAAAGGATGATGGAGGAGAGGAAAGGGCAGACACCCGAGAGCAGCACTACATCGAGTGAGTGGATGGTGAGCGTTCCCACCTACCACAAAATAAGTAAAATGAATATAAACAGAAACAGTCCTGTGAAAATGTAGCGCAGGTTGGCGGATCCCCGAGTCAGTTGCCAGCGTGACGTAATGAGCATCGGACTTCACCGTCAATCTGACTGACCTGTTTCACTAGGCCGTAGTACAACTGGACTGTTCCACCACCCGGTCATATCAGTGCCACCACGTGAAGACATCTGTCTCCAGAGCATTTAAAAAAACCAAGATATCGATCCCTCCTATAACCTTTTGTCCACAGGGTGACTTTCGTGCTCTCTGGCCTCGGGGTAGGTGACAGGGAGAGGTGGTAAGTGGCTGAAATCTCCCCCTCCCCCCCCCTGCTCACCTTCCAGACCCCTGCCAAGAATGCTCCGTGGAAGGACTCGCTCGCATTCACGTGTCTGAGCTTCGTGTTTGTGTTTTCCATCTACAGTAATTTTTTTTTTTTTTTTTTTTTGGGGGGGTGGAGGGAATTCTCATCTAAAGTTCAAGTGTTGGGAGTATATAGGGAGTGATCATTACCGAGTAAGTTGATATTTGTGTGTGTGTGTGTGTGTGTGTGTGTGTGTGTGTGTGTGTGTGTCATTTTTTCATAACGTCACTTAGTGTTCTGCGTAAATTATAATGATGACGATGATGATGATGAGGAGGAGGAGGAGGAGAAGAAGGAAGAGGATTATGATGATAAAGTGATAATCACGAGGATAATGATGATAACGTTGATGATTACTGTTGCTGTCGTTGTTGATGATGATGTTATTGTTGATGTTGTGTTTATCAGAGTTTATGGCACATAATTACAAATAATCTAGTAGGGACATGTATAGCTATCTCTCCCCTAAAAGATCCGCTTGTTTATACTCTCGATTTACTTTTTTTTTTTTGGCAAATGTTGAAATACCAGGTTAATATTTACGGTACGAACTCACAAGCTAGCCCCCGTCGCAAGTTGGGTTTATTTGTGAAGGAAGAACAAGGAGAGGATGGAGACTAAGAGACTGACTAGAAGAGTGTACAGGATGTGAGTGAGGTGGAGGAGGAGGAGGAGGAGGGGGAGAAGGAGGCTGAGTGGAAGGGTGTAGGTGAGTGAGATTGAGAGGGAGAGGAGTGGAAGGAGGAGACTGACTGGGAAAATGTACGTGAGAGTGAGGTGGAGGGGGGGAGGGGGGGAGGACACCAAGGCTGACATGGAGTACACCCATAAAACGAAAAGAGTGATGGGTTAAACGGAGCGGAAATTGGCGGGATACAGTTATTTACGATCTGCTTTACCCTTGTCTGTTCATACCTACAACTGAAATACTCGTAGTGGACCTGGAGTGTAAATTAGACGATTTTATGTGGTGGTTTGAAAGAACTGGGCAGCAAAAACTGATTGCCTTCCTTGATGACCCTCGCGCAGTCGAAACACAATAATTATGATCTTTTCTTTCTGTCTGCATATTTAACCCCTTCAGTGTGTTTTTTTTTCTTATTACCTTCAGATTAGCTTATGCAGCTTAGGATTAGGAAAGGCTTTTCAAATTGTACTGGTTAGTTGTAGCCTTCATTAATCCCTTCATTATGAGAGATACTTCCCTAAACTGAATAAAACCGTCTGCACTGCAGAACTGCATTTTAAGATATATTGTTTTATACCAAGGAAGAAACTAACGATGATATAAGTCTCCAAGTCTTAATGATATTGTGTGCATTTTAATTATTCTTCACCATCGTCACCCTGACCTCATTTTCCCACTTGAGGATGGGTAGATGGGGACCAAACAACAAGGAAAGAGAAAGCACAATAGGGGTGAACTACCAGTAGCATGCCCAGTGAAATGGATCACACAGTCATACATATACACGATTCAGACACCCGAAATGCTGGCTGTACCACACAGGATAATTTACCAACCATCTGCGCACACACACACACACACACACACACACACACACACACACACACACACACACACACACACACACACATATTTGTTGTATATATATATATATATATATATATATATATATATATCCGCAATAGATCTTCCTCTTGGGAACCTTAGTCTTGTCAGGAAAAGTAGTACCAACGTTGTGATGTACAGCATCTTTATTATTAATCCAAACGTTTCGGAGACACAATCTCCATCATCAGTGGATCTAAAAGTTTAAAAGACAACAGTCATCGATCAATGTCAGGAGAAATAAAAAAAACCTGTGTACAAAACATAGACTTGCATAAAAAAGAAAAAAAAAAAGAGGGAAGCAATATAAAAATGGGGTAAAGCATAAAAGTACCATGTTTAATCCTCGCAAAATCTGAAGATCAGGACAAAGGCTAACTATGCTGAACATATATATTAAAAAATGAAGTAAAAGGAGTAGGAGTTGACCTGTTAAAAGTTGTTACTCCGTGAATAGTTGGGTAGCGCTAGTCGAGTTATTGAGACTGGGTCGCATTCTATGAAGCAGGATGGATTCGGCAGTGATGAGTTCAGAGTAAGACTGACGTGAAGTTAGTATCCGAAAATCTGTAGAAGTGAAAGGGTGATTAGAAAGGTGAGAGTGCTCTCTGATAGAAGAATAAGAGGGTTTAGAGAGGAACCTTCCAGTCCTAGTGGATTTACCTTGGTGCTCAAGAATTCGGTGGAGCAGCCAACGTGAGGTCGACCCCACGTATCTAGCAGGACAGCTAGAACATGAAAATAAATAAACCACATTGGACCGGAGGTTAGTATGAAGACAAGATGAATGCTTAAGAAAGCTACCTATAGTACTCTTGTTTGTTAAGATTATCTTAAAATTAATTTGTGGATAACAATCACGGAGAAGTTTGTTTAGTGTTTTCCTAATTTCGTAACTTAATGAACCTGAGTATGGGATCTTGATATACAAACACTCCTTGTCTACAGTGTGAACAGGCCTGACTGAGGAGAACTTTGAATTTAAAAACCTGCTTAATAGTTTCTCGAAAACACTGATGGGGTACTTATTATTGGCCAAATAGGTTCTTAAGAAACAAACTTCGGAGTGGAAAGTAAGCCAAGAGGAGCAACAATTGTACGCTCTGTTGAACAACGTTGTAATACTGTTGATCTTAAAACCGTACGGGATGTGACTGAGGAAGTTTGTGCCTAGGCCAGTGAAAGTAGGTTCCCGGTAAACACTCGTGGATAAATGAGAGGGGTGATTGTTAACTAGAATGTCCAGGAACGGAAGGCGTTTATCTTTTTCAGCTTCATGAGTGAATTTTATGTTAGGATGTTGGGAGTTTATATAATCCATAAACTTATGAATATCAGCAGGGTTTTTAAATATAACGAAAGTATCGTCCATGTACCTTCGGTAAAAGTTGGGTTTAAAATCAATGGGACAATTACTAAGCCAAGTTTGTTCATGGTGGCAAAGCAAAGCATTAGCATATGAAGGACCCAGTGGTGACCCCATCGCCACTCCATCTTTTTGAGTAAAAAGTTTTCCATTAAATGTAAACAGGGATTGGTGGGTTGCTATCTCTAACAGGTTGTAAAATGAGTTTCTGTCCAAGCCAACTGAAGTAAGAGTAGAAATACTGGTGTTATCTGTGATGAGCCGAGTGGTTTCATGCAAGGGAACATTCGTGAAAAGGTATTCTACATCAAAGCTAGCCAGGGTGACAGGGTGATCAAATCTCAGAGAAGTGACTTCCTTGACAAACTCTGCAGAATTTTGAACCGTATATTTATTTGTACATAGGGAACTAATCAGGGGAACCAGAAATTTTGCTGTGTTATAACTGAAGGTACCAATAGATGAAATGATGGGTCTTAAAGGCGTGTTAGGTTTATGAACTTTGGGGAGACCATAGAGATAACCAGGAACCGAGCCAGAAGCATACAGACTATTAGTCGTACTATCACCTACTTTAGCTTTAATACTTCGCAGTAATCTGTTTAGTTTGTCTTCATGTTTTAGGATGGCAGATGGAATATGAGAACTGATGACCTTAAATTTAGAGGTGTCACTAAGAATATGATTAAGCTTTAACACATAATCATCCTTGTTCATGATAACTACGCCCTTTCCTTTGTCAGGACGAGTAATAATTATGCCGTCATCATTTTTGAGAGATTTCAAAATCTTACGATATCCATAGTCCTCTTTTTTTTTTTTAATCATTATTTATATATATATATATATATATATATATATATATATATATATATATATATATATATATATATATATATATATACACACACAGACAGTATATAAACCCTTGTCATGTGCTCGCTTGTACTTAATTCATCTGACTCGACTCCCTGTTAGTCCTCCCCATGGATACGTCCTTGTACATTTGGAAGGGCTCCGTAACGTGGCTACAGGCACATTGTTTGTTCCTTCTAGATTTTAAACTTTTTCTGCGCTTCCTGTTTAACGTTCAGTTATTTGGGAATGTTTAAGAAAGGATGGCCTTCAGTGGAGAGAGTTTTTACTGAATAGAGGCAAAATTAGGTGGATGGCCTCCTACACGCGTCTCTACCCCTCTTTTGATTAGTTTCAGTTAAATCCTTCAGCTCGAGTACGGAATTTCTACTTTTCTTCTTGTAGCTGCCAGACTGTTCATCCTAGGAGAGAACTCTAATATTGACGGAATTATTTTCATATGACGAAACTGAACCATTCCCTTGAATCTAATGATAAAATTGTGGTTGCATGTCATTCGATAAGCTTCAGCTGTTAGGTGGGAACGAGTCTCCAGAGTTACTAGTGAAATCATCCCTCCAGTCTGACAACACTTGACCATTAACAGAGGTAAAAAAGAAAGGGGGAATCTGTGTCTGGTTAGAGTAAATGCACTACAGTGAAGTTTGTATCCTACCCTTCCAGTTCGAAAAGTCTTCCCTGAGCCGAAGAAAATTGTCTGGTGATGACAAGAATAAACAAAAAAGACATCACCGGCCTGAAGAAGAGAAGACTATTGAAATTCTTGGTTCACGATATAGTAACAGAGAGGGTGAGTGGTGGGAAAGGTTGTGGGATAAATATTGTATTCTCTCTCTCTCTCTCTCTCTCTCTCTCACCTGATGTTCAATAATATTGGTGAGTCTGAGAGAGAATGCCGGTCAGTGGAAAGGATCGGTACTGAATAGGGAAACATAAGAAGTTATTTGACGGAAACTGTATGTTTTTTCATAATCCTCACAGTTTTTTTCTTGTCAAATGTTAGATGTTGCTGGATCATATGAGATAGTATGGTGTGTAGCGGAAGGGGTCGTTGCTGAGTAGGGACACATTTTAAAACTCAAATGTCTCCACCATTTGTTTACAGCTGCAAAACTTGGCCTGTCTTTGTGGGTCACCTTTTGCTTTTTTATTCTAATTCTTGGTTGTCGTTCAAGTATTCTGGAGTAAATCAGTGATGATGGTGAGTCGATCCTTTTCAGTTTAGACATGACTGAAATTCTTGGCCCACATTCCAGTACTCGAGAGGACGAAGAGAGTTTCCCGGGAGGGGGTCGGTAACTAAACTGGAAGAAAAACATTCGTCGTCCCATCTTGCTGATAATTCTCTCTCTCTCTCTCTCTCTCTCTCTCTCTCTCTCTCTCTCTCTTGCCTAACGCTCGATGCTGTTGAAGAGTATAAGAAGAGAGGATTCTGTTTGGTTGGCTGGGTCGTTACTGAGTTGGGACACAGATATTTTTAAACCTTCGTCACGTGGCTGCAGTTCCTGTTTACACCTGCAACATTTGGCCACTCTTTCCAATTTACATTTTTTTTTTTCAATTCTTGGTTGTTGTTCAAGTATTTGGGATAAAACAAGAAGGATAATGTTTGGCGGGAGGAGTCGTCACTGAGTAGGGACAGAGTAGAGCTCTCCCTCACCTTTATGCACCTTGTATTAAGATCTATTTCATTATACAGGTTGGTCCATATATAACGCTGCTCTTCTACTCCGCCGGGCGATTTTTGTGTGCTAATGAGACAGCTTAGTTATCAGTGTCTGCCTTACATCATTAAATCATTCCTTCTCCCACTGTCACAGCCACACCCACACCGGCAGACTGAGCCGTCCCCGCAACACAACACCGGCGGCTGAGTTTCTAGTGGAACGTTGTTTGTGGACCACCCTGCTTAAATATCTTTTCTGTTTATATTTTTCAATTTTGGTTCACGTTAAGATTTGGGAGTAAAGTATGAAAGGTGGTATCTCATGAGGGGGTCGTTACTAAGTAGGGACGGTATTATTTGACAGTTTTCCTTTACGTGTCTGTATTTTTGGTTCAGAGTTTCACCAGCCACAGCACAACAGTTGACTATTCTCTTCGGTTAACACCTAATTATTAGCCTTGTTCAGTTTTCAAGTAGCTGGGTAGAGAGGGTGTTTTTCGTGGGCTGTGTCGTTACTGAGTTGGGACGGATTTATACTGCATACAGGGTGGTTCATATATGACGCTCCTCTTCCACTCCGCTGGGCAAGTCTTCGTGTGCTGCGGGGTGGCTTTGTCAGAGTTATCAGTGTCTACCCTACATCCTTTATTCATTTTCTGTGTCAACTGCCACACTCACACCCACACCAGCAGACTGAGCCTTTCTCGCAATTCACGGGCATCACTGTTTAGCCCTCCGTCAATTACCTACATCACTTGTTCCGAGTCTTTTCAGCGAGGACTGGTAATGGAGAAAGACGCCTTCATGTGGTGGCACCGATATAACTGAGTAGTTCCATTGCCCTGTTACACAAGCGTCCCTCAGTTCCCTCCTTATCCCCCCGAAGGGAGGATAGTGGACTGCAGAAGAAGGACATCCTCGGCTTTCAGTCCACTGGGTTCACGTTTCAGATGAACCTGGCCCTAGAGTTGCTAATAGCTAAGGATCTGGGAGAATTAGAAAGAGTGTGCTTGTTAATGGGAGGAGTCGTTACTGAGGAGGGACGCAACTAATGCTCTATCTGTTTACACTTGCATCAGGAAAAACACATACCTAGTCTTTAAAATGTACTCTCTCTCTCTCTCTCTCTCTCTCTCTCTCTCTCTCTCTCTCTCTCTCTCTCTCTCTCTCTCTCTTGGTGCACGTTCAAGAATCTGGGGTATATTAGAGAAGGTGATGTTTCGTAAGATGTTAGAGAAGGTGATGTTTCGTAAGATGTTAGAGAAGGTGATGTTTCGTAAGATGAATCGTTACTGAGTAGGGACACTAACTTTTTTTTTCCAGCCTTCTGTCACTTTGCAAATATCTCTGATCGGCCCTCACTGATAATATTCCCCCCTAGTGTTTAAGTAACACACACACACACACACACACACACACACACACACACACACACACACACACACACACACACACACCACGTCGCCACTTGTGTGCCTTTGGTTGCTGTGACTAAAAATCCTGTTCGCTTTCCATGTCATATAAACTAGGCAGTGTTAGTTTAATAGCGTCTAACGATAGCCATAATAATACACGTAATTATAGTCGCTTTGTTTTCATCTGATGGGATAAGGCTACCTATAATTTGAATACTTTGCATGAATTTCGATTAACCTTTGTAGTGGCGTTGGAATGAGTCTCCTTGATTACTAGTCAAACTAATCTTTAAGTCTGACTACACTTGACCATCTGAACTGAAATACTTGTAGGTTATGAATCTTTGTCAGATGAAGGCAAACCAACTATAATAATTAGTGCTGGAGAGAGAGAGAGAGAGAGAGAGAGAGAGAGAGAGTTTCTTACTTGCTGGTGGATGGCTCTTGTTTTAGCTGCAAGGACGATTAATGAAGGCTACCTCGCTGGGATGGTGGTAGCTGCAAGGATGGTAGTTGCGCCGATGGTGGTAGCTATTGTAGTGGTTGTTCCGATGGCGGCAGCTGGAATAGTGGTAGTGGTTGTTCCGATTCTGATAGCTGCAGGGATAATGATTGCTCCGATAGTGGTGACAGGGGGGGAGTCTTTGATCACACTCTCACCCCTCTCACTCCCTCTCACTCCCATCACCCCCATCAGGAGTGACGGAGTGGGTGCCAGGAGAAATGCAAGTGGTTCAGCGCTGGTCTGCGCCGAGGAGTTCGTGGTGGTTGTTGTCAATATTGATTAAAGTTGGTGGCAGTTCAGGTTATTAACTTCCTGCAGTCTGCGATGGGTGACACTCATTTATTTATTTATTTATTTTTTTCTGAGAAAGGTAAATGGGAGTAGTTCAGTAGGCTTTTTTCTTATCTTGTGGTAAGTTAATGCGGGTTAAATCTCAGTAGAAATCGTATAATGTGTGGATGTTTCTGAGTCTAAAAATCATAAAAAGCTTATTGCACATTTTCCAGGCAAATTGTTCATTGTATGGTATAAATTAATAAACTGTGGTAATTGCTGAAGACGTAGATGCTAGTACCGATTGCAATGTGCACGAATAAATACTTTTCGGTGCTGTAAAGTAGGTTCGAATATCTCGGCTTAACCACATGCGAGTGCTGAGAGTCAAGATTATAGTCTTCATCATCACCGTTATCATCGTCACAGTCATCATCGTCACAGTCATCATCCAGTTACCCTCTATTTCAAGGGGGTAGGTGAAAAAAAAAAAATGCCCGAAGCTAGACTACCGTACTTGAACTCGTGCTGTACATCTAAGAAGAGACGATCATCCCACTTCCCTAGAGAGCATTACGTGATAGAAACCTTCGGACACCTCTTGGATATCGAACTTATGGAAGGCCGTTACCCTGAATGGGGTGTTCTAAGCACAAGACCCAAATGGATAGGGCACTGCATAATGTTAGAGGACATAGCCATAAACAGAATGCATATTGAAATGCTGTTATAACCGGCAGGTGAAATATTGTAATGGTTAAAAATTACCTTATTCCGCCATGATAATAGCAGGGGTACTTAACCGGGTCCCCGGTTAAGTACTGTACCCCTGCTATTTTCATAGCGGGGGGGGGAGGGGTTAGCACCCTACAGAGGTGTGAGTAATTTTCAGAGGGATGAGAGCCCGGAGGGAAAAGTAATAAATTTCCTGAGTAAGAATATATGTACCGGTATATAAAATGATAAATCTTTGGCACATTCATAATTTAATTTTGTCTCCTGTAATTCAGCCTTTGAAGCATGGTTTTATTTGTATCCGTGTGTCTTTTCTCTCTCTCTCTCTCTCTCTCTCTCTCTCTCTCTCTCTCTTTCTCTTTCTCTCTCTCTCTCTCTCTCTCTCTCTCTCTTTCTCTCTTTCTCTCTCTCTCTCTCTCTCTCTCTCTCTCTCTCTCTCTCTCTCTCTCTCTCTCTCTCTCTCTCTCTCTCTCTCTCTCTCTCTCTCTCTCTCTCTCTCTCTCTCTCTCTCTCTCACCTAGCTGAATCTCTAGTCCCTCTTTCCTGGCTCTGGCCATTTCGAGCGAAATTTAGACCCCAAGAAGTCTGACATGCAGTCTACCTAAGGATGAACCATAACCCAGTTCTTCAAATTACGAATATCAAAACTATGTGGTCATGCACAGTTTTCGATTCCCAGTCAATACATAAATCCGACTTTCCGTTTTTATTTCTGCTTCAATGTCCGGGGCTTAGTTGTGAGTAATGAGTGTGTGGCCAGTGCACTAGGCATGCTGCTGAGTAGCTTTCCCTTTGTTGCATTTTTCTCTTCCCTTGTTTTCAGGGCCCAACCTCGCCTCATCCTAGAGTGAGAAAAAGAGAGGTCAGGATGATGATGATGATGATGATGAACAGTCAAATTGCAATCATTTTTGGTGTGTAACTACGTCCGCACATAACAGCTATATGTTTTTCACCTTAACTTGGCTCAGATTGTCGTCCTTTTGCATCTTATCTTACGAAGTTCATTGGCATAAAAATATAATACCTTGAATGTACATCCTTTCCCTAGCACGTTTTCGTGATAAGCATCGTACTGAACTGTTAATCTGTTGTTACAACTCAGCATTCAAGCTGAAGAAATGACAGTCTTAGGCTAAGTTAGAGCAAAGGGTACGTGTTTCTCACGCTCACCCATTAATTTACTCGAGTGAGGTATGTTTTAAGTTTACGAAGCAAATAATAACTTTGTAAACTGGACAGGATATTGACTGGTTCGCCTTGCACAAGAAAAAACACTGATAAGTGTTGTTTATGCCTAATGTTTATAACTGCAATATAGCCTAATTTATGAACATATGGCGATGTTTAAAACCAATTTGATTGTGTGAGCGGGCAAAGCGAGCGAGGACGCTATACTTCAGGATCTTTAAGGGACACGATCTTACAAAGATTAACCTCTTGAATTCAGTAACTTATTCTGTGATTTATTCCTGACCTCTTCAGACGGTTTTGTTCATCTTAGGGCAGACCTTCTGCAGTGATGGGGGCAGTGATGGCTATAATTAATCCCTTGCGTTCGAAAAGTCTCTCCCGAGCTAAATGAAATTGTTTGGAAGCAGGCAGAACAGAATAAAAAAAAGTCATCGACCTGAAGACTACCGTGGTCCAGTGCATTTAAGGATATGGCTAGTTTACTCTGGGGATGGCACAGTGTGATCGAAAAACCTTCAGGCATATCTTGGGGATCGAACTTGCACTGTATAAGGCCGTCACAGACTGGGGTGTTCTACCCACTAGACCACCAGGTGCCTAAAAACTTGGCATAGTTACAGAAAGTATCAGTGTCTGTCTATCTAACGATCTGTTTATCTATTTATTGTCCGAGGTTTGGACAATTTTGTCCCTGCCCGCTAACCCCCCCCCCCCCCGACAACACACTAGCCTCCCTTATATAAATACATACTACCCATTTCCTGTACAACTCTGCTTCTTAGTCCTTCACATACACAACTATGGCTAGTTTATTTTTATCTGACGGAACTAGGCCACTCTAGACACTTGAAAGCTAAGTCGTGGTTGCAAGAAATTCGACGATCCTTAATTATGAGGCAGGAATGAGTGTTTTTGGTTAACAGTCAAGCTTTTCCTGCAGGCTAACTGCACTCTGATTTTGGCTCTTTTCTTCGACCTACTCTGGAATGGTCAAAGTTTGCATCTTTCCAGATTTTGGTTGTTTGATCTGTCTTAATATTCATCATATATAGTTTATAAATTATGTCCTCTGCAACGTAGTTTTTACGAATATTTTCCAACTTACAAGATTTAGGTATTTTTCAACACAGTTTTACAATTCCACAAGTTTCAAGTTTAACTGCACACATACCATAACATTACCTTCTCACTGATGATTAGGTACATATAAATATTAGCTGGCAGAGGTAGTTGCTCAGGACTTAACGTTTTGACACGAATTCATGCTCGTACAAATGAACTGTCGACTCCACATTCAGCCAGAAGATACCACACTTGTTCTGATTATTACGTACAGATTGTGACATTTTATTCTAATTGCCCTGTTATGTGGTTCAGAGTTTGATCATTAAATGTCCAGTCAGAAGAATCTTAATATTTTGACACAGTCTTGAAAATGTGAAAAAGGAACCATCAACTCCACATTAAACCAAACGGTATTACGCTTTCACGGGTGACTACGCGGAGATGGTACTTACACATCCAGGGATAATTACTATAAAGTTTTCACATAGTTTCAGGCGCCTATGAAATCGACATCACACTTGTACCGGACGATATAACACTTCAACAGGTGATTACAATGAGATAGTTATTAGCTTGGAGATGTAATTACTTGTATTTAATCGGCTTGGGTGATGGTGGTGGTGGTGGTGGTGTGAATGGGTTCGGAGCGCTATGCTGGTGGTGATGCGGTGCTGGTGGTGGTAGAGTTGGCACTGAGTACCTATAGGGAAACTGTGCCAACATGCCCACCCACCCCACCCTGCCATGCCCTAACCTACCCATGATCTCCCCCTACCCATCTTCTGCCCCCGTCCCATCCCTGCCTTTGCCCTCCTTTCCCCTCCCCCTCAGTACCCTGCAATACCCATGCTTGTCCTTCTCTTCCCCTCCCCTTTCTTTTCTCCTTGCCATGTTCTACCCCACCCTGCCTCTCCCTGTCTTACCGTGCCCTCCTGTCCTCACTTCTCCCCTTACTTCCCCCTCTTATCCTTCCTTCCTGCCCCTTCCCACCCACCCTCCCTCTGCCTGTCTGCCGTCACGTGCCCTACCCTACCCTACCCTACCCCCTGACCACATCACACCTGCTTTGCTCTCCCCTCCCCATTCCCCCCCCCTTTCTCCCTGCCATACCCCTTCCCTAGCCCATCCCTACCCTACCTCCCCTTGTATACAGTCACATGCTTTGTCCCCTACCCCACCCTTTTGCGAACCTATCGCCTTGCTTCACCCCACCCCTCCTCGGCCCATCTATCCTATTCTCCGCAACCTTGTCTATCGGCACGTGCCCTGATCCCTTGCGTTCTACCTTACCCTACCCAACTCTGTTCTACACCTGCCCATTGCGCCTCATTCTGTCCTGCCTTGCCCTCCCTCCTCTTCCCGTACCCATCCTGCCTTGCCCTTCCGCCTATTCCCCCGCCCATCCTGCCTTGCCCTTCCCCCTATTCCCCCGCCCATCCTGCCTTGCCCTTCCCCCTATTCCCCCGCCCATCCTGCCTTGCCCTTCCCCCTATTCCCCCGCCCATCCTGCCTTGCCCTCCTTCATTTTCCCCTAACTATCCTGCCTTGTCCTTCCTTCCCTTCCTGTATGTACCCTGCCTTGCTCTCCATTACATTATCTTCTGGCACTTTCCATACCCTGTGCCCTACCCCATTCTACCCTGTCCGGCATCTCTCCAGGTTCATGCATCATATCCATCTGGTACTCCTGCCTCACCCCTGCTTTATTCCACCCCTTACCTTTCTCCCTCCCCTAACTCATCCTACCCCATCTAGTCCTACCTTGCCTTCCCTAACATTATCTGCCGCCACGTGCCCTGTCCCGTACCCCATCCTTCCCTACCCTCCCTTCTCCTCCTCCTCCTCCCTGCCCTGCTGTATCCCATCCATCCACGACCCATCTATGCCACATCAAACACTCTACCATCCTGCATTCCCTAATTGTCCACCGACACATTCTCTGACCTCCATCCTGCCCCACCAAACCCCCTGTCTCATCACACCTGTTCTATCCCTCTCCTGACTACCCCACCCTGCTTTTTTCCTCTTGTTTACTCTCACTTGCCCTGTCTTCCACGCTTCCCTGCCCTATCCATCTGCCTCACTACACCTCCCCTTCCCTCGACGCCCTATCCGCTCCACACTTACACACAATTCCCTTTTACTACGATGACGTCTTTATACACAAAATTCTTGTTACAACTAGACGGGTATATTCTGTTTAGAAGAAATGGGGATAAGAATGACCTGGATGACAACGATCATTTAAACACAGCTCCCCAAACTTATTATCCATGAGGGCCCTTGACCATTTAGTGCTGTGATGACTTTTTCTCTTCCTATACATCTTGACGAAAAAATCCCGGTTCGGGGGAGATGTGGTTAAGAATGACTGGGAGGTGAAAGAACACTCTAACACAACCTTCCCATAGGCCATCCCAATTGTTCCATTTACTGCTATTTCATTTTATATTTTAGTCTTACTACAGTTAGACGGTTTTATTCGGAGGAGAGACTTGTTCCTTACCATCCATTTCTGACACACATCGGTTATTTTCCCAAGAGATATCCTCGCTGTGGAGACCAAGATAATGATCATCCTATTATCTGTAGTTCCTATATACTCCTATGCAAGGTGCTGGAGAGAAATGCCTTCATGTGGTGGCATAGATATAACCAGGTGTCTCAACTGTCTGGTTATACAAACATCCCTTAGTGACTTCCCTACCCCCCAAAGGAGGATGGTGCGCTGCAAGAGAAGGGCAGCGTAAATCTGTTCATGTTTCAGATGAGTCTATGGACACAAAACAACACCTCCAGACGTGGTTAATAATGACTGAGAGGAGAACTAGCTTCCTTGCACCAGCTTCCCAGATGTCACTGGTCGCTGCTGTACTGCCATGACGTCTTTATTCATAGTTTGTTCTTGCTATAGCCACGTGATTTTGTTCAGTTTATTGCAGGCGTGATTATGAATGACTGAGAACGAAATACTATACTTGTTTCACTCTAACTTGGTCTAAAAGTATCACCTCTTAGTCTTTAATGCTGATTTGTAATAACTGACTGGCATTTAAATACGATGCTAATCACAAAAATTTGCTTTGGAAAGGATATAGAGGCGTAACAGTAATGTGATATATATTTCAAAAGGCAGAAAATATGGGACAAGGCAAGTGAAAAAAGTAAAACACCAGGTTCTCAGTTCCCCCCGTACCATACCCGTTCACGACCGGTACTGTTGAGGACTGAGTAGAAACAGACCACTTATTAACCCCATCACTCCCACGGCGTAGTTTTCTTCTTTTATTTTTGCTGTTACCGGACGATTTTATTCAGCTCAGGAGAGACCTTTCGAACTGGGAGGTATTAGATATAAACATCAATAACCCCTTTGTCCTAAACTCAGTAAAGTTGTATGTATGTAGCAACAATGAAGTGATGAGCTGTACGTGAGCGTGTTGAAGATATTAGCCAATTAGCTGTCTATAGATTCTCTCAGTTGCATTAAATCATGTGGCATTCGTGAGAGGGAGATTTTTTTTTTTTTTTTTTTTTTTTATTGTTTAGCAGTGTGTAGGAATTTTCTCAACTGAATAACATCATCTGACATGAGGGAGAATATATCCCAATAAAAGGTTCGTAGAAACAGCTTTCACCCGTTTAACCGTGTAGGAATTTTTTTCTGATGGTAAAATCGTCTTGCACCAGTGACAACATGCCAGTGAAAAACCTACGGATGTAGCTTTTTGCCTGTTTAGCCGTGTAAAAATTCTCTTAGCTAAATAATGAACAAAATCTCTTGGCTGCGTGGGGGTTACCTCGCCTGAATAAAATGGTCAGTGGGTACCTGGAATAAATTCATCAATGCATGTTACATCTGAAGGGCTGATACAGGGGGGTCCGTAAATACCACTCCACTGAAAACTTACCTGGCGGTATCTTGTTTGTTGCAGGGAAGGCTCAGTCTGCTGGTGTGGGCGTAGGTGTGGCAGTAATGATTCAGGATAGACACTGACAACCCTAAGCCGTCCCTACAACATCAGAGAAATCGCCTGCCAGAGTGGAAGAGGGTGGTTTGATGTAGCCCACCGTGTATATGTGAGTACTGAAACACAATACCGTATACTGGGTAGTCTGTAGTTCAATGGTTAGCACAAGCAGCACGCACCGAGAGGAACTAACGCTCAATTTCAGCTCGGTCACAAAATTGGGTGTAGTTTGGTTCCCCCAGATCCTGTTCACCCAGCGGTACAGTTAGGGACCTGGATGTAAATTCGACTGTTGCGGGACGTGCTGTAGAAGACTGGGGCTGAGCGAAATTTAATGACACTTGTTCAACTGACAGCCACAGATCTAAGTGTTTACTGCATAAATCTTTTTTGTTCCCTTTCTTTTTCTGTACTTGTAATCGAATACTTTTAAATCCGCATTTTTTAAAATTTAATACTAGTTTATTCATACCAGTTTTTAATGTTTAGTGCCCTTTATGTTATTCTTTTACATTCTCATCTTAATATATTTAATATCATCATCATCATCCTATTCACATCATCCTATTCACATCATCATCATCATCACAGCATTCTTCTTATCCAAGAATGGGATGAAGTGTTCGTTTAATCTGTCTGTCTCTCTCTCTCTCTCTCTCTCTCTCTCTCTCTCTCTCTCTCTCTCTCTCTCTCTCTCTCTCTCTCTCTCTCTCTCAATCCATCGCTGGTTGCACCTTCAGCGCGCTCAGATTTCTGCATGACACCTCCAGCAGGTAAGTCAAGAATCTTGCAGAGGGACGAGTGTCCTGCTACCACTATATAATGACGCTCACTTTTCCATTCTGCCAGGCGATATCCAGTGTGTTGCGTGCAGTGTCCAGTCAGCGTTATTGGTCTCTATCCTCCATCATTCGTTCATTTTCTACCCCCACTACCACACCCACACCCACATCGGCAGACTAAGTCATCCTTACAACTAATCAAGTACCTTCATCTGAGTTTCTTGGCGAGCACTACTTACTGGCCACCATGTATTTTCGTCTTGCTGCCACCAGACAGCATTTATTCAGCTTTGTTAAGTGAAAGTTCCTTTGATGTGGGAACTTATTGCGGGTGTCATTTATTTAATTATGTATAATCATCTGTATTCTAAGCAACGTTGGGTCTGGTTAGTACTTGGATGGGTGACCGCCTGGGAACAGATGCTGTTGGCATAACGTTCTCCCTACGTGTCAAGTGGGGTTGGTGAAGGATTAGTGCCCCATGCTGTAAAACAACTCTAAGCCCTTGTCCACCCCGTTTGGGATACATGGCGTCAGGCATTGAATGAATGAAATGAAAATCTATATTCGTCTGTCTGTGTCTGTCTATATCTGTCTGCCTGTGCTTAGCTATTATTTTTTGTTCATTTATTTATATATTTATTTATAACAGATCCCTTGCAATCTTAACCAGACATTGCTGAGGGAGAGAAAAATACTGGAAAAGAGACAAGGGATAGAAAGCTGGCTATCACAAGACAGTTTTGTTTAGCTTAGGGGAGATTAGCTAGAATTAGCCCCTTCACTACTAAAATTCCAGCGTTTAATTCGATAGTGTGGTGGCCGTTTGATGAAAATGAAAAAGACGCCATCGTAGTGAAGGGTTTAATGAATGAACGTGTGATATTATGAAATGTCCGTCGTTGTGAGACGTGGTAAAGTATACAGTAAATCCAATATATGCAGGATGGGCCGTAAACAACGCTCAGGTAAAGTTTCACCTGTAGCTATTTTGTGTGTTGCGGGGACGGCCCACTGCCGGTGTGAGCATGGAGAGAGAAAGGGGGGAAGCGTTGCTGTTGACAAGAATAATACTAAGAGAGAGAGAGAGAGGTATTGCTGACAAGAATGTTACCGGTACTAGATTCATGCAAAACTGCTTTCGTCTGAGAGAGAGAGGACTGAAGGATATAATGGCAAATTCAAGAAGACCTTTTTCCTCGTCCATCGTCACATGACTGAACTCTTGGCGATAAAAAGTTACGTCCGTCGTCACTTGTTTTGTTTGGCTTAGCTTTCCAAGGTGAAGGAGGGAGGGGAGGAACAGGGGAAATGGAGGAGAAAGGGTGCATGGAAGAAATAGAGAGAAAATTGTGAAAAGAGGATGTGGAGGAAGGAAGGAAAAGATGGGAGAGAAGAAACATTGAAGGAGGGAAGAAAGGAAAAGAGGGAATGGAGGAAAAACGATCGAATGGAACAAAAGGGGAGTAGGAGAAGATGATAAAAGAAAGTATGAGAATGAAGAGAGAGGAAAAGAAGGGGAAATAAGAGAAAGAGGGAAAACGGGAAAAACGAGAGGGGAGGAAAGAGAATGAAGAGAGAAAAGGGAATGGGAAGGATGAGGAGAAAAGATGATAGAAGGAGGTGAGGAAGGGGGAAAGAGGGGGGACAGAAAGGGGGGAGAGGAAGGAGAAAAAGGAGTGGTAAAGAAAGAGAGAGGAAAAGCAGAGAGAATAGAAATAGGATGGAGGAAGATGAGAGACAGGGATAGGTAGGGAGGAAAGAAGTATGGAGAGAGGGAAGACCAAGCGAGAGGTGAGAAATGAGAAGCGTAAGATATTGACAAGGCAAGGATAGGTAGCAAGGAGAGAGAGAGGTGGGGGTGGAGGGTATATGATGACTAGTATTGTGCCCACTCAAACTCACTGAACAGATCGGATTTTAACTTGGGTATAACTGACCAGTCGTACTACGCCTTTTTCACTTTAGCTTGGCCTAAATTGCCATCTATCCATCTAGAATGTTGAGCTGTAACACTAGATTAAAACTAGAACATCATGCTGATCACCAAAAAGTGCTATGAGAAGGGTGTAGTGCTTTAGTATTGTCTTATTCACCCACCGAGATGCGTGATACAAACTACAAATGGACGAAAATCTGTGCCAAGTTAAAATGAAAAGAATATACTTTAGTACCTTAATGACCAATAGTTAGAAAGGACATTGCACTAATCATTGCCATTATCGTCACCATTATCCCATCATCATCATCATCATCATCTCATCATTATTTTTTGTTTTGTTTTTATTACTGTTATTATTATTATAACCTCCGCCAAGGAGGTTATGTTTTCACCCCGGTCCGTTTGTTTGTTGGTTGGTTGGTGTGTGAGCAAGATTACACAAAAACCACTTCACGGATTTCCACGAAATTTGGTAGAAGAACGTGCCTTGGCCCGGAACAGAAGAATGTGCCTTGGCCCAGAATAGACTCCATTAAATTTTGGTGCGGATCCGGATAAAGGTGCGGATCCAGGATTTTTTTATTTTTTTTTTTATTTTTTTTTTTTTTTACATTGCGAGATAGGGCGTTTTTCGACATTTCCTTATTTTTTTCAGTGAATATTGCATGGATCTTGATGAAAAAAAAAAAAAAAAGGGCATATTTAGGATGTTGGTATCTATGAATGTGTACAATTTGGCGCGGGTGTTACTACAGTACTGATAGGGTTATGACTCTGATACTGAAATAGACTTGATTGAATTAAAAGGAACTGCATGTTGGGCCTTGGCGGAGGTATGCGCTCTGCTGAGTGCTATTCTACAGTAGTTATTATTATTATTATTATTATTTGTGGTAGGTGGTGGCGCCCGTCATCCACTCACACAATGTAGAGATGCCTTATGGTCTCTACACTGTGTGACAAACCAAATTGTTTCCTGTACCTTGGAAACCATTTACTTCGCTGGGTGGTAACCATATAACAGAGGGTTTCGACTGGGCTAAGTGTCCCCCAGATTCCCCAACCTAAAATCACTTAGTCATGGCAAACGTTCCGGAGAGCCTCGGAGGGCCGAATACTTGGCCAGGGCCCCCACCAAATAGATAGATTCACATGGCCGTGTGGAATGTGAGAGGTGTGAATGAGGAGAGCAAGAGGGTGGAAGTGGTGAATGTGTTCAAGAGTGCGAGATAGGCCGTGATGGCACTGTGTGAAACAAAGATGAAAGGGTGTGAAGTGGAGGAGTGGGAGGGTATAAAGTAAGGTCTGGCATGAATGGGCGAGGAAGATGCGAGGAAGGAGTTGCTTTGTTGATGAATGAAATGTGGCAGAGTGTAATGAGAGATTACAAATATGTCCACTCGAGATGTATGTGTGTCAAGTTAAAGTTTGAGAGGGTGGAAATGGCAGTGATTGTAGCGTATGCACCTTGTGATGAAGGTGTAAGAGAGAGAAAGACAGGTTTTGGGATGAGCTGGATGAAGCAGTGGGAGAAATGCCCAGGAGCTATAATTGATCGTATTGAGCGTTATGAGTGGGAGAGTAGGCACTGGTCCTGAGGATGACATAATGGGCTGTAATGGAGTACCTGGAGAAAACGATAATTGGGGAAGCGACTGAACTGTATGTGTCACATAAGTTTATTGAGTGTGGTAGGGAAGGTATGTGGACGAATTATTACAGAGAAAGTATGAGAGATATCAGAAGTCCTAGTGAGTGATGAACATGGTAGCTTTAGGAGTTGCAGAGGATGTATGGATCAAATATTTGCAGTGAGACAGATAGTGGAGAAGGCTTGTGAGAAAGACTATAAGGTGTTTATGGCATTTATGGATCTGGAAAAAGCATACGACAAAGTATACAGAGAAGGATTGTGGAAGGTTTTGTGCATGTACGGTGTAGATGGTAAGCTGGTAGGTGCCGTCAAGAGTTTTTATGGTGGTAGTGAGGCATCAAAGTGAATGGTTCAGGATCAGTGTGGGAGTGCGACAAGGTTGTGTGATGTCTCCATGGTTGTACAATACATTCAGTATATGAATGGGGTGATGAGAGAACTAAAAACACGAGTAATGGAGGGAGGGATGGCATAGGGAATGAATGGCGATGGATGGAATCTCAAATTTGTTGTATGCTGATGATTCAGTACTACTTGTAAATACAGGACAAGAACTTGGTAGACTAGGGCAGAGTTTT
Organism: Coenobita brevimanus; assembly: GCF_032717465.1. Lineage (NCBI taxonomy): Eukaryota > Metazoa > Arthropoda > Malacostraca > Decapoda > Coenobitidae > Coenobita > Coenobita brevimanus. The sequence goes on along the minus strand of NC_136954.1, from coordinate 68,310,021 downwards.
CTGATGTCTGTGAGCGTCGTGCCTTGAGGGTAAACGCAGAAAAGAGTAAAATGATGGGAATCGAGAGATAAGGTGACTCCCCGTGTGATGTTACAGTGAATGATGAGATAGACTGGAACTGATGAGAGAGTTCAAATACCTGGGAACAGTGATAGAAAAGAGGGGAAAATGTACAAAAGAAGTGGAGAGTAGAGTGACACAAGGAAGGAAAGTAGTTGGTGCTATGAAGGCCTTGATAAGAAAAAGGGTTTGAGTGTTGCAGCTGCGCGAGGCTTAGATGGAGTGTTAGTCCCAACTTTAACACATGGATGCGAGACTATGGTGTGGCATGAAAATGAAAAGTCAAGAGTGAGAGCAATGGAGATGGGACTACTGAGGAATGTATGTGAAGTACAGGAAGGATAGGATATAAAATAATGTGATTCGTGAACGATGCGGAGTGAGGAAGTCTGTGGACACTAGAATCGAAGAGAGTGTACTGAGGTGGTATGCTTATGTGGAGAGAATGGATAACAATAGGGTGGTGAAAAAGGTATATCTGAGTGAATTTGAGGGAGGGAGGAGGCGAGGTAGGCCAAGGAGAAGGTGGAAGGATATGGTGGATGATTGTGTGAGGAAGAGAGGTATAGAAATCGGTGAGGCTAGGGGACTGACAAGAGATCGAGCTGGCTGGATGAATGTTGTGAGAAGAAGTGCATGATCAGGGAGTTGGCTCCCCTTTTTAACGTGACAGCGTCCGGGTTCACTCAATCAGATACGTTTATGTGAAGCCACAGAATGTGTTGAAAGTTTTTGGCGTATCAGATAGAGCCAGGATTCCGGGGGCTTGAATGATGAGTGAATGGAAGCTTGGCCCATTGGACTGGGCAGACTTGGGCTGTCTGGACTTTGCTACTCCCCTCCCTACCCTAGGGTGGGAAAGGAGGTCCGGATGATGATGATGATGATGATTATTATTATTGCTGTTGTTGTTGCTGTTTCATCATCATCATCATCATCATCATCATCATTATCATCGTTATCATCATTATTATTATTATTACCACTCCCTCGATGTAGGCTACAATATATCCATTAGACGACAGGTTTCCTGTGTGTAGTGTTGCTGGAAGGGTATTTAGTGTACCGCCCTCCGCCTATCGGCTTACTGTACAGTCGCGAACCTCGTAGCTCTGAACCCTGGGGTTCCCCGCTCCCCATATATTCCCTTTTGAAAACGCCTTCTTCCATGCATTCTAACAAGCCTAGACGCTAATTGGAAATACAGCCCTTCCAGTTTGACAGGTCTCCCCTGCACCAAATAAAGTAACCAAGAGATAGCCAAAATATAAGTATGTCAAGGGATTGAAGGGGTTAAACCACGATGCCTAGCCCTGGGCCCCACACGTTCCAAAGGGGGTGATACAGGACTGACTGTTAACCGTTTTCCGTTTACCCATCCTATGCGTCATCATTGCATCCTACGTGTGTTTTGACTAGTTGCCATCAGATGTTAACCCCATCACTACCAGGATGAACGGGAGGGCTGAAATGTAGCCTTCACTAACCCCATCACCATAGCATGATCACTTTAACCTGGCAATGATCCCTAAGCACTTTCAGTTCATTTGATGGCGAAGTGTAGTCATGCTGGAGGGTCGATCTGACGAGTAACCGTGGAGACAAATCTTTAATCCATAACTGAAACTTTACAAATTTGAAACAGCCATGATTTAGTATTCAAGTTGTGGGAGTGGCCCAGTTCCGTCTAGTGAAAACAAACCCACTATTATAGGGAACTTTTCTACAGTATATAGTATCGATGAGGTTACCCGTTAAAAACATTATCTTACCAGTCAACGGTGCTACATACATCCTTCTTTGAGGATTCTGGGATACCTTTTTCCGATCTGTTAGCCGGAACTTAATGGCTGCACAGTGCTTTATTGATGACTGCGGTGGCCAGTGTGTGTGTGTGTGTCTGTGTGTGTCTGTGTGTGTGTGTGTGTGTGTGTGTGTGTGTGTGTGTGTGTTGGCAGGCCGTGTGAGTGTTAGCTGCACCACTAATCGTCATTCCCTATCCCCTTGCCAAACATCCACCATATTTCTTGATGATGTCACGACGATGAAGTTTCAACTCAGATGAGGCTAGTTAATTATTATTATTATTATTATTATCATCATCATCATATCATCATCTCATCATCATCATCTCATCATCATCATATCATCATCATCATCAGCTCATCATCATCATAACATCATCATCATATCATCATCATCATATCATCATGATCATCCTCTCATCATCATGATCATCCTCTCATCATCTCATCATCATCATCTCATCATCATCATATCATCATCATCATCAGCTCATCATGATCATGATCATCATCAGCTCATCATGATCATGATCATCATCAGCTCATCATGATCATGATCATCATCAGCTCATCATGATCATGATCATCATCAGCTCATCATGATCATGATCATCATCAGCTCATCATGATCATGATCATCATCAGCTCATCATGATCATGATCATCATCAGCTCATCATGATCATGATCATCATCAGCTCATCATGATCATGATCATCATCAGCTCATCATGATCATGATCATCATCAGCTCATCATGATCATGATCATCATCAGCTCATCATGATCATGATCATCATCAGCTCATCATGATCATGATCATCATCAGCTCATCATGATCATGATCATCATCAGCTCATCATGATCATGATCATCATCAGCTCATCATGATCATGATCATCATCAGCTCATCATGATCATGATCATCATCAGCTCATCATGATCATGATCATCATCAGCTCATCATGATCATGATCATCATCAGCTCATCATGATCATGATCATCATCAGCTCATCATGATCATGATCATCATCAGCTCATCATGATCATGATCATCATCAGCTCATCATGATCATGATCATCATCAGCTCATCATGATCATGATCATCATCAGCTCATCATGATCATGATCATCATCAGCTCATCATGATCATGATCATCATCAGCTCATCATGATCATGATCATCATCAGCTCATCATGATCATGATCATCATCAGCTCATCATGATCATGATCATCATCAGCTCATCATGATCATGATCATCATCAGCTCATCATGATCATGATCATCATCAGCTCATCATGATCCTGATCATCATCAGCTCATCATGATCCTGATCATCATCAGCTCATCATGATCCTGATCATCATCAGCTCATCATGATCCTGATCATCATCAGCTCATCATGATCATGATCATCATCAGCTCATCATGATCCTGATCATCATCAGCTCATCATGATCCTGATCATCATCAGCTCATCATGATCATGATCATCATCAGCTCATCATGATCCTGATCATCATCAGCTCATCATGATCCTGATCATCATCAGCTCATCATGATCCTGATCATCATCAGCTCATCATGATCCTGATCATCATCAGCTCATCATGATCCTGATCATCATCAGCTCATCATGATCATGATCATCATCAGCTCATCATGATCATGATCATCATCAGCTCATCATGATCATGATCATCATCAGCTCATCATGATCCTGATCATCATCAGCTCATCATGATCATGATCATCATCAGCTCATCATGATCATGATCATCATCAGCTCATCATGATCCTGATCATCATCAGCTCATCATGATCCTGATCATCATCAGCTCATCATGATCCTGATCATCATCAGCTCATCATGATCCTGATCATCATCAGCTCATCATGATCCTGATCATCATCAGCTCATCATGATCCTGATCATCATCAGCTCATCATGATCCTGATCATCATCAGCTCATCATGATCCTGATCATCATCAGCTCATCATGATCCTGATCATCATCAGCTCATCATGATCCTGATCATCATCAGCTCATCATGATCCTGATCATCATCAGCTCATCATGATCCTGATCATCATCAGCTCATCATGATCCTGATCATCATCAGCTCATCATGATCCTGATCATCATCAGCTCATCATGATCCTGATCATCATCAGCTCATCATGATCCTGATCATCATCAGCTCATCATGATCCTGATCATCATCAGCTCATCATGATCCTGATCATCATCAGCTCATCATGATCCTGATCATCATCAGCTCATCATGATCCTGATCATCATCAGCTCATCATGATCCTGATCATCATCAGCTCATCATGATCCTGATCATCATCAGCTCATCATGATCCCCCAAATCATCAGCTCATCATGATCCTGATCATCATCAGCTCATCATGATCCTGATCATCATCAGCTCATCATGATCCTGATCATCATCAGCTCATCATGATCCTGATCATCATCAGCTCATCATGATCCTGATCATCATCAGCTCATCATGATCCTGATCATCATCAGCTCATCATGATCCTGATCATCATCAGCTCATCATGATCCTGATCATCATCAGCTCATCATGATCATGATCATCATCAGCTCATCATGATCATGAGCATCATCAGCTCATCAGCATCCTGAGCATCATCAGCTCATCAGCATCCTGAGCATCATCAGCATCATCTCATCAGCATCCTGAGCATCATCAGCATCATCAGCATCCTGATCATCATCAGCTCATCATGCATCCTGATCATCATCAGCTCATCATGATCCTGATCATCATCAGCTCATCAGCATCCTGAGCATCATCAGCATCATCATGCATCCTGATCATCATCAGCTCATCAGCATCCTGAGCATCATCAGCTCATCAGCATCCTGAGCATCATCAGCATCATCAGGATCCTGATCATCATCAGCTCATCAGGATCCTGATCATCATCAGCTCATCAGGATCCTGATCATCATCAGCTCATCAGCATCCTGAGCATCATCAGCTCATCAGCATCCTGAGCATCATCAGCTCATCAGCATCCTGAGCATCATCAGCTCATCAGCATCCTGAGCATCATCAGCTCATCAGCATCCTGAGCATCATCAGCTCATCAGTATCCTGAGCATCAGCTCATCAGCATCATCAGCATCATCTCATCAGCATCAGCATCATCTCATCAGCATCCTGAGCATCATCTCATCAGCATCCTGAGCATCATCAGCATCATCAGGATCCTGAGCATCATCAGCTCATCAGCATCCTGAGCATCATCTCATCAGCATCCTGAGCATCATCTCATCAGCATCCTGAGCATCATCAGCATCATCTCATCAGCATCCTGAGCATCATCCTCATCAGCATCCTGAGCATCATCCTCATCAGCATCCTGAGCATCATCAGCATCATCTCATCATGATCATCAGCATCATTTCATCATGATCAGCATCATCTCATCAGCATCCTGAGCATCATCAGCATCATCTCATCAGCATCCTGAGCATCATCATCAGCAGGATCCTGATCATCATCATCTCATCAGCATCCTGAGCATAATCAGCATCATCTCATCATCCTGATCATCATCATCTCATCAGCATCCTGAGCATCATCATCATCTCATCAGCATCCTGAGCATCATCAGCTCATCAGGATCCTGATCATCATCAACTCATCAGGATCAGCATCAGCATCATCTCATCACCATCATCTCATCATCATCCTGAGCATCAGCATCATCTCATCAGCATCCTGAGCATCATCTCATCAGCATCCTGAGCATCATCAGCATCATCTCATCAGCATCCTGAGCATCATCAGCATCATCTCATCAGCATCCTGAGCATCATCATAAGCTCATCAGGATCCTGATCATCATCAGCTCATCAGCATCCTGATCATCATCAGCTCATCAGGATCCTGATCATCATCAGCTCATCAGGATCCTGATCATCATCAGCTCATCAGGATCCTGATCATCATCAGCTCATCAGGATCCTGATCATCATCAGCTCATCAGGATCCTGATCATCATCAGCTCATCAGGATCCTGATCATCATCAGCTCATCAGGATCCTGATCATCATCAGCTCATCAGGATCCTGATCATCATCAGCTCATCAGCATCCTGATCATCATCAGCTCATCAGGATCCTGATCATCATCAGCTCATCAGGATCCTGATCATCATCAGCTCATCAGCATCCTGAGCATCATCATCATCAGCATCCTGAGCATCAGCATCATCATCTCAGCATCCTGAGCATCAGCATCATCATCTCAGCATCCTGAGCATCAGCATCATCATCTCATCAGCATCCTGAGCATCAGCATCATCTCATCAGCATCCTGAGCATCATCTCATCAGCATCCTGAGCATCATCTCATCAGCATCCTGAGCATCATCTCATCAGCATCCTGAGCATCATCTCATCAGCATCCTGATCATCATCAGCTCATCAGCATCCTGATCATCATCAGCTCATCAGCATCCTGATCATCATCAGCTCATCAGCATCCTGATCATCATCAGCTCATCAGCATCCTGATCATCATCAGCTCATCAGCATCCTGATCATCATCAGCTCATCAGCATCCTGATCATCATCAGCTCATCAGCATCCTGATCATCATCAGCTCATCAGCATCCTGATCATCATCATCAGCTCATCAGCATCCTGATCATCATCAGCTCATCAGCATCCTGATCATCATCAGCTCATCAGCATCCTGATCATCATCAGCTCATCAGCATCCTGAGCATCATCAGCTCATCAGCATCCTGATCATCATCAGCTCATCAGCATCCTGATCATCATCAGCTCATCATGATCATCAGCATCATCAGCTCATCATGATCCTGAGCATCATCAGCTCATCATGATCCTGATCATCATCAGCTCATCAGCATCCTGATCATCATCAGCTCATCAGCATCCTGAGCATCATCAGCTCATCAGCATCCTGAGCATCATCAGCTCATCAGCATCCTGATCATCATCAGCTCATCAGCATCCTGATCATCATCAGCTCATCAGCATCCTGATCATCATCAGCTCATCAGCATCCTGATCATCATCAGCTCATCAGCATCCTGAGCATCATCAGCTCATCAGCATCCTGAGCATCATCAGCTCATCAGCATCCTGAGCATCATCAGCTCATCAGCATCCTGAGCATCATCAGCTCATCAGCATCCTGAGCATCATCAGCTCATCAGCATCCTGATCATCATCAGCTCATCAGCATCCTGATCATCATCAGCTCATCAGCATCCTGAGCATCATCAGCTCATCAGCATCCTGAGCATCATCAGCTCATCAGCATCCTGAGCATCATCAGCTCATCAGCATCCTGAGCATCATCAGCTCATCAGCATCCTGAGCATCATCAGCTCATCAGCATCCTGAGCATCATCAGCTCATCAGCATCCTGAGCATCATCAGCTCATCAGTATCCTGAGCATCAGCTCATCAGCATCATCAGCATCATCTCATCAGCATCCTGAGCATCATCAGCTCATCAGCATCCTGAGCATCATCAGCTCATCAGCATCCTGAGCATCATCAGCTCATCAGCATCCTGAGCATCATCAGCTCATCAGCATCCTGAGCATCATCAGCTCATCAGCATCCTGAGCATCATCAGCTCATCAGCATCCTGAGCATCATCAGCTCATCAGCATCCTGAGCATCATCAGCTCATCAGCATCCTGAGCATCATCAGCTCATCAGCATCCTGAGCATCATCAGCATCATCTCATCAGCATCCTGAGCATCATCAGCATCAGCATCCTGAGCATCATCAGCTCATCAGCATCAGCATCATCAGCTCATCAGCATCCTGAGCATCATCAGCTCATCAGCATCCTGAGCATCATCAGCATCATCTCATCAGCATCCTGAGCATCATCAGCATCATCTCATCAGCATCCTGAGCATCAGCATCCTGAGCATCATCATCTCATCAGCATCCTGAACATCCTGAGCATCATCAGCATCCTGAGCATCCTGAGCATCATCAGCATCCTGAGCATCCTGAGCATCATCAGCATCCTGAGCATCCTGAGCATCATCAGCATCCTGAGCATCATCAGCATCATCTCATCAGCATCCTGAGCATCATCAGCATCCTGAGCATCATCAGCATCAGCATCCTGAGCATCATCCTCATCAGCATCCTGAGCATCATCAGCATCATCTCATCAGCATCCTGAGCATCATCAGCATCATCTCATCAGCATCCTGAGCATCAGCATCCTGAGCATCATCCTCATCAGCATCCTGAGCATCATCCTCATCAGCATCCTGAGCATCATCAGCATCAGCATCCTGAGCATCATCAGCATCATCTCATCAGCATCCTGAGCATCCTGAGCATCATCTCATCAGCATCCTGAGCATCCTGAGCATCATCTCATCAGCATCCTGAGCATCATCAGCATCATCTCATCAGCATCCTGAGCATCATCAGCATCATCTCATCAGCATCCTGAGCATCATCAGCATCATCTCATCAGCATCCTGAGCATCCTGAGCATCATCTCATCAGCATCCTGAGCATCATCAGCATCATCTCATCAGCATCCTGAGCATCATCAGCATCATCTCATCAGCATCCTGAGCATCATCAGCATCATCTCATCAGCATCCTGAGCATCATCAGCATCATCTCATCAGCATCCTGAGCATCATCAGCATCATCTCATCAGCATCCTGAGCATCATCAGCATCATCTCATCAGCATCCTGAGCATCATCTCATCAGCATCCTGAGCATCAGCATCATCTCATCAGCATCCTGAGCATCATTAGCATCATTAGCATCATCTCATCAGCATCCTGAGCATCAGCATCATCTCATCAGCATCCTGAGCATCATCAGCATCATCCATCAGCATCCTGAGCATCATCTCATCAGCATCCTGAGCATCAGCATCATATCATCAGCATCATCTCATCAGCATCCTGAGCATCATCAGCATCATCTCATCAGCATCCTGAGCATCCTGAGCATCATCAGCATCATCTCATCAGCATCCTGAGCATCATCAGCATCATCTCATCAGCATCCTGAGCATCATCAGCATCATCTCATCAGCATCCTGAGCATCATCATCTCATCAGCATCCTGAGCATCATCAGCATCATCTCATCAGCATCCTGAGCATCATCAGCATCATCTCATCAGCATCCTGAGCATCATCAGCATCATCTCATCAGCATCCTGAGCATCATCAGCATCATCTCATCAGCATCCTGAGCATCATCAGCATCATCTCATCAGCATCCTGAGCATCCTGAGCATCATCTCATCAGCATCCTGAGCATCCTGAGCATCATCTCATCAGCATCCTGAGCATCATCAGCATCATCTCATCAGCATCCTGAGCATCATCATCTCATCAGCATCCTGAGCATCATTAGCATCATCTCATCAGCATCCTGAGCATCAGCATCATCTCATCAGCATACTGAGCATCATCTCATAAGCATCATCAGCATCCTGAGCATCATCAGCATCATCTCATCAGCATCCTGAGCATCATCAGCATCATCTCATCAGCATCCTGAGCATCATCAGCATCATCTCATCAGCATCCTGAGCATCATCAGCATCATCTCATCAGCATCATGAGCATCATCTCATCAACATCCTGAGAATCCTGAGCATCATCTCAGCATCCTGAGCATCATCTCATCAGCATCCTGAGCATCCTGAGCATCATCTCATCAGCATCCTGAGCATCCTGAGCATCATCTCATCAGCATCCTGAGCATCATGAGCATCATCAGCATCATCTCATCAGCATCCTGAGCATCATCAGCATCATCTCATCAGCATCCTGAGCATCATCAGCATCATCTCATCAGCATCCTGAGCATCATCAGCATCATCTCATCAGCATCCTCAGCATCATCTCATCAGCATCCTGAGCATCCTCAGCATCATCTCATCAGCATCCTGAGCATCCTCAGCATCATCTCATCAGCATCCTGAGCATCTCAGCATCATCTCATCAGCATCCTGAGCAACCTGAACATCATCTCAGCATCCTGAGCATCTTGAGCATCATCTCATCAGCATCCTGAGCATCATCTCATCAGCATCCTGAGCATCATCAGCATCCTGAGCATCATCAGCATCCTGAGCATCATCAGCATCCTGAGCATCAGCATCCTGAGCATCATCAGCATCATCTCAGCATCCTGAGCATCATCAGCATCATCTCATCAGCATCCTGAGCATCATCAGCATCATCTCATCAGCATCCTGAGCATCATCAGCATCATCTCATCAGCATCCTGAGCATCATCAGCATCATCTCATCAGCATCCTGAGCATCATCAGCATCATCTCATCAGCATCCTGAGCATCATCAGCATCATCTCATCAGCATCCTGAGCATCATCAGCATCATCTCATCAGCATCCTGAGCATCATCAGCATCATCTCATCAGCATCCTGAGCATCATCAGCATCATCTCATCAGCATCCTGAGCATCATCAGCATCATCTCATCAGCATCCTGAGCATCATCAGCATCATCTCATCAGCATCCTGAGCATCATCAGCATCATTTCATCAGCATCCTGAGCATCATCAGCATCATCTCATCAGCATCCTGAGCATCATCAGCATCATCTCATCAGCATCCTGAGCATCCTGAGCATCATCTCATCAGCATCCTGAGCATCCTGAGCATCATCTCATCAGCATCCTGAGCATCCTGAGCATCATCTCATCAGCATCCTGAGCATCTTCAGCATCATCTCATCAGCATCCTGAGCATCATCAGCATCATCTCATCAGCATCCTGAGCATCATCAGCATCATCTCATCAGCATCCTGAGCATCATCAGCATCATCTCATCAGCATCCTGAGCATCATCATCAGCATCCTGAGCATCATCAGCATCATCTCATCAGCATCCTGAGCATCATCAGCATCATCTCATCAGCATCCTGAGCATCATCATCTAATCAGCATCCTGAGCATCATCAGCATCATCTCATCAGCATCCTGAGCATCATCAGCATCATCTCATCAGCATCCTGAGCATCATCAGCATCATCTCATCAGCATCCTGAGCATCATCAGCATCATCTCATCAGCATCCTGAGCATCCTGAGCATCATCTCATCAGCATCCTGAGCATCCTGAGCATCATCTCATCAGCATCCTGAGCATCCTGAGCATCATCTCATCAGCATCCTGAGCATCATCAGCATCATCTCATCAGCATCCTGAGCATCATCAGCATCATCTCATCAGCATCCTGAGCATCATCAGCATCATCTCATCAGCATCCTGAGCATCATCAGCATCATCTCATCAGCATCCTGAGCATCATCAGCATCATCTCATCAGCATCCTGAGCATCATCAGCATCATCTCATCAGCATCCTGAGCATCATCAGCATCATCTCATCAGCATCCTGAGCATCATCAGCATCATCTCATCAGCATCCTGAGCATCATCAGCATCATCTCATCAGCATCCTGAGCATCCTGAGCATCATCTCATCAGCATCCTGAGCATCATCAGCATCATCTCATCAGCATCCTGAGCATCATCTCATCAGCATCCTGAGCATCATCAGCATCATCTCATCAGCATCCTGAGCATCATCAGCATCATCTCATCAGCATCCTGAGCATCATCAGCATCATCTCATCAGCATCCTGAGCATCATCAGCATCATCTCATCAGCATCCTGAGCATCATCAGCATCATCTCATCAGCATCCTGAGCATCATCAGCATCATCTCATCAGCATCCTGAGCATCATCAGCATCATCTCATCAGCATCCTGAGCATCATCAGCATCATCTCATCAGCATCCTGAGCATCATCAGCATCATCTCATCAGCATCCTGAGCATCATCTCATCAGCATCCTGAGCATCATCAGCATCATCTCATCAGCATCCTGAGCATCATCAGCATCATCTCATCAGCATCCTGAGCATCATCAGCATCATCTCATCAGCATCCTGAGCATCATCAGCATCATCTCATCAGCATCCTGAGCATCATCAGCATCATCTCATCAGCATCCTGAGCATCATCAGCATCATCTCATCAGCATCCTGAGCATCATCAGCATCATCTCATCAGCATCCTGAGCATCATCAGCATCATCTCATCAGCATCCTGAGCATCATCAGCATCATCTCATCAGCATCCTGAGCATCATCAGCATCATCTCATCAGCATCCTGAGCATCATCAGCATCATCTCATCAGCATCCTGAGCATCATCTCATCAGCATCCTGAGCATCATCAGCATCATCTCATCAGCATCCTGAGCATCATCTCATCAGCATCCTGAGCATCCTGAGCATCATCTCATCAGCATCCTGAGCATCATCAGCATCATCTCATCAGCATCCTGAGCATCATCAGCATCATCTCATCAGCATCCTGAGCATCATCAGCATCATCTCATCAGCATCCTGAGCATCATCAGCATCATCTCATCAGCATCCTGAGCATCATCAGCATCATCTCATCAGCATCCTGAGCATCATCAGCATCATCTCATCAGCATCCTGAGCATCATCAGCATCAGCATCCTGAGCATCATCTCATCAGCATCCTGAGCATCATCTCATCAGCATCCTGAGCATCCTGAGCATCATCTCATCAGCATCCTGAGCATCCTGAGCATCATCTCATCAGCATCCTGAGCATCCTGAGCATCATCATCAGCATCCTGAGCATCATCAGCATCCTGAGCATCATCTCATCAGCATCCTGAGCATCATCAGCATCATCTCATCAGCATCCTGAGCATCCTGAGCATCATCTCATCAGCATCCTGAGCATCCTCAGCATCATCTCATCAGCATCCTGAGCATCATCAGCATCATCTCATCAGCATCCTGAGCATCATCAGCATCATCTCATCAGCATCCTGAGCATCATCAGCATCATCTCATCAGCATCCTGAGCATCCTCAGCATCATCTCATCAGCATCCTGAGCATCATCAGCATCATCTCATCAGCATCCTGAGCATCAGCATCATCTCAGCATCCTCAGCATCATCTCATCAGCATCCTGAGCATCCTGAGCATCATCTCATCAGCATCCTGAGCATCATCAGCATCATCTCATCAGCATCCTGAGCATCATCAGCATCATCTCATCAGCATCCTGAGCATCATCAGCATCATCTCATCAGCATCATGAGCATCATCTCATCAGCATCCTGAGCATCATCAGCATCATCTCATCAGCATCCTGAGCATCATCAGCATCATCTCATCAGCATCCTGAGCATCATCAGCATCATCTCATCAGCATCCTGAGCATCATCAGCATCATCTCATCAGCATCCTGAGCATCATCAGCATCATCTCATCAGCATCCTGAGCATCATCAGCATCATCTCATCAGCATCCTGAGCATCATCTCATCAGCATCCTGAGCATCATCAGCATCATCTCATCAGCATCCTGGGCATGATCAGCATCATCTTATCAGCATCCTGAGCATCATCAGCATCATCTCATCAGCATCCTGAGCATCATCAGCATCATCTCATCAGCATCCTGAGCATCATCAGCATCATCTCATCAGCATCCTGAGCATCATCAGCATCATCTCATCAGCATCCTGAGCATCAGCATCATTTCTTCAGCATCCTGAGCATCATCAGCATCATCTCATCAGCATCCTGAGCATCATCAGCATCATCTCATCAGCATCCTGAGCATCATCAGCATCATCTCATCAGCATCCTGAGCATCATCAGCATCATCTCATCAGCATCCTGAGCATCATCAGCATCATCTCATCAGCATCCTGAGCATCATCAGCATCATCTCATCAGCATCCTGAGCATCATCATCATCATCATCTCATCAGCATCCTGAGCATCATCAGCATCATCTCATCAGCATCCTGAGCATCATCAGCATCATCTCATCAGCATCCTGAGCATCATCAGCATCATCTCATCAGCATCCTGAGCATCATCAGCATCATCTCATCAGCATCCTGAGCATCATCAGCATCATCTCATCAGCATCCTGAGCATCATCAGAATCATCTCATCAGCATCCTGAGCATCATCAGCATCATCTCATCAGCAGTCTCAGCATCATTAGCATCATCTCATCAGCATCCTGAGCATCCTCAGCATCATCTCATCAGCATCCTGAGCATCATGAGCATCATCTCATCAGCATCATGAGAATCCTCAGCATCATCTCATCAGCATCCTGAGCATCAGTAGCATCGGCTCATCAGCATCCTGAGCATCATCAGCATCAGCATCTCATCAGCATCCTGAGCATCATCATCAGCATCCTGAGCATCCTGAGCATCATCTCATCAGCATCAGCATCATTTCATGATCAGCATCATCTCATCATCATCAGCATCATCTCATCATGATCATCAGCATCATCTCATCATGATCATCAGCATCATCTCATCAGCATCATGAGCATCATCAGCATCATCTCATCAGCATCCTGAGCATCATCTCATCAGCATCATCAGCATCCTGAGCATCATCAGCATCATCTCAGCATCCTGAGCATCCTGAGCATCATCTCATCAGCATCCTGAGCATCCTGAGCATCATCTCATCAGCATCCTGAGCATCATGAGCATCATCAGCATCATCTCATCAGCATCCTGAGCATCATCAGCATCATCTCATCAGCATCCTGAGCATCATCAGCATCATCTCATCAGCATCCTGAGCATCATCAGCATCATCTCATCAGCATCCTGAGCATCATCAGCATCATCAGCATCCTGAGCATCCTCAGCATCATCTCATCAGCATCCTGAGCATCATCAGCATCATCTCATCAGCATCATGAGCATCATCAGCATCATCTCATCAGCATCCTGAGCATCATCAGCATCATCTCATCAGCATCCTGAGCATCATCAGCATCATCTCATCAGCATCCTGAGCATCATCAGCATCATCTCATCAGCATCCTGAGCATCATCAGCATCCTGAGCATCATCAGCATCCTGAGCATCATCAGCATCATCTCATCAGCATCCTGAGCATCATCAGCATCATCTCATCAGCATCCTGAGCATCATCAGCATCATCTCATCAGCATCCTGAGCATCATCAGCATCATCTCATCAGCATCCTGAGCATCATCAGCATCATCTCATCAGCATCCTGAGCATCATCAGCATCATCTCATCAGCATCCTGAGCATCATCAGCATCATCTCATCAGCATCCTGAGCATCATCAGCATCATCTCATCAGCATCCTGAGCATCATCAGCATCATCTCATCAGCATCCTGAGTATCATCAGCATCATCTCATCAGCATCCTGAGCATCATCAGCATCATCTCATCAGCATCCTGAGCATCATCAGCATCATCTCATCAGCATCCTGAGCATCATCAGCATCATCTCATCAGCATCCTGAGCATCATCTCATCAGCATCCTGAGCATCATCAGCATCATCTCATCAGCATCCTGAGCATCCTGAGCATCATCTCATCAGCATCCTGAGCATCATCAGCATCATCTCATCAGCATCCTGAGCATCATCAGCATCATCTCATCAGCATCCTGAGCATCATCAGCATCATCTCATCAGCATCCTGAGCATCATCAGCATCATCTCATCAGCATCCTGAGCATCATCTCATCAGCATCCTGAGCATCATCTCATCAGCATCCTGAGCATCATCAGCATCATCTCATCAGCATCCTGAGCATCATCAGCATCATCTCATCAGCATCATCAGCATCATCTCATCAGCATCATCAGCATCATCTCATCAGCATCATCAGCATCATCTCATCAGCATCATCAGCATCTTCTCATCAGCATCATCTCATCAGCATCATCTCAGCATCCTGAGCATCATCTCATCAGCATCCTGAGCATCATCTCATCAGCATCCTGAGCATCCTGAGCATCATCTCATCAGCATCCTGAGCATCATCAGCATCATCTCATCAGCATCCTGAGCATCATCAGCATCATCTCATCAGCATCCTGAGCATCATCAGCATCATCTCATCAGCATCCTGAGCATCATCAGCATCATCTCATCAGCATCCTGAGGATCATCAGCATCATCTCATCAGCATCCTGAGCATCATCAGCATCATCTCATCAGCATCCTGAGCATCATCTCATCAGCATCCTGAGCATCATCAGCATCATCTCATCAGCATCCTGAGCATCATCTCATCAGCATCATCAGCATCCTGAGCATCATCAGCATCATCTCATCAGCATCCTGAGCATCCTGAGCATCATCTCATCAGCATCCTGAGCATCATCAGCATCATCTCATCAGCATCCTGAGCATCATCAGCATCATCTCATCAGCATCCTGAGCATCATCAGCATCATCTCATCAGCATCCTGAGCATCATCAGCATCATCTCATCAGCATCCTGAGCATCATCAGCATCATCTTATCAGCATCCTGAGCATCATCAGCATCATCTCATCAGCATCCTGAGGATCATTAACATCATCTCATCAGCATCCTGAGCATCATCAGCATCATTTCATCAGCGTCCTTAGCATCATATCAGCATCCTGAGCATCATCAGCATTATCTCATCAGCATCCTGAGCATCATCTCATCAGCATCCTGAGCATCATCAGCATCATCTCATCAGCATCCTGAGCATCATCAGCATCATCTCATCAGCATCCTGAGCATCATCAGCATCATCTCATCAGCATCCTGAGCATCATCAGCATCATCTCATCAGCATCCTGAGCATCATCAGCATCATCTCAGCATCCTGAGCATCATCAGCATCATCTCATCAGCATCATCAGCATCATCTCATCAGCATCCTGAGCATCATCTCATCAGCATCCTGAGCATCATCTCATCAGCATCCTGAGCATCCTGAGCATCATCTCATCAGCATCCTGAGCATCCTGAGCATCATCTCATCAGCATCCTGAGCATCCTGAGCATCATCTCATCAGCATCCTGAGCATCCTGAGCATCATCTCATCAGCATCCTGAGCATCATCAGCATCATCTCATCAGCATCCTGAGCATCATCAGCATCATCTCATCAGCATCCTGAGCATCATCAGCATCATCTCATCAGCATCCTGAGCATCATCAGCATCATCTCATCAGCATCCTGAGCATCATCTCATCAGCATCCTGAGCATCCTGAGCATCATCTCATCAGCATCCTGAGCATCATCAGCATCATCTCATCAGCATCCTGAGCATCATCAGCATCATCTCATCAGCATCCTGAGCATCATCAGCATCATCTCATCAGCATCCTGAGCATCATCAGCATCATCTCATCAGCATCATCTCATCAGCATCATCAGCATCATCAGCATCATCTCAGCATCCTCAGCATCATCTCATCAGCATCCTGAGCATCATCAGCATCATCTCATCAGCATCCTGAGCATCATCAGCATCATCTCATCAGCATCATGAGCATCATCAGCATCATCTCATCAGCATCATGAGCATCATCAGCATCATCTCATCAGCATCATGAGCATCATCAGCATCCTGAGCATCATCAGCATCATCTTATCAGCATCCTGAGCATCATCAGCATCATCTCATCAGCATCCTGAGCATCATCAGCATCATCTCATCAGCATCCTGAGCATCATCAGCATCATCTCATCAGCATCCTGAGCATCATCAGCATCATCTCATCAGCATCCTGAGCATCATCAGCATCATCTCATCAGCATCCTGAGCATCATCAGCATCATCTCATCAGCATCCTGAGCATCATCAGCATCATCTCATCAGCATCCTGAGCATCATCAGCATCATCTCATCAGCATCCTGAGCATCATCAGCATCATCTCATCAGCATCCTGAGCATCATCAGCATCATCTCATCAGCATCCTGAGCATCATCAGCATCATCTCATCAGCATCCTGAGCATCATCAGCATCATCTCATCAGCATCCTGAGCATCATCAGCATCATCGCATCAGCATCCTGAGCATCATCAGCATCATCTCATCAGCATCCTGAGCATCATCAGCATCATCTCATCAGCATCCTGAGCATCATCAGCATCATCTCATCAGCATCCTGAGCATCATCAGCATCATCTCATCAGCATCCTGAGCATCATCAGCATCATCTCATCAGCATCCTGAGCATCATCAGCATCATCTCATCAGCATCCTGAGCATCATCAGCATCATCTCATCGGCATCCTGAGCATCATCAGCATCATCTCATCAGCATCCTGAGCATCATCAGCATCATCTCATCAGCATCCTGAGCATCATCAGCATCATCAGCATCCTGAGCATCATCAGCATCATCTCATCAGCATCCTGAGCATCATCAGCATCATCTCATCAGCATCCTGAGCATCATCAGCATCATCTCATCAGCATCCTGAGCATCATCAGCATCATCTCATCAGCATCCTGAGCATCATCAGCATCATCTCATCAGCATCCTGAGCATCATCAGCATCATCTCATCAGAATCCTGAGCATCATCAGCATCATCTTAGCTTCCTGGGCATCCTCAGCATCATCTCATCAGCATCCTGAGCATCATCAGCATCATCTCATCAGCAGTCTCAGCATCATTAGCATCATCTCATCAGCATCCTGAGCATCCTCAGCATCATCTCATCAGCATCCTTAGCATCATGAGCATCATCTCATCAGCATCCTGAGACATCAGCATCATCTCATCAGCATCATGAGCCTCATCAGCATCATCTCATCAGCATCATGAGCATCATCTCATCAGCATCATCAGCATCCTGAGCATCCTGAGCATCATCTCATCAGCATCCTGAGCATCCTGAGCATCATCTTATCAGCATCCTGCGCATCATCAGCATCATCTCAGCATCATCTCATCAGCATCCTGAGCATCATCTCATCAGCATCATCTAATCAGCATCCTGAGCATCATCAGCATCATCTCATCAGCATCCTGATCATCCTGAACATTATCTCATCAGCATCCTGAGCATCCTCAGCATCATCTCATCAGCATCCTGAGCATCCTCAGCATCATCTCATCAGCATCCTGAGCATCCTCAGCATCATCTCATCAGCATCCTGAGCATCATCAGCATCATCTCATCAGCATCCTGAGCATCATCAGCATCATCTCATCAGCATCCTGAGCATCATCAGCATCATCTCATCAGCATCCTGAGCATCCTCAGCATCATCTCATCAGCATCCTGAGCATCATCAGCATCATCTCATCAGCATCCTGAGCATCATCAGCATCATCTCATCAGCATCCTGAGCATCATCAGCATCATCTCATCAGCATCCTGAGCATCATCAGCATCATCTCATCAGCATCCTGAGCATCATCAGCATCATCTCATCAGCATCCTGAGCATCATCAGCATCATCTCATCAGCATCCTGAGCATCATCAGCATCATCTCATCAGCATCCTGAGCATCATCAGCATCATCTCATCAGCATCCTGAGCATCATCAGCATCATCTCATCAGCATCCTGAGCATCATCAGCATCATCTCATCAGCATCCTGAGCATCATCAGCATCATCTCATCAGCATCCTGAGCATCATCAGCATCATCTCATCAGCATCCTGAGCATCATCAGCATCCTGAGCATCATCAGCATCATCTCATCAGCATCCTGAGCATCATCAGCATCATCTCATCAGCATCCTGAGCATCATCAGCATCATCTCATCAGCATCCTGAGCATCATCAGCATTATCTCATCGGCATCCTGAGCATCATCAGCATCATCTCATCAGCATCCTGAGCATCATCAGCATCATCTCATCAGCATCCTGAGCATCATTAGCATCATCTCATCAGCATCCTGAGCATTATCAGCATCATTTCATCAGTATCTTGAGCATCATCAGCATCATCTCAGCATCCTGAGCATCCTGAGCATCATCTCATCAGCATCCTGAGCATCATCAGCATCATCTCATCAGCATCCTGAGCATCATCAGCATCATCTCATCAGCATCCTGAGCATCATCAGCATCATCTCATCAGCATCCTGAGCATCAGCATCATCATCTCATCATGATCATCAGCATCATTTCATCATGATCAGCATCATCTCATGATCACCAGCATCATCAGCATCATCTCATCATGATCATCAGCATCATCTCATCATGATCATCAGCATCATCTCATCAGCATCCTGAGCATCCTGAGCATCATCTCATCAGCATCCTGAGCATCCTGAGCATCATCTCATCAGCATCCTGAGCATCATCTCATCAGCATCCTGAGCATCCTGAGCATCATCTCATCAGCATCCTGAGCATCATCTCATCAGCATCCTGAGCATCATCAGCATCATCTCATCAGCATCCTGAGCATCATCAGCATCATCTCATCAGCATCCTGAGCATCATCTCATCAGCATCCTGAGCATCCTCAGCATCATCTCATCAGCATCCTGAGCATCATCAGCATCATCTCATCAGCATCCTGAGCATCATCAGCATCATCTCATCAGCATCCTGAGCATCATCAGCATCATCTCATCAGCATCCTGAGCATCCTCAGCATCATCTCATCAGCATCCTGAGCATCCTCAGCATCATCTCATCAGCATCCTGAGCATCCTGAGCATCATCTCATCAGCATCCTGAGCATCATCAGCATCATCTCATCAGCATCCTGAGCATCATCAGCATCATCTCATCAGCATCCTGAGCATCATCAGCATCATCTCATCAGCATCCTGAGCATCATCAGCATCATCTCATCAGCATCATGAGCATCATCAGCATCATCATCTCAGCATCGTGAGCATCATCATCTCAGCATCCTGAGCATCATCAGCATCATCTCATCAGCATCCTGAGCATCATCAGCATCATCTCATCAGCATCCTGAGCATCATCAGCATCATCTCATCAGCATCCTGAGCATCATCAGCATCATCTCATCAGCATCCTGAGCATCATCAGCATCATCTCATCAGCATCCTGAGCATCATCAGCATCATCTCATCAGCATCCTGAGCATCATCAGCATCATCTCATCAGCATCCTGAGCATCATCACCATCATCTCATCAGCATCATGAGCATCATCATCATCTCATCAGCATCATGAGCATCATCACCATCATCTTATCAGCATCATGAGCATGATATCAGCGCTGATGATCTCATCAGCATCATGATCATCATCAGCATTATCTCATCAGCATCATGAGCATCCTCAGCATCATCTCATCAGCATCCTAAGCATCATCAGGATCATCAACATCCTGAGCATCATCAGCATCATCTCATCAGCATCCTGAGCATCATCAGCATCATCTCATCAGCATCCTGAGCATCATCAGCATCATCTCATCAGCATCCTGAGCATCATCAGCATCATCTCATCAGCATCCTGAGCATCATCAGCATCATCTCATCAGCATCCTGAGCATCATCAGCATCATCTCATCAGCATCCTGAGCATCATCAGCATCATCTCATCAGCATCCTGAGCATCATCAGCATCATCTCATCAGCATCCTGAGCATCATCAGCATCATCTCATCAGCATCCTGAGCATCATCAGCATCATCTCATCAGCATCCTGAGCATCATCAGCATCATCTCATCAGCATCCTGAGCATCATCATCATTAGCATCATGAGCATCATCACCATCATCTCATCATCATCATGAGCATCATCACCATCATCTCATCAGCATCATCACCATCATCTCATCAGCATCATGAGCATCATCACCATCATCTCATCAGCATCATCTCATCAGCATCATCATCTCATCATGATCATCAGCATCATCATCTCATCATGATCATCAGCATCATTTCATCATGATCATCAGCATCATCTCATCATGATCTTCAGCATCATCTCATCATGATCACTAGCATCATCAGCATCATCTCATCATGATCACCAGCATCATCAGCATCATCTCATCATGATCATCAGCATCATCAGCATCATCTCATCAGCATCATCTCATCAGGATTATCAGCATCATCTCATCAGCACCTTCAGCATCATCTCATGAGCATCATCAGCATCATCTCATCAGCATAATCTCATCAGCATCATCTCATCAGCATCATCTTATCAGCATCATCAGCATCATCTCATCAGCATCATCTCATCAGCATCATCAGCATCATCTCATCATGATCATCAGCATCATCACCATCATCTTATCATGATCATCAGCATCATCTCATCATGATCATCAGCATCATCACCATCATCTCATCATGATTACCAGCATCATCAGCATCATCTCATCATGATCACCAGCATCATCAGCATCATCTCATCATGATCACCAGCATTATCAGCATCATCTAATCATGATCATCAGCATCATCTCATCATGATCATCAGCATCATCTCATCATGATCATCAGCATCATCTCATCATGATCATCAGCATCATCTCATCATGATCATCAGCATCATCTCATCATGATCACCAGCATCATCTCATCATGATCACCAGCATCATCAGCATCATCTCATCATGATCACAAGCATCATCTCATCATGATCACCAACATCATCAGCATCATCTCATCATGATCACCAGCATCATCAGCATCATCTCATCATGATCATCAGCATCATCTCATCATGATCATCAGCATCATCTCATCATGATCATCAGCATCATCTCATCATGATCATCAGCATCATCAGCATCATCTCATCATGATCATCAGCATCATCTCATCATGATCATCAGCATCATCTCATCAGCATTATCAGCATCATCAGCATCATCTCATCATGATCATCAGCATCATCTCATCAGCATTATCAGCATCATCAGCATCATCTCATCATGATCATCAGCATCATCTCATCATGATCATCAGCATCATCTCATCATGATCATCAGCATCTTCAGCATCATCTCATCATGATCATCTCAGCATCATCTCATCATGATCATCAGCATCATCTCATCATGATCATGATCATCAGCATCATCTCATCAGCATCAGCATCTCATCAGCATCAGCATCTCATCAGCATCAGCATCAGCATCATCTCATCATGATCATCTCATTATCATCTCATCATGATCATCATCTCATCATCATCTCATCATGATCATCATCTCATCATCATCTCATCATGATCATCATCTCATCATGATCATCATCATCATCATCAGCATATCATCAGCATCATCATCTCATCAGCATCATCTCATCATGATCATCATCATCATCTCATCAGCATCATCAGCATCATCTCATCATGATCATCAGCATCATCTCATCATGATCATCAGCATCATCTCATCATGATCATCAGCATCATCTCATCATGATCATCAGCATCATCTCATCATGATCATCAGCATCATCTCATCATGATCATCAGCATCATCTCATCAGCATCATCAGCATCATCTCATCAGCATCATCAGCATCATCTCATCAGCATCATCAGCATCATCTCATCAGCATCATCTCATCAGCATCATCTCATCAGCATCATCTCATCAGCATCATCTCATCAGCATCATCAGCATCATCTCATCAGCATCATCAGCATCATTTCATCAGCATCATCTCATCATGATCATCAGCATCATCTCATCATGATCATCAGCATCATCTCATCATGATCAGCATCATCTCATCAGCCTCATCAGCATCATCTCATCAGGATATCATCTCATCATCATCATATCATCATTATCTCATCATCATCATCATATCATCATAGCATCATCATCATATCATCATCATATCATCATAGCATCATCATCATATCATCATCATATCATCATAGCATCATCATCATATCATCATCATATCATCATAGCATCATCATCATATCATCATCATATCATCATAGCATCATCATCATAGCATCATCATCATATCATCATCTCATCATCATCATCATCTCATCATCATCATCATATCATCATCATCATATCATCATCATCATATCATCATCATCATATCATCATCATCATCATATCATCATCATATCATCATCATCATATCATCATCATATCATCAATCATCATCATATCATCATCATCATCATATCATCATCATCATCATATCATCATCATCATATCATCATCATCATATCATCATCATATCATCATATCATCAATCATCATCATATCATCAATCATCATCATATCATCAATCATCATCATATCATCAATCATCATCATATCATCAATCATCATCATATCATCATCATCATCATATCATATCATCATCATCATATCATATCATCATCATCATATCATATCATCATCATCATCATATCATATCATCATCATCATATCATCATCATCATATCATATCATCATCATCATCATATCATATCATCATCATCATATCATCATCATCATATCATATCATCATCATCATCATCATCATATCATATCATCATCATCATATCATCATCATCATCATATCATCATATCATCATCATCATCATATCATCATCATCATCATATCATCATCATCATCATCATCATCATCATCATCATATCATCATCATCATCATCATCATATCATCATCATCATCATCATCATATCATCATCATCATCATCATCATATCATCATCATCATCATCATCATATCATCATCATCATCATCATCATATCATCATCATCATCATCATCATATCATCATCATCATCATATCATCATCATCATCATCATCATCATATCATCATCATCATCATCATCATCATCTCATCATCATCATCATCATCATCATATCATCATCATCATATCATCATCATCATCATCATCATCATATCATCATCATATCATCATCATCATCATCATCATCATCATCATCATATCATCATCATCATATCATCATCATCATCATATCATCATCATCATCATATCATCATCATCATCATCATCTCATCATCATCATCTCATCATCATCATCTCATCATCATCATCATCATCATCCTCATCATCATCATCATCATCATCATCTCATCATCATCATCATCATCATCATCTCATCATCATCATCATCATATCATCATATCATCATATCATCATATCATCATCATCATCATCATATCATCATCATCATCATATCATCATATCATCATCATCATCATCATATCATCATCATATCATCATATCATCATCATCATCTCATCATCATATCATCATATCATCATATCATCATATCATCATCATATCATCATCATCATCATATCATCATCATCATCATATCATCATATCATCATCATCATCATCATATCATCATCATATCATCATATCATCATCATCATCTCATCATCATATCATCATCTCATCATCATATCATCATCATCATCATATCATCATATCATCATCATATCATCATCATCATCATCATCATATCATCATCATCATCATCATCTCATCATATCATCATCATCATCTCATCCTCATCATCATCATCATCATCTCATCCTCATCATCATCATCATCATCTCATCCTCATCATCATCATCATCATCTCATCCTCATCATCATCATCATCATCTCATCCTCATCATCATCATCATCATCATCATCATCATCATCTCATCATCATCATCATCATCTCATCATCATCATCATCATCATCATCATCTCATCATCATCATCATCATCATCATCATCTCATCATCATCATCATCTCATCATCATCATCATCATCATCATCTCATCATCATCATCATCATCATCATCATCATCTCATCATCATCATCATCAACTCATCAATCATCATCATATCATCAATCATCATCATATCATCAATCATCATCAAATCATCATCAATCATCATCATAATATCATCATCATAATATCATCATCATATCATCATCATAATATCATCATCATCATAATATCATCATCATCATCATCAATCATCATCATATCATCAATCATCATCATATCATCAATCATCATCATCATATCATCATCATATCATCAATCATCATCATATCATCATCATATCATCATCATCATCATCATCATCATCATATCATCATCATCATCATCATCATCATCATCATCATATCATCATCATCATCATCATCATCATCATCATATCATCATCATCATATCATCATCATCATCATATCATCATCATCATATCATCATCATCATCATATCATCATCATCATATCATCATCATCATCATCATCATATCATCATCATCATCATCATCATATCATCATCATCATCATATCATCATCATCATCATATCATCATCATCATCATCATCATATCATCATCATCATCATCATATCATCATCATCATCATCATATCATCATCATCATCATCATATCATCATCATCATCATATCATCATCATCATCATATCATCATCATCATCATCATCATCATATCATCATCATCATCATATCATCATCATCATCATATCATCATCATCATCATATCATCATCATCATCATCATCATCATCATCATATCATCATCATATCATCATCATCATATCATCATCATCATATCATCATCATATCATCATCATATCATCATCATCATCATCATCATCATCATCATATCATCATCATCATCATCATCATATCATCATCATCATCATCATCATATCATCATCATCATCATCATCATATCATCATCATCATCATCATCATATCATCATCATCATCATCATCATATCATCATCATCATCATCATCATATCATCATCATCATCATCATCATATCATCATCATCATCATCATCATATCATCATCATCATCATCATCATATCATCATATCATCATCATCATCATCATATCATCATCATCATATCATCATCATCATATCATCATCATATCATCATATCATCATATCATCATCATCATATCATCATATCATCATCATATCATCATCATCATATCATCATATCATCATCATCATCATCATCATATCATCATCATCATCATATCATCATCATCATCATATCATCATCATCATCATCATCATCATATCATCATCATATCATCATCATCATCATCATCATCATATCATCATCATCATCATCATATCATCATCATCATCATATCATCATCATCATCATCATATCATCATCATCATCATCATCATATCATCATCATCATCATATCATCATATCATCATCATCATCATATCATCATCATCATCATATCATCATATCATCATCATCATCATCATCATCATCATCATATCATCATCATCATCATCATATCATCATCATCATCATCATCATCATCATATCATCATCATATCATCATCATCATCATCATCATATCATCATCATCATCATCATCATCATATCATCATCATCATCATCATCATATCATCATCATCATCATCATCATATCATCATCATCATCATCATCATATCATCATCATCATCATCATCATCACCATCATCATCGGTAATGCAGTGGTACAATAGTTCTTTGTTGGGAGGATGTTCTTTTTTATTTTTTATTTTCTTTTCTTTGGGTCTATCTTTCTTATTTTCTTCTTTTTTTTTTTTTTTTTTTTTTTTTTTTTTTTTTTGAGTTTTAAGGCCCGCCTCAAATGGCTCGGTGCTGTAGGGAGATGCTGTGTGCAAACGCACCGTATTTCGAATCCTAGATATGGCCTGATGTTTTTCAATTCTGGTAATCCCACTGAACTTTATAGTGTGGAGCTTCTCCTCAGCGAGCGTGTAACTTTGGCCGCCACATTGAAACACCCGCACTCGTCGCCTCCACCATGGTAATGCAATTGGAACACTGTTTTTAGCTTGCTGTTTCCGTTTCGCTGTTGCTTAGATAAGCTGAGCAGTGGGCCATGGCACTGTAATTATTTTCCAAATTCATCGGCTAATTTAAAAAGGCGCGGGCGTCGGGTGTAGTGCATAAACATCATCAGCTCCGCCCTGTGCACCTGGTGGAGGGCACACAAATTACGCGACGCTACCCTCGAGAAAGCCACTCCATAGTATAGAGCGCAGTGGTTAATCCCTGGCAGGCTGATTCTCTGTAAGGCAGTTTACCTTCCTTGAGTCACTGATTTATAGCCAATACCTCATTATGAGGCTTGCAGCATGGCCCGAGCAGGCCTTCATTGTGTCTCATATGAAGTCTGCAGGTTTGTATGGGTAACTACCCACCGGGAGCGTAGCGTGGTCTCCACGCCTTAAGTGACTGGTAGCACAGAGCACCTAATGCTTGCTGGTGCGGGCAAAAGTTTTGTATCACTGTAACCCATAAGAGGTCTCACCCGCAACTGTCCGCGTCCAGTGGGCCCACATGGACTCGTTTAGGTTACAGTGATGAAAACCTCGCGACTTGTTGGCTAAAGAGGCCCACTAACATCTCCTTCCCAGTTAATTTTTGGGTACGGGCGGTTCACATCCTGCTGTACGTAAAATACGCAATCTGATTTAACATTAAAATGTTTTAAATAACGCATTAGAGAATACGAGGAAGTGTAATGTGCTGTACAAAGGGCACTCGGTTTTTGACGATTCTTAAGTCTTGCACTGACAGTATTACACACCCTAATCTGTTCAACGGCAGAATACTGTTCCAGTGGTTATGAGTAAACGAGTTGGAATATTAGGTGCAGTATTGATGGCGTTAACTTTTAATCATAAACTTAGTTGATGAAGGAGGGCACAGAACCATTTTCTGGTGGCACAGTAGGCTTTCAAAAACTTCTTTCGTAGCGATTTAATTTGCATGTAACACATTAACATACATTCGTATGATTACACACACACATATATATATATATATATATATATATATTGTGTGTGTGTGTGTGTGTGTGTGTGTTCTTACCTAATTGTATCTTTACAGGAATGAGTCAAGCTCGTACTATCCCGTGTCTTAATCCATATTTATCGTACATATCCTTAAATTTGTGAATTGTTTTGGCACACACTATTTCATTCGGTAATGCATTCCAGTGATCAATTGCTCTGTTTGGGAAACTGAATTTCCTCACGTCTTTATCACCTCTCTTCTTATGCAGTTTTTTGCAGTGTCCTCTGCTGATGCTTCCCCATATGTTAAGTAATCATTTATGTCTATTTTCTCCTTCCCTGATATGCATTTATATAGCATTATCATGTCACCTCTTTTCCTTCTCTCCTGTAGTGTTGGTAGATTCAGTTTATTTAGTCTTTCTTCGTAGTTTAGATCCCTTAAGCTTGGTATCCATCTTGTAGCGGCTCTTTGAACTTTTCCAATCATGTCTATGTGTTTTTTGAGATGAGGACTCCAGACTACTGATGCATACTCCAGGGTTGGTCTGATGAATGATGTTATTATCCTTCATAGCATATCTTCATTTATGTATGTGAATGCTATTCTCATATTTGCAAGCAGTGTATACATGTTCTGTACCTTCTCACTGATGTGGTCAGCCGGAGATAGTCTGTTATTGATAATCACTCCTAGGTCCTTCTCTCTTTCTGATGTGTGTAGGGTTTTATTTCCTAACATATAATCCCAGTCAGGTCTTTTTCCACTTTTACCAAACTTGATTACATGACACTTGTCCACATTGAATTCCATTTGCCATGTATTACTCCATTCATGAAGTTTATTTAATTCTTCTTGTAGCTCTTTACAAGAGTCTGTGTTAGTAATTCTCCTTTGTATTTTTGCATCATCTGCAAACATATTTAGATAGCTTTCATTTCCATTGTTACTGTCTATATCATTTATATACACTAAGAACATGATTGGTGCCAGCACTGAGCCCTGTGGTACTCCACTAGTCACTTCTTTCCATGATGAGTAGTTTCCCCTTAGTACTGTTCTCATTTCTCTTTTTATGAGAAAATCTTGCATCCAACAAAACAGTTTGCCTCGAATTCCTCCTTGATGGTACAGTTTCCATAAAAGTCTTTGGTGTGGTACTGTGTCAAATGCTTTCTTGAAATCTAAATAGATACTGTCCACCCATCCTTCTCTTTCCTGTATTGTGTCTGTTACTCTGTCATAGTAGCTCAACAGATTAGTAACACATGATTTTCCTTTTCTGAAACCGAACTGTCCTCCTGTTATCATATTGTGTTCTTCTAGATGATTTACCCAAGCTCTTCTTATAAGCTTTTCTAATACCTTGCTGACAACACTGGTTAGTGATACTGGTCGGTAATTGAGTGTGTGTGTGTGTGTGTGTGTGTGTGTGTTTACGTCAACACTTTGCATTAATAACGTACAAGAGGATAGATGTAACGTGCAGATTTAACAGGTAAGGATGAGTTGTTGCTAATTCTCCAAAGTCACTTATTATGTGGCTCACAGCTGTGCTCATCAGCTGACTGGAGATTCGCCACACTTCCCGGCACATTATCAGCAACGCCTTTATACTTCATGGTGACGTAAGGTAAATAAATACTGGTTTGCTGTCACGCGTGGCATGGGGTGAAGGGGGTGAGGGCTTCCACACGTGTCAAGGCGGCCACTATGACATCTCGTTCTTTTTCACCCTCATGACGTCACTAGTCTTTATTATTTAGGAGGACGCGCTTGTTACATTTGCGAAGCAAGAGTTATGGTTTGATCGGCGTGTGTGTGTGTGTGTGCGTGTGTGCGTGTGTGTGTGTGTGTGTGTGTGTGTGTGTGTGTGTGTGTGTGTGTGTGAGAGAGAGGGAAAAAAAAACTCAAATTGTTTACCGACTGTAACCAAACTTGGTGGAAAGGTTTAGGATAAACCAAAAGATTAACATATTGCCTTTTTTTTTTTGCAATAGGTCAAAGATAAGGTCGCATGGCAAGGTCAACCTGCACAATTCTTATCCAGTTTAGATGAACCTTTGGGAAGGGATCAGGGTAAGGCAAAGCTAAAGGGGTTCGATTATGAGAACAACCAGTCAAAAGTCAATGTTACCGGGAATAGTCAAATGACAGAGTTACAGGACAAGATCAGTTCAATCTAATTTTGATCCGAGTTGAAGTGAAGTTGGTGGAAAGGTTCCAGGTCAGGTATGAATGAGGTATTTCGATTTTTAGAGCAATCGGTCGAAGGTCAAGGACTCAAGGAAAAGTCAAATGTTCGGCCCTATGAGCAGTTGAGCGCAGGTATAGCACTCTCTGAATGCTCATTCATTTTCTTCTTCTTCTTCTTATTGATATTATTGTTATTATTATTATTATTATTATGCTCAGCACCCACCACCACCATCATCACCTAGGCCATCACCAACACTGTCATTACCATCATCATCACTTCATCATTATCATCATCACTATCTTCACGTGAAAAAGACATATGTAAATCAGCATCCACTAATATAACTCATACAGCTCTTAAGTAATTGTACTTTCATTATCTCCTGATCAGGGGAACACCTCACCATGGTGCTTTCCATCTACCGACCTAACTGCAGCCAACAAACAACTACCACTGTCTGACAACCACCACCTTCGAAAACTACTAACATCTAAACTAATCCACCACAACTACCACCATCAAAAAACACCAGCATACAAACAACACTCACCATTGCTACCACCAGCAAACAACTACCGCTGACAACCACCACCATCGAAAAACTACCAGCTTCTAAACTGCAACCACCACAACTTCCACCATTCAGTAACAACAAACATCTAAACTACAACCACTGCAATTATCACCGTCAAACAACTCCCACTATCTGACAACTACCACCATCGAAAACTACCAACATTTACGCTACAACCACCACAGTTACCACCATCCAATAACCCCCGCCCATAACTGCCACTATCCAACAATCACCACAAGTACAACCATGACAAGTACAACTAAAGTATAACAACCGACATCTAAACTGCTAGCACTGTACCTGTTACCACTCAACATCAACCACCACCACAACCACCACAACGACTTTCATCACCCACTAGCCACCACCAGTCAACAGCAACAACAAAAATAACAACTGTCACCACCACCACCACAACAACAACTAGCATCTCACCACCAGAGCCACCGCCACCACCGAAACAGCTACCACCACCACCACAACAACAACTACCACCACCACCACAACAACAACTACCATCACCACCAAAGCAACTACCACCACCACCACAACAACAACTACCATCACCACCAAAGCAACTACCACCACCACCACCATCACCATAACTACCATTATTCAACCACCACCACCACAATTATCACCATCCATTAACCACCACCACAGCAACTACCACCACCCAACAACCAGCAGAACAACTGCGACCACTACAACTACCACAACAACAGCTCCCACCATCCAACAACCACAACAACCATTATCTAACCACAACTACCACCATCCAACAACCACCACTAAAACAACCACAACCCAACCACCACCACCACCACAACAAGAACTACCATTATCAAACCACGACAACCACAACAACAACAACTACCGTTACACAACCACGACCGCCACAATTACTATTACCATCCAACCACGATCACCATTTGCACCGCCACAACTTCCACCATCCAACAACCACCACCACCACCACAACCACCATCAATACCCTACTTTGGCACGTCTCCCCACACCACCACCTTACATAATACCATTACATCACATACTTATTTTTTCTACCTGTGTGAATATTCTAGTAGTTTCGTAATCTGGAGGATGAGAAGAGGCATTCTCTTGATCTAGAAAAGAGGAAGACCGAGAATGTTGCCAAAAAATGATAGCGGAGGATAGGATAGGATGGGATAGAACAGTATAAAATTCGAAATATAGAAAGCCATATTCTAGGTGACATCAAAGGATTCGTAGCGCCTCCTCCTGTTGTCTTGTATGCTATTTTTATCGCTTTGACTTCGACATAGTTTAAGATGATATTGAGGTGTAATGTCCCGAATAAATAGCTAAAGGAGTGTTACGAAATCTCCCGTTACTTAGAACATGACAAAAAGATTCGTGAGACACGTAGAATAATGAAGTCTGCTGATAAAAGAGTGGAAGGAATTGTGCTTAGCTCGGTGGTTCTTAACCTGTTTTGGTCCCTGTGCACCGTGCTTTCTCAGAATATTTATTCGGACCTCTTGTCGAAAGGAAGTGTTGGATTGCTAAAACTTCGTATTCCACCGCAAGAAACACAAGCAAATGTGAAACAGTGCAGTGACACACTTAGTGTTTGCTTCAATCAATTCAGTATTGCAACTAGTCATGTAGACTTAAATCAGGTGGTGGTTCATTTATTCCTACATTTGATCGAGACTTCGTAAAACGAGGAATTTCACAGAAATAACCTCACACAACCCGTATCTAGCTGTTTATTGCATGTGATTTGATGTGCAACATTATCTGTGAGAGAATATGGCGGCAAGATGTATAGTACTTTTTTTTTTCGATAGGTTTGAGCTGAACAGCTCCACCAGAGAGGTCAAATTGCAGCTTAACAAGATCTTCTTCCATAATGTCAGTATCACTTACTGCAGTGTCAGTACTGTGTCACTGCAACATCTCCATGGGAAAAGTAGCTTTGGAAGGAACAGCTCAGCTCCAACTAATGCATCCACTTTAACATAAGAAATGTTAGATATTCCCTCTCCCACCACACCGACAGTTTCGCGCGTCTAGGGCCACTTGGTGTCTGTCCGCAAACATAGTCTAGCTACCTAAATCGAAAAATTACCTCCGCTGATCAAAACGCTAGCATTGAGGTCACCGTAAAGGATCATCTGACGAAAAGCTCATGGCTCTTATTTGTGCTGAATTGGCTATTCACATTATTAACATTAGCCTCCCGCCCTTTTTTTTTTTTTGTACGGTGCGGCAGTTTCATGATATTAATCACTGACTACTCCCTGCTGGCCATTTTCAACCTCTGCAAGAGAGAACCAACTGCACCAAGATTGCTTCCGAACTCGCTTGGAAGAGATACGGAGACGGTCTTGGTCTCACACACACACACACACACACACACACACACACACACACACACACACACACACACACACACACACACACACACACACACACACACACACACACACACACACACACACACACACACACACACACACACACACACACACACACACACACACACACACACACACACACACACACACACACACACACACACACACACACACACACACACACACACACACACACACACACACACACACACACACACACACACACACACACACACACACACACACACACACACACACACACACACACACACACACACACACACACACACACACACACACACACACACACACACACACACACACACACACACACACACACACACACACACACACACACACACACACACACACACACACACACACACACACACACACACACACACACACACACACACACACACACACACACACACACACACACACACACACACACACACACACACACACACACACACACACACACACACACACAAAAAGAATGCTTCGGCTGCATTTGTGTCATTTTTGCCGACAAAAACGGGGCAGCTTGGTTTCGGTGAAGACGACTTCGAATTCGATCCATCGGCATGGACTATAGAATGCGCCTAGTATTATTTCTTTCTCAATGTGTTTCATCACAATGAAAAGTTGTTATTTGAAACACCCCCCCCCCCCCGACCAAGGTGGTAAGAGTGTGACAACTGTGGGCAAGAATGGAAGTCAATTATCAGGCACGGAGTTGTTTGGGGGGTGGGATGTACGCACTTCTATTTTTGGCAGACCAGTGATTTCTCTTAACAAGCCGGTAGGGGACGATGGGCAGCTCTAAGCGAGCCAAGCTTTGTCAGCAACCGGAAGTGAGTTTCGGTATGAAAAGTCACTTCCGTATGGCGGTACCGAAGGACAACCTCCCACCCAAGAATCATAGCCCTGGCTTAATAATCGTCGGAGCCTTAGCTTTTCGTGCAATACGGTTGTAATTTCAGCGTTTTTCTGCACTTGAAGACCTGTGACCGCTGACCTGGCTGATATAGGTCATGCATGTACGAATCACACTTGTAGTACTCATTAACGTCTATAAGTATGCAAAGTTTCATTCGATTTCATCCCATTTTGGAGCTAGGGAACTTGAAATTCGCGGAATGGACCACCAAGGGTACAACTTTTAGGTGGGGCTGCCAGCGACTGAGTTTCAACACTATACCGGTATGTCATTTTTGTATGAAAGTGCTCCAGTGCAACATTCTACCTAAGAATCATGGACTTGGCATAATAATCTTTGGAGCCTTAGCATTTCACGTGAGCATAGTCATGGTTTTAGCTATCTTCACCGTTTTTGCATTTGATTACCTTTCACCCCTGACCTGGCCAATGTAGCACATAGGTGCTCGTAGAAAGTTGTAGTACTAGTCAATGTCTATATGCGTGCAAAATTTCATTCAGTTCCATCGAACCTCTGGGGAGCTAGGGGGAATTTTTGAAAACCGGCACTGGTTGCTAGGGACGCTGAGGCCAATCTTCACAGGGTTGCCACTCGAAACTTAGGAGAGAGAGGAAAATGGATAGCACACTTCCGATAGAGAATGACCTCAAGATTACTCCTAAAGAAGTCAGAGCTTTCTACGCCCATTAATAATGTTTCTACAGTTAAAACGTGAAAAGTACAAAAAAGCGTTTTTTCGGCCGTGGCTATAGGCAACGAATAGTTGCCTAGCAACCGAAACCTTGCGGACACAACTACGTCATAGGCTGGTCATTGTGTCCAAGTTTGGTAGGAATCGTTTAATTCAGAAGGGTAGAAGTGCTTGCTACAATTAAACAAGAAAGACCAAAAAGAAGAAGAAGAAGAAGAAAAGAAACAAAACAATAAAACGCAACTAACAATGAGCGCAGCATGAGCTGACCAATAAAAGCATAACCTAATGTCATTTACCAAAATATGAGCAATTTATATGTTACATAAATGTTGTCATAGAATCATTTCAATCAAACGAGGGATTCGATAATAAATTTTGAGGAATTCTTTAATAAGACAGCATGAATTCGAAATTGCAGTAACTCTGGAATCACCCCACCCCCATTCTGAAGTGCTGGATCCGGCCCTGAATAAGGCACACATGATGCAAATAAAAATATATGCTAGGTAGTAAAGGAAGCACCAAAATAGGCAAAAAGAGTTATTTTGCAGCAGCATATAAAACGTGAATCAATCTATGTTTCGTAACCTTACCACTGACGTTTCGTACTCCCAAGTAGTACTGTACGTGCACCTTTGGTTAAGAGCCACTGACTTAGTTGGTATGGCAGTATAGAGAGAAGGGTGTATAAGTGAGTGTGTTGGAAGATGTGAGGGGGCGTGGAAGGCCAAGAAAAAATCGGATGGGTATGGTAACTTAGTGTGTCAGAAAGCTAGGTATGGAAATTAAGGCTAGAGAGCTGACGAGGGACCGAAATGAGTGAATGATGTTTATAATTTGTTAGGTGTATGTGAAGCAATAGAGGAAGACTTAGTAGTGCTTACTACCTGCACGAGGGTCACTAAAGTAGACATTTTTACCACACCACAACCTTCTCCTAAAATACGATGCTCAATGATATGAAGTAGACATTTTTACCACACCGCAACCTTCTCCTAAAATACGATGCTCAATGATATGAAGTGCATCTGTTAAAAAAAAAAAAATAATAATAATGTATGCTGATGGTTTTGCTTGAGGTGGAGCCAGGATTACGAAGGCTAGAATGATGTGTGCATGGCTGTGTGACCCGTTTCACGTGGCATGTTGTTTGATAGATCTCACGTTTTGCTCTTGCTTTGCCTCCGATTCCTACCTGACCTCATGTTTAGGTACGAAGAAGGGCCAAGGTAATGGTGGTGATGGTGTTGGTGGTTGATGATGATTGTGTTGATAGTAATTTTGACCACTTCACTCCGATAGCTTTTTCTTTTTTTTTTCTACCTCCAGACGATTTTATTCAACTGACGACAGACCTGTGGTGTTACAGTAAAGGAGATAAAGAGGCTACACGTAACCCATGTGGTGGAAATATATCTCCGAAGCTAGGTTAAATTATCTGCTGGTAGCAAAAATAAAATAATACGTCATTGGATGGAAGGGGTACACCTTATCCCCACTAGTATAAATGGCAAGAGTACAAAGGAGAAAAAGAAGAAGTATGAGAGCTATCATTTGACTGCCAACCGAAAATGGGCCACACTCCCATGCACTGATAATTCAAGCCTTCAAAATAAAGAATGAAAGTTAATAAATAAATAAAGATTCAGTGAATCCCATTTTACTCCCTTCGAGGTGTAGGGACCTGAAGCTAGGCTACCAACAGTTAAAGACAGATAACCAGATTATTTCCACTGACGGCATTATAGAATCGAAAACCTCCCCTCGAAGGGATCGAATGTATACAAGGCTGTCACTCCAGTTAGGACGTTTTAACCACTAACGTTAGACTACCAGGCGCCAAAATTGCTGATAAATGTGAATAATACTGTTTACTAACCAGCTTCCTGCCACACAAATGCAGCCCTCACTCCGATCCAACAATGCACAAAAAACCTGACGTCATTTGGGGAATCAGATCAGTATTTGTGTTGACCTGTTTAGCTGTGAGGAATTAGTCCAGTTACCCCTGCGGTACTCTAGGAGGCAGAGTCTGCTAAAATAATAATAATAATAATAATAATCTTAGCCCTTAAGGACATGGAGTAGTAGTAGTAGTACTGGTAGGAGTTTACACTGTTAAACCCTATAAACCCTTCCAATACGAGAAGGATTTTCTCATTTTGATAAAACAGACTAAACAGGACATCATCGAGATTCAAGGTGTTTAACTACCTTGGTGAGGCGACAGAGAGGAAATTGTGAATAACCAGAAAGCAGAGTGACATAGGAAGGATAATGAGTGACTGTACAGTGCGAAGGCCTATAGATATGGGACAGAAAACTTATTAGAGGCTGCAAAAATACATAAACATATGGGTGTGAGATATTGCTGTGCCGTGTGTTTGAAAAATCAAGAGTGAATGCAGTGGATATGAACCTGTTGAGGGATGTGTGTGTATGGTGTGTAGGTTTGTTGCTGGAATGATAAATATGAAGGTTTATGAAAGGTGTGCGGTTAGGAAGTTTGTTGATGACAGGGTGAGAGCGTGTGTGGAAATGAGTGTGAGAGACAATACGTGAAGTGTTGTTGTTATTGATGTTATTGTTGAGCTGTGTTGTTGTTGTTGTTGCTGCTGCTGTAATTGTACTGTTATTATTTTTGTTGTTGTTGAGTTGTTATTGCTACTGCTGCTGCTGTTGTAGCAGTCTCACGCTCATTTGAATGTGAACCCAGCAAACTGCAAACTTACAGTAAGTAGCCCTCTGCTGCAGTCCACCATCCTCCTTCTCCTTGCAAAGGATGGGAAAGGAGGTGAGGGACATTAAATTGTATAACCGGGTGTGTATGAGTCTGAGGATAAGAGACGGTGTGGGCAGCCAAGATGATGTGCGGTTTATAAGTATTTAACTACCTGTGTCCGAGGGCTTTATTTTTATTCCCACAATCGACAGAGGACTTTAAATCTCTACTGTACATTACTTCTAGGAGAGACCGGTGAAAGGTGAGGTTAGAAAGTCTTTCGTAAAACCATTTGTCTGATGACGTCCCTAATGCTCTTCTAGTGACCACCAGACAACTTGGTTCACCTCCCTGACAAAAAGGGCTTGGGAGAGGATGAAACCCTCAAAAATGATTTCTGAGCGCCACATTCTGACATGGATTTGTGTTTCCTCATCGAGACCCTCTTTTTGAAGCAAGTGCATTCTGGTGTGTAGCATAAATTGTTGTACCTTCTTTATCTTGGCCTCAGATTGTCAGTTCTCCACCCTGCATACTGAGTTGTAAAAAGTTGTAAAAATATATTAACATTAGAATACGATGCTATACCTTTTTTACTCTATAGTGGCCTAAATTTGTCATCTCTTAATCTTGAATGCCGAGTTGTAGCAGTGAATTGTCACTGGAATATTATTTTTTTTTAATGTGCTCGACTCAGGGCATAGGCTTCACAGCCTGCTCCCAAGGCCCAGTAGTCCTCCTACATATACACCTCTACATGTCACCACTTCGGCGCTAACACCAAACGTCCATATTGAATACGTGCTAGGGCTGTCTCATACAGGACTGGTGTATTGGTATTAGCGGGGGTATTTTGACGACATGGCGGGTCTTCTGGTTGATCGATAAAGTCTGCTTTACATAAAATTCAAATCCTTAAACTGTTCCCTGCCCCAACGGGGATTTGAACCTGGGTCCGGTAAGATCGCAGGCCACCTCTCTACCGACTGAGTGTAGAATGGTAATATATATATATTTTTTTTTAATTAGTAACATGAAATAAGCTACAAAAAGAGAAAAATCTGGCCCAAATTTGAGTAAAATGCGTACAGTTATGGAGAAGTGTTATGGAAAGGGTGTACAGTAGAGCCAAGGCATTGTCTTATTCTGCCACTGAGCTACCTGGAATAAGCTGCAACAGGATAAAAACATGGACCAAGTTAAATAAAAGAACTATAATTTGTTTTCTCACACAGTAGACGTAAGGAAGGAGACGGGGGCGAGGGGGCAAGAGAAAATTGCAACCCTCATTCACTTCCTCTGCAGGGAAGAGACGATCCGGCTATGTGCCCAATCATAAGATCATGTCAGAACACACAGACACAGACACAGACACAGACACAGACACACTGCATTCGTCCGTTCATAATGTGTCATACCATATGAATGTATTGAATGTATTAGAAAGCAAAAAGTACCCACAACGGGGAAGCGTAATTTGTGAGAACTGGTAGGTAAACACTTAAATGGACTATCTTTGAAAGGATGCGATATTCTTTTGTCTTTTTGCTTTCAGTTTCCAGAGAAATCTATTTTTAACTGCTTACAACACTTTAGTATTTACCTGTTTCTTTTTCATCTTGTTTATTTTTATTTGCATTTATTTATCTATGCTTTTTGTTCATGTGTTTTGTTTTCAGTTTTCGGTCACAGTTATCCCACGACTAACAATTATCAGTTTTTGTTATTACCTTATCTGTATTACATTACTGACAATTTTTTTTTTTTCACTACGACCCATGCACAGGCCCTAACACATGAGAGATCAGTTAAGGCATAGTACAGATAAGCAGAGGAAGGGGTGCTACGAAGCCTAATATGCCGCTTAGAATATGAGTATAGTCTCTGTAATGAGCCGGATAGTGAAAGGTCTAAGGGCAAGAGATATTAGGTGGACTACCCGATCACTTCACAGGATGATAGAAAACTCGAAGAAACTTTAGGTCTTATTATTAACTTAACACATATTTACACAAAAACTTAACACTAGTTAACACGGTTCGCCCAGGGAGATCGTCTTAAATAAACAAGGTCGACCACCCAGAGGACAAACCGTTGACACAAAAAAACAAAGTAGCTTTCCAATCACCCGAAGTGAGCATTGATTAAACAATTCAGTCAGTGAACCCACTTGTAAATAGCATAAATGACACCAATAAAATGCCCAGCGAGTATCCGTCACAACAAAACAAAAAAAAGTGTAAACTTTAAATGTATAGGTAGGTGTAGGTGAAAAAGGTGGTTTAATATTGTGTTCACTCCCTCGTTGATAGTTCTAAGTACTCACGAGGCCTTGCACCCAGAGTCCCTCAGGAGAGTGTTGAGCCTTGGCTGCTTGGTTGAGACTGACTCTAGAGTGAATGAGAAGGTCCCACAACACCTCGTCTAACTCAGTCAGAAAGGGAGGCTCGGAGCATTGGCACCTGTGTTCGACTGTGTTGGAGCCTCGATCGTCGATGATTTCCCGAGAAGTGGTGAATGAGGCGAGGGCCATGATACTCTGTTAGTGAGCGGAGAAATTCACTCAACCATGCTTTCAGTATTCAAACTGTGATAGTGCCCAGTTCCGTCAGAGAGAGAGAGAGAGAGAGAGAGAGAGACGTGAAGTGGCAGCGGGCAGTTAAGGCGGGAAATGTGTGAGGAGCCACAGCCATTATCATCTTAATTGTTTGACTGCCATGACACAATTCAGCCTGCCACACTCTGAGGCTTTTATTTAGCTTTGGGGAGGCCTTTTTTTTCTGGAATGGGTAAATATTCAGTCATCAGGAATGCCCACCACGAGAGGTCTTTACGAAGCATACACAGTCTTGCGGTGGTAGTTAGATGAAATACGTCATGGAACTGAAAGGGCTGAAAAATAGGTAATCCGATTTAACGGGGATGAAAAATCCATCATGTGTGTGAAGGGTTCGACTCCTCAGATTGCTAACGACTCCCTTCATATATGAGCCTATTTTCTTGGGCTTCGAAGGATTCCCGCCACTCCTTCCCTGTTCAGCTTATTTCTACCTATGGCACCTGAATGACGTATTTCTCACTTTTATTTGGATCCGGCTGAGCTCTTGTAGTTTTCAGTTTTGTCGGGATACCATCGAGCTCTCTCATTTAGCTTTGGAAGATTCTCTAGTAGTAATTATTGAAATCAATAACCATTGCCTTTTTTTCTGGGGGGGGGGACAAATCTAATCATTTGTTCCTTAGATGGTCCCTAGTCATTACACCAGATTTGCTAGCAGACACAGACATCGACAGACAAACTATAGTCGGATTCCCGCCTGTTTGCGGCGGGGGTGTGGCCTGCACCTGTGGGCAATGGTGCCACGTTTCCCCAACTTGCGATGTGAAACGGAAGCTATTTATGTACAAGGCATCACAAATTCGATAAATTCAGATGAATAAAACTTACACTTGTGTATTTTGATGGATGAATCAACAGTAATCTTATTATGCATAAAATATTTATACAGTAACACAGAAACATGGCACACATATTGTACAGTGTTGCTAAAAGATATTGTAGTCACTTTTAATGGTTTTTAGCGTAGTTTTAGGATGGGTAATAATATCACAGTTATGGATATAAGATAATGAGCCTGAAAAAAGAAGAAATATGCCAATATCTAAAGTAAAAGAAATAATTCATGTAATTCTTGTGAGTGGTAATACACATCCATCTGGCCTAAAATAAATGTCCCAAGGGAGAATGAGGAGATTCAATGTCCCAAGAGAGAGAGAGAGAGAGAGAGGGAGAGAGAGAGAGGCATGCATTGAATGCATTGTCGGCATCACTTAATATAACAAAACCAAATTAACAAATGAAAGCACAATTATAAATAACTTATAAAAGAATCAAAAGTACTCAGGGTGGCTCACATTTCCCGCCAGGAGAGAGAGAGAGAGAGAGAGAGAGAGAGAGAGAGGGGGGGAGGGAGGAGAGAGAGAGAGAGGTCTGTCACTGCCTTCTTTGTATTCATTTGTTCCTTTGTACATACTGCACACACTGATATACATTGTTCCTATTGATGCACATATATCTATACACGTAATTTCTCTCTCTCTCTCTCTCTCTCTCTCTTCTAATACTGACCACGTGGTAGGTGAATCCAGCCCCCCCTTCCCCTCTCCTCTCTTCTTAATCCCTCCTGGGTGTCTCAGGTCAAATCCCCCTTCACACTTCCCCTCCCCCCTGGACCACTACGTCGGGGTGTATGAATCAGTAACGTAACAAACCTCTCAGCAGACAGTAACTTTGACACTCCATCTACTACTAAATATGACAAAACCAAATTAACAAATGAAAGCACAATTATAAATAACTTATAAAAGAATAAAAAGTACTCAGGGTGGCTCACATTTCCCGCCAGGAGAGAGAGAGAGAGAGAGAGAGAGAGAGAGAGAGAGAGAACGGTATAGAAAACGTGGCAACACTGTACACAGGTGCGGGCCGCGCCACGGCCGCGAGCGTGCGCGAGTCCTACTATACCTGAACGTAACACAACTTCCTGGAGCTTTCCTGCACAGGTTTAAGAAATCTCTTAAACTCTTCACTATGATGACCTTCTCTTCATTGTGATGTGGCTACAGAAGATATTATTTATTTATTTATTTATTTATTTATTTATTCATTCATTTGTACGTGGGAGTATCTCTAAGAACAATAAAATCAATCACACCCTAAGAATTTTCGCATGCAAGTAAGCCAAAGTCTCAAATAGCGCTTCACTCTTGTACTTCAGATCAGGAAAGAATTTCCAACTGGGGGTTAGATGTAACCTTTATCGGCTCTTTCACTACTACTTTCGTTTTACACTAACTTGGCCCAAAAATGCCATCTCTCCATCTTAAATTTTGGGTAATAACGATATATCAACACCAGAGTATGGCGCTAGTCGTGAAGAAGCTCTGTGGAAATGACGTAGAATTATGGCACGGTCTTTGCCATTGAGCTGCCTCAAACAAGCTGCAAAAGATGCAAATCCGGGCCAAGTTAAGGTGAAAACAGTATACTGTGTTCTAAGCAGAATAAACTAGCCTAGCAGTACCA
This sequence comes from Coenobita brevimanus, assembly GCF_032717465.1. Classification (NCBI taxonomy): domain Eukaryota; kingdom Metazoa; phylum Arthropoda; class Malacostraca; order Decapoda; family Coenobitidae; genus Coenobita; species Coenobita brevimanus. Next base: position 68,266,802 of record NC_136954.1, on the reverse strand, counting down.
GGAATAAATCATGGTAAGACATCTTCTAGTAAGGAAAACATGAGGCCCAATGAAAATAACCTGCAGCATGTGTGTGTGTGTGTGTGTGTGTGTGTGTGTGTGTGTGTGTGTGTGTGTGTGTGTGCGTGTTCTTACCTAATTGTATCTTTACAGGAATGAGTCAGGCTCATACTGTCCCGTGTATTAAACCATATTTATCATACATATCATGAAATTTGTTTATTGTTTTGGTACACACTACTTTATTTGGTAGCGCATTCCACTGATCAGTTGTCCTATTTGGGAAACTAAATTTCCTTACGTCTTTATCACCCCTCTTTTTATGCAGTTTTTTTCAGTGTCCTCTTGCTGATGTTTCCCCATAGGTTATATACTCATTTATGTCTATTTTCTCCTTCCCTAATATGTATTTATATAGCATAATCATGTCTCCTCTTTTCCTTCTCTCCTATAGTGTTGACAGGTTCAGTTTTTCAAGTCTTTCTTCGTAGCTTAGATCCCTTAAGCTTGGTACCCATCTTATAGCGGCCCTTTGAACTTTTTCAGTCTTATCTATGTGTTTCTTGAGATGAGGATTCCGGACTACTGATGCATACTCCAGGGTTCGTCTGATGAATGATGTTATTATCTTTCACAGCATGTCTTCATTTATGTATGTGAATGCTATTCTCATATTTGCAAGCAGTGTATACATGTTTCGTACCTTCTCATTGATGTGGTCAACCGGAGATAGTCTGTTATTGATGTGTGTGTGTGTGTGTGTGTGTGTAATTCACCGGGTCGGTCAGGATCACTTGATGGTCGTGATCGTCAGCTTTTTACCCTCCCGGAAGGGAGCTGAAAGCTCATACAGTCCGATCTAAGGGCAAGGCTGTGACCTTCACACACGCACACACCCGTCCCCTTGCTCAAGGGGGACAGTAACCACCCACTTCGTCAGTGAAACTTTTCGCAACCTGAGCGAGGCGCGAACTCCCGTCCACCAGTTGGCAAGCGAGAACGTTACCATTGCACCAGCGAGCGGTGTGTGTGTGTGTGTGTGTGTGTGTGTGTGTGTGTGTGTGTTTTGTCCTTGCAATTGTGGAGTCGAACTTTTTTGTATCCGACTCTGGCCACAGACTTGGCAATCGGTTCTCTGAGACTGAACAGTTCTACGTACCACACACACCTTCCCGTGCCGCCGCTTGGCACAAATACCCACAGATTATTGAATACATGCTAAATTTATCTTACATTGGTGTGATGGTGTTTATTACATATTAGTGGATCTTGTGGTAAATTAGTAGTTTCCGTAAACGAACTTCAAATAATCAAACTGTTCATTGGATCGAACTCGAGCGCGCATATATATTGTCCCGCAGTGTGTGGGCCGGAGTGGTGTGTGTGTGTGTGTGTGTGTGTGTGTGTGTGTGTGTGTGTGTGTGTGTGTGGCGAGCATTCTTGGCTAGGTTGCTGTACTAATTATAACAGAGGGAGACTGTCCTCGCATCCCTTTCCCTCCCCCCCTTCACTCTCCTCATCCTTACCTTTGTTCTTACTCATATCCCAACCCTCACCCTTATCCTTATACTCAACCTTACGTTTATTCAGTACCTTTACCCTTATTTTACCCTTACTGTCACCCTTGCCCTTAGCCCGACCCCTACGCTTACCCTTAACCCTACCTTTAACCTTGCTTTCACCCTCACCTTTACCGATGTACTCATCCTTACCCTTACTTTTATCCTCCTTCTTGCTCTCACCCTTACCCTTACCCTTACCCTCACCCTCATCCTTTCCCTTACTATCACCCTTAACACCTCCCTTACCGTTGTCTTTATTCTCACCCTCACCCTTACCCTTATCCTCATCGTTACCCTTACCCTAACCCTCATCTTTACTCTTACCTTCACCCTGACCCATACTTCCCTACGCACATCCCCTTTACCTTTACCCTCCCTTATCTTCTCCCTCACTATTACTCTTCCCTATAGCCTTCTCTCGCTCATATTTTCCTCTGCCCTCACCTCTTACCCCTCTTCTCTCACCCTCTCTTCTACCATTCTCCTCCCTTTATCCAGCTCCTCCTCCTCTCTCATACTGTACGAGTATATCGCTCCCTCTTCCCTCACCTTTATTTCCCTCCCCTCTTTTCTCCTTCTCCACACGCTTTTCTCCTCTCGAACACCACTTCCCTTTTCCCCTAGCCTATTCTAACCCTTTCTATCCCCTCACCCCTCATCCTACACTCTGTCTGTCTGTCTGTCTCTCTCTCTCTCTCCACTCCTCTTTTGTTCCGTTCGCTCCTCTCACCTTCTCCCACTCCCTCCCTTTTTTTTCGTTGCCACACCCACAGGGAGAGGGGCAGCTAAAACCAGTGTGTGACTGTGTCCCTAACTCTGTCACTCACTCACTCAGTCACTACCATTTTGAAGGATGGGGTCCAGACCTTATGGGTGCGGGTAATGGTGGTGTCTGGTGTGCATCTAGGGCATAAAGGTAAAGGTAAAAATGGGTACAGTGGCCATGAGGCACTTAGCTCCAGCGCTCATCTCTGTAACATAGGCCTTTGAGCTTGTGGCAGGTTATTCACCCAGTATCCTGGGATACAAGGAAACTGCATCATCCAGGTACCGATTTTACCTACCAACCCACAAAGGGTGGATGGACACGTGAATCGAATTACATCAGCTGCCCACACCAGAATTCGAACCCTGGGGTTTACGGGGCGGGAGCCTCATAGTCGGCGATGCTAACCTCTCAGCCACTGCATGTCCCTTCAGTTGCTTCTCTAAGGGTAGATAAGCTACCGGCTACAGCCAAAGTACGTACCAGGGTAAACAGGCCCTCGGCTACGGCCTCAGTACGTACTGGAAAGGGCGCTGCCTCTGTGCACCCCTCTCCTGCTTTTCCCTCCTACGGGAGCAACACCGCGTCGACGGCCACTGTACATGACGGGGAAGGAGCGGCCACTGTACGCCCTTCAGTTGCTTCTCATAGGGCGGGTAAGCTTACGGCTACGGCCGCAGTACATACCAGGGTAAGCAGGCCCAAGGCTATGGCCTCAGTACGTACCGGAGAGGACACAGACTCCGTGTACCTTTCTCCTGCCTTTTCCTCCTGTGGGAGCAGCACCGCCAGCATGGCCACTGTACATGCGGGGGAAGGAGCGGCCAATGTACGCCCTTCAGCTATGTGCCCTAGGAGTCACGGAACCGCGTTCACGGCCATTGTGCGTGACGAGGAAGGAGCGGCCACTGTACGCCCTTCATTCGTGGCTCTGAGAGCACTCCCGACGCAGGAAGTCTCTTGCGCGGCCGACCCCTTCCCTCTCGGCTGCGTGGGACGCCCTTTGTCACCATCCGGGAGTGTTGCCCCGGAGGTGTTGCCAGAGTGGTGGCAAGGCCCGATCCCGGCCCTACCTCCTACCCCTGGGAAATCTCTGTTCCTGTCGGACACCTGACGGAGACGGTGCCGCAGCCCACCCCTGTCGGCGCCTTTCCCTACAGGCGACCGCAGTCCTAGGACCCCCAGGCCCGACCAGCAGCCTCCAGACGAGGGCAACCCAGGCTCACTCACCCCACGGAGCCAGAGGCGACAGGCCCGCCTCCTATAGCTGTTTGGCCCCAGTCCCGAGGGCCACCTCTCAGGTCGAGGCCCCCAGACCGGAGGGCCTCCCTGCACCCACCAACGAGGCTCCAGTACGAGGGCCTCCTCTCGGGTTGAGGCCCCCGGACAGGAGGTCCTCCCTGTACTTCACCGACAACCAGGACCCGGGCAGTGACTCCCCTGCGGGCAGTGTATTGCCCTCTACAGGAAGGCTCCCCCTAGGCCCTTCCCCTCACGCCCGTACTGATTCATACCCAGGACACACAGGTAGATAGTGACGCCCCTTGTACCGAGAACAACCCAGGGGGAAATAACAGTGAACAGTGACCAAGTGAAGGCCAGTGTAAAACCAGTGACAGTTACCATTAATCTATAAGAACCCGTTACCCGGCAGAACAGAAAATAGCGTGGGTCCTAAGTAAGAGAACTTATAGTAATTGTGAGTGTCCTAAATAAGAGAACTTTCAGTAACTGTGAACGGAGACTAGGGTGCGCGGGCGAATCAAAAGTCTGTGTATAAGTGCCGCCGCGACTAAGTGACTACATCAAGTGTCGCGATCCGCACCCTGGTTAATTATAGTAGTATTCACCCCACGGATTCTTAATCTTGTTCATTCCCAGTGCATCTAACTAAATATATATTCTGCCTAAAGATGAAACACGGGTATCGCTATATTATAACTAATAACATAAGTGTACATGTATAATACTGTGTCTCAAGTGTAACTGTGCATCTTGGTGTCAAAGGCTAACTCTGTGTCCCTGTCTTCTGTATATCCAATCCCACTCTGTGTTATATTGTAACGGTGTAGAAATTAAGGCAATAGATGTGTTAAGGTATACTGCCTGGTTTTTATGTCCTGTTCCTTTGTGGGTGCTTTACTTCCGGTCCAGAAAGAGGACCCCGCTCAGTCGCTGGTGTTCCTAGGACGAGAAGTCGACCTAAAAACACCCAGCATAACAATATATATATATATATATATTGCCAGACGCCATAATCCCTTAAGGGGTGGCCGTTTGTCTTTGAGTTATTTGTTTTACGGGGAGGGGCACTAACCCTTCACCAACCCACTTGTTGACACGTAGGAAGCACGTATGGTTTGGTTATATGGTTACCACCCAGCGTTGTAAATGGTTTCTTGGCTTACAGGAAACCATTTGGCTTGTCAATCAATGTAAAGCCACCTGTAAAGGAAAGAAAAGCAATAAGAAGTGACAGGAAAGATGGGAGAAATAGGAAGAGAGGAGGGCAGGCACAGAAAAAGAATGATAAAGGCTAAGGAAGAAGTAGGCAGCACTACATCAAGTGAGTGGATGACGGTCGCCACCACCTACCACCATATATATATATATATATGTAGTTTGCTGCTGATTTTTTTTTTTTATATGGACACAGTTAACATAAGTATCATACCAACAGAAGTGAATACTTATATACCAGTACCAATACACCAAAATTTTACATGTAGAGTAAACTCTCATTTATCTGACATAATTCAGCCAAGCCCTATGCCAGACACTGCAAAATGCCAAATATTGCATAGTACCCTCCCATCGGCTCAATATTAAGCATCTAGCTGAATACTGCATTATTATCTGTCTCAGTCCTCTGTCCTAAAAACCTTCCCATGAGTAAATGATGAAAATTTAGCATAAAATACAATAATGATAAAATACAGCAATACAGCACCGATTGGTTACCGTTTATGACACACCAGATATTGCATAGAACAGCCAGTTACTGCCTGTTGGCACCAGATATTGCATAACTTCTCTGGATATTGCTTTAATAGAGCTGAGCCAGCAGTGCCGGATATTGTGAAGACAGATAGTTGAGAGTTTGCTGTATGTTTTTGATAGTTTTATGTTAACATAGTTAACACACATACACCATGATATACTCTTGTATGTTATTAAGATCTAATAATAACATACAGCAAATTTCATAAATACTGTAATATGAGAAAATATTTACATACTACTGTACCGTACTTAATATTCACATGTGTATTCAGTTCTTTTTAATACCAACATGGAGTTGCAGTGGCTCGACTGGTAGTGTACTTATCGCATGATGCATATGCCTTGAGTCTTAAAGTAGGTGCTGTCACAGTAGTACAGTATGTTCTCTCATATGACTGCATATGTTTGCATCCTGTTGGTTCTGCTGATGGCATAGACGGACTCTTGACACACACAGTCATAGCCATTCCAATGTTTTGACTTTCACGCTCATTCATTCTTAGTATTGAAACTCTTTCCCCTGTTTGTACCTCTTCGTATGGGGAAGGGATATTTCTTGCTATCACTTTTCCTCCGTGGAGAAGGTTTGGTCTTGCAGTTGACCTAATTTGGACAGACAGAGATACAGTTACAGAATACCAACAGACTGAAGTGTTTATTGTTGACATACTAGAGAAGATTGGTGTGACATATTCATAAATTAACTGAAAAGGAAGAGGTGTTTGTGAGCCTCCTAAGCCCAAGATCATTCCTACTAGATGTATTCATTGGCTCGTTTTATAAGTCACTGTGTTTCCATACTTCCTGCCTGAACGCGATGGTAGGGAGCATTTATGGCATAATAGAATGGTAATTGCTACAGTACTTTGATTTTGATTTGAAGGGCCCAAAGGTGGGAAGTTAGCAAGGAGCATAATACATACAATATATTCAGTTGGTGACCGCCTGGGAACACCAGATGCTGTTGGCATAACTCCCTACGTGTCAAGTGGGGTTGGTGGAGGATTAGTGCCCCTCCCTGTAAAACAATTAACTCTAAGCCCTTGACCACCCTGTTTGGGATACATGGTGTCTGGCAATGAATGAAAAAATGAATGATATATATATATATATATATATCCTCTTCCAGGATCTGAACATTCAATATTAATCCTACAGACAGTTAACAGAGAGAGAGAGAGATTAAACAACTGGACCATTGGGCATCTATGGAGTACTGTAACTCACTTGATCATTGGACATCTATTTGGTTAAATGGTTACCAACCAACATGATAAATGGCTTCTTGAGCTACAAGAAACAATTTGCCTTATGACCCATTAATAGCCTCCTGAAAATTGCACTATATGAAGCAAATACTTAATGGGTGCCTCCACCACCAGAAGACAGAATTAGCTACATCCAGCAAGTGGATGGTCGGCATCTCCACCTACCTTTCCAAAGTTAAATGAAATAATCTCTATGAAAGGGTTAAAACACTGGTAAAAGTTCATAACCACAGAAGGGAATTAAACAATCTGAGATTTAGAAAAGAATGTACTGTATTTTATATACATATACTCTATAAAAAGAAATGCACAGTGCATTTGAAAATCACTGTACATCACCCTTCATGCACGGACACTCATACATGTCAATGCCTCTGTCATGGCCTAAAAGCTAAACCACCTAATCTAATTACCATCAAAGGCATTTTTTTATGCTTTATTCTTGCTATCTTGATGAATTTTCAAACTATATGAGTTAGACACAACCTTTAATAACCCTTCAACATGAGGGGGTTCTCTTAAGACGAATAAAATACTCCGACAGAAGTAATAATACAGGCCTACTACAAATAGACATTATGTATTCACATACTAAATCAGAATCTTGCTGCAGAAAGCTGAAATATATTAAATCACTGCCTTCACAGGGCTGTACAAGAGGGACAAATTCAAGTGGTGGCATTCATACAACTGAGCAGTGGAGATGCCAGGTTAAACAAATTTCCTCAACTCTACCTATTCCACAAAAAGGAGGATGGTGGATTGTGAGGCAAAAGCAACTTCTGCTTGCAGTTCATTAGATTCACATTCAGATGAACCTGTAACTACAACTACTATTGCACTACCACAATCACAAATACTCTTCAGAAACCTTTTCATGCACTTGCGTACCGTTATAATGACATGATCATATGTACAGGCAGTTATCACTGCAGTATATGTCAGGGATGTGCTTTAAAATATACTATTTTCCTTACAACTAGTACTGTAACTTTGAGGAAGTTTGCATATCAGCTTTAAAGGAACACTCTTCTCATTCTATCTTGTTCTAAAACCTCTATCTCTCCATCTTGAATGATGAGTTGTAGAAATATACAAAATACTAGTTATGTAAAGGACATTAAGCCAAAGCACTTGTCTTTTTCTGCCATTCATCAATGTGCAATAAGCTGAAAAGGGCCAAGTTGTTTAAAAAGGTACAGCACTGAAGCTTTAAACAATAATAGGCATTTAGTCTGTAACTGGCTGAGGACTCATGAGCATAAAAAAGGCACCTTACTATTTACTGAGGATTTATGATAACTGTGGTTACCTGTCTCAAAGTCTTGTCCCTTTCATTATGATGATCATTTACTTTACTCCAGCTGCCCACAAACTGTTTTATTTACCATAACCTCTTCAATTGGTTGACACAGACAGTATATTTTTTTATTAAATCCTTGCTACCACCAGAAAATTATATTAGGCTCAGGCAACTTCAGTGGCCTTTCAAGTTTAATGAAATCTTCTGAAGGCAGCAAAAATAAACTTGAAATACTGTATATCACTGAAGTTCTGAGGCGAGAGGCTTTTCTTCAAACTGGAGATCTCAGATGGAGCATTCATTAACCCCTTCATTAAAAGAGGTCTCTCCTACGTTAAATAAAACTGACTGGTGGTACGAGAACTAATATACAGCATGACAATAACTTATACTGAAGCCATTAATGCTTTATTATTATGATTTTTATGTCATAATGCTTAAATACAGTACTGCCTGACAATTCTGTTCAGCTCAAGGAGGAGGTTTAAAATAATTTGCTACTAACCCTGTCACCACAAGAAGTCTCCCTTACGTTGAATAATCAGCTGATACTTGGGGGGGGGGGGCAAAAGTTAACCAATATCTTAGCACAACATGCAATGCCATCTAAACAAACACAGCAATGAAGATGGTAACAACGAATTCCCTATTGCTCATTTTGAGGTTTATAGACCCAGGGCTATCATACTACAGTACATCATCATCATCAACATGTTAGGGAGGTTTGCATGTAGGTTACCAGTCCGCATTCCATCACAGTATTATACAATTAACAAACATACGATCACCTCCTAGGAACAACCTATGCAATAACATCCCTGCAAATGGGGCCTTCTAACTACAGTATTAGACCACAACAAATGTTCAATTACCACATCAATAACACTGTACTGGACGGCACTTCAAATTCTAATGATAAATTGCATATACAGTACAGGTACGAGGTGCTACCCCAAAGTTCCTAAAATTTTACTGAAGGGAAAAGAAAAAAATGAAGTCAAGTCCTCAACACCACTGTCCCCTTCAAAATAGTCTCCTTGGACATGCAGACACTGATCCCAGTGCTTCTCCCAAAATTGGAATGTATTCTTGAAGTCCCTGAGCATCAGTTTGTTCAAGACCTACTGCAATTTTCTCCTGTATCTCCTCAATGGTGTCAAATCTTTGTCTTTTCAGCTCAATTTTCAGTTTCGGAAAGAGGAAAAAAACACAGGGGGCAAATTTGGTGAAGATCGGGGTGGGGGACAACCAACATGTTTTCTGATGTCAAAAATTGCTGAAGCACCCACTTGTTTGTGTGCCACTTATCTGGATGTTTTTGCCTCACATTGCTGGACAAAAGGCATTGGCAAGTTCCATACAATAGGCTAACAATATCACAAACATTATGAAATGTCCTCCTGAAATCTTTGAGGATGATTGCATGAACTTTGGCCATATTGTCATTAGATGAACTGGTGGAAGGGCAAACTGGATATGCATTGTCATCTGTTGATTTTCAACCATTTATAAAACACTTAAACCAGTTGTAGGTTTGTGTAATCCCCAAAGCATTGTCATCAAATGCTAGTTTTAACATTTTATGAGTTTCTTTTGTGTTCTTCTGGAGCTTCACAAAACTTGATGCACACATGTTGCTCTTTCACATCCTCCATTTTTGATATCACAAAATTCAAAAAGTAACCCAAACAGAATTATTAAAAAATCACACATATGCCATGAATGCATCCACTCTGCACAATGCTACTTGACTCACCAACAAACATGGGGTGAGTACTCTCTCACCTAGCATCCACACACCGTATGACAAGCAGTTTCCACCCTCCTTTCAAATTTTCGAAAGTTTTGAGTACCACCTCCTAGATGCCAAATTTCTTAATGAAAACAATGGTACCAGGAATTTCATGGTACTAAGTCCATTATTCAAAATTATATCACATAATTGTGTGACAGTATTTTAAAAAATATCTCTAAAGGAGGGAAAAATTACATGTAACCTACTTGTCATCTATGACAAACATAAATACACAACTCTACATAAAAATGATACCTTGCCTTCTCTTAAATACTCCCCATATTGAGGTTGCCCATGACACAGTTGATCTTTTCTATGGATTACAAGCTAAGCCAAGTGCCCAAACCAACTACAGTAATTACTTCCCAACAGTTACTGGAAGCTATTTGGAAATAGAAATCTAAGATGTGTACTAGTAATAAGCTCTATAACAATGTGAGAGGCTCTGCTTGTGCACTTGACTCCATTTACATGTGGCAGAATGTTTCCTGTCTAAGGCTGATGATAGTGTGGCTAGTTTCTAAGCTTGTGGCCACACTTCATTCTCATGGTAGTACTTTCCAGGGCTGATGGTACCCATTCATTTTCGCTACACAAATTTCCTTCATATATACGCTTCCCAAGAACATAAAACATTATTACGCGAATGCAACAAAATAAAGACTACTGTACAGTGCTGCTCTATGACATGTAGTCAATACTGCACACTGAAACATTAATAACCATGCATGACAAATGTTTGTTTTCTATCCCAAATGTACAATAATTACTATCAAATTAGTCATGGTCATGGATTTTTCAAAAGCCATCAAACCTCTTTTTCTTCTTTTTGCTCTTCACTTTTGTTTTCTCTGACGGTGTTTGCGATGCTTGTGAAGCTGGAGCTGATTCCTGTGATCTGAAAAGATCAGTAAGGTCCAAATCAGGAATACAGTATTGGCTGTCATTCAGTTCCGTGTCACATCCACTTGGTATATCTCCTGTATCATTCTGTGGGTCTGTGTCCTGCTGAAACTTTAATGGCAGGGAAGCAAGGGTTTTAATGTTAAATGGCGCAGAACGGAATGCAAAGCCAGGTGAATGCTGACTATCACAGTTTGATGCTTCATCCTGTACCTTATTTTTATCCTCAAGCCACACTGGCAGGATCTTTGATGCTAGAGGGTCCTTGCAGTTCTTGAGGTTGTTCAGTCTGAGTAGTTTAGCTATCTTTCTTGGAAGAAGGTCAGTGGCTGCATCTTCAGGAACATCATCCACACCTGGAATCCTGGGTATATATAGTTCTGATATGTATTGGTCAACCAGATTAAAGAGCCAAATACGATAGTCAGGCAGATTTATATTCCTCTTATTTTTCCTTTGTGTATCTATATATTTCTTCCTTCTGTAATAATCAATATTGTGCTTGATATTCCACATGTTTTTTTGTTTGGCCTTCTTTACAACTGTTCGTTTTGATTTATTCTTCACCATCCCTCTACCATTCAGTGTAAAATCTGGGTTGCCTGCAGTCATGCTATCAACAGACAATGCCTCACTAGACTCAAATGACTTTTCAAAGAAGGAGATGGCAGAATAATATGTCAAACCCTGCTCATTTGGGTCCTTCATCCTGGCTGCTACAATTTGTTCCTCCCAGTGATGCAAGATGTCTTGACCTTGTTCAAAGGCCTTCAAGCGATTCTCTCTCCTAATATTGCTGCTATCTCCATCATCTCCCAAGAAATGCAGGTCTTGAGAGAAAATGTCTCCATTAGCATAGAGTGAGAGGAAAGACATGTTAGTATCAGAGGTCTGATGGGTGAAGGTTGCTATACCAGTCCACTTTGCAGACAGTCGCTCCACGACCTGATGACTAAACCAGAGATTTTGTCCGTGTCCAAAGTTGGCTGTGTCACACTCTATCATGAAGTGCTTTGGCAAACTAATGCCTTGACACCTGGCACTGCAATTATCTGATATCCACTCATTAGCCACTACACACATCTTATGGTCATTTTCACTAGCAACCATGACAAAGTCAGTGTTATTAATTCTGTGAGTGTTGATGAAACAAGGCCTTGTGTTAGGCCTTGTGTTCATCATGTGATGCCACTGTAACACTGGCATACTGTCATTGCGAAGGTCCACCACATATATACTATCTCTTGTCACTACATACATGTAACTCTGCCCATACACTTGTTTGAAGGAACAAATTTTTTCACAATTTGGAAGTCTACTTTTGATATCATCAACACTAAACACGCTCTGCACAGCAGGATTTGTGTAACTAGCATGGCTGACTGGAGTTCGTGTGTCACACAACCATACAGTTGACTCATTTCCTGCCAGCAAACACTGAGGGTGATCACCAAAGTCACAATGATATTTAGGTGACTTTATAAATTTACTTTTGGACAGATGTGCATCCCACAAGGGTCTTTGTCCAGCAGAGTCAAAGAGATACACCTGACCATCAGCACACACCACACAACACATACCAGGGAACACATCACTCAGGGAAGCGTCAGTAGTCATGGAGTTTAGCATTGGATGGCATGTGATGGTTTTCAGACCCTCATCACCACCTACCACACCAATCAACTGTACTTCTCTTTCTGACCGACTTAAAATATAACCATTGTTGCACACTTCTTGACAGACTAACTGCTGAATGCCCTTTTCTATGGGGATGGAAGCAACTTTTTTAAGCTTATGGAAGAACCTGTCATTCTCTGTTTCCTTGGTATCATTATAACTGCCTGGAATAAGTTGTGAAAATGTGAGTCTCTGTGGTTCAGTACCTTTCTGCACAGGGTGACATACAAAACTCTGGTCACCAAGCACCATGGTGTCTAAACGGTTTCCAGCAAAAACACGTTCTTCGCTTCCTGTTTCAAGGTTACTGTATTGTCTTGGCTCCAGCAGAGGGTAGGCAAAAGGTACAGTCTTGCTCAGTGGGAACTCTGCATCAACATCCTTCGATCTTGTGAAGCTGAACTTAGTGTTATGGCAAGCCCCTGCCTGACTGACAGGCTCTGTAACTACAAAGGGGGAAAGTGATCAATAAACAATGGAATATCCTATGGTTTTGTACTCTACTGTATATGTTTTTACAATGTGCCAGTAGTACAGTAAAACCTCACTATAATGGATTAATTGGGGCCCAAGCCAATTCGAAAAATGAAATTCCAATAAAAGCAACATCCAGACTTCCCCTGCTAACCCGGACTTTTTCTGATACATCGGACATTAGACCAGATTGCACCAACGGTTTTTAAACTATTTTCACTACCACTGCAGTACTATACATTCACTACAGTAATCAAACGGTATAATATACATAATAATACCATACTGTACACTGATAAACATGTCTTTTTATTTACATTGTGGTGAACATAGCTGAAGTGGTCAGGCAGTCTGGACTGCTTCTGGCTTTATCAGACTTTTTCCGATATATAAGAATTTAGTCCGGTAACTCCTCTAACTATTTACCTATCTACTGTCAGACGCCTTAATCCTGTAAGGGGTGGCCACAAACAAATCGCCTCCATGTCGCCCTGTCCCCCGCCATTTCACTGCCTAGCTCCCAGCTCACACTCCCCTCTCTCATATACCTCTCCACTCCATCCCTCCGTCTCATCCTTGGCCTCCTCCTCCTCCCTCTCCCCCCTCCACCTCACTCACATACACTCTCCTCATCAGTCTCTCACTCTCCATCCTCTTCACATGGCCAAACTACCTCAGTGTGTTTCTCCTAATGCTTCCTATCACATCCACATCCACACCACAACGCTCCTTCACTTCCTCATTTGTCAGTCTGTCTCTCCGTGTGACTCTACATGCTCCTCTCAAATAACTCATTTCCACTGTTCACTCTTGACTTCTGTCCCTCCAACAAGGTCCAAGCTTCACTTCTATATGTTAGAATTGGTATCACAATACTGTCATGCAGTAACTGTTTCACTTCCATGCTCACTTCCCTGTTTCTTATTGCTGCTTTCAAGGAACCAGCAACCTTTCTTCCTTGTTGTACCCTTTCAAGCACTTCACCCTCTAAACTTCCATCCTTACTCATCACACTGCCCAAGTACTTAACCGCACTCACGTTTTCCATTTCCTCCTTATCCAACGTCACTGTACATTCACTGACTCCATTTCTATTGAAGACCATAACTTTACACTTCCATACATTCACCTTTAGATTCCGTTTCTTATACACACTCCCAAACTCATCCACCAAACCTTACAGCTCCCCTTCACCTTTGCTTAACAACACAGTGTCATTTGCAAACAACAGTACAGGGATTTTCCAAACACTGCCCTCCCTCACTAGGGCTGCTCCAACATCCACTGCCCTACCTTGTATCTCTTTTATAACCCCATTCATATACAGATTAAACAACCATGGAGACATGACACATCCCTGTTTCAATCCAACCTTCAAACAGAAAAATTCACTCAGTTCACTATCCACACAAACTGCAGCCTCAGCACCCACATACATACTCTTCACGGCATTCAACAACTTCCCATCTACTCCATATATTCTCAAAACTTTCCACAGTCCTTGTCTATCCACCCTGTCATATGCTTTCTCCAAATTCATGAAGGCCACACACAACTTCTTTCCCTTCTCTAAAAACTTTTCCACCAAAGATCAAAGAATGAACATCTGATCCACAGCCTCTTCCCTTCCTAAAACCTCCTTGTTCTTCTCCAACTTATTCCTCTGTTTTTTCCCTAACTCTAAGTACCACTTGGGTAGTGTGATGAGTAAGGATGGAAGTTTAGAGGGTGAAGTGCTTGAAAGGGTACAACAGGGAAGAAAGGTTGCTGGTTCCTTGAAAGCAGTGATAAGAAACAGGGAAGTGAGCATGGAAGTGAAAAAGCTACTACATGACAGTATTGTGATACCAACTCTAACATATGGAAGTGAAGCTTGGACCTTCTCGAAGGGAAAGAAGTCAAGCGAGATAAGAGGATTAATCCCCAAGCTAGACCTCATCAGATCATATAGCCCTGCTAGGGTTACAGGAGAGCGCTATCCCTCCCAGCACGGCAGCCAACGAGCAGGGCGCGAACTCGCAACCTCACGATTACGAGCCCAACACCCTACCACCGAGCTACCGCGCTCCCCAAGTCAAGAGAGAGAACAGTGGAAATGAGTTATTTGAGAGGAGCATGTGGAGCCACAGGGAGAGACAGACTGACAAATGAGGAAGTGAAGGAGCATTGTGGTGTGGATGTGGATGTGATGGGAAGCATTAGGAGAAACACTCAGGTGGTTTGGCCATGTGGAAAGGATTGGAAATGAGTTATTTGAGAGGAGCTTGTGGAGTCACAGGGAGAGAGACTGACAAATGAGGAAGTGAAGGAGCATTGTGGTGTGGATGTGATAGGAAGCATTAGGAGAAACACACTGAGGTGGTTTGGCCATGTGGAAAGGTTGGAGAGTGAGAGACTGATGAGGAGAGTGTATGCAAGTGCAGTGGATGGGGGGGGAGGAAGGGGGGGGGGCAAGGATGAGATGGAGGGATGGAGTGGAGAGGTACAGTAAGCTCGCACAGTACGCGAGTGGATGGGCAGCCCTGGTCCTCGCGCACTGTGAAACTGCGTACTGTGAATACATAATCTTATGGAAAAAATTACATATTGGCAGTACACCCTCATACCCTGACATTTTTTTACCCTTAGAGACATAAAGGAAAAATTTTTCAGACATACACTACAGATATAGCAACAACAAAAATATGGTCAGTCACCTTAACAACAGTAGACAACAGGCCTGATGGACTTTAATAACAGGGGTTCTGAGGTGCAGCAACACACTTAGAGTGCCCCCACCGCCGCCCTGGCCGCACCACACTTGTTTAATGGTTGCTAGTGTTGTATTATTCCAGGCTTTGATGAAGAAATTTACAACTTGTCGAATGTTACATTTCTTCCAGAAAGCAGCAACAGTCATTATGGTGGGGGTTGCAGGTATGCCAGGTGAAGCAGGTGTCAGGTGGAGGGGGAGGTGGCTAGTGAGTCAGGTGGGGCAGTGGAGGAGGAGGGGATGGTGGCGGGTGAGTCAGGGGAGGTGGTGAGGGGAGGATCCTCCATCTCCTCCTTGCTACTGCTCACATTTTCAGCAATTTCCTTCATCCTTCTTGTTTGTCTGTTTCATTCCTCATCTTGTTATTGACGTATTGGCAGTATAACAACTTGGCATTCATGAAAAAACTATCATTCAAGTGAATCCAAACATTATTATAGAAATTGAGTATCTATTCTAACTGACCATTATTGCAGAAAACGTTATTGTCGAAGTCAATATTGGCGAGATCTTACTGTAGACTCCTCTAGAGCATCTTCCCCATGAGCCTCTAAGTCACTGTTGGCGCGTCGTGTGGGGAGGGGGGTTGCGTAGTCAGGGAAAATAGTGGTTTTGGGCCACTCCTTGCCTATGCCTTGCATACTGTGGGCTAAACTCGCACATTCAAAGTTTTATGGTTATGATTTTTGGTCAATTGCATACTATGTGATTCGCGTACTGTGATCACGCATACTATGCTAGCGTACTGTATATGAGAGGGGGGAGTTTGAGCTGGGAGCAGGGCAATGAAATGGCGGGGGACAGGGCGACATGGAGGCGATTTGTTTGTGGCCACCCCTTGCAGGATTAAGGTGACTGGCAATAGATAGACAGATAGATTTCCAATCAAAAACACTCTCATTGTCCACTTGTAAAATAATACTGATGGAGTCATTAATTTAGTGTATGAGTGGACAGGGTTAGATGTACAGCTTAGGTCATTGATGAATATAAGAAAGTTGGTGATTGGACAGAACTCTGAGGTACACTGCTATTGACAGCTCCTGGAGAAGAATGGTGGCCGTCTACAACAGCAGCTATAGAATGACGGAACGGAAGCTAGAGATGAAGACACACATAGGATAGAGGCCTATCCCTTACGTAATCATATTTTCCTTGCACCTTTACGAAGTCACTGAAACAGTTTAAAGATACACAAAAATTTTTGATAATTTTTAAGAGGTGGTCCTATGAATCCTAAAGGATTAGCTACCAACAACTGTTTACCAACATGAAAATGGAAAAGTAAACAAAACAAACTGGTGCAATAGCATCTGAACTGGTAAGGTCCTTCTACTGTTTACAGTAAAATGTACCGTACCTATACCGCCCCAAATTATTATTCTGCTGATAAGCATGCTGAAAGCTGATTCTTACCTATTCCAAGCCCAGCATTCTCCCAGTCTGGGTAGGTGAAGTTGACAATTGATCTTTGGTTTTCTGGAAATAATCTGCTTACCCACACAGGGCCAGGCCAATGCTGTTTATCCATTTTATGAATGAATCAACACCACAGTTACCCTCAACAACCACGAAATATTATGGTGTTGGGGGATGCCTATTGCTGTTGGCGCCGCACAATCACAGTGGATGCACTGGAGTCGCACTGTCGCACAGTTTGTGTATTATAAAACGAGGCCATCCACGTATTGTAATATGAAATGCTCAAACGAAAAATAGTACGGTGCTTTTGGATTTTCAATAATATGCTCTCTTCATGTCTCCACTTTGCCTTTTATGAACATAATTACAAATGTTAAGCAATACGAACACAAAATGTATATTTTACAATGATTTTAATGATAATTAATAGTCTAGTAAACTAACGGTGTTTTATTTATTGCGTAAAGAATAATAATATTGTAGATTCATAGCCTTTGTTATGGTGCACGGTACTGCCAATAAAGCCCTCTTAGTGGTTGATCTAGCACGTTTAAAAACTAATAATAAGCGGGAAGCGTTTTCCTACCCTACATCTAGAGCAGTTTTCAATTATTTAGCATGAAATTTTAACTGTTCATCTATAGCTTAGTGCATTCTGAAGTTAGCTTAGCAGTTTTCATTTTTTTGCTTGGCAAAATTTATCAATATTGTCAACACTGCAATTTACTAGGCAAGCTACTTTTCGAAGTAAGTTGTCATATTTCATTTTTTATTTTTACCCTCAAAGTGTTTTAGATATTAATGTGGAAAGTTGTGTTATTTCTTGGCTATGCTGAAGCTTCTGTGGAATGAAGATTATCCTATGTAATTTTTATGACTGATTCAAGCATGATTCATATTACATTACGCTTAAACAAGTAGGCCAGCTACCTATATACAGAATTCATAACTTACTTATAAATTAAAACTTTCTTACTCTGGTGATTGTTTACCTTAGTGATAACAAAAAGGTAAAAGGGAGAAAGTTGATAAAGGTGGCCTCTTCTCATAAGCTCAGTGTGATGCTGGTCATTCCTGTTCTTGAGAGAACAGTATTTACAATGGGGCTATTAACCACATTCCCCCCCAGTCTTTCATTGGCATCACTATTGCATTAAAGTGTTCCTTTTTGTAGGCTTTACGGTACCTAGGCTTGATGAGTTCCCAACAGTGTCCCCTTGTCTCCAAATATGACTCCCTCTCAACCTATTGGAAGAACTGGGCACTATCAATAGTTTCATACCCATTCAGTATATTGTACACTTCAGTCATGTCACCTCCCTAGTTCTCTCTTCAAGGGTGGTGAGGCCATGGCAGCCAGCCTTTCGTGGTAGGTCTGCTCTGGTAGCCCAGTTTTGGTCTTTTTATAGTTTATTAATGTTCCTTCTCTTATGGGGACCATGTCTGGACAGCATACTCCATGTGGGATCTGACTAGTGCTGGGTAGAGGGCCAGGAATATTTCTTTGTCATTGCAAGTGAACATGCTTTTTATCCTCCCCATAATGGAGTTGGTCTTATGGTGGTATCATTCTTAAGTGGCGGTTTGGGTGGGGCACGAACCTCTGTACAGTGTGCCACGTGTTCCATACCCGCTATGTGAACGGCTCTGATATATATAATAGGCATCACAATAAGATAAACACATAAGAATATAATGGTAATGTATTATAATATATGAAAGAACAGTAAACTTATTATGCGTAAAATATTTATATGGCAATACAGAAATGTGGCATAGTTATTTTACAGTGTTGCTTAAAAAAAAAAGTAGTCACTTTTATTGGCTGTTACCGTATTTCCTGGGGTTGGTAATAATGTCCATGCCACGTTGAGTACACTGCTTCCCGTCCGATCAGCGAAGTTAAGCAACGTTGGGTCTGGTTAGTACTTGGATGGGTGACCGCCTGGGAACACCAGATGCTGTTGGCATAACGTTCTCCCTACGTGTCAAGTGGGGTTGGTGGAGGATTAGTGCCCCTCCCAGTAAAACAATTAACTCTAAGCCCTTGGCCACCCCGTTTGGGATATATGGCGTCTGGCAATGAATGAATGAAAAAATGATTATAAGATAATATGCAGGAATATAAGCAAAAATGTCAATTTCTTAGTAAAAAAAATATAATACATTAAAGATGAAGCATATGACAGGGTGGATAGACAAGGATTGTGGAAAGTGTTAAGAATATGTGGAGTAGATGGGAAGTTGTTGAATGCTGTGAAGAGTATGTATGATGGTGCGAAGGCTGCAGTGCGTGTGGATGGTAAACTAAGTGAATTTTTCTCTTTGAAAGTTGGGTTGAAACAGGGATGTGTCATGTCCCCATGGTTGTTCAGTCTTTACATGGATGGGGTAATAAAAGAGGTACAAGGTAGGGTAGTGGATGTTGGAGTGGCCCTGGCGAGAGAGGATAGTGTTTGGAAACTCCCTGTACTGTTGTTTGCAGATGATACTGTGTTGTTGAGTGAAGATTAAGGGGAGCTTCAAGGCTTGGTGGATGAGTTTGGGAGAGTGTGTAAGAAACGGAATCTAAAGGTGAATGTAGGGAAGGGTAAAGTGATGGTCTTTGAGAGAGGTGAAGTCAGTGAATGTACAGCAAGATTGGATGGTGAGGAATTGGAAAATGTGAGTACGTTTAGGTACTTGGGTAGTGTGATGAGAAAGGATGGAGGTTTGGAGGGTAAAGTGCGTGAAAGGGTACAGCAGGGATAAAGGTTGCTGGTTATTTGAAAGCAGTGATAAGAAACAGGGAAGTGAGCATGGAAGTGAAAAAGTTACTACATGACAGTACTGTGATACCAACTCTAATGTACGGAAGTGAAGCTTGGACGTTGTTGGAAGGACACAAGTCAAGAGTGAGAGCAGTGGAAATGAGTTATTTAAAAGGAGCCTGTGGAGTCACATGGAGAGACAGGCTGACGAATGAGGATATAAAGGAGCGTTGTGGTGTGGATGTGGATGTGATAGGAAGCATTATGAGGAACACACTGAGGTGGTTTGGCCATGTGGAGAGGATGGAGGGTTAGAGACTGACGAAGAGAGTGTATGTGAGTGAGGTGGAGGGGGGAAGAGGGAGGGGGAGGCCGAGGATGAGATGGAGGGATGGGGTGGAGAGGTATATGAGAAAGGGGTGTGTGAGTTGGGAGCAGGGCAGTGAAATGGCGGGAGACAGGACGACGTGGAGGCGATTTGTTTGTGGCCACCCCAAATGGGATTGAGGCGTCTGGCAATAGATAGATAGATAGACATTCCATGTTGCAATCCGTATCATGTCCATTGTCCGGTCCTTGGTCGTCATCTTTTGGTCAGTCCTTGTCCGAGGCTTGTTGTTCGTCTTTTTAGTTAGCTGTTTTCTGGGGAGGGGCACTAACCTTCCGTCAACCCTTTTAGTTGCCTCGTACGACAAGCAGGGATACTGAGGGAGTATACTTGAAAACTCCCCTACTCGCAGGGGGTTGGAATAATAATAGGAAGACGAGATGTTAACAGTGCAAGAGCCTAATGATGCTCTCTTGAGCATGTTATCAAACCACAGTGGGTAATAGGAAATTAGGTTATCATCGTTAGTGCTGGGGACCTTTTATTTCATTGGATAGCTCAATAGGCTGTGACCAGTGACCATCCATTCTTAACTGTGACTTGCCTTTGACCAGTTAGGTCATGACAGTACCCCAAATCACAGATCCTCAGGACTCTTCTGTTGTTGTGAACAATGAAGAGCCACAGTAGAGGAAGGTGGCGCCCATAAGGGCCCTGTACATGGTTAGTTATTACTGTGCAATTTTAATAAATCCATTCACAGGTAATGAGATGGAGCAATCTTATGTGTGTGGCACACCTTGTAAATATGAGGCCACATGTATAGCAATTATTTTTGCTGGACACAAGGGCAGAAGGGCTGTGATATAGCAGAGGGATAGCCAGGGAGGCACTGGCCACCCCTGAAATATGCCTGGCCAACCCAGATTTCTGAGGAAATATCCCCAGCCTCCCCAAGTTTTCCATGGCTATCTTATAGCTAGACTTGGCCACCCCATTTTATAAACCCCAACTAAACCCACGCGTTGAACCCAGGACCTCTAGACATCAGACAAAGGCCCCTGGTTTGATTTCCAGCTGGAGAATTAAAAACTTTCTACATGAATAGGCCTAGGCATGTGTAACTAATGCGTGTTTATCCATCATATATAGGAAGGTGCTTGTGTACTGGCTGGGATAGATTAAAACTGCTATGTTGCTTGTTGAGCTGTGTGGGGCTGCACAAAAATCCTGATGTGTCTGAAACATATCTTCACATGGGTTGGGATTTAAAAATATCTTCCCATAACAGACTTACCTGGTTCTTCATAGAATTCAGTGGCTTGGCTTTTATTATGCCTTGGTGTAGTGTTAACAGTGCCTGACTTCTGTCTGGAGGTCCTAGGTTCGATTCCTGGCTGGAACATCAAAAACTTTCCACATATGTACACGTGTGTAATGTGTGTTTCTCCAGCATACATAGGAAGTTACTTATGTACTGGCTGGGATAGATTAAAACTGCTGTGTCACTTGCTGAATTGTGTGGGGCTATGCAAAAATCCTCATGTGTCTGAAATATGTATCAAAATATGGGGTGGGATTGAAAAATATCCTCCCATAACAGATTTACCTGGTTCTTCATAGAATTCAGGTGGCTTGGCTTTTATCACACTGTGATGTAGTGCTAACGATGCCTAACTTCTGTCTAGAGGTCCAGGATTTGATTCTTGGTTGGAGTGTCAAAAAATTTCCAAATACTGTACTGTACTGTACATTATACACGTGTTCGTTTCATTTAGTTTTTGAAGGCTCCAACGTGCATGCATGCGTTAGCCTTGGTCACCTAATGGCGGCTGTCCATGCTGCTCGATCTCTGCAGCCTCCCTGTTCCGTTCCTTAACCCTGAGGTCATATATTATAATAACCTCATCCCAGGCCCTTTTTGGTCTACTGCTTGCAAACCCACCCCTAATATTAACACTTCTCATTTTCTGCACCCAGTTATCATCCCCCATGTCCAAACCACCTCAGTCTATCTCACCTCATCACAATACCAATACAGTCCAGTCCCATCCTACCTCAACTCTTCCATTGTAAAACCTAGCCCCCCCAGGCCTTGCACTCAGGGATGCACTGCACATCCACCTGATCATTGTCATTTCTGTATGTTTGAGCCTGCGAATATCCACGTCCTTTACTGCAGGGCTCTTGCTAACTGCTGATATTTGCGAGCCATTTGGCTCCTAAGGTTTCAGATTTACGAGCCAAATAAATTTTTAGTAGCCAAACTGACTATGAGCCAAAGTATTTTACGAGCAATAAATATATTTATTTATTTATGTACACATTCTTTATCTTTAAACATTCACAGTGGCGACAAGGAAAGACTTAATAATCGATCTTTTGTTCACTTAAGTGAGATTTACTTATTTTGTATTTTACTGGGCATTGAAGTGGATGTATTTTCTCCTCGCCAAAAGGTGACTTGCATGTAAATTTGTTTGCCGAAGGGAAAAAAATACTCGCATTTGCGAGCTGTGGCTCGCCAAACAAGAGCCCTGTACTGCCCAGGTCTCATTACCATACAGCACTACACTCCTAACACATGCTGCATACAAAGCTCCCTTAGCATACAGGGAGAGCCCTCTCAGTATTAGGAGAGGGAACAGCCTCCTGAATTTCTTCCAACCTCTCCTCGCCCTTGCCACAGAGCTAGCTCCAGCCCCACCTCCAGCACATAACATGTCTCCCAAATGATAAAGCTCTTCCACAGACTCACCAGCAAGTTCAATCCTTTCACACCAGACAATCTCCACCTGCTCTCCCTGATACACTGCAAACTTAAATCAACATTATCTCACAGTCTGCGTCAATACCACTGCATCTGTTATGCACTCACTTATCACAAACACTGCACAAGATTGACTTATTGTACTTCCCATGCCCTTGTGGCACATTGCACATGGCCACTCTCCCTCTTTGACAGTACTGCCACCAACCCTAGATATCATCACTTTTGATTTATTTGCGTTTACTCGTAAGTCCTTGCGCCCCATACCATCTCTCCACTTCCTAAATCTTTTCTTCCGCCTCCCTTTCATTCTCTGCAGTCAACACAAAATCATCATCATACAACATCTCTCATGGGAGTCCATTTCTGAAGTCACATGAGAGGGCTTCAAGTACCATGATAAATAGTAAGGGACTCAAAACTGACCCCTGATGCACACCAACATTTACAGAAAACTTATCACTCAAATCTCCATTCACTTTTAGCTGGGTGTGAGCATCCACACACATGGCCATAACCACTCTAACCAGCCATTCCTCGATCCCAAGCTTTCTCATTACCCACATCACCACCTCTCTAGGGACTTTGTCAAAGGTCTTCTTCAAATCAACAAAGCGAAAGTACAGTTCCCTTTTCTTTACTATATATTTCTCCTGAAGCTGTCAAACAATGAATATGGCATCAGTGGTCCCCCTGCCTGGCATAAACCAAAACTGCATCTCATCAATATTCACCCTTTCTCAAATCATACCTTCTAGAACTCTCTCAATACATGTTCCCTACATGTCAGAAAGTGGGTTGGCCCCTCCCTGTAAAATATCTTAAAGACAAATGGCCACCCCTTATGAGATTATGGTGTCAGGCTATAGATAGATAGATAGATAATCTTTGACTAAATCTGGAAATGTACCTTATATTGTTTTCATATATTTGATAAATTTAGGTTATAAGTACAGTATGTACAATATGCTTTTATTTGGTGTTTTTTTTTTTTTTTTTTTTTTTTTTTTTAATGCGAGGAAGAAGGAACCAAAGGCCATGAGCCCGCAGTAACAGTTCCCTCCAAGAGAAAAACAAAATACAATAGAGAGCCAAATTCAAGATCCGATCATTTTGAGATGCCTGGACACACTACATTTGAAAGACTGGAGATCATAGGCAGCAGGAAATACAGACAGAGGGAGACAGTTCCAGAGCTGACCTGTTGCATAAATGAAAGACTGGGAGTAACGGTTAACTCTTGCATTAGAGAGTTGGACAGAAAAGGGATGAGAGTTTGCTGCCAGACGGGTGCTACGCGCCCGTCGTAGAGGTGGAGGAATGCAAGCAGACAGTTCAGAGGAGCAGTGACCATTAAAGTAGCGATAGAAAAGAGATAAAGATGCAACAGTGCGGCGAAGAGACAGAGGTTGAAGGGAGTCAGTAAGAGGAGGAGAGTTAATGAGACAAAAAGCCTTTGCCTCCACCCTATTGAGAAGAGCTGTATGTGGGGAGCCTCCCCACACATGAGAGTTGTACTCCACACAGGGGCGGATAAAACCCCTGTATAGAGTCAACAATTGTGCAGGGGTAAAGAAAGAGCGGAGTCGGCTTAGCACACCCAATCTCTTGGAAGCAGATTTTACAAGAGATGTAATATGATCTTTCCAAGATAAGTCCCGAGTAAATGAAACCCCAAGCATGTTCAAGGATGATGCAGGATTAATCTGAATATTATTAAACATTAGTGGGTATACCTGTGGAAGATTTTGTCGGGTTGATAGGTGTAAGAACTGAGTCTTAGATGCATTAAAGACAACCATATTATTTTTACCCCAGTCAGAGATATGAGCCAAGTCAGACATTAGGTGTGCCATAGCCTCATCCCTTGTTTCTTGAAGTAACTGTTGAGATGGGCGTTGCGGGAACCAAATGGAAAGGTGAAGGGTGGAGTCATCAGCATATGAGTGGATAGGGTTAGATGTACAGCTTAGAAGATCATTGATGAATAAAAGGAAGAGAGTTGGTGATAGGACAGAGCCCTGAGGAACACCACAGTTGATAGATCTAGGAGAAGAACGATGGCCGTCTACAACAGCGGCTATAGAACGACCAGAAAGGAAGCTAGCGATGAAGGCACAGATAGAAGGATAGAAACCGTAGGAGGGTAGTTTGGAAATTAAAGATTTATGCCAGACTCGATCGAAAGCCTTTGAGATGTCAAGTGCAATGGCAAAGCTTTCGCCAAAGTCCCGAAAGGAGGATGACCAGGAGTCTGAAAGGTAGGTGAGAAGATCGCCAGTGGAGCGTCCCTGACGGAACCCATACTGACGATCGGAAAGAAGGTTGTGATAGGAAAGATGCCTTAAAATTTTTCTATTAAGAATTGACTCGAAAACTTTTGAAATACAGGACGTTAAAGCAATTGGACGATGGTTGGAGGGTTGGGAATGGTCACCCTTCTTTGGGACTGGCTGAATGAGAGCAAACTTCCAGCAAGAAGGAAAGGTACAAGTTGACAGACAAAGGCGAAATAGTTTGCCTAGGCAGGGTGTAAGCACAGAAGCACAGTTCTTCAGAACAACAGGAGGGACCCCATCAGGCCCATATGCCTTGTTAGTACTGAGGCCAGTGATGGCAGAAAATACATCAACTGAAGAAATTTTAATGTCAGCCATGAGGAAGTCAGAGGGGGGAAGTGATGGAGGAACAGCACCAGAATCGTCTAAGGTGGAATTGGAGGAGAAAGTCTGTGCAAAGAGATCTGCTTTATCAGTAGAAGAAATAGCTACAGAACCATCAGAGTAGAAAAGAGGAGGGAAGGATGATGAGGTAAAGTTGTTAGAAAGATTTTTGGCAAGGTGCCAGAAGGAGCGGGAAGAATTCGAGTTGGAGAGTTGAGAGCATTTAGTATGGATGAAATTATTTTTAGTAGAGCGAAGAACAGACTTGCACGATTCCGGGCAGAAACATAAAGATTATGTGATTCAGGGGTGGGTTGACTCCGGTACCTTTTGTAGGCCTTCTCCTTGTTGCGGACAGCATTAGAACAAGCGTGATTAAACCAAGGCTTTCTTGCGTTAGTCAAAGGATATGAGAAAGGAATGTATGCTTCCATGCCCGATTGAATAACCTCCGTAATGCGCAAGGCACACTCAGATGGCTCACGGCCATGGAAGCAATAATCATTCCAGGGAAAATTCAAAGAAGTACTGCCTGAGGGCCTCCCAGTCTGCAGCTCCAAAATGCCACAGACGACGTTTCCCTGGAGGGTCCACAGGCCGTACCGGAGTGATAGGACAGGTTAAAGTAATAAGGTTGTGATCGGAGGAGCCCAACGGAGAGAAAAGATTAACAGAGTAAGCAGAAGGATTAGTTGTGAGGAAGAGGTCAAGTATGTTGGAGCTCTCTCCAAGGCGGTCAGGGATATGGGTAGGGTGCTGTACAAGCTGCTCTAGGTCATTAAGGATAGAAAAGATGTAGGCTTGTTCACCAGGTGGATCAGTGAAAGGAGAGGAGAGCCAAAGGTGGTGGTGAACATTGAAATCTCCAAGAATGGAGATTTCAGAGAAAGGAGAAATAGACAGAATGTGTTCCATCGTAGAAGTAAGATAGTCGAAGAATTTTTGATAGTCAGTAGAATTAGGGGAAAAGTAAACAGCACAGATATATTTAGTCAGAGAATGACAGGAAAGCCGAAGCCAGAGTGTGGAGAATTCAGAAGAATCAAGTTCAGGAACACGAGAGCCAGATAAGTTGTTGCGTATGTATACACAACAGCCACCTTTGGCTTTGAAATGAGTATAGAGAAAGTTGGAGGATACAGAAAAGGGTTTGCTGTCAGTTGCCTCAGACAGCTGAGTCTCCGTTAGAAAAAGAAGGTGAGGTTTAGAGGAGGAGAGGTGGTGCTCAACAGAGCTCAACAGGTTAAACTCTAGATAAAGGGGGCAGGCTGGTGTTTCAGATGAAACTCAGCTGAGAGGAAGGAGAATGAGACTTGAATGTTGTGGGAAATTATATATAATGTACAGCAGTAAATACCTCATCTGACCAGACCCAATTAAACTCTGTTATTGTAACCTAACTTGGGAAGTCAGTGCTATTTCCTATTATATTTTACTGATTTAAAAATATATGTAGTGAGGGAAAATGAGGGACACCTGTAAGCTTCCGTTTCTTGGGTTCAGATACAGTAGCTACAGGTACTCTACCAGATTCAGCCACAATAGTGATTGACATTGTAGTGCCATACTGTATTTTTCTGCCACCTAGCATCATTATTAACAATACTAAGACTAAATCTTTATCACACTTACCAAGGTTAGAACCAAAGTATGTGACTTTCATCTTTAGGGTAGGTCCTGCTGGGTTTGGTTTATACAACTTGGCATTAACCCTTTCAGTCCTGTGATGTATTTCTTTTTTTATTCATCCTGTCACTAGATGAGTACATCCAGCTTTAGAGAGCACCCTTGAAGTGACATAGTTAATGATAGCTAAATCTAACCCCTTCAGTTAAAAAGCCTCTTGTAAACTGAATTAAATGTTCTAGTGGTGGCAAGAATTAAGATGAAACAAAATACATCATTGGTTTGAAGGGGTTAAACTGTGAATTTAATCTTTGGGAGTGATAACCTGTTACACTATTACACCCTCAATTTCCCTGAGTTGAGTTCTTTGTTGGAGGTACATATGTCTGATGTCACATTTGTTCACATAACACCAGTGACATGGCCAGTTATTCACCAATGGAAGGGGCCAGGGTGGGGCCAAACCCAGTTTAGGGGTGGCGACATTGCTGTACAGTGTGCACACATTAAATTATCGGAAATTTCAAATGGGGGATGGTTCAGTGGGGAGCCAGAGGTCAAACTACTGGGGGCCCAGGCCCCCCCATAGCTATGCTGCAGTCTCATACATAGAATGCTAAAACTTTGAGAAGCAATAATTGGTCTGTTTGAAATTTCTCCTTGAAGATAAAAAAAAGAGCAGCTGTTAATGCATTTGTAACCCTTTTCAGATGTGAGGACTGGACCGTTGATATCTGCTGCAATAGCTATAGAGGAGTTTCCCAGTCTCCAGTGAATCATTTGTAATCAGCTGAAAAACCTTAGTCTCCGAAAACTGGAGAAGAGGAATACAATTTTATTAGTAGCTATCAAGCAATGCTACACTCCCTTCTGGTAACACCTCAGTGGAGATTGAACCATCTCCAGGCAACCTTGTCCATACTTGTTTCTCTCATGTTACAAATCCACAGTAACCCCCACTGCTCAGCTCAGTTAATATCTTTTCAGTTTTTTCTTATTACTTCTGTACATTTTTATTCAGTTAAAGAAGAGCATCTCACAGAGAAAGGTTTAAAAAATAACCCCTCAAATTGAAATATATCTCCTAAGCTGAATAAAACCTTCATGCAGTAGCAGAATTACATCAGATAAAGATGTCATCACATTGCAGGGGTTTAAGTATGAGAAGGGAGAAAGAGAATACCATAATGTTCAGTCATATTAAAGGGTGTCAGAGCTTCCTGTCAGCTGAAGTGGAGAACTTAGTGAAGGCAGCCACACCTGGGAATGAAAGTGCTGAAAGAAAATATTCACCTCAGGACACATGGGTGACTCCAGATGGCATAATAAATTGGGACAGGGTGCACGAAGCATTATCAGGCAAGTGTAGAAGAGGATTTTGTTTTAGTACAGTATTTTGAGGTCACCTCTGTGAGGGACAAATGCTATTCATGTGTGATAAGCACACGCATGCATGCATGCACTCTGTGGACACAAGAATACAAAAATTTAATTTAAGTGAGAGTATGCGTAAGATAATGATGAGATCAGTAGTGGTCACATCTCTTCCCTGAGGCAAAGTGCAGTATACTTATAATGATGCCTGTGTAGGTCTCCAGGTGGGGCGATGCCATTACCTGTATGTACAGTCAGGGACAAAAGTTTGTCTACTTTTTCACCATGTCTGCTTCACATGTATGATGTATCCATCACTG
This sequence comes from Coenobita brevimanus, assembly GCF_032717465.1. Lineage (NCBI taxonomy): Eukaryota > Metazoa > Arthropoda > Malacostraca > Decapoda > Coenobitidae > Coenobita > Coenobita brevimanus. The sequence continues at coordinate 68,238,046 of NC_136954.1, read as the reverse complement.
TCCTTCCTGATACCTCATATCAAAGAAAATTAGTTATCAGCCTAGACATATTCCACATCCCTTTCAGTTAGGAATGTGATCCATCAGAGGAAAGTAATGACATGTAAAAGGTGAAATATTAGATGAAATTTTGTCCTTGACAGTGTCTCCTCTCTCTCCCATTCAACCTGCACATTGTAATCCCATGAATTGTTCAAGGGCCTCGTTTCTATCAATCTGCTCTGCTCTGTACCATATGGCTTGAGAGAGAGAGAGAATAAATCTATGAGTCTACTAACTGTAACTGTTTGTTTTTCTTAAATATCATCTTACAGTTTAATAGTAAGGGTATGCTTAGAAAGGTGTTAAGTTTAGGAGAGTAGTAAAGTTAGTAAGGTGGTAAGATGAGGGCAGTGAGGTTAAGAAGAAGTGATAAGGATAGTTAGGTTAGGAAGGTACAGTAGGAAAATGACAAGGGTAATGAGAGTAGCTGAGCGGTAAGTTATGAAGTCAGGCTAGTAAGGTTAGGAAGGAGATAAGATGTGGAGGGTAGTAAGGTTAGGAAATGTGGGTTTATAAAATCAGTCCCATTACAAAGAAAGGTCTCTCCAAAGCTCATTGATACACTGTCAAAAGTCAGGGGAGAGATTGGAGTACTTATTTTTTCTACTTAATTGATTTCTCTGCTTTGGATGACTGCTGGATTAGGAGAAGGGAAACTCCACGTTCAAACCCAATGCCCGAGGTAAGGATTGGCATCATCAAGGGCACATGACCATTAGCAAACAGACAAAGCAAGACAAAAGACCACGGTGGTTGTTGGTGGCTCACCAACAAAAATACAAGTAAGTTGGCCACAGTGGATAACAAAGAGGCTTACACATGTATGCTTGACCAAGGCCTGGGAAAACGTAAATGGTATTTAAAAAATGTTAACTTATATAAGGGGTAGGAGCTTCCTACAAAAGATTACTCAGAGGTTGGTGACATGCCTCCCCCTCTCTTTTTTTTTTTTCTAAGCAGTTGGGGGAGGAGCTTCTTTTTGCTGAATACAATTAGTTTGTATTAGCCAGAATAATATACTCTACAGTGAGCCCTTATAACAGACTACAGTAATTGGGGGGAAAAGAGGGTATATCTGATAGCTCATATACAGTATAAGATGTCTGATAGGGACCAGCCATACTGGTTGTAGGGTCAGTACCAGTATACAATAAAAGTCCATTAATCCGAACACTGATAATCCGAAAATCCCAATAATCCGAATTTTTGAAGAAGGCTGACAAAAACATCAAAAGTAAAAAATTCAAACTGGGCGCCAAATGCGCCAAAGTGCCGAGCAATGTGGTCATGGAAGGAAGCATCTATACTTTGATAAACTGGTGCATTTCGTTGAACAAAATAATCATTACAATGGGGCTGAGGTGATCAATTTCCATATCTTGCAAAATGAGTTGTACAAGAAATGTGAGCAGGCTGTCAGGTAGGCTGATATCTGTAACTGGCTGAAGTGCATAAGCAACCAGGCAGGTAAATCCACCGATGATGACCCAAGACCAGCTACCCACACTCCAAAGAAGACACCTCAAGGAACCCTAGAAGAAGCAGCTAGTCCTGAGCTGATGCTCGAGGACAATGAGTGAAAGTGACAAACAAAGTGAAATATATTGTACTGTAGGTTTAAGGAATTTTCCACAGTAATACATATTGAGTTTTTGTGCTTCTACAATACATTCATATTATTATTAACCCTGGACTTACTCTCTCTAATTAGATTTACCTGCCTACAACTGCTATTTTCAACACTACGCATTACTGGTGAGTTAAGCAACCCATAACATCTCTTAATTTACCATTTAGAGTTCGTGTCTTCAGTAATACATTATTAAGGAAAAAATTTGTGTACGGTAATACGTAAAGTAATGTTAATATGTGCCATATTGTATTGTGAATGAATGAAAAGTGATCCATTCAGTAAAATTTTAGTTTAAACATGAAGTCAAGTGTCTTAGGGGTCCCACCCAAAAATCTGAAAAAGCTGATAGTCTGAATGATTCTCAGTCCACTTCCATTCGGATTAATGGACTTTTACTGTATATGAACACTGGTTCAGTCATGTACAGTACCTCACGTTGGACAGGTTATAAGCTGTCAATAAATCAGTATTGTGTGGGGTTAGCCTGTGTTCCATGATACATTATGTAGAACAATAATCAATACAGAACAGGACTTTGGCCCTCATTTCAATAGATAATAATGAAGAGGAAATACAGCAAGCAGTTTTTATGTACCGTGTGACTTCATTCCTTCTCCAGGTGCTCAGTGACTGGCCGGTCCACTTACAATGACTGGCTACTTCTTGTGCTCTTCATTCAGAATCTTACACATTTAACAGTACAGTAATTACAGGACAGCACAAAAACTTCAAACAGTCTTTTTGCACATGCACACATAGTCCACTTAAGCCTCTACATCACTGAGCTTACATTCATGTCATATAATAATACTTTACGCTATTTACACATGCAGTTTTTCAACTCATTAACAGTAAAAAATATCACTTGGTGGATCAGGAGTAACTCTCTCCACAACTGTCAGTTCAGGAGAGAGATGCCTGGAGCAGCGGGGATTTGAATTTCCTGAAGAGGAGGAGAAAGAGGAAAGACTTGCTGACAGAGTCAGTCATATTGTATCATATATATTGTTTATAAAGGCTCCAACATGCTTGCATGAATCAGCCCTGGTCACCTAATGGCGGCTTTCCACACTGCTCGATCTCTGACAGTCTTCCTGTTCAGTTCCTTATCCCTGAGGACTGAGGTCACACTCTATGACACTTCATTCTAGGTCTTTTTTGGTCTGCCTTTAGCAGCCCTACCCATGACATTCACATTTCTCACCTTCCGCACCCATTTGCCATCCCCCATCTCATCATGCCCAAACCATCTCAATTTACCCCTCCTCATCATACCACCAGTACATTTCAAGTACAGTGCCATCCTTCCTTTCAACTCTTCAGTTTCAGTCCTAGCCACCCCAGTCCTTGTATTTAAGGATGCACAACACGTTCATCTAATCATTGTCATTTTTGTAAGTTTGAACCTATGAATATCCTCTTCCTTTACTGCCTTGGTCTCACAACCATACAGTGTTACACACCTAACACAAGCCATATACAAAGATCCCATAGCATGGAGGGAGAGCCCTCCCATTGTTAGGGTGACAATAGCTTCCTGAATTTCTTTCAGCTACTCCTTTCGCAAGCCATAGAACTAGCTCCAGCCCCACCTCCAGCACATAACATTTCTCCTGTACAACAAAATTCCTCCACACACTCAAGAGACTCTCAAGCATGATCAGTACTTTTACACCTGACAGTCTCTGCATGCTATCCCCAGTGCACCACACAAAGCAAATCACCAGCATTTCACAGCCTACCTCTAATACCACTACATCACTTATGTACCCACTTATTACAAATACTCAATGGTGGGCAGCGCAAACGAAGAAGGACCTTGCGCAAGCGCAAAGCGCAATCCACAGTTCACTGCCTTGCACAAATGCGCAGTCTGACAAATATTTAGCTTGCGCAATGTCGCAAAGCGCAAGCGCAAACCATTTGCATATATTTTTGGGAATTACTGAAAAATATTGAGATTTAAATAAAACAGCATACCTACTAACTTACTTTTATTTATTATTATTATTTTCTATTATTTGTAATTTGCGCAAGTGCGCAGTCTAATATTTAGCTTGTGCAATGTTGCAAAGTGCTAGCGCAAATCATTTGCATATATTTGTGCGAATTACTGTAAAATATATATTGGTATAATTAAATAAATTACTAAATTAGCAACCTGCCCACCACCCGCGGTGACTGAGGTACAGTAAGTCATTGTCCGGGAAAAACAGCCTATAGTTACCAAGGCATTGGCAAAGATCACGTGATTACTGTATCATCAACTCTCTCTCTCTCTCTCTCTCTCTCTCTCTCTCTCTCTCTCTCCGACAGAGGAGGGAGGGAATGGAGAATAAGAGAGAGAGGAGGGAAGGAATGGAGAATAAGAGAGAGAAGAGGGACAAAGTTTATGCCTTATCTCCTCACTCAAAGGGATGCTCCTTTGCTATTTGGAATAAATGCAACTCCTCCTTCTCAGTCAGTTTTTTAGCTCTTGTGCAAAAGGTTCGACTGCGGCGATATCAGCACTCAGGAACTTCCTTGCGATGGACTTGTTAACAATGCTATGAGGCCTTGTGAATTGCCACAGCCAGTCATCACAGCACTTGAAACTCGTGTGTCCGAAGTGCACAGCAAACCACTCTGCTGCATACTGGATGTCACAATATTGCACAGGAACATCCTTGGCTCTCTGCTGTGTATACCATTGTACTCTGCCTTGTCCAGCCCTTTGAATCATCTTCCGCAACCTGTAGACCGTCCCACTTTTTTTTATCATATTCCAACCTTTTCATTTTCTCGTCTATTTTCTCCTTGCCCTTAATAAAAATCTTTATAATAGATCATACTCTTCTAAAGACCATGCTTCTTTACGAGTGCACTAAGTGGTACATCATGCTCATGTTTCTTTATTATTTAATATATAGTTGAAATGGGGAAGATTTTCAGACTTAGAGGTCAGTGGTGTTGCTGACAGTGATGTTTCCATAGAGGCCATCATTCACAAGTACACTAAGATGAGCACATGTGGTCATGTGAGAAATTGGTAGGCAGTGGCATGGCAGGGGCAGAGATGTTGTCAGTATGGTAGGCGGTGGAGTGGTGGAGGCAGAGATGTTGTCAGTATGAAGAGCAGAGTGACAGTGAGGACAAATCAAGTGCTTGACCTGGGATGTGCTCTGCCACCCATGCACTGATCAAATGATTCACCTTGCATGACTTACAGCATGTGTGGTGCATTCCATAACTCCATTGTCCACCACCTCACATGTGGCTGTGTGGCAGAACACCATATGTGCTTGTTATACCATGCCTGGATTTGGTATTTAACAGATTTGTCAGGTAGGTTCATGGATGTGCTTCCCATACTGAATCTTGGTCCGATATATAACAAAAGTTGCCTGGTAGGATCAGGGGCCCTGCTATATCCTAAGTTCAGTATAAACAGGTCTGTTAAGCGAGGTCTCAACGTACAGTAAGCCTCCTAATATCCGTACTAATAGAGCTAAAGCCAATATGAGTAAGTGAAATGTATGAATAATGCAGTACTAATCCCAATGTCTCCCAAACTCACTATTTATGGGACAGTAGCCTACAAAAGTGCAATGTATTAACACATACCATGAATATAAATATCTATCTATCACCAGATGCCTCAATCCCATAAGGGATGACCACAAACAAATCACCTCCATGTCACCCTGTCCAGTGCCACTTCACTGCCTTGTTCCCAGCTCACACCCTCCTCTCTCATATACCTCTCCACTCCATCCCTCCATCACATCCACGGCCTCACTCTCCTCTTTAGTCTGTCACACTCCATCCTCTCCACATGGCCAAACTACCTCAGTGTATTTCTCCTAATGCTTTCTATCACTTTCACATCCACACCACAGCACTTCTTCACATCATCATTTGTCAGTCGTCTCTCCATGCAGCTCCACATGCTCCTCTCAAATAACTCATTTCCACTGTTCATATAAGCTCTTGACTTGTGTCATTCCAACAGGGTCCAAGCTTCACTTCTGTACGTTAGGGTTGGTATCACAATACTGTCATGCAGTGGCCTTTTTACTTCTATGCTCACTTCCTTTTTCCTTATCACTGCTTTCAAAGGACCAACAACCTTTCTTTCTTGTTGCACTTCATCCTCTAAACTTCCATCCTTACTCATCACACTACCCAAGTACTTAAACACACTCACATTTTCCATTTCCTCCTCATCGAACCTAACTGTACATTCAGTGACTTCACTTCTCTCAAAGTCCATAACTTTACTCTTCCCTACAGTCACCTTTAGATTCAGTTTCTTACACATTCTCAAAGCTCATTCATCAAGCCCTGCAGTTTCCCTTTGTCTTCACTTAACAATACAGTATCATCTGCAAACAACAGTTCAGGGAGTTTCCAAACACTACCCTCTCTTATTAGGGTCGCTCCAACATCCACTGCCCGACCTTGTATCTCCTTTATAACCCCATCCATATAAATATTGGACAACCATAGGGACATGACACATCCCTGTTTCAATCCAACATTCAGACAGAAAAATTCACTCAGTTCACTATCCATGCACTGCAACCTCAGCACCCTCATACATACCGGTACTCTTCAAGGTATTCAACAACTTCCCATTTACTCTGTATATCCTTAATAGTTTCCATATTCCTTGTCTATCCAACCTGTCTTATGCTTTCTCCAAATCCATGAAGGCCACGTACAACTTCTTTCCCTTCTCTAGAAACTTTTCCACTAAAGACCTAAGAATGAATATCTGATTTACACAATCTCTTCCCTTCCAAAAACCTCCCTGTTCATCTCCAACTAATTCCCATATACTTTTCCTGTTACACTAAGAAGACAAATGCCCCTGTGATTACCACTCACTTCTTTTTTCCCATTTCCTTTTTAGGGGAATAATTATACTTGACTTCCAATCCTCCAGGACTCGACCTTCCTCCCAGGCCAAACTACACATCTTCCATATCCATATAAATTTGAAAAAACATATTATATTAACCAGTTTTTAGACTAGCCTAGTGCTGGTTATGCATCTTCTTTATTTTTCCCTTGTGGTAGTTGTGTAAAGATGATGATTATACTGTATCTGCAACCTGTCCTCCGATTGATACAGGTAATGACATGATATGAATAATGCATATACAGGCAGGTCCCAAATTTATGAGCTAATTGGGAGCAAGGATTTTGCTCATTAGCCGAATTCTCTTTAAATGAACTTATGGGGAAAATAGGGTTAGGGAGCAAGGCCTCTGAGCAGCCTCCCCCCAAACCACCAAAACTGACTTTCTGATCATTTTAAGCTGGAATAAAGGGTTAATACAAGAGGATAATGCACCTGAAATATAACAACAGCATTAATATAAGCAGCATAACATAAATAATAGGTAAAATAGGGATGGCATGAACAACCAGCCAAGTAACCTCCACTGACCACCAACACCTTTGACAGACAATTTTACGCAGAAATAAAGAGTTAATAAAAATACACATGAAATACAAAAAACAGCATTAGAAAATGGAAGAGAAACATATTCAACAAGCAATTGGATGGCTTACTTGGGTTCAAGTGTCTTCCGTGACGTATGCCAGCTGTGCTCCACCACCGCTTGGCTGGCTCGTTTCCTCTCTCCGAGGCTTGAGAGGGTGCGGTGGTGGGAGGCTGGTGAGAGAATCAAAGGCCCAACTCCTCCTCCTCTGCCTCTGATGATGATGAGAGGAGGCTCTCGAACTCATGGAAATCTTCCTCTTGAGGTGGCGACAGTGATGAGGGTGCTGGTGACTGTGGGGTGCAGGGTGTTGAAGGCTTGGAGAGAGGAGGTGTAGGGGAGCTGAACAGAGTCCTGGGAACTGCCTTGCTCATACTAGGGTCCTGGATCCAACGTTGATGTGCTAGTCAAGGGGCGAGGTTTCTTCTTAAGAAACTATCGTTGGTGGTCTGAGTTGCTTTCACCTTCTTCTGACGGAGTAGCCCCTCGTACCCTGACAGCACCTTCACCATCCTTGTCTTGAAATTCATAGCCCGATCAACAATAGGGTCTGCATCCAGCATATCGTCTGCCTCTCCTATCTCTCTGTTGATGTCGCTGAGGAACTTGGTGGTCGGCTCCTTAACCTCAGGCAGCTTCTCCTCCTCCACCACCTCTTGCTGTCAGTGTTTGTCGAGGGAAAAGGTCGTCATATGTCAGCTCCTGTGAGTGGGACTGCAGGAGCTCCACGTCCTGCTGGTTAACCTCGTCGAAGCCGGCAGTCTGTGCGAGGGCATCGATGTCGTTCTGCACATCAGCCACCGGCTCAGCCGCAAAGCCACAGAACGATTTCACACACTCGGGCCACAATGACTTCCAGACTCCGTTCATTTCCCCTCCTTCACCACATCCCAGGCTTCCTTAATCTTGAGGATGGCTTCCTTAATGTTGTAGGCCTTCCAGAATTCCTTGACAGACTTCCTAGCATCCAAAGCATCATTAAGTTTCCACATACACCTCCTGGTGTAATACTGTATGCCTTAAAGGAGGCAATTACACCTTTGTCCATGGGCTGCAGTAAGGCAGTGGTGTTAGGTGGGAGAAACACTACTTTTACATTCGGGAACACTTCCTCGATGGTTGTCGGGTGTTCCGGGGCGTTATCCAGGATGAGCAAACACCTGTTGGCCACATTGTTCTTGTCACAGTACTTCTTCAGGAAGGGCACAAAGTATTCTATCAGGTACTCCAGGAACAAGGTCCTCGTCACCCAGGCCTTCTTGTTTGCCTGCCAAACAACAGGGAGGCTATAGAGATATACGCTGTGCAGCACCCTTGGGTGTTGGGAGTGGTACACCAGGAGGGGTTTCAGCCGTGCATCTCTTGCAGCATTGCTGCCGAGAAGCAGAGTCAGGCAATCCTTACTGGCCTTGAAGCCAGGCACCGACCTGGGGTCAGCACTCGACCCACCACTGTTACTCATCACATCACTCGCACTCACACTACCTGCACTACCTTCAACACTTGCATCATACTCTTTCTTGCACCTTTCCCACACTTTCACTGCTTTGGCTTGAATCAGGGCTTTGGAGAGAGGCATGCAGGATTGGTTCTGGTCCTCCATCCAGACTTGCAACAGCCTCTCCATTTTCTCCATCACATAATCATGGACACGGGTCTGGGTAGCACTCAGAGGCACACAGAACGAAGCAACCAAATCAGTCAGTTTCTGCTTGTTCTTCAGGATGGTGCACACGGTCGAGGATGAGAGCTTGTAGGTAGAGCAGATTTCTGCCACACGCTTACCACTATTGTACTTCCTAATTATCTCCAGTTTCTGGGCGACAGAGATAGAAAGCCGAGCACGCTTAGTACTGGGAGCACTAGGGGTTGCAGTGGAATGCTTAGAAGACATGATGATACAGTAATCCTGGACACAGAAAAAAAGCATACTTCAAGACCGACCTTGACTGGACAAGCTTGGCTGGAATAATGTTTACGAAGATGAGGTGGGAAGAGGCTCGCAGAGCTAGCGTGCGACTTGTTTCTTAGCTAGCGGCACCACAACTGTCCGCCATGTTTACCTAGCACGCTAGGTTAACACAGCGGACAGCTGGGGCACAACCCTCGTATCGATTCTTGTAAGTTGGGATTTGGGGGGATTTTATGTGCTCGTTAAACAGGCAGTGGTGCAGATTTCAAGACCTTGTATTTGCAAATTCTCGTTAAGCGGTTGCTTGTTAACTGGGACTTGCCTGTACAGGTATACCTCGATATATGATACCCCTAGATGCGATACCCCGGCTTAACGATGGGGGTAGAAATACCACCATACCCTGCCTAACAATGGCCAAACCCCGGTTTAACGATGGGATTTGTTTTTTTGTTTTTTTACCAATTTTGATTATATTTTAGACTAAAATTGTGTGTTTAGGTTGATTTATAAACTGTTTTTAGACTTAGATTAATGTGTTTTAGCCAAAGCTGGAGTGAACATTATCATTTTGGGGTACAGTTTACTAAGCTTGATTTTTTCAAGATTTAAATTTAACGCTTTTCAGGTTTTATTGTTGGTTTTAGTAAGATATCTACTGGTGTTAGGCTTAGGGTAGCTTCTTTCACAGCTGTTAGGCCATTTAGATTGGCTGTAAATTTGTTTTTGGACTCATGCTGGTGGGTTTAGGACTTGGTTGGGAGGAAAGCCAAGGCTCAAAAATGTATCCCCATACTTTACATGTTAAATCTACCCCAAGATACAATATCCGCTTAACGATGGGTTTTTACTTAACCAATTGCATCGTTAAGCCAGGGTATACCTGTATGGATACTAGGGAACATACTGAATGGTGATGTAATTTGCATGTTTTCTTTCATAGCACTGAATTCAGCATTTGATCTTTGCTGTAAATGTGGATTTACAGGTATTAAGGAGATGGAAGAGAGCGAGGCTTGGTTCCAGGAGGTGGTGAGTCAGCTGTTGCCGCTGGTGAGCCAGAGCCATACCTGTCTTACAGAGCTTCAGGTGTCTGGCCACTACAGTGACACAGTCGCACCATGGCTCAACTGGACTGGCCAGGTTTGAGTACTTTGGCACTGGAGGTTTTATCATCATTGTCATCATCATCATCATCATCATCATCAGTTGCCCTCATCATCAGTACCATCATTACTGTTGTCATCACCATCATCAGTTGCCATCATTGTCAACACCATCATCACTGTTGTCATCATCATCATCATCATCATCATCGTCATCATATTTTCCATCAAAGGAGTGGAAGGATTCTGTTTTGGGGGGTTTATGATTTGGAATAAATAACCAATTGAATGGAATAAATAGCTTACAGATCACCAGTCTGTTGCTGAGAGGAAAAGAATATATTGAATATTTCTCCACTACTTGTGGGAGAAAAGGAAAGTCGCCACTTATTACAAGGGAATCGACTTAAGAAATAAAGTACAGTAATAAGTTTTCACTTTAAACTAGCTTACTTCGCCGATTCTGTAAAGACGAGAATTTAATAAACTTTCTCAGCAGTACACAGTGGAGACTAATCACTCACGAATCTTGAATTGGTTCTTGCCGATGCTAACCCCTGACTGCACAACGGATTTGTTATGAACCGGTACAAAAGAACTGGCTTAACTACCAGTCGTGATTGACATAAGAAGTTTGTGCAGACGGAATAGAAAATTAAAGTAAGCAAAATGGAGAAATCAGACACAATTACAGTAGAACCTCTTTGGTCTGGACCCCTTTGATCCGGATTTCTGTTAATTCGGACAAAATTTAAAAATAATAAGCTCCAAAAATATGTTGAAAGTAATTCTAAAGTCATTTTCAGTATCGGCGCGGGAAGCGATCGTCATTCGTTTAGTCTCGGATCACGCTAGGTCGCAACATGGGTGCCTGTTTAAACACACGCTAGCATTCATTCCATCAACTAGTTCACCAACCATTTACATTTTTAGGCTGTATTTCAAAAGTTAATCCTCCTTACCATGCCCCTTAATGCAACTGTAGCTTCTGCAATGAATAAAGGTGTTAAAAGGAGTTTGCTTACACAAAAATGGGTCAGAATATTCTGCAGTGTTTAATGATTACTGTAGGTTATTTTTTGTACTTAAATGTGCTTTACTTGTACATCAAACATTAGCTTCTTGCCCATATGGGCGTTATCAATATGCCAAAGATGACAATGTATTTTTTGCCTACATAAGTTTTATTTTTATTCCAAATATTGCCGTTAATTAATTAATTTATTTTTTTGCCTACATGGGCCTTAGTCACTTACTACAATTTAAAATGTAGGCAAGTTTCTTGTCATGGCCTTACCTGTAAATTATGCAATACAAAACTATCGTACATTATTAGTTTGGTTATTTTAGTATCCTTTCATCTTTTGCAGTTACGTAGGGTTGATATATGCCACATATGTTAATAATTAACAAGCATACCATATGTAGATAGTTTTTGGTATGAACTGGAGATTACCCTGATGGTCTGGACAATCTGCTAATTCGGACAACCTTTCCCCCCATATAGTCCGAATGAGGGAGGTTCTACTGTATTATATTTAATTGAGCTCAAGGAGAACTGTAAATTTATTAATTGCAACAAAATAAATTTACATTACAAGGGAACTTAAGCAAGTAAATTCTGAATCTCAAGCAAATTCACTCACTCAGTCAGTCATGCTAGCTAATAATCTTAAGCATAGAGAACAGAAAGAGATACTGTTAATAGGAGATGTGGAATCACAAGGCTGTAGACTGGAGTTGCTGCTAAGACACTGCAAGATGAGGAGGGTAATCTTTGACAGTCTTCCTGCCTGCTCATCCATTGCTACCTCCATACTCCCTGGGCTGCCAATAGAGAGGTGGGCGATCTCCAGGAATCACAGGCGATCCACAGATTGAGATACGCGCTATCTGTCTCTCTCTTGGCTGTCCATCACTAAGTACTAACTACAATGATTGGAGAGGCATCGTGTCGCCGAGCTAAGGCCTGCAGCTCGGGAGTAGACAATCTCAGGGAATCCTTGCCGCAGCACACATCTGTCCTTAATGAAGGTCGCTCTCCAACTGAAACTGTCTGTTCTCATGTCTGGTAGAGGCATGTTCACTGGAAGTGGGTGTGGCCTAACGTCAGTGGTTAAAAGAGGAGGGGCGAACAATATACACACGTAAAAAAATTCACTAGTGAAGCACTAATGTCGTGCATAAGAACAGTCACTTACGAAGCAGTGACAGATGTTCACTTACAAAGCAGTGACAGATGTTCTGAAAAACCATCCCAATCAAAGTGCATACAAGGATGGTTAAACTGAGCGAAACACTGGGTCTTCCATTAGAGTTCGTGGCTTCCCAAAATAATACAGTGTCATGAATTGGCACAGTAACACAATCTCGTGAATTTGTGACAGATTCAGAAACTGGAAAGAGAAAACAGAAAAACTGGGAAACTGTCAGCACAGTGCCTGCCCAGTGAATGGGCCACACAATCATTCACTCTTCTTATAAGACTTTAATATCCAGACTATTCCTGCTGTAGATACATTCCAGAAATGCCAGGTGGATAAAGTTATCAGCTTTCTTTATTTTCTGATAATTTTTCTTTTTTCAGCTGATGACATATAGAAGTGCTTTTTACAGTACCCAGCACAGAAATATTGTCACACATGTGCCATGTTGGACCAAAACCAAATTAGACAAAAGAACTTATGGGAAAAAAATAATATTGTCAATAAGCCTTGGAAAAGTGCCCCTAAAAAATTAACCCCCAAATATTTCTTTCATTTTTGTTTTCGTTTTTGAAGACTCCAACATACTTGCATGTGTCGGCCGTGGTCACCTAATGGCAGCTCTCCATGGTGCTCGATCTCTGGCAGCTTCCCTATTTAGTCCTTTAACCCTTAGTCCACACTCAATGGCCTCATCCCGGGTCTTTTTCGGTCTGCCTGTCACTACCCTACCCCCAACATTAACACTTCACTCATTCTGCACCCAGTTATCATCCCCCATCCTCTCCACATGCCCAAACCATCTCAGTCTACCTCTCCTCATCACAACACCAATACACTCCAGTCCCATCCTACCTCTCAACTCTTCCATTGTAAAACTAGCTTCCTCAGGCCTTGCACTCAAGGATGCACTGCACATTCATCAAATCATTGCCATTTCTGTACGTTTGAGCCTGCGAATATCCTCTTCCTTTACGGCCCAGGTCTTACTACCGTACACTATTACACGCCCAACACGTGCTGCATACAAAGATCCCTTAGCACAGAGGGAGAGTCCTCTCAGTGTCAGGAGAGGCAACAGCTCCTTGGACTTCTTCCAACCACTTTTCACCCTAGCCACAGAGCTAGCTCCTGCCCCACCTCCAGCACATAACGTGTCTCCCAAATAATGAAACTCAACCACACACTCAAGACACTCACCAGCAAGTTCAATCCTTTCATGCCTGTCAGTTTCTGTATTATGAATAATTTACTGACCTTCAAGGTGAGTATTGGTGAGCTTGTTGGGAAGAACAGGTGTTTTCCTAGCCTGTAGGTAGTCCTACCGACTTCCTTGAGGAGAGTCATTGGAATCACCAGGTGGTAGTGGTTGCTCCTCCTCAACTTCACTCATAAAGCCTTCAAAATCACCCACAGAAGCATTATCGTTGTCAGGGAAAGGTGCTGCTCCTGCTTGTTGTTCAGCTTCCTCTGCCACTCTTCTCTAGTTCTGGTGATGTTGGAAAAAGTTAGTGATGAGTGACTGACTCTTCTGGTTGATATGCTTCCTGTGCAGATCAGCATAATGATGCACACAGTTCTCCACATTACTGAGCACTTCCTGATGACGAATTTCACTGGGTTCCTTGTTGACTGTTTCTTTCAGGATCTGAGCAGCATGTAGGATCTGGGTGACCTGCTGCATACTTATGGGGAAGTTTGGAGGAGTTGGTGCCAGCAGCACAAAAAAAGCACTTGTGTGCATCAAATGTCTACATGCCGAGATTTGATTCGATGGGATCACAAACACAGGCAGTGGGCCCAAGCTTTGCGAGTTTTGATTGGCTAGCATCACTAGCACAGGCAGTGAGTACTGTGTTGGACTATCACTGTGCAAGGGAAGAACTCCTCAGATTTCTGCCACTTCTGGGGGTTGGTTCTGTGTTAGCCACAAGGCACTGTGTCATGACAGAATATGTTAATATTTTTTCTGATGATCGTGTTGGACCTGAAACGAATTGGACAAACACGTGTTGGATGCGAGGGTACTGTACTCTCATTTTATTATGTGTTATTATTCTGAGAAGCAGCTACTGTACTGTACAAAAGACAGTTTTGGTGCATACAAAACTTCTATTCTATCTATCTATCTATTGCCAGACGCCTCAATCCCGTTTGGGGTGGCCACAAACAAATCGCCTCCACGTTGCCCTGTCCCCCGCCATTTCACTGCCCTGCTCCCAACTCACACCCCCCTCTCTCATATACCTCTCCACCCTATCCCTCCATCTCATCCTTGGCCTCCCCCTCCCTCTTCCCCCCTCCACCTCACTCACATACACTCTCTTCGTCAGTCTTTCACCCTCCATCCTTTCCACATGGCCAAACCACCTCAGTGTGTTCCTCATAATGCTTCCTATCACATCCACATCCACACCACAACACTTCTTTATATCCTCATTCATCAGCCTGTCTCTCCATGTGACTCCACAGGCTCCTCTTAAATAACCCATTTCCACTGCTCTCACTCTTGACTTGTGTCCTTCCAACAACGTCCAAGCTTCACTTCCGTACATTAGAGTCGGTATCACAATACAGGAAACTCGCACCGAACACGATCTCACGGAACGCGCTCGCAATTATACACACTTAGACAAGATTGAAAAAGTTCAAAGGGCCGCTACAAGATGGATACCAAGCTTAAGGGACCTAAGCTACGAAGAAAGACTAAATAAACTGAATCTACCAACACTACAGGAGAGAAGGAAAAGAGGTAACATGATAATGCTATATAAGTGCATATCAGGGAAGGAGAAAATAGACATAAATGATTACTTAACATATGGAGAAGCATCAGCAAGAGGACACTGCGAAAAACTGCATAAGAAGAGAGGTGATAAAGACGTAAGGAAATTCAGTTTCCCAAACAGAGCAATTGATCAATGGAATGCACTACCGAATGAAATAGTGTGTGCCAAAACAATTCACAAATTTAAGGATATGTACGATAAATATGGTTTAAGACACGGGACAGTACGAGCTTGACTCATTCCTGTAAAGATACAATTAGGTAAGAACAATTAGGTAAGAACGGTAAGGGCTGGGATACATATAAGACAACGTAAGATTAAAGAACCATTATGAAAACTACAAATTAACGCAGGAGAGGCCTTTGAGAGATCAAATCCTCGAACGTCACCGCAGCGCGCGCGGTTTGTTTTGATTACGTGACGATCTAGGCAGGAAATTATTCAGTGAGTCAGAATATTGCCTTTTTTATTTGTTCATTTTTTCCACAGTACTCTGGTTAGTACTTGGATGGGTGACCGCCTGGGAACACCAGATGCTGTTGGCATCCCTACGTATCAAGTGGGGTTGGTGGAGGATTAGTGCCCCTCCCTGTAAAACAATTAACTCTAAGCCCTTGGCCACCCCGTTTGGGATACATGGCGTCTGGCAATGAATGAAAAAAACTGTACGGTATTTGTAAGTTAAATATTTACTGTTCTCGTATGTACTGTACTTGTAAGCACTTAAATAAAGTTAAATCATTAAATAAAGCCTTGTAACCAGTTAACTCGAATTATATGATTACCCATGATCGGCGTCGGAATATTGCCTTTTTTGTTTGTTCGTTAAACTCTTACTGTACTGCTTTTCTACAGTACTGTATTTGTAAGTTAAATATTTACTGTTCTGGTATGTACTTGTAAGCAATTAAAGCATTAAATAAAACCTTGTAACCAGTTAACCTGATTTATATGATTACCCATGATCGGCGTCGGAATATTGCCTTTTTTGTTTGTTCGTTAAAGACTTGCTGTACAGCTTTTCCACAGTACTGCATTTCTAAATTAAATATGTACTGTTCTGGTATGTACTTGTAAGTTAAAGCACTAAAAAAAGATAAAGCATTAAGTAAAGCCCTGATACCAGTTAACCTGATTTATATGATTACCTATGATTGGCGTTGGAATGTTTCCTTGTGTTTACGTGTTTGTGTGTTGAAGTTTTGCTGTGGAGTACTGTATTTGTGAGTTATAACTTTAAATAAACCTTCTAACCACTTAAAGTGCTTTGTAGTGATTACCAGTGACAGATAACAGCAAAACAACATATTTGGGGGGTCTAGGGAGCAAAATACGGAGTAGTTTAAATAGACGCGATTTCGCACCTAACGCGGCATGGTAGGAACGAAACCCACGTGTTCGGTGCGAGTTTCCTGTACTGTCACGTAGTAACTTTTTCACTTCCATGCTCACTTCCCTGTTTCTTATCACTGCTTTCAAGGAACCAGCAACCTTTCTTCCCTGCTGTACCCTTTCAAGCACTTCACCCTCCAAACCTCCATCCTTACCCATCACACTACCCAAATACTTAAACGTACTCACATTTTCCAATTCCTCACCATCCAACCTCGCTGTACATTCACTGACTTCACCTCTCTCAAAGACCATCACTTTACTCTTCCCTACATTCACCTTTAGATTCCGTTTCTTACACACTCTCCCAAACTCATCCACCAAGCCTTGCAGCTCCCCTTCATCTTCACTCAACAACACAGTATCATCTGCAGACAACAGTACAGGGAGTTTCCAAACATTATCCTCTCTCACCAGGGCCACTCCAACATCCACTACCCTACCTTGTACCTCTTTTATTACCCCATCCATGTACAGATTGAACAACCATGGAGACATGACACATCACTGTTTCAACCCAATCTTCAAAGAGAAAAATTCACTTAGTTCACCATCCACACGCACTGCAGCCTTAGCACCATCATACATACCCTTCACAGCATTCAGCAACTTCCCATCTACTCCATATATTCTTAATACTTTCCACAATCCTTGTCTATCCACCCTGTCATATGCTTTCTCCAAATCCATGAAAGCTGCATACAACTTCTTTCCCTTTTCTAGAAACTTTTCCACTAAAGATCTAAGAATGAATATCTGATCTACACAACCTCTTCCCTTCCTAAAGCCTCCATGTTCTTCTCCAACTAATTCTTCTGTTCTTTCTCTAACTCTGTCAATAAGTACCCTACCATACACTTTTCCTATTATACTAAGAAGACAGATGCCCCTATGATTACCACACACTTCTTTTTCCCCTTTTCCTTTGTACATGGGAATAATTATACAGGTCTCCCTCGTTTTACGATTGGTATGCGTTCCTAGAAAGGCAATCGTAAACCGAAATATCGTAAAGCGAAATTAAGGTTTAATGGGATAAATAGGGATGCGTTCCTGGACTCGTGTATAAGGAACCCAAGACCCATACAAGTGATCTAATATGCAATAATAATGATGATGTTTTATGTATTGTAGAGTCGTGCTTGTCTCCCCAGCTTTCTTAATGTTGACAGCATGCTTTATAACAGTCGATACAGTCGACTGTGCAAGACTCATGGAACGAGCGATGGAGTTTGCCCCCTCACCTGCTTCGTGCTGCTTCACAATATTAAGCTCAGACTCCAGGGTTAAGGACATTCTTGCTATCTTTGGCTTCATATCACCAGCTCCAGATGTTGCAGGGCCTTTACAAGACATCACGGTGGTGGCACTAGGGGTGCAAAATATGAAGAACAGGAGAAATAGTAATATCATGGGCACTGATGCACACAGATGCACAGAGGTTGTATGCTGAACAAGCATGCGGGTGAGACTGGCAAAAGCGCAGGAAACTGTGTGGGTGGGGCGGGTATGCCACGCATCTCTCAGCTGATCTGCCTGTGAGTGCAGGATTTCCTCATGCCCAATCGTAAATGTGAGGGAGCTCAATCGTAAAATGAACACTTGGTACTAAAGAAGAAGGATCGTAAATGCGAAATATCGTAAAACGATACAACGTAAAACGAGGGAGACCTGTACCTGACTTCCAATCCTACGGGACTCTACCTTCCTCCCAGGCCAATCTGCACATCTTCCACATCCATTCTACTACTATGTCTCCCTCATGCTTCAGCATTTCACCACACACTCCATCAATTCCTGGGGCTTTTCCCAATTTAACTTTCATCATTGCTTCCACAACTTCTTTCCTACTGATTTCTTCCTGTCTTCTTAAGAACATTATTGTAATTTATTTAATGCCCTATTTTGTACACATAGCACTGTTATATATGTTTTTTGTTAGATCTGCCTGTAATTAATTAGTAAGTCATTGATATTACTGTGTGTGCAGTGATACATACAGTATATGTAAGGTGTGCAGAAAGATTACTGTAACATCCTTATAATCAGTCATGTTTTAATTTGTGTTAATACCAATACAGTATATTGATCAGGATAGTTTTAACTGTTAAAATATTGATGTTCTTCTTTCAGAAAAAGATGTTGTTGTTGTGTGTAGAGCTGTTGTATGATGATGAGTGTGAGGCTGACAGGCTGCTGGCACTGCTGATTGTCACTGCCATTACTGAGAGGGTCATGGGAGATGTAAGTTATCACCATACCAACTTTAAATTGTGATTTCAGTGTCGCAGTTCCTTATCTTTCGGTTTACTGTCTGTCTGTAGTCAGATGCTTTAATCCAGTAGGGGCTGGCCACAGAGTGTGTCTGTATCACCCTGTCCTCCATCAGGGTGCTTTCCTTTCATTTCACCACATTCATATATGTATCTCTCCACCCTGTCCCTCCATTAATTCTCAGTCTCCCTTGTCCTGTCTTCTCCACCTTTCTCACGCTTAATTTATGACACAATACAGTGATGAAGTTCAAGCCTTCTAAGAGGTACAGTATTGATAATACATGTTTCTGATCATTATTATTCTGATAGCATATAGGAATGGTGAATGTGGATGTGCTGAAAGGTGTTAGTAGTATATTGAAATGGTTTGGCCATGTGGAGAGAATGGAGAATGAGAGAGTGACTGAGAGAGTGTACATGAATGAGGTGGAGGGGGAGACTGAGGATAAGGTGGAGGGAGAGGGTGGGAAGGAATAGTTGTGAGGATGGTGTGAATTGGAGGAAAGGCAGCCTGATGGCAGAGGACTAGTTGACATGGGGGTACTTTGTTTGTGACACCCCCTCCAGGATCATGGCATATTCAAATAGATAGAGAGATAAGATGATAAGATGTTGTCAAATTTTTGCAATGAATATGAGCAGTATTGCCTTCTTTAACCCGCCCCGTCCCGTCGACATATGGGTACGTTGCAACATTTTGCATTTGCCAGTCCCGGTGACGTACTGGTACGTCGTGCAATTGCAAGGTCCCTAATTTGCACAATTTTCAATTTTCGTGCTTGATTTTTCGTACGTATATACGGGACACCTTCCTCTATTCCTCTTCAAGATGCCAAACAGGGACAATGCCTTACACTGTATAACCTCCCCCCTCCCCCCCTCATGCCATTGTCTCAGCAATTCACCTGTTACTAGTGACCTGGCCAGTAAAGACATTCATGGCCAGAGTGATTCCCCAATCGATGACAATGTGGAGGACAAAGTTTACATAGGATTACAGGAAGAAACAGTCAGAAATAATGATCAGGTAATGTGGCAAAAGAAGGTCAGGTATGGTGCTGAGTTAGTGAGTGAAACAATGCTTATAATGCCTATATTACTGTTTGAAAACCAATATACTCTTGTACTACAAATAAATTCGTACCAAGTAAATAAATAATTACCGTTTATGAGTGGTGTGAAATAGTTACCATCCCATAGAAATTGCTTTCTTTGATGCCAGCCTGTTAGAAAACCCAGTCAGGTAAGGAGGTACTGGTACCTGAATCAAGTATTTTAAACCTCAGGTGAGCGATTTCTCTATGAATTTTCGATGTTTCTCACCAAAAGCGGAGGTTTTAGTCAAAAAAAAAAAAATCGAAAATACCTCGGGACTGGGGGGTGTCAGAGGTGCGAAATAGCTCGGGATGTGACGGGTTAACCCTCTCAGTGTCAGCACGCGATTTGCGTGTCATGTGGATTTTCTAAATTTGTTCAGTCACGCGAATCGCGTTTATAAGCACCAAAAAATTCGCAACAAATTAAGTTTCTGGTGGATTTGCGTCAAATTTTGGCGCGTCGTAGTGATTGTAGCGCTTTCCAATGGTAAGGCATTGGCAACACTGAGCTGCCTCACGGGGCCCAGCACGTACCGAGAAACCTCGGTCTCTTCCAAGCAGCCAGGCGGTGAGGTTGCGTCGCGTGTACTGTCCCTTTAAACTCCTACTAATTCTCCTCCTCCTGCCCGAGCCGAAGCCCCAATGGACTCAGTGTGATAATGCAATATTTGTGAGCATATTTGTATGTGATATTGTCGATGGAACATAGATATATGTCACGAAAAGGAATTGTGTCCGTTATCAAGCGTTAGGCTTACAGCCGATATGCGTGTTCACTGTGGCGGGGTTTTGCCTCTCGCCCTCCTCAAGGCCATAGGGCCTTGAGGAGGGCTCCTGACGGGAGGACAACCTATGTCCAGAAGACCGTGGACAAGCCCGTAGTGGTGGATGACTATAATCGACACATGGGTGGGGTGGACCACTTCGACCAGATGGTCCAATACTACCCCATCCAGCGGCGGACCGTGAAATGGACCAAGAAGAACACCTTCTACTTCATTCACATGGCCATTTTAAACGCGTTCGCCCTGTACTAGAAGTGCTCATGCGGTTCAGTCAGTCTGCTTGAATTCGTGGAGAAGATAGTGGACAAGCTCCTCTACTTTGACGAAGCAGAGTGGCCCGCATCAGGGCACGTCATCCACCATGCCCCTGACCTTCCAACCTGATGGCCAGCAGGACATCCAGCACCTGTGGCACCTGCTACAGCGCCAGCACAGGTGCCGTCACCACCGGCTCCAGCACCAACACCACCATCTCCAGGAGGAGGGCCAGGACAGGAGTCAGCACCACCATCGCCTGCAGGACCAGCACAGGTGCTGAGAGAACCTTCACCGGTTCCTGGTCCGTCGGGAGAACCTGCTGCCGCTGCCATGCCTGGGCCTGCAGCTGCACCTCCAGGACAACAGGACCAGGGAACGCTAGGAGGACAGCTAGCCAAGCGTTGTCATTTCATCGATGACAGAGTGTGGCTGGATACGACACTGGGCCACCGGCGGGAGAGAATCCCCAACCGGAGGAGGCTGCGGTGCACCCTGTGTTCCCTGGCGGAGATGAGGAGGGACACAAGTCACATGTGTCCTGTTTGTGATGTGGCACTGTGCGTGGGTGATTGCTTTGAACAGTTCCATGCCGAGCGAAGTATTCCCTAGTGCAGTGTACACACACACACACACACACACACACACACACACACACACACACACACACACACACACACACACACACACACACACACTCATACACAAACTACCACACTTACACATACACTAACACAGACACACACACATACACTAACACACTTACACACACACTAACACTTACACACACACTAACACAGACACTCACACACACACTCACACACCCACACTACCACACTTACACACACACACACACACACACACACTATATATATATATATATATATATATATATATATACCTCCTCATCTTCCAGTCCCACAAGGTCCTACAACTCAAGCAACACCCCTGGAGGAAATAAGTTCTCCAAATTTTGTTGATTTGTATATTGACCTGTTATCATTACCCCTATAATTTTCAGGCAAATAACCGTCTTCTCCTACATATTACACATATGACAGAAAGTAATGCTTCATTAGCAGTAACATGGAAAAAGTAGTGTTCATGTGTAATAGGTTACAACCATAAAAAAACAACTTTGGAAGATTTTACAGTCTGTACATTAAAAAAAAAAAAAAAAGGGGGGGGGGAGCATAGTCTTTTGGCAAAGGGGGAGAAAACATTTTTTTTTTTCCTCGTTAATGGTAAACTCAGAAGCACTCAGAGGAGTAATCTCACTTTGTCGGCCAATTACTCGAAAACTATTGGGCGTATCGACTTCCTGTAAGAACCATGATAAAGAGCAGTAAAATCTACATATGTTCATTTGCAGAATATAAGCCTTTGGGAGCATTTTCTGTTGGAAAAGTTGGGGGAACAGCCTTGGTTTTTTTCCTCGCTAGCAGTAAACTCAGAAGCGCTCAGAGTAATCTTACTTTGTCGGCCAATTACTCGAAAACTATTGGACGTATCGATTTCCTGTACGAACCATGATAAAGAGCAGTAAATTCTACCTATGTACAAGACATAACAATATAATATCTATGATAAGAAATCGTTGTTACATAGGCGGGAATATTGCGTATGCTATGCACACATCACGAAAGTGATGTACGGACATGAGTTCCCAGTCGTGTTTGGCTATTTACTCGAAAACTATGAGGCGTATTGAAATAAATATTAGGTCATTAGAAAGCCGGTGAAATTCTGCATAATATTATGGAATAAAAACATAACATGTGCAAGAAAATTTCAGAGTTTGAGCTCCTTGATTTTATTCAAAAAATGGCTTTCAATTTTTGGTTATTTTCCCGAAAACTACAAATCGCATCACAACCAGTTTTGTCTGTTTAGAAAGCTGATGAAATTCTCTATAAAAACTTCAGTTCTCATGTCCACAGACTTCCTCACTCTGCATCTTTCATGAATCATAAATTATATATCAGAGTTATTTCTGATTTTGCTTTTCAGCTGGTGTGGGAAAAGCGGAAGCAGGTGCCTTTCCTTCTGCGAGACCTCCTGCTAACCCCTGACTTGGGTGTGTTGTTTGGGGTGACCCGGGTAAGACCTGAGGGTAGAGTGTGTTGGGAGGGAGGTGGTAAGCTACAGCAGGATTGGCTTTTTTTTTTTAATGAATAAATTTATTTATTAATTTATTTATTTATATTTTTGTATCTGACTGGTAGTCATTCCCTAAGGTTAAGCCCTACACGCCAGGGGTTTTCCGATGTTGCACGCTCCTCCCTACGGGGGATATCTCTGATGGAAAAAAATACCCTTGCTTTAAACCCTAATATCTGCCAAATTATATCATCTAAAGAAAAAATTAAAGATACATAAGAATCACCATCTCTTCCTCTTTGAAATGAAAGTATCCTCACATCTCTAGGTGGTCCTGTCGATGAGTAAGGATAAGTTAAAGGTCAAAGGGTAGTGGGAAGATGCCTGCGGCTATACACGTCAACCGGCGTTGATCCGCGCCCAAAATTGTGACTGCTATACACGTCAGCCGGTGGTTAGGGGTTAAGCAATCCTCCTACATGCCACATATCTTCACAGTTCATGGCTTCA
This sequence comes from Coenobita brevimanus, assembly GCF_032717465.1. Lineage (NCBI taxonomy): Eukaryota > Metazoa > Arthropoda > Malacostraca > Decapoda > Coenobitidae > Coenobita > Coenobita brevimanus. The sequence goes on along the minus strand of NC_136954.1, from coordinate 68,214,456 downwards.
CTGCTAATATCTGCCATCTACAGGTATACCCTGGTTTAACGATGCAATTGGTCAGTTAAAAACCCATCATTAGGCAGGGTATCATATTTCTGGGTAGTTTTAACATATGAAATAATGGGATGTGTTTTTAAGCCTTGGGTTTCCCCCCTAATCAAGTCCAAAACCCACTCAAATGAGCCCAAAAACAAGTTTAAAGCCAGTCTAAATGGCCTAACAGCTGTAAAAGAAGCTAACCTAAGCCTAACACCTGTAAATAACTCACAATAGCCAACATATAAAATCTGTCTATCTGTCTATTGCCAGACACCTTAATCTCATAAGAAGTGGCCACAAACAAATCGCCTCCATGTCGCCCTGTCCCCAGCCATTTCGCTGTACGTTAGAGTTGGTACCACAATACTGTCATGTAGTAACTTTTTCACTTCCAAGCTCACTTCCCTGTTTCTTATCACTGCTTTCAAAGAACCAGCAACCTTTCTTCCCTGCTGTACCCTTTCAAGCACTTCACCCTCCAAACCTCCATCCTTACTCATCACACTACCCAAGTACTTAAACGTACTCACATTTTCCAATTCCTCACCATCCAACCTCGCTGTACATTCACTGACTTCACCTCTCTCAAAGACCATCACTTTACTGTTCCCTACATTCACCTTTAGATTCCGTTTCTTACACACTCTCCCAAACTCATCCACCAAGCCTTGCAGCTCCCCTTTGTCTTCACTCAACAACACAGTATCATTTGCAAACAACAGTACAGGGAGTTTCCAAACACTATCCTCTCTCACCAGGGCCACTCCAACATCCACTACCCTACCTTGTACCTCTGTTATTACCCCATCCATGCACAGATTGAACAACCATGGAGACGTGACACATCCCTGTTTCAACCCAACTTTCAAAGGGAAAAATTCACTTAGTTCACCATCCACACGCACTGCAGCCTTCGCACCATTGTACATACTCTTCACAGCATTGAACAACTTCCCATGTACTCCATATATTCTTAACACTTTCCACAATCCTTGTCTATCCACCCTGTCATATGCTTTCTCCAAATCCGTGAAAGCAGCATACAACTTCTTTCCCTTCTCTAGAAACTTGTCCACTAAAGATCTAAGAATGAATATCTGATCTACACAACCTCCTCCCTTCCTAAAGCCTGCTTGTTCTTCTCCAACTAATTTCTCTGTTCTTTCTCTAACTCTGTCAATAAGTATCCTACCATACACTTTTCCTGTTATACTAAGAAGACAAATGCCCCCATGATTACCACACACTTCTTTTTCCCCTTTTCCTTTGTACAAGGGAATAATTATACATTACTTCCAATCCTCCGGGACTCTACCTTCCTCCCAGGTCAATCTGCACATCTTCCACATCCATTCTACTACTATCTCTCCCCCATGCTTCAGCATTTCACCACACATTCCATCAATTCCTGGGGCTTTCCCCGATTTAACTTTCTTCACTGCTTCCACAACTTCTATCCTGATTTCTTCCTGTCTTCTCACCTCCCTCCTTCTCCCAGCCATTCCCCTGCCACTTATACTCGCATTACTTCCATCCTCTATGTTCAACAATTCCTTAAAGTATTCTCTCCATCTCCTCACTTTTTCTCCCTTCTCCACTAGTATGGTAATCTACCATTTTTATCTTTCACTCCCCTGCTAACTTCACTTCCACCCTGTCTTATTCTTTTCACCTCTTTCCAGAACATTTTCTTACAGTCCTTCCACTTTACACTCAAATTCCTTCCAAATTCCTCATCCACTCTCTTTACTCTCTCTTACTAATCTTTTCACCTCTCTCTTTCTTTCTACATATAACTCTCTCTTCCGCCTCTCAACTTCTTCCACGCCCCTATTTCTCATCCATTCATTGTATGCTTTCTTCTTGTGCCACAGCCTGTTTCACCTCTTCAGTCCACCACGCTGTTCCTTGCACCCCCTTCCGTCTTCTCTTCCTTCCACACACCACATCACATGCTGCACATATTTCTTCTGTAAATGTCCTACACACACACCTTCCACGTCTCCCATCTGCTCCAATTCATATTTGCCCAATCATTCCTCCACTTCTCTCTTATACTCTGCCTTTTTCTCATCCTCTTGTAACCTTTCCACTCTCCTTGAAACTACTCCTTCCTCTCATCTTTCCCTTCTTCTATTCCTCCATCTTACTTGAATCCTAATTCTGGCCACCACCAAGTAGTGGTCAGAAAGTCCACTCCCCCAACCTCTATACACTCTTGCATCCATTACACATCTTCGCATCCTTTCATCCACACACACATAATCAATCATTGCCTTCCTTTCATTCAGTTCACCACCCACCCTTCTCATCACTCGCCATGTATACCTGTGGATCATTTTATGCCTGAAGAGGGTATTGGCTATCACCAACCCCCTCCCAGCACAAATGTCCACTAACGCACTCCCATTCTCATCTATCTCAGCAGGCACACCCCACTCACCAACTATTCCATCCACCTTCACATTCCCAACTTTACTATTCATATCACTGATCAAAAACACTCTCTCATTCCTTCCAAACTTTTCCATGCACACTTCTACATTTGCTTCGGTTAATTTATGTGAGCTCTGTAAAAAGTCTGTGTTAATAGATTAACCCTGCTTCGGCTAATCATGCACCATATCACATCTTATTTTACCTAATTTACCCAAACTCTGAAAAAAATTCCTCCTAATTTTCAAATCGTACCTAAACTAATTATACTTCCATAGATCTTGGTGTTGAGAGTGTTGCTTGGGTCAGTGTTTGGGTTAAATCTTCGCAACCTGGCTTGGCATGGGTTCCTCACACCTGGTCTTGTCCACCCAGCCTTTACAGCAACACTTGTAATCATCCTTTCTGACTGCGGACGCTGCCTGCAAGCACTGGAAGATTCTAGGATTTCAACGTCTTCTTTGATTGCAACAAGGCCCATGGTTTCTCTGCAAAAGGTTGGTACTAAGAAAAATACAAGAAGTATTCATTGTAAATTAGGGATTTGTTCCAAAAAGTTCAAAAGTTATAAATCATAAGTCAGAGACCTGTACCACATCATAATTTTTTCCATATACGGTACTTTTCTGTAGGACCATATTCGTTTCATTTTTGAAGGCTCCAACATGCTTGCATATATTGGCCTTGGTCACCTAATGGCAGCTTTCCATGCTGCTCGATCTCTGGGAGCTTCCCCATTTAGTCCCTTATCCCTGAGGTCACACTCAGTGACCTTGTCTCACGTCTTTTTTGCTTTACCTCTTGCTACCCAATCCCCAGAATTAACACTTCTCTATTTCTGCACCCTGTTATCCTCTCCCATCCTCTCCACATCCCTAAACCATCTCAGTCTACCTCTCCTCATCACAACACCAATACACTCCAGTCCCATCCTACCTCTCAACTTTTCCATTGTAAATCTAGCCCTCCCAGGCCTCGCACACAGGGACACACTGCACATCCACCTAATCATTGCCATTTGTGTTCATTTGAGCCAGTGAATATCCTCTCCTTTTACTGCCCAGGTCTTGCTACTGCTCAGCATTACACTCGCACCGCATGCCGCATACAGGTATCCCTTAGCACAGAGAGAGAGAGAGTCCTCTCAGTGTCAGGGGAGGCAACAGCTCCATGAATTTCTTACAACCTCTCCTCACTTTAGTCACAGAGGTAGCTCCAGCCCCACCTCCAGCACATAACATGTCTCCCAGATAACAAAACTCTTCCACACACACAAGAGACTCACCAGAAAGTTCAGTCCTTTCATGCCTGGCAGTGTCCACATTCCCTCCCTGACACAGGGCACACATGAAGTCAGCATTATCTCCATTATCTCGCAGTCAGCCTGTAATACCAATACATATCTTATGCATCTGCATATCACAAACAGTGCACAAGATGGAATTACTTCTGATATTATATACATATATTGAGGGAACAGACAGATCAGCTTTGTATGTCAAATTGTAATTTTATCTATCTATCTCTCAATCTATTGCCAGATGCCTTAATCCTGTATGGGGGTGGCCAGAAACAAACTGCCTCCGTGTCTGCCTGTCCCCTGCCATTTCACTGCCCTCCCCCCATCTCACACTCCCATCTCCCATATACTTCCCCACTACATCCCTCCATCTCCTCCTTGGCCTCCCCCTCTCTCTCCCCACCTCCACATCACTCACATACATTCTCCTTGTTAGTCCCTCACTCTCCATTCTAAACACATAGCCAAACCACCTCAGTGTATTTCTCTTGATGCCTTCTATCACATCCACACCACAATTCTCCTTCACTTCCTCATTTATCAGTCTGTCTCTCTATGTAACTCCACATACTCCTCTCAGATAGCTCATTTCCACTGCTCTCACTCTTGGCTTGTGTCCTCCCAACAACGTCCAAGCCTCACTTCCATACGTTAGAGTTGGGATCACAGTACTGTTATGCAATGTCTTTTTTACTTCTGTGCTCACTCTCCTATTTATCTAATCACTGCTTTCAAAGAATGAGCAGCGTTTTTTCCTTGCTGTACCCTTTGAATCATTTTATCCTCTAAACTTTCATCCTCACTCATTACACTACCCAAGTACTTAAATGCATTCATGTTTTCCATTTCCTCATCCTCCAACCTCACTCTGCATTCAGTGACTTCATTTCTCACGAAGATCATAACTTTGCTCTTCCTTACATTCGTTCGTTTTTAAAGGCTCCAACATGCTTGCATGTGTCGGCCTTGGTCACCTAATGGCGGCTCTCCATGCTGCACGATCCATTGCAGCCTCCCTGTTCAGTCCCTTAACCCTAAGGTCACACTTAATGACCTCGTCCCATGTCTTTCTTGGTCTACCCCTCATAACCCCACCCCCAATATTAACACTTCTCACCTTCCTCACCCAACTATCATCCCCCATCCTCTCCACATGTCCAAACCACCTCAATCTACCTCTCCTCATCACAACACCAATACACTCCAGTCCCATCCTACCTCTCAACTCTTCCATTGTAAACCCAGCCCCTCCAGGCCTTGGACACAGGGACGCACTGCACATCCACCTAATCATTGTCATTTCTGTACGTCTGAGCCGGCGAATGTCTTCCTCCTTCACTGCCCAGGTCTCACTGCCATACAGCATTACACTCCTAACACACGCTGCATACAAAGACCCCTTAGCACGTAGGGAGAGCCCCTCCCAATGTCAGGAGAGGCAAGAGCTCCCTGAACTTCTTCCAACCACTTCCCACCCTAGCCACAGAGCTAGCTCCAGCCCCACCTCCAGCACACAACATGTCTCCTAAATAACAAAACTCTTCCACACACTCAAGAGTTTCGCCAGCAAGTTCAATTCTTTCACGTCTGACGATCTCCACCTGCTCACCCCGGCACGCCGTACACATAAAATCAGCATTATCTCGCAGTCTACCTCTGATACCACTACATCTCTTATGCACCCATTTATCACACACCGCACAAGATGGAATTACTTCCCACGCCCTTGTGGCAAACTGCACATGGCCACTCTCCCTCGTCTTTGACAGTACCGCCACCAACCCTACATATCATCACTTTTGTTTTATCTGCATTTACCCTTAAACCCTTTTGCCCCATACCATCTCTCCACTTCCTAAACCTTTCCTCCGCCTCCCTTTCATTCTCTGCAATCAACACCAAATCATCAGCATATAACAACTCCCACGGGAGTCCGTTTCTGAAGTCACGTGAAAGGGCTTCAAGTACCATGATAAACAACATGGGACTCAAGACTGACCCCTGATGCACACCAACATTCACGGAAAACTCATCACTCAAATCTCCATTCACTCTCACCTGGGTGTGAGCACCCACATACATGGCCATAACCACCCTAACCAGCCACTCCTCCAAGCCAAGCTTTCTCATTGCCCACTTCACCACCTCTCTAGGGACTCTGTCAAAGGCCTTTTCCAAATCAACAAAAACAAAATAAAGATCCCTTCTCCTACCAATATATTTTTCCTGAAGCTGTCGAACAATGAATATGGCATCAGTGGTCCCCCTACCTGGCATAAACCCAAACTGCATCTCATCAATATTCACTCTTTCTCTAATCATACCTTCTAAAACTCTCTCCATTACCTTCATTATCTGATCTAAAAGCTTTATACCTCTATAATTCCCTCTTTCCAGGGCATCACCCTTCCCTTTATACACATTTACAATTACACTCTTCAGCCAATCATCTGGGACAACACACTCATAAATAATCCTATTTATCAGGTCAGTGACTAAACTCACCCCTATATCGCCTGAGGCCTTCAACATTTCGGCAGTCAACCCAGACACACCTGCTGCCTTCCCCACCCTCATCCTGCCTATTGCCTCACTCACAGTAGCAGTATCAATCAAAGGCCAAGGGCCAGACACTGGATCTGCTGGCTCCAAACCTTCCCTGTCCCAGTCAAACTCCTCATTCAACAACCGGTTATAATGCTTTCTCCATTCATCTTTAATATCCTCACTGTTCACCACTACCCTTCCTTCATCATTCTTCACACACTGCTCACCTATGATATCCTGATTATCCCTCTTCACCTGACCTGCCACCCTAAATATATTTTTCCTTTCCCCATGATTTAGGTTATCAAGTAATTGTCTCTGTGACTCAGACTTTGCCCTGTATACCTCTCTCCTAGCCCTACGCTTGGCAGCCAAATATTCCTCTTTGCTACCACCCTTCTTCCATTCCCGGAAAAGCCTTCTTTTCTCCTTAATTGCAGCTTCTACACCCTCATCCCACCACCAAGTTACTTTATGTCTTGGTGGTCCTCTTGTCCAGCCGCATGTTACATCAGTAACTCTCAAGAAATTGTTCTTGAGGGCTCTGTACTGTTCATTAACGCCTCTGTCTACAGCTCCCTGTTCAGCCACCACTCTCCTCAACTCGCTATAGAAGGCATCCCTTACTACTTGGTTTTTCAGCTTCCATATTTTCCTCCTAGGTACATAAGTCCTCGTTTTCATCATTTGTTCTTTAAGCACCATATCACAAATCAATAGTTTGTGCTGCTGCACACACTCCTCACTTCCTATAACTTTAACATCCCTCACTAACCTCCTATCGGCCCTCCTAACCAGAAAATAATCTATCTGACTGCTATTTCCCCCAGACTCATACGTAATTAACCTACTGTCTCTTTTCCTAAAATATGTGTTGCACACAATCATGTCCGTTGCCTCCCCAAACTCGAGTATCCTTTCCCCTTCTGCATTCCTTAGACCATATGCACATCCCCCATGCACTCCTTCATAACCTTGGGCTGCTTCACCTACATGACCATTTAAGTCCCCTCCCAAAATCACTATCTCATCATCCCGCATACCACCCACTACACGTATTAAATCATCCCAAAATCTATCTTTCTCTGATTCATCCAATCCTGCCTGTGGAGCATATGCCGATATAATCACAGCTTTAGATTCCGTTTCGTACACACTCTCCAAAACTCATTCGCTGAGCATTGCAGTTCCCCTTTGTCATCACTTAACAACACAGTATCATCTGCAAACAAGAGTACAAGAAGTTTCCCTGCAAACAACAGTACAAGAAGTTTCCTAATGCTGCCCTCTCTTATTAGGGCCACTCCAACATCCACTGCCCAAACCATGTATCTCATTTATAACCCCATCGATGTACAGATTGAACAGCCATGGAGACATGACACATCCTTGTTTCAGTCCAACATTTAGATGGAAAAATTCACTTAGTTCACTGTCCACATTCACCGCAACCTTAGCATCCTCATACTAATCCATATGGCATTCAGTAACTTCCCATTTACTCCATATATTCTTAATATTTCCACATTCCTAGTCTATCCACTCTGTTATATACTTTCTTCAAATTCATGAAGGCTCCATACAACTTCTTTCCCTTCTCTTGAAACTTTTCCTCTAAAGACCTAAGGATGAATATCTGGACTACACAACCTCTTCCCCTCCAAAAACCTCCTTGTTTTTCTCCAGCTAATTCCTCATTTCCCCAACTCTGTCAATAAATATCTTACCATATACAGAACTTTTCCTAGTACACTGGGAAGACAAATGCCCCTATGATTACCACATACTTCTTTTTCTCCATTTCCTTTGTACAGGGGAATTATACCTGACTTCCACTTGTCTGGGACTCTACCTTCCTCCTAGACCAATCTGTACATCTTCAACATCCGTTCTACTATTTATCTCTCCTCCATGCTTCATCATTTCACCACACACTCTATCAGTTCCTGGGGCTTTCCGCATTTTGACTTTCTTCTTTGATTCCACTTCTTCCATCCTACTGATCTCTTCCTCCCTTCTCACCTCCCTTCTTCTCGCAGCCATTCCTCGGCCACTTATACTCGCAGAACATCCATTCTCTGTGTTTAAGTTCCTTAAAGTTTTCTCCCCATCTGCTCACTTTTTCTCTCTTCTCCACTGTCAATCTACTATTTTTATCTTTCACTCCCCTACTAACTTCTTTATCACCCAGTCTAACTTTGTTTACCTCCTTCCAGAACATTTTCTTACATTTCCTCCACTTTGCACTCAAATTCCTTCCAAATTCCTCATCCACTCTCTTCTTACTCTCTTACTAATCTGTTTACATCTCTCTTCCTCTCTACATATAACTCTCTCTTCCATCTCTCAACTTCCTCCGTGCCTGTGCTTCCCATCCACCCACAATATGTCATCTTTTCTTGCGCCACAGCTTGTCTTACTTATTCATTCCACCATGGTGTTCCTTGCACCCCCTTTCATCTCTTCACCCTGCACACCACCTCACATTCTCCACAGATATCATCTCTGAACATCTTGCACACACTGTCCACCTCCCTCATCTGCTCCAAATCATATTTACCCAACTTTAATGAGCGGTTATTCTTTATTGTACTGTGGACTTTAAAAAAATATAATAACATAAAAGAAGGTGACATATAACAAGGAGTTATAGAGTAGATGTCATGGTAGGAATTTACTGATGCATCTAGACAAGCTAAAAGGGGTGATGGTAAAGAACATTAGTAGTGACATTAATGTTATCTTTACAGAGTGAAAATTTAGCCATGGATGAATGTTAATGTGAGTGTTTTATATTCATAGATGAGACTTGAATGCCTAGTGGTTTAATGATTAAAAGTACCAGACAGAGTGATGGCCTTGCCTTGCATGCACTGATTTGGATCTCCAGTTGGTGGCTGGAGACTTCATTCATGTACAGCAATGCCACCAATGGCAAAGGGTGGTCATCCATCCTTAAGCCTTATGGACTATGGTAACCCTAGCCTTGAACCCCTAAATCTCAAAGTGGCTAATGTGGATTTTTTTTTTTTTTTCTCCAGGGAGAATGTTTGGGTACAGTGTTTAAGGACATACCAATGGAGAGAGAGATGATGGAAGAGATAGTGGAGATCTCACCCCTCGTACCCTCAGTCATGGTACCAATGTGGCAGAGAGTCTTTCAACTTTTTCAGTCTGACAGGTGACTTGATTTCTCTCTCTTCTCATATGGTATCACCACGTGGAGAGATTGGCTGTAGATATGGTGATGAAAAGTATATGTGAATAAATATGAAGGTAGGATGTATATTTGGCTAAGAAGGTGAACTGATTTTGTAAATGACTCTGTAAAAATGAGGTGTGGAAGTTGATGAGAGTAGGAAGGAAGGATTGAGTTGATTGGATGAATTATGTACAGAAGAGAATGTGACAAGGTTTTATTTATTCATTTATTTTTAAGTCATGAGATTGATGCAGTCTAGCAGGTAATATGAGGTGCACCTCAAAGAGAGAGAGAGAGAGAGTGAGAGAGATGGTTAGGTATGTTAGATAATACAAGCACTGTGGGGGCTTGAGTAATGATTAAATGAGTTTGTGGCCCATTTCACTGAGTATGCTGTTGATACTGTAGTTCTCCCTGCTTTGTATTTTCTTTCCTTGTTTTCTGGACCTTACCTCACCCCATCCTTAATTGGGAAAAAGGATCAGGATGATGATGGTGCAACCAAGATGAGCAGATAGGTCATCTGGTGTTAAATGTATTGGACTGTAGCTCCTACCTTGGACCTTGAGCTCCTACATCTTCAAAGGGCTAATATGGGATTCCCCCCCCCCCCCTTTCAGTAGCCACTTGAGTGTACTAAACTGGAATATGAGTTGCCAGCCAAAAGTTAAAGTGTACAGGCCCACCCAAATGTCATTGGTGGACAACAGGAAGGGAATCCAGTTCTAGAGAACTTCATGCACCAAGCATTCCTTTTGATATGGGCATTGCCTAAGCCTCTCCTGGTGGGAAGTTCATGGTGTTAAACATTATCATAGGTACCCACATTGGTAGCTAGCTAATTAGGGAAAGCTTGAATGATGAGTTATTGGCATAGTACGTATTATTTCGGATGCTTTTGTTTTTCTTCTTCCTACTCTGGATCCTGTGTGGTTAATTAACATTCCTTTCATGAGTTGCAAAATTGCATAAAAAGTGTTTTTGCACAACTGTTCTTTGGACATGATGTTTCATCCAAACAGAGGGGAAGACAAACAGGCAAGAATGAGATGGGCTCCTGTTTGTTCCTGTTGTTGCCCAGATGTCCTTCCCCATTGTTTGAACATGATTTTGGATCCAAAGAAAAGAACTTTGTATGTGATTTTGCATCTAAAGAAATGAAAACTGTTAAGTATAGTGGAAGATTAAGTTAGGAGGATTACAGTGAGACACATGCACACACACCCTGTTTTTATGTCTTACAGATATGGTTTTGGACTTGTACTGCTACTCCCAGTATTGGAGTGTTCCTTGCGATGTCTTTTTGCCATGGCCAACAGGTCACCACACAGGCTACTCACCGCACAGACCTCTGCCTTCTATACAACCCTGGATCAGATTCTACACCCTTTGGCCACAGTGCATGAATATGACTCTTTAGATCTCACTAGGGATTGTGTCTCATCAGAATTTACAATGGACGGCAGAAAGAAAAACCTGATCATGTGTGATACATCTCACAATTCAAAAAATGAAGATGAAACTCAATATCAGGCAGCAGACAATCAACCAGAGCTAACAGAATCTAATTGTATACCAAAAAGAAAAGAAACTGTGGTATTAGATGACCATGAAATTCAGAAACAAGGAGATATCCAATTGGAGTCATTAGATTCAGGCTATGTGTCAAAGAAAAATGGAACTCACGTATCGGATGGGCATGGAACCCGGAAACAGACAACACATTGCCAGCCAGGGCTAACAGAAGCTAATCATGTGCTCTCAGTTATTGGCAGAAAAATAAATGAGGCACTACATGATCTCTTCAGCTTTATCCAAGGACCAAGAGTTAGGGACAGAATCAGCCATGGGGAAGTGAACTTGCAAAACATTCCCCCTGAGCTGACACATCATGTTCTTTGTCTCTCACTGCTCATCCTGTCTTGTAGTGCCTCCACAGAGACAGGCAATTCTGACTCTTGTTGGTGTGGTGTGGAAAATGCTTGTGAAAATAGGAAACCTTTTGATTCTGAACATTTTTCTGGAGGCAATAAAAGCTGCTGTAGGGGTAGTGCTGAAAATACCCATAGTCAAAACAGAAAACCTTGTGCTACTAAGGATTCTTACAGTGATTGCTCATGCTGTTTTGAAGTAGATCCTTGTACGAGTAGATATATCTCAAAATCAGTAAATTTCCATAGCCCTAGCAAGAGTGATGCTGGTTCTGCAACATCCTGTAAATGTAGCTATGAGAGTGAAGAAACAGTTGTTTGTTATAGAGGAAACTGTGAATCCAGTTTTGGTATTACAGATCATTCAGAAAATAGGTATGACTATAATGAGCAAACATTTGATAGGTTGAGTGGTGAACAGCGTTGTGTGTGTGAAATAATGGCGTATCTTAGTCGTGCACCAATGAAACTTTCTGATAAAACTCGGCAATATGTTACAGAACTGAGGGGACGTATTGCCTTTTACAAAGTTAAATATCATCAGAGTGCATTACTACACACAAAACTTACTGACTGCTTCTCTCTCATTGAGCACTGGATGTCGTGGAAGCGAGTAGATATCACAGACCTAGAGTATGAATTCTGGACAAATGATGAAACCTTTGAAATACCTGGAGTCCTGATCTATCACTCTCTTAAAGCATCCCACAAAACTGTTTTCCTTGATAATGTTGCAGAAATCTTGGAGGAAATTAGAGTGTTGGATTATCAAGTTCTGTACCGGCCAAAAGTGGAGCTTGAAGTTGTGTCATTGTTGTATAAAATAGCTTGTAACATCCACATAGCCTTGGAAAATATGCAAGAAAATTTGTCTGTTAAATATTTACAGTTTGTTGAGAAGAAACTTAGATCAAGACAGCGGGAGACATACCGTAGGCAGCTTAACTCAGTACCAAGAATTGTAATGAATTTGTTTATTTCATCTCAGGTTGTGTACCTTTTCTTTAGTTCAATACACAGACTTGCTACACTAAATTCAGGAGGTATCAATGTATTGGTTAAATTATTACGAGCAATTTTGAAGGTACAGGAGAATGTTGTGTCTTATACCAACCTCAGTACAAATCGCTGGGAGGAAGCTTTGTGTATCTCAGAGGAAAACATTGAATTGATTAAGGAAAATTTTGCAGGTTGAGGGAAGTACTGGTACCAGTGTAGATGATAGAGAAGTGTTGTTTTATCTGACTACTTAATACAGCAACTAGTGTGGGTAGATTACCTGGCGATGAGAGTTGAAAACAGTTGTTTAAGGGAATGCAGTTAGTAAGGTATTTATGCATAATTCACACCTGTCCAGTGATGAATAAAGCTACTCAAGGAGAGAAAGTATGGGTTCAGGAGCTGTTATAGCAGTATTGTACCTGGGTAATACCAGATACCAAGAATTGAATATTAACCCCTTAACCGCGGGGCGTCACTTTCGTGACGCTTGGGAGCAAGGGATCATACCGCGGGGCGTCGCTTTTGTGATTCTGTGTTATTTTGAATTCACCCGGGCTTCCAAGTGGGGGCTTGTATCATCTATCGGTACTGCCAATGTCCAACACTAGTCAGCACTCCTAATCTCATCTGTACTCCCATCCATTGTTGACAATTTAGCCATTTCTCCCTGTTCTTGACTCCCCTCCCTACCCCCCCTCCATTACCCTGTCCTCTCGCCTGCCTGGCCGTGCTACGCTAAGTAAATCTTCCCTGGAATTTTTCACTGATTTCATCCATTGAAATAAGCCCTATGTCCTATTCTTATACCAAATAATATATACAAGAAAGAAATAAGGTAAGTGAGAGTGCCATACACCTGGAATTGGCTAATTATCACCTGACAACACCTCACGTGCACTCGTTCGCTAATTTTCGCTGTTTTTTTCCCCTTGAAATATGCCCTATAATCTATTTTCGTAATAAATATACATGTAAGGAGGGAAGGGAGAACCCTAAGTGATATTTACATTCACCTGGAACTACCTAATTTATAATGTATTGTCTAGATTTCCTGCCAATCATATCAGTGCTAGACAAAGCTGTTTCAAGATATAACATTGGTAGCTCTGAATATATATATATATCTCCTAAGTAGGCCTCTAATCTATTTTCGTAATAAATATACATGTAAGGAGGGAAGGGAGCAACCTAAGTGATATTTACATTCACCTGGAACTACCAAATTTATAATGTATTGTCTAGATTTCCTGCCAATCATATCAGTGCTAGACTTAGCTGTTTCAAGAAGTAATATTGGTAACTCTGAATAACCCCTAGCAGGCCTCTACGCTGGTGGTCCTCCGTTATCACTCAGTTCTCTCTCAACTTCCGAAGCGAGGGTATGTATGTTTCTTCTTGCTGACTTCAAGGCCTTTTTTCACCCCCATGCAAATGGCCCTGTGACCATTACCCCCTACTAAACCTAGTATGGAAAGAGGTAAAGGGCTGACAATTGATAAAAGAGTGACTACGATCTTTCTATTGAGTAAAACAGTGCAAGTGGAATTGTAAATAATGTGTAAATAATGTGTAAACAGCAAGTGAAAGTAATGAATGTAAATATACGTGAACAATGGAAAATAGTTTTATAAGTTATTTCAAGTGACAGTGCACAACACAGTGTAAATAAAATAGAAATGTAAATAACGTAAATAAAATAGAGAACGTAAATAGAAATGTAAATGAGTAGTATTATAAGAATACGAGTATATACCCTAGGAGTAATGAAAGTGAAAGTTTCACTCTAGCATGTCTGAATGCTATGAGTTATGAGAGTGAAGATGAAAGTGACATTCACTCTCAATGCCAGTATACAGGACGAGAAAGTGAATGCTACGTATTTTACTGAAAGAAATTGAATCCCTACAGTGACAATAAACTAATACTACTGAAGGAAACTTATGGATAAAGACTATAGATATATATAAGTGTTATATAGTAATAGAAATATAAAGTGTGAGGGGTTTTATGAATAATAAATGACAGACTACCAAGAGCGAACTAGTGCCAGTGCGACGATCAGACGCTCTCGTAATTTCCATTGCTTTCACATTTTTTTTTTTTTTTTAGTATGGATCCCAAACTACTTGAAAATTGTAGAATAGTGTTTATAGTGTTTGTATCTGGCTGTGGTAATCATATTACGGGTTGTCGGGAAGTGTAAAGTGGAGACTTCGTTACCCTACTTCAGAGGTCTCCACAAGTCCTACGGTAACCGACAAAGGCTCAACAATCATTCCAGGAGAAAGCTGAAGGTATGTGCCATAAGCATATGTAATTTTATTATTCTAGGACTAATAACTGATTTTTGGCAAATATTTTTTGAGAGTCTGTCGGAGCCCAAATAACCCCGCGGCAGACGCAAGTCATTGGTAAACAAGCCCGCGGTGTAGGGGTTAATCATCTTTCCAACCCAAATGCCTGCTAGAAAGATGGAATGAGACAGGATCTAGAAACAAGAAAGATGAAGCATTGAGGTAGGAGGACTTTTGAAGGGCCTGCCCAGTGAAATGGATGAGACAGCTATTCACATGTTATACAGTACAGTACTTTGAAGTCTTGGTCATTAGGATAAGGAAGAACAATTGTGTTGCTAAGGTTTCCATGTGGTCACCGAATTGCCGCTGAATCCAGAGCTCATGTCATTAAACTGGAGGTAGGAATCGCCAAGAATATATGAAGAATATTGGTCTGTGAAGATATGAAGAAGAGAACATGTGGTACTTCATTCTGCAGCTTGTGGTGGGTCATATGCATTGATGTGCATGTTTTGAGGTTATACTTGGGGTCATGAAATAATATTCATATTCTATGATAAATATGTTCCCTACAGATTAATGCAGGTTAAATTGAAATTTATTGCTGTTAAATAGTTGTGCATACAGTAGCTACAGTAAATTGAAATATGTCAGTATTATTGACATCCAAAGATGCAGTGTGAAAGAGCATACCAGTAGCTACTAGTTTGTTGAAATCTCAGATATACCTTGTGCAGATTCATAACTGCATTTATATTAACACATTATATTTGTTCCCTTTGCCTTTCAGCAGTGAGGAAATGACTACTGGTCACAAGTCTTCTTGAGTGTGGACCAGGACTCCAGCAAGGGATAACACTTTTACAAGTGTCCACACTACCAAGGTAACTGCTTTGTTATCCTTGTCTTCAGTCCATAGAACAGCTGTGTTAGTTATAACCTACCCTACAACAAACACTCTTGAAAGAACCAGTAGTTCTATTGCTGTTTGCATTCCTTTGTATTCTATTTTACTGACGTGTTGTGGAGACAGAGAGTACTGATTAAATCTTGAGGGTACCTCCATGTAATTACTGTAAATAATATATTGACTATCTAGATAGTGTTACACTTGTGTGTGTTCTTCAGTCACTTGCCAGTGCTCTTTGTGTTGCTTTGGAAAACAGTGGTGTTACCAGTATGATTGTTATAGACAGAGTCCCTGTATCACACCTTTATTAGAAATGAGGCTTTTTCTCATAGAATGTACAGTATGTATGTATAATTGAATAATAAATGAGCATGTATATATTTGGCATTGTGTAGCTGCTGTTGATGCTTATTGGATATGGTAAGATCTGACTGTCAGCTATGTAATTTGTAGCATCTCTGCAAGTCAGTTTACAATAGATTGGTTTTAAGTTATTGACTAACTACTGCTTGCTATTAGACTAAGTGCAGGATGAGATTGACAAATGTAGCCACCTGAAGACATATTTAGTTTCTATTCAGCATTGGTCCCTCCTCTCATAACACCCACTCTACCCCCACAGCAGAGTGACTAACTTACAGTCTTCTTGTTTTACTTGACCAAACTGGGCCACACCCACAGTTTGAATAGTGAATCATGGTTGTATGAAATTTGATGAGCATTAGTTATGATGTGGGAAAGTCCCATTGGTTACTACAGTGTGGTTGGTTGGTTTTACCCAACAGAACTTGGCACCCATAGCTTGAATACTAAAGTTGTGATTGCATTATACAGGTATTTGATGAGCCTTAGTTGTGAAGTATAAAAGAGGCCCCTTGATCAGTAGTCATAACCCTCCACTCTGACTACACTTGGCAGTCAGTTGAGCTGAAAGGGGCTAGGGATCTTTGTAGTGTACCAGCAACAATATTATGACCCACCCCACTCTGTCCACAGCACATCACCATCCTCAAAATACAGTAAGTCTGCATTATGAATTGCCTTTTTCTCTCTCTCTCTCTCTCTCTCTCTCTCTCTCTCATTATAAGTTAAAGTTGTCCATCATCCAACCCTGTATTGCTGCATCATAAGCATAGGGGCCTGAGGCTAGGCTACTCATTCCATACATGTAAGGCAAGAGTGACCATTTGCCTTCCCCCTGAGTGGCATTACATGGGCAATCAACCCAGATCACTTCTGGGAATTAGACTGTTATGGGCCACATATGGTTGAAATGCCCAAACTCGCTAGATCACAATGAATCTAAGCGTACAGGGGCAATGAAACTAATGCACTACTTCAGAATACACTGCAAAAGCCCGCCTTAGATCTCCCTGCGTGCATCAGAGAACTCTCCCTTAAAGGGGAATGTACCCAGAAGCAGCAGGGAAGCTATAAATTTGAGGGTATTTTAATGGAAAACTACCTGTGAAGAAGCTAATGTGCTTTGACAGTATGGTACCAGTTGTATGGCAAAATTGGTGATATGTGGAACACACTCCTGACAACATGTGGATTGCCTGTACTCCCCTACCTTATCTCTCCACCATATTTTGGTCTTCTTCTTATTCATCTCCTGACACTTCCTCTCCCATTCATCCAGCTAGCCATGTCAACCACAGAGGTGAACCACCATAAAGTGTTTTGCCTTATTTCCTCCCTTAGCAATTTCTAAAGTGTACAGTATACCGGTACCTTATGTAATAGAATTTAGTGTTATCCATCCATCTCTCCAAGTCAGTTCACAGGCATTTCTAAGGTAACTTGTTTTCACTGCCCTTTTGATATAATTCCCAGTTTGAGGAAGATGTGTTGTTGTGAAAGAGTTAAAAACAGTGTGGTTGGGATGGTGATAATGATGATGACGAGTACAAAATGGTGTTACTAAGTGACTAAGTTTAGGAAGGGGAGGAACCATTCATTGTGAAAGGGTTGAAAAATTAGAAAAGTGAAGATGTTAATGGTGATGGGGATCTATCTATCTATCTATCTATTGCCAGATGCCTTAATCCTGTATGGGGTGGCCACAAACAAATCACCTCCACGTCGCCCTGTCCCCCGCCATTTCACTGCCCTGCTCCCAACTCACACCCCCCTCTCATATACCTTTCCACTCCATCCCTCCATCTCATTCTCGGCCTCCCCCTCCCTCTCCTCCCCTCCACCTTACTCACATACACTCTCCTCATCAGTCTCTCATCCTCCATCCTCTCCACATGGCCAAACCACCTCAGCGTGTTCCTCCCAATGCTTCCTATCACATCCACATCCACATCACAATGCTTCTTTATATCCTCATTTGTCAGCCTGTCATGAGGCTCCACAGGCTCCTCTTAAATAACTCATTTCCACTGCTCTCACTCTTGACTTGTTGTCCTTCCAACAACATCCAAGTGTCATTTCCATACATTAGAGTTGGTATCACAAGACTGTCATGTAGTAACTTTTTGACTTCCATGCTCGCTTCCCTATTTCTTATCACTGCTTTCAAGGAACCAGCAACCTTTCTTTCTTGTTGTACCCTTTCAAGCACTTCACCCTCCAAACTTCCATCCTTACTCATCACACTCCCCAAGTACTTAAACATACTCACATTTTCCATTTCCTCACCATCCAACCTCACTGTACATTCACTAACTTCACCTCTCTCAGAGACCATCACTTTACTCTTCCCTACATTCACCTTTAGGTTCCATTTCTTATACACTCTCCCAAACTCATCCACTAAGCCTTGCAGCTCCCCTTCGTCTTCATTTAACAACACAGCATCATCTGCAAACATCAGTACAGGGAGTTTCCAAACACTACCCTCTCTCACTGGGGCCACTCCAACATCCACTGCCCTACCTTGTATCTCTTTTATTACCCCATCCATATACAGATTGAACAACCATGGAGAAGGTTGTGATGGGGATGATGCCATAAAATGGTAATCAGGTTAGGAATTACCTCATAGGAAAAAGGTTGATAGAAATATGATAAGAGACTAGTGTCAATCTGTCATGTGATAAAATGACAAACATGGAATATTTTTCCAGATGCTCATTCATTCCACATGATAGGAATTCATTAACCCCTTCATTGCAGTGACATTTTTGTTGTTCATTCTTGCCACTACCAGACTGTATTATTCACTTCAGGAGAGATTATTCATGGAGGGGTTAGTCTTCTTTAACGCCTTTTAAGTGAAAGTTGAATAAAAACACCTGGAGGTAGCAAAAATATTTTAAATTAATACTGTCATCCTAGGGAAGTGGTTAAAATATGAATAGGTACTCTGCTTCATTTATTATTGCTTGTCTGAATTGAAAGATTCGGCAAGCATGTTGGTCAGTTTGGCCGAAGCACCATTTTTTCTGATTTTGAAAACTGAATTGTTTTCTTACCAGACTGAAGAGAAACGTCTGGTCCACACATCGGTTAAAACTATGCAGACGAGAGGGGGGATCCATCTGGCAAGTGCTCTGCCTATGGGAGTTTCATTTGAGATCATTTTTTTTTTCTTTCTTATTAGTTTAGGATTATTTACATTTTGTATTTGTGTAGCTACTGTCTGTGAATAATTCTCCATGTAATGTGGAATAATTGTATCTTGGCTTGTGAGATGGAGCCAAGTTTTCCAGGGGGTTGAATAATGTGCAGAAGATTGTGTGATAAATTTCAGTGGGCATGCTGTTAATAGTTCCTTCCCTTTTCTTGTTTCTGGATGCAACCGTATTCAGTCCTTCAATATCTTCATTGCCTTGCTGTCTCTTGGGAACCCCTAAACAGGGATGGCTGTGACAGAAATGTCTCCAGGCTACCTCTTCATAATACTCCTTTCTCATTTTCTCACACACTCTTTTTCCTCTTCCTTCTCTTTCACCAGTGTACTGTATATTATTCCACTGTCTTCTTCCATACCTCATAAGATGATGATCATAAATGGTTTGTGGACTGTATACATTATGACCAAGTGTTGTGAAGTAATTGACTTCATACTGTTTCTTGGTGGTGTATCAGCAGTTGTTATGATAGTTGTCTGTACCGTTACTATTACCAGTAATACTGCACTCATATATTTACACTAGTGCTTGCCTGCAAAAATTTGTGGGACTAACTAGTAACCTTTTCATTACAAAATATTTGCAGAAACCATTATCCTTGTTTCTATATGATTATTGAGCCAAAAAGTTGAATAAATTATTTTAGCATATTTTTGCATTGCAATTTCCGACAAGTTCTCTCAGTCACGTTAGTAAAGTCCTCAGATAGCCATACTGACACATACTGTACTGTACTGTACTATAATAATAAGGTTAGCTACAAGGAAGTGGAAAGAGAAAAGTATGAAATTATTATGGAAATTAGCTGTACTGTAATGTAAATTTAATTTTGCCAGCATTATTGAATTTGAGCATTTGTAATGTGTATATGGTTGTATGGTCTGTTTCACTGGGCAGGGTACTAGAGAGGGACCCCTTAATGTAGTGACAGCACTTCTGCAAAAGTCCTTCAGAAGCCCCTCAGCTCCCTCCCTATTGCCCCAAGGGAGGATTATAACTTGTGGAAAAAGGGCAACTGCTGCAGAAGGGCACAACAATTGTTGGCATGCTGTTGATAGTTCTTAGACTTGGATGCACTTTCTTTCTTCATTTCTGTATCCTACCTCACCCCATCTTTTAGCAGAGAATGAGGATTGGGATAATGATGATAATAAAAAAAGGGTCCTATAGATCAGTTACCATTCAGGATTTGTACAACACAGCTTGAATGCCCATACAGTGTTAGAACTGCTTACCCACATCAGGCATATACAAGCCTCATGCCACAATACATGCATGAATACTGTACAACATAAAGATGAATCAGTTTGCCTCATTAGTCCTAGTCTGTGCTATAGGAGAAATTCTGTACAGTACTTGAGAATGTAAGGAAAGCCAGTGTTATCAGTGCGTCCAGATAAGATACCGGGGTGATAAGGCATTGAGATGGCTGTGGAGGTTTGACCGGCTGAATCCTGGTTCCTTACGTCTGCAGGTTTATTTATCTCATTAATGTGGTCTGAGGTATTTGGTGGTGATGTGAATTGTGGTGCTGCTGGACTTTATCCTAAGGATATTTACGGTTGTGCAGTAAAAGTAGATGCTGAAGAAGTGTATTACATATTTAAATCCCTTGGTTCTGTGGGATAAAAATAGAAGCAGAAGAAACATGATACTATACAAGTTCAGAACTCATTTCTCTGGGATAAAAATAATTGCTGAAGGATTATATCATTGGAACCCTCATTTCTGCTAGATGGAAGTAGATGAAGATACAGTGAATAATTTTCCCAATTCTGCTGTTGTGGGATATATATGTTAAACTTTAATCATTACCTTTTCAAGTGTACCTTCAAGCAAGAAAAGGAACTGCATCATTGAAGAGTCTTATACAATCCTGATTGAACATTTCTAAGCTAGTCTCAAATTGTGCATTATTAAAGAGTCTTATACAATCCTGATCAAACATTTCTAAGTTAGTCTCAAATTATGCATCATTAAGAGTCTTATACAATCCTGATTGAACATTTCTAAGTTAGTCTTAAATTATGCATCGTTAAAGAGTCATACAATTCAGATTACAAATTCACAAAATTTTGCAACTTTTGTGATCATAGCTTTAATATTCATACATAGACAACCAGACTTCTTGTAGTTGTGGTTATACTTTGCATTGCCTGTACCCTTCCTTTACTAAAGTATCTTCATTTGTAGTATCAACAGAGTAGACATATCCATGCAAGTTAAGACTGTTTAGTTGTGGGTATCCTCTGCATTGATAACAAGAACTGAACCAAATAACATTAATAAAGCAGCCATATTCATGCATCTGAGCTCCACATAGTTGTGGTTATTCTTCTTGCTGGCAAGAAGCATCGTACCTTGAACACATTGTGGATCTGCTGGTGGAGGTTTAGTGGAAAGACAAGATGGCAATGATGGAGTACCTGACCAGTATTAGGGGCATGCTGAAGGTGGCTCAGATGGTTAGTACCTTGGGATGTGTTTTGATAGATTAGTGTGTGTTGCTGTGTTGAATGCTGTAGGCTGAATGCATGATGAATGCTGTATGATGTATGGTATTAGTAGTGTACCTTGGGTATGATGTTTGCTACAAATTTTATGTTTTGCTACAAATTTTATGTTTTATGTATTATACTCTGTGCTCACCTATTTGTGTTGTAACAGGATTGAGTCATCTTTCCATATTTTATATTTCTTTAAACTTATGAATATTTTTAGCACACACAACCTCATCCAGTAGGCAGTTCAGTTTTTCAGTATATCATTTTTGGAAATCCATGCTTTCCCACATCCTTATGTCCTCTTTTCTTCTGTAATTTTGTAGTGTGACCTCTTGATTTCTAGCTGCTGGTATTATATGGTTTTCCTTGTCAGTAACCTTCGTATTAATATAGGCTACTTATAGATTTGTAAAACATTATCATATCTCTTCCTTTTCTTTCTTCCAATGATGGCAAGTCCAGTCCTTTTAGCTTTTCATCACAACTTAAGTCTTTCATGCCTGGGACCCATTTTGTTACTGCTCTCTGCAGTTTCTCAGTTTTAGACTTATATATTTTTAAATGGGTGGACCAAACAACTGCCGCATAATCAAGAGTTGGTCTGACATATGTTTTAACAGTTTTCTTTATCATGTTTTTATCTGTCTAAAGGCTGTTTTTATTTTATCTAGTAGAACATACATTTTCTTCACCCTGTCATTTATGTGATCTTGTGGTGATAGCTTTGAGTTGATAATTACAATAAAACCTCACTATAACGGACTAATTGGGGCCCAAGCCATTCCGAAAAAAGTGAAGGTCCGATAAAAGCAACATCTGGACTTCCCCCTGCTAATCTGTACGTTTTCCGATATACATACCAAAGCAGTTTTCCCTGTAAGATACTGAAGAAAAGCCAGAGATGCATTCCAGGCCCAAACCCAAACTCTCATATACCTTAATCAACAGAAACTGACACAGAAACATCATCATTAATATTATTATCCTCATAAACAATACCATTGTTAAAAAAATGAGACAGCAAACATCACATGCAGGTAGGTGAGGTGGTGGGAGGGCAACAACAGGCTACCGCCAGGTAGGCGGCAGTGAGCTATGCGGGGGCAAGGGAGGGCAGGGAGGGAGACAAGTGGGGGTGAGGAAGGGCAAGGAGAGGGGGAGAGAGACGAGCACGAGTCGGAGTGGGGGAGAGGGAGGGGACCGGAAGGGACAAGAAAGCCAAACTGCCCTGCTACCCCTTCCCACCCCATCTTACTCATTCTCTCACTCATTCTCACAATCATTTTCTCACTCACTCACTCACTCTTTCTCTCACACACTCATTCTCTCTCTCTCTCTCTCTTTCTCTTTCTCTCTCTCTTTCTCTTTCTCTCACACACACACACACACACACACACACACACACACACACACACACACACACACACACACACACACACACACACACACACATCCCCCCCTCTTTTCCTCCTGCCCCCAACCCCCTCCATCCCTCTTCCATCCCCCACCAAGCTCGGCGATTTTTCTTTTTTTTCTTTCTTTTGTGTGTGTGTGTGTGTGTGTGTGTGTGTGTGTGTGTGTGATTTACTAGAAAACTATTTGGTTGTATCGAAATTCTGAAAACATCACAAGAAAGCTCATGAAATTCTGCATCTTAAATATACAGGTATGCTTTGCTCTTGCATAGTGTGGGCAAAATTTTGGGCTAGGATGTTGGGAAGTTATTAATTGAATCTATTTTCATGCTAGAACTAGTTTTATTCTGTACTTTCATTCATCAGTTATGTATGTTTTTATTAGCTTATCTTGTAGTATAAACACCACTGAAGATGTTGGTATACAGTTTTTACCAATATAACAAATTACCAGCAGGAAATTTGGCTACGGAATTTTTTTCTTTGTGCCTGAGCTGAAACCTCCATAGCTGGGATGGAGAAGGGATGGGGGGAGATGAGAGGGGATAGAGGGAGGACCGGGAGAGCTGCGTACACCACCACATCTGCATTCAGACGCGCTCGATTCTAACCTAGGGAGAGGGGAAACACTTAGAAAATACTTTCTTGTTACAACTTAAATTTAAACACTTTTCAAATACTGTACCATACACTTTATACACATTATTATTTATGATCTTACAAAGTAAAGATGTTCACTTTGTATATTTCTCTTGTCACTCGTCACCCTCGGACTTTTCCAGTATTGTAAGAATTTATGTGATCTGCTCCTTGACTCCGATAAAATTGAATTCTGGTATATTGAAGCCTGTTATATCGAGGTTTTACTGTGTTCCATGCTCTTTCTCCTTTTCAGAGGTATGCAGCATGTGATCTCCCCATGTATATTATCATTTTTTTTTTTCCCCTGGAGGTGGGCAGCTTGTGATCTCTCATGTGTTTTCCCTTATTATTTTTCCCAAATTCCATCACCTGGCATTTTTCTGCATTAAACTCCGTAATCCATTTTTTATTCCATTCAAAGAGTCTAGTAATGCCTTCCTGTAATTATCTACATTAAACATAATTCTTGACAAATCTTTATAATTTTGCATCATCATCAAACATATTCATATAGCTGCCAGTGTCAGTATTTTCTGTTGCATGATTTATTTAGATAAAGAAAATTACTGGAGTCAAAACCAAACCTTAAGGGATTATTATTTTCCTTCAATACAAGGAGTATCCTCTTGTTACTGTTCGTATCTTCCTCTCCACCAGAATATCATCTGTCCACTTTAACAAATTTGCCTCTAATTCCACCTTCGTAGGTACAGTATATCAGTTTCCAAATCAGCCGTCAATGAGATACTCTATCAAAAGCCTTTGAAAATCCAGGTAAATATAGTCAACCCATCCATCTCTCTCCTGTATTATTTCAGATATTTTGTCATAGAAACTTGGTAAATTGGAGACACAGGATCTCTCATCTCTGAACACAAACTGTCATACATCAAACAGCATATGATTTTCAAGGTGTTCAACCTATCATTTCCTCATGAATATTTTAATTATTTTACATATTATACTTGTAAGACAGACTGGTCTATAATTTAATGTTTTTTTTTTTTTCCTGTTCCCTTTCTCAAATAGTGGCAAAGTGTTGGCATTCTTTCATAAACTTGGTAGTATGCCTTGTCTCAATGAGTTAGTGAATTTTTTATGGAAAGGTTTACTTAATGCATTTGCCCATTCTTTCATCACTCAGCCAGATATTTCAACAGAACCTCTTGCTATATTTTTATCAAAACTTCTTATACCTTCTTTAATTTCCTCTCTCTTTATATGAACATCTAGTCCCATACCCAGGGTGACATTACATCTTATATCTTCTTCAATAGAAGTACTATCCTCAACAAATACTGCCTGATATTTTCTATTCATTACCTCTCACATATCTTTTTCATTGTGATCAGAGGAGCCCAACGGAGAGAAAAGATTAACAGAGTAAGCAGAAGGATTAGTTGTGAGGAAGAGGTCAAGTATGTTGGAGCTCTCTCCAAGGCGGTCAGGGATACGGGTAGGGTGCTGTACAAGCTGCTCTAGGTCATTAAGGATAGAAAAGATGTAGGCTTGTTCACCAGGTGGATCCTTGAAAGGAGAGGAAAGCCAAAGGTGGTGGTGAACATTGAAATCTCCTAGAATGGAGATTTCAGAGAAAGGAGAAATGGATAGAATGTGTTCCATCATAGAAGTAAGATAGTCAAAGAATTTTTGATAGTCAGTAGAATTAGGGGATAAGTAAACAGCACAGATATATTTAGTCAGAGAATGACAGGAAAGCCGAAGCCAGAGTGTAGAGAATTCAGAAGAATCAAGTTCAGGAACACGAGAGCAAGATAAGTTGTTGCATATATATACACAACAGCCACCTTTGGCTTTGAAATGAGTATAGAGAAAGTAGGAGGATACAGAAAAGGGTTTGCTGTCAGTTGCCTCAGACAGCTGAGTCTCCATTAGAAAAAGAAGGTGAGGTTTAGAGGAGGAGAGGTGGTGCTCCACAGGGGGAAAGTTAGAGGAAAGGCCGCGAATGTTGCAGAAATGAAGAAGAAGAGAGTCAGACAGTGGTTCCAGGCACCTCGAGTCATCATCGGGAGAGGGGCAGATGGTGGGGGCATTTATGCCCCCCCCCCCTCCCCGGAGACTCCGAGGCTTGATGAAGAGACGCCATTTTTGTTGAATTTTGAATAGGAAGTGTAGTGTGTACTGTGCATGTAGTTTGGTGTAGATAGTTAGAGAAATTTGTACTTACCTTCATATACCTTCCAAAAGTTAAACATATGTCTTGATGCAGAATTTCATGAGCTTTCTCGTGGTCACTTCGGAATTTCTGTACGACCAGTAGAAGTCAAATAAATCACACAAAAATTTGAAAACTTGCGAGTCAGTGTTATCACCATGGGGGAGGATAGGAACTGAGGAAGTGAGGGGGGAGCCGGGAGGGTATGGAGGAGGGACGGGAGGGGGGGAGAAGCGAGGCTGTAGGCAGGATTCTCCCCCTTCTGTCAACAGGCAGACGGGTGCTTTTACCGTACATTTACTCGTGGCTTGCGGTCTGTTAGATGCTGAATGGCCATGGGGAAACACAACTCACCGTGACCTGGGGACTTTCGACGTTCGGTAGAGAAGCGGACGGCCACTGTCACTGAACATGTACTCGAGGCTTGTGGTCTGTGTTTGATGGAGGTGGCAGTTGGGAAAGACTTAGCTCTGTGGCCATGTGAAATTGGACATTCGGTGGGGAATGCGTACGGATGTTTTGACACCATTTTCTGGTTACAGTGGTATTACTCAGGTGCTGGAGATTCGTTGGGAGTGATAGGACGAGTGTGCGACTTTGACAGTTCAGTCCAGGGGCGGACAGACATTTTATCTCTGGTTGTGGGTTACAGACTACGTACTTCCCGCTCACGGCTTGAGCCCAGTGGCCACAATACTGAATGTTTGAACATATTGGCTAACCGACCAAAGTTCTCAGGGACTTTTACGTCCAGATAATAGCAAGTAAATTTGGATAGTGGTTTAATAGAGCCAAGGTCCAGCATCCGGTTAATGAACACATCCGGATAAATGAAAGACTACTGTATATCACAAAATCATTCATAACTGTTTCTACATCAGCCATATCTAATTCCATCTCACCCTGGGGGTAGGTTTTTTTTTTCAAGAATACTCCCCCAGTATCCCTGCTTATCGTAAAAGGCGACTAAAAGGGTTGTCGGAGGGTTAGTGCCCCTTCCCGAAAAACAACTAACTAAAAAGACAAACAAGAAGCCTCGGACAAGGACTGACCAAACGATGACGACCCAGGACCAGACAAAGGACTTGGTAATGGCAACATGGAATGTAAGAGGAGCAAATGATGAGGTGAAAGAGAGAGAGATTGTGCAGGTGCTTGAGGGTGAGAAAGTGGATGTATGTGGAATAACTGAAACAAAATGGAGAGGAGAAAGTGTGAGAGAATGGGAGTATGGATGGGGTATATGTGCAGGAGTAGGTGAGAATGAGAGGGCAAAGGAAGGAGTATGTATAGTTGTGAGTAAAAGATGGAAGAAGAGCATAAGACAGTATGGATCACTTGGGTCAAGGATTGTGTGGGTAAGGTTGAAAGTTGGAATACAAATGTAGGCGATTGTGTGTGTGTATGCTCCAACGCAAGAGCGTGCTAGCAGAGTGAGAGAAGAGTTCTGGACAAATGTGGAAGTGTGCATGGAAAAGTTTGGAAGGAATGAGAGAGTGTTTTTGATCGGTGATATGAATGGTAAAGTAGGGAATGTGAAGGTGGATGGAATAGTTGGTGAGTGGGGTGTGCCTGCTGAGATAGATGAGAATGGGAGTGCATTAGTGGACATTTGTGCTGGGAGGGGGTTGGTGATAGCCAATACCCTCTTCAGGCATAAAATGATCCACAGGTATACATGGCGAGTGATGAGAAGGGTGGGTGGTGAACTGAATGAAAGGAAGGCAGTGATTGAGTATGTGTGTGTGGATGAAAGGATGCGAAGATGTGTAATGGATGCAAGAGCTTAAAGAGGTTGGGGGAGTGGACTTTCTGACCACTACTTGGTGGTGGCCAGAACTAGAATCCAAGTAAGATGGAGAAATGGAAGAAGGGAAAGATGAGAGGAAGGAGTAGTTGCAAGGAGAGTGGAAAGGTTACAAGAGGTTAAGAAAAAGGCAGAGTATAAGAGAGAAGTGGAGGAACGATTGGGCAAATATGAATTGGAGCAGATGGGGGACGTGGAAGGTATGTGCAGGATATTTACAGAAGAAATATGTGCAGCATGTGATATGGTGTGTGGGAGGAAGAGAAGACGGAGGGGGGTTGCAAGGAACAGCGTGGTGGACTGAAGAGGTGAGACAGGCTGTGGCACAAAAGAAGAAAGCATACAATGAATGGATGAGAAATAGGGGCGTGGAAGAAGTTGACAGGTGGAAGAGAGAGTTATATGTAGAAAGAAAGAGAGAGGTGAAAAGATTAGTAAGAGAGAGTAAGAAGAGAGTGGATGAGGAATTTGGAAGGAATTTGAGTGTAAAGTGGAGGGACTGTAAGAAAATGTTCTGGAAAGAGGTGAAGAGAGTAAGACAGGGTGGAAGTAAGGTTAGCAGGGGAGTGAAAGATAAGAATGATAGATTACTAGTGGAGAAGGGAGAAAAAGTGAGCAGATGGAGAACACTTTAAGGAATTGTTGAACATAGAGGATGCAAGTAATGCGAGTATAAGTGGCTGGAGAATGGCTGGGAGAAGGAGGGAGGTGAGAAGACAGGAAGAAATCAGTAGGATAGAAGTTGTGGAAGCAATGAAGAAAGTTAAATTGGGGAAAGCTCTAGGAATTGATGGAGTGTGTGGTGAAATGCTGAAGCATGGGGGAGAGAAAGTAGTAGAATGGATGTGGAAGATGTGCAGATTGGCCTGGGAGGAAGGTAGAGTCCCGGAGGATTGGAAGTCAGGTATAATTATTCCCTTGTACAAAGGAAAAGGGGAAAAAGAAGTGTATGGTAATCATAGGGGCATTTGTCTTCTTAGTATAATAGGAAAAGTGTATGGTAGGATACTTATTGACAGAGTTAGAAAAAGAACAGAGGAAATAGTTGGAGAAGAACAGGGAGGCTTTAGGAAGGGAAGAGGTTGTGTAGATCAGATATTCATTCTTAGATCTTTAGTGGAAAAGTTTTTAGAGAAGGGAAAGTTGCATGTGGCTTTCATGCATATTGCCCCTAACAAGGTAGAGGAGCTGGAGCATAGGCTACCATAGTCCAGAACATTTAAAGACTTGTGACCAGTTTGTCCCCATGGTGTGTGAGCTAGGATTGAGTAATTTTATTTTTTTCTCTCTCTCTGGTCTGATTCAGTTGTGGTTGTTGTTGGCTAATTCCTGTAATAAAACTGGTTCTGGTAATTCCTTGTCAAGCTGATTCCTGCAAAATCTGATCCTCTTCTGGCAAAAGAGTGGAGAGGGGAGGGGGAGATAGTTAACAATCAGAAGGATCTAGAACTATAGTCGCGGCGTGCGACTCTGAGGTTGTTGTTATCGTGCCCTGGCAACCTACCATTCAGAACTGTGTCTGATTTCGTATATAATATATTCATGCATAATAATATGATTCATGTATAATACGATATGAAATCGGACGCACATTTTGAATGATAGGTTGCCAGGGTATGATAATGACAACCTCAGAGTCATGCACCACGAGTATAGTACTGGCTGTGGTTTGGCTGGCTAATTCTAGTGGACTGACTTGTAATCCGGCCTGGTCCCAACTCTACCTGGTGGCATTACATGGCAGAAATCTTAACATATGACCTTCACCCTAATAGGCACCTTAGATCACTGGGCCTCCATGTGTTGTTGTTGTTGAACTCCAGTTTGTCTGATTGAGCAGACCTGTCAACTGCAGACTAAGAGAGACGGTGACTCCCAGTGTGATGTTACAGTGAATGGAGAGAGACTGGAATTAGTGAGAGAGTTCAAATACCTGGGTACAGTGATAGAAAAGAGAGGAAAATGTGCAAAAGAAGTGGAAAGCAGAGTGACACAAGGAAGGAAAATAGCTGGTGCAATGAAGGCCTTGATAAGAAACTGAGGCTTAAGTGTTGCAGCTGCATGAGGCTTACATGAAGGAGTGTTAGTGCTGACATATGGATGTGAGACTGTGGTGTGGCATGGAAATAAAAAGTCAAAAGTGAGAGCAGTGGAGATGGGACTGCTGAGGAATGTATGTGGAGTACAGAGAGTGGATAAGATACGAAATAATGTGATTCATGAAAGATGTGGAGTGAGGAATTCTATGAACACCAGAATCAAAGAGAGTGTACTGAGATGGTATGGTCATGTGGAGAGAATGGATAACAACAGAGTGGTGAAAAAGATATATCTGAGTGAATCTGAAGCAGGGAGGAGGCGAGGTAGGCCACGGAGAAGGTGGAGGGATGTGTGGATGAGTGTGTGAGGAAGAGAGGTTTGGAAGTTGGTGAAGCTAGGAGACTGACCAGAGATCAAGCTGGCTGGATGAATATTGTGAGGAGAAGCGAATGATCAGGGATTTGGCACATCTTTGCAAGGTGACAGCATCCGGACTGACTCTGTCGGATATGTTTATGTGAAACTACAGCACGTGGTGAATGTTTTTGGTGTATCAGATATAGGCAGGATTCTGGGGGCTTGAATGGTGAGTGAATGGAAGTGTGGCCCATTGGACTGGGCAAATTTGGGCTGCCCGGATGTTGCTACTCCTCGCCCTGCCCTAGGGTGGGAAAGGAGGTCCAGATGCTGCTGCTGCTGATAAGGGTTACAGTAACCATTTGACGATAAGACTGCCCAAATAAAATATTATACACAGGTGGTCCGCTACTTACAATCGGGTTACGTTCCAAGAAACTGATCATAAGTGGAATTTATTGTAAGTCGAAAATGCATGTAATACAGTAATCCCTTTAAGACCCAGATGCCCAAGACCCGAACACCTTAAGTCCTGGACATTTTGGGCTTGGTATCTGGGACACCAAAAATGGCCAAAAAATGTCAAAATGAAAAGAAAAAGAAGAAGAAGAAAAAAAAAAGCCTATATGTGTTCATCCCTACTCTAAATTTGCCACACGGTGATGTACAGCTGTGTTTTGGCACATAATTCCGGCAACATCAGTTAGAGCGCCCCTGCATCCTTCCCATTTCCCACCTACCTACTGTCATGACTGTACGCACGTCGCCATGGATGCCCATGTGCTTGCTTTTCTGGTGGTTCCCTACCTGCAATATCTCACCACAAGACCACATGGAAATTTACAGTGTCATGCAGTGTTAAGAAATTAGAATTCAGAGTGCAAAGGATTAAGTGCAGAGCGCAACACTGGCATGGTGCAAGTAAGAACAGAATGTGCTGAGTTAAACAATTATAATTCACAGTGCAAAGGATTAAGTGCAACGCAACACTGGATTACTGTACATGCTTCAAGTGCACCCTCACCACCGTCGGAACCATAGAAGAAGCAGGTTAATCTTCGCGATGGCCACAGATGTGTCATAAGTACCCTGTACACTGCTAAATATTTTCCTTACTTCTAATTTCTCATTCTCTGGTTCCTTTTCATTTACTTTATGGTTTCTGTCCCTTATTTTTGAGCATAGGGTCTTAAATAGGTGCCGTGCATGTCCGGTAGGGAGTTATTTAGCTGGCTTTCAAAGTTAGATTGGGTTGGAGTCTATAATTACATGTCCAGGGACATTTTTCCCAAGTCCCGGACAAGACCAGGTCCTGGACATTGTTTGGGCTCTATTACGTTGGATCTTAGAGGGATTTATGTACACCTAACCAACCAAACATCATGGCCTAGCCAAGCCAACCTTAAATGAGCTTAGAACACATACATTTAGCCTACAATTTGGCAAAATCATTAACACAAAGCCTATTTTATAATAAATTGTTGAATATCTCATGTAATTTATTGTATACTGTACTGACATTGTCAATTGCAGAAGTCCAAGTTCACATATGATGGCCATTATGGGCTCGGTCCTGGTCATTTAGGCTGTAAATCATTTAGGCCATAACATCCAAACAGGTTATGTTATGTAATGTTGTTTTGACTGTTAGGCGATTAGGCCATCTGTCAATTTGAACATTACGGCCTAAATGACTTAAGGACCCTATGGGCTTGCCGCCTTCATGCTGGACAGTTATTTTGAGTTTCTTCTCAAGAGTAACTGCCTTCCTTTTCTTCTCAAGAGTAACTGCCTTCCTTTTCTTCTCACCAGTAGCAAGAGAGAGAGATGGGCATTTCTTAGACACAATGGATGCACAAAGCACAACATAGGTACAGGGGGGGTATCCAAAAAAAATGCTGGTAGGACAAAACACTGCAAAGCATCATAGCATCAATTGTTTACACCACCAACCACCCAGGTAGACTGGGATTTGGCTCACAGCCGCTGCCTAGTATCACGAGAGAGTATCACACCGCATATTGCTAGCCTAGAAAAAGATAAAAATTCGAATTTCGAAGTATGGTTTCTACCATTGTTAAGTAAAAAATCGTAAGTCAGCCATTTATGGGGACTGCCTGTATTGTTATTTGCAAGGATTAATTTAAAAACGGGGCCCTTACAAACAAAGTATTTCAAATGGCCTAGATATGTTTGCAATTTTGAATTCATGGGACAAATCAAATCATGTCTGAGTAAAATTTTACATGTACCTTGATTTTTCTCTCATGTTCTGGCAAAGTAAGGTAAATTATGCCATTACTGTGATAGTTTGTAAAATCTAACATAGCAAATATGACTGGGGGTGGGAGTTAGGCTGCTTGTGGGATGTTCCAGTCGACTAAGCAGACGAATATTCAGATTTATTTGAGAGCATTTTGCTGTCGCATCAGTTTGCATTATGCTTTCTACTTTCGCATCATCAGTAAGTTTTCCGTATTTTTAGTTTTGAATACCCAGGTGCAACTTACAGAGCTGTGACATGGTATGGGTGCTGGGTATTTAAAAGAGACAGTGACACAGCTTCTTCAGCCATCTGCCAGTCATTTTTTTTGGAATTCCGATCCTTTACTAAGTCAGATTTTACATAATGTTGCAGTAATGACAGTTTACCTTAATTTGCCTGAACATGGGGGGAAAAATCAAGATACTCGTAAAACTTTATCTAGACGCATTTTCCTTTCTCCCATGAATTCAAAAATTCACAAGTACAGTTTCTAGGCCATCTGACAAACTTCGTAAGGCCCCATTTTTAAGTTAACCCGCGCCGTCCCGAGGACGTACTTCCACGTCCTCACGTTTTGTCACAGCTAATCCCGAGGACGTACTTCAACGTCCTGCAATTGCAAGGTTCATAATTTCCACAATTTTCAATTTTCGCAAGTCATTTTTGGTACCTATACACGGGACACCTGCCTCAACAAGATGCCAGGCAGAGACAATGCCTTACCCAGCATGACCTCCTCCCCCCCCCTGCATGCCCTTTTCTCAGCAATTCACCTGTTATCGGTGACCTGGCCAGTATAGCCATATCATGCCACGGTACGAAATTCAGGGCCAGAATGATTCCCCAATCAATGACAATGTGGAGGACAAACTTTACATAGCATTAGAGGAAGAAACAGTTAGAAATGATGATCAGGTAATGTGGCAAAAAAAGGTGAGTGAAACAATGCTTATAATGCCTATATTACTGCTTGAAAACCAATATACTTTTGTACTACATATAAATTCGTAACAGTAAATAAATAAATACCGTTTATGAGTGGTGTGAAATAGTTATCCTCCCATAGAACTCGTTTTCTTTGGTGCCAGCCTGATAGAAAACCCAGTAAAGTAAGGAGGCTCTCCTACCTGTAATGAGTATTTTAAACCTCAGGTGAGCGATTTCTCTATGAATTTTCGATGTTTCTCACCAAATGCGAAAGTTTTAGCAAAAAAAAAAAAGGTCGAAAATTGCCCGGGATTGGGGGGTACCAGTGGTCGAAAAGTGGCCGGGACGGGGCGGGTTAATCAATGCAAATAGCTATACTGTATATAATATATTATTTGTGCAGTCTTACTGTCAAATGGTTATTGTAACCCTTTTAATAAAAATAATTTAAAATGCTTTGTTAACCCCATATGGATGAGTGACTTAAAAATTATATGACCATGTGGGGTGGCATATTTTCAGAAAAGTAAAGAATCGAGGAATAAGCCTAAACATACGTAAATCGATGATAATGGATGAAAAATGAAGGTAAGAGCTGTTACATGGTAATACTTCTCATTGGCTGTAGGAGGAGGGGAGGAATGAGAGAGGACTGCAGGTAGGCAGCTTATTACCAGGTGCACCTGGGGCGAGGTTGGCAGACTCTTCACTCATTTCCTTTTTCTTCATCACTGAACACTAAATTTATTATTTTTGCATTCTTTACATTGTTCAGTGTCTTCAAAATCTTATGTGTTTTCTATTTTACTTGAACACTTATAACAATAAAACTTATTTACATACAGTGTATATTCAATTTTACTTGAACACTTAAACAATACAGCTTATGCACATATATTCTATTTTACTTGTTCAAGGCTTGGGTAGGTAAAGGGCAGGACAGCAGGTGACAAGGATGCCATACCACCCAATGTCACTAAAATGGCCAGACGTTTAGTAACATCGCCCGCTTTCAAAAGCTTAAGGTTCATCATATCTTCTCAGATCAGATCGAATAGGCTATAGCTGAGGAGAGCTGGGTGATGTCCTGCTGTAAGCCTAGCTAGGTGAACTCAAATGTCTCTGTTTACGAATATCTCTGATAGGTGGATGTCCGGAGGGAGGGTTTGTAGTATGGTGTTGTGATCAAGGTGTAGCATAGACATACCAAACATAAAGTAATTTTAGGGTACTGCACTGTACGTGAGTGAAAGTTGTGTTCTGAGATATATTATTACATAAAATGTATTCTGATTTAATTTTAACATCATCTATAACATAAAATTCTATCTTTCATATTGTGACTCAGCTGTTGGTGGTGATAGCCCTGGGTACATGGTTTGGTGTTGAGACCAGCTGGCGAGACTTTACCACCGGCACTGTTTTCATGGCATTCTTCACCGCCATAGCTATCTTTACGCAGAATATGATCTTAGCTCCCAGTCGGGTCATTGTAAGTATATTTTTATTTTTTTTTTTAGGGATTTCATTTATTGCATGAAGACTGAAATTGTAAGTGTAAGTAGTTCACAGTGTCATTTGCAGAATGTTTCATTTTCTTCATTCTCACTCATGTCCTTGTGTATACACGGTGACCCAAAATCAATGCAACCCATAAAAGTGTGTGTCATTTATACAAGTGATGAGAGATTTGCTTTATTTTTGCATTCATGTTGTGTTGAGTTGATAACAAAACAGTCGTGAAAGTTTGGGTTCTTCAGTTCAAATGGTCTGTATTTTATTACCTTTCCAAAATGTGTTCCAAATGACCACCCTGATGTCGCTTGTACTGTACTCCTGAATGCAGCGTATACTTTCTTCTCTCAGGCCATGTCAACAGCAAAACCAGTATTTTCCGGTGCACAGCATGGGTGGCCATCTCAAAGCATAGCATCATGTGACCTTTACAGTTTGAAGACAAAGAAGAACAGTTTCTCATGGTGAACACAGAACGTTATCTTGAGGCCATGAGGATGTTTTGGATGACACTAGGAAGATGTAGGGGCATCACTAATGGGGAGCAATGGTTCCAGCAGGATTGGGCCACCTCACACACTTCAAACCAAACATTGATATGGCTGTGGCAATGATTTGGGGATCGATTGATCAGTAGGAGGTGTGGTCCTGAGTGGGCCTCACCCAACCTGAATCTCCCAGATTTCTATTTGTGGGGTTATCTGAAAGATCATGTTCATGAAAATCACCCCCAGACAGAGACCAGACAATCATGGCCAACATCAGAGCTATTCAAAGTGAGGAGTGTGTCCACATACAGTAGTTGACAGTTTTGCATGCCACTTTCAGGAGTTCCTGCAACGTCAAGGTGGTCATTTGGAACACATTTTGGAAAGGTCATAAAAAGCAAACCATTTGAACTGCTGAACCCAAACTTTCAGGACAGGTATGTTATTAACTCAGCTTAATATGAATGCTGAAATAAAGCAAATCTCTTATCAGTTGTATAAATGACACACATTTTTATGGGCTGCATTTATTTTGGGTCACCCTGTACCCTAATTTGTACTTCACTTTATTTTTGTTCTCTTCAGGAATTTCACAAACTACTTTAAATTTGAGGAACATATCTATTCTACTCTGGTTAAAGGCAGTTGATATACTTATCACTGTGAAACATCTGAGGTGTGAGGGTGTTTACAGTATTGCAAATATTATGCAGTATAACTAATTTCAATGGGGTGTTGATCAGTAGCTGTTACAATATATACAAGCAGAATCTGTAATTAAGGGATGTGTTTCATGTTCTCCATACAACTGCTACTGAAAATTGTTAGAAGTTGACTTTTTTTTTTTTTTTTAAGCCATGGAACTTTGATAGGCAATTTTTTGGTTTCTTATTGGTAACTCAGAATCAGAACAGAACTATTTAAAAAAAAGAAATTCAACAAGGTCATACTGTAAAATGTAAATGAAAATCTTAGTGTAACGGCTAATAATTGTTTATGTGGGTTCCACAGGAGATCCTGATGAGTGCAGTGCTGGCCCTCTTTTTTTTCATCTCTGGTATTGTGGTGCTGGCGGAGAAAGTAGGCGATCCTGTGGCAGAGACATGTGGGGCATTCTGCTTCTTCTGCCTTGTTGCATATGGAGCGGATGTCTTCTTTGCCTTCCAGATTGAGACAGAGTGAGATACAGGAACACAAACTCCATAACATAATGGGCCTTAGATATCACAACACACACACACTTGCCACATCTAGAGTCCATTTCTTCTTTCCTGTAGAGTTTGTATCCAACATCTAATTTGCCTTTCAGACTGAGACATAAGGCCATAGATTTCATAATACAGTAAAGCGATATACTCATGCCCCACTTTGAATACCGATGTTTTTTCTGCCTTGTCAGATACACTGTAGACATCTTCTTTGCCTTCCAGAGTGAGACAAGTGGCTTACACTCCATAAGACAGTCATACTTTCCTGCCCTATCCAGACTCAGCTGTATCATTTTAATCTAGTCTGTCCCATCTATAATCATTATTTTCCTCCTCTATTTCTGTTATTGTCCGAAACTTGCCCTGCCACGTTGTGGTATATTGGTATGGACACAGTTCATACATTTTAATGTCCTGAATTGAAAGTGGGTAGCCTATTGCCATTGTGAGAAATATTGTACAATATTATGAATATACAGTACTGTATGTATAAAAATCAGTGTAAGATGTTACATTGGTACCTTACCACTATCAGGCCTATTCTTCCTCAGTGTAATGCAGTTAGATTGAATGTTTGTTGTCATCAGGCTTGTACAGCACAGTATATCAGGGCTTCTGCACAATAATTAAAGTGATTAGTATTTCTGTTTAATAGGTAATGACACAGAAAAGATACCATAAAAACAGTATCATCAATAGGATAAATGTCAAAACACAAAAACAATGCTCTCGTAAGTTTGAGTTAAATTAACCCCAAATAGGCGGGCGACATTACGTAACGTCCGTGTGTGAGGAGGCGGGCGACGTTATGTAACGTCCGGACATTTTCAGCCCTAATTTATCAATGAAATTGGGTGATTAGGCATCCTTGTCACCTGCTGTCCTGCCCTCTACCCTCCCAAGCCTTGAAACAAGTAAAATAGAATATACATACTGTATATAAGTTGTAGTGTTATAATTGTTCAAGTAAAATAGAATATACATACATAAGTTTTATTGTTAGTAGTGTTCAAGTAAGTGTTCAGGTAATATAGAAAACACATACATAAGATTTTGAAGACAATAAATAGTGTAAAGAATGCATAAATGATAAATATGGTGTTCAGTGGTGAAGAAAAAGAAAATTAGTGAAGAGTTCGCTAGCCTCGCCCAAGGCACGCCTGGTGATATGCTGCCTGCCTTCACCCCTCCCTCACTCCTTCCCTCCTCCTCCCACAGCCAGCAGAGACACATTACCACATATGTAACACCTCTTGCCTTCCTTTTTCATCGATTTATGCATGTTTAGGCTTATTCCTTGATACTTTAGTTTTCCAAAAATACAGTATGCCCCCCCAGGTGGTCATATAACTGATAAGTTGCTCGCCCATAAGGGATTAAAATGACCATATATTCTTCTGGTTAAGAGCTATCTGTCTATAGCCAGACACCATAATCCCCTGAGGAGTGGCTGTTTGTGTTTGAGTTAGTGGTTTTACAGGGAGGGGCACTGACCCTCCTCCAACCCACTTGCTGACACATAGGGAGCATGTGTGGGTTGGTTATATGGTTACCACCTAGCACTGTAAATGGGTTTCTGGCCTACAGGAAACCATTAGGCTTGTCACTCAATATAAAGCCACCTGAAAAGGAAAGGGAATAAAGGGACAGAAATGATGGGAGAAATAGGATGGGCAGACGCACAAAAAGCATGATAAAGTTGAAGGACAAAGGAAGCAACACTGCATCAAGTAAGTGGATGATGGTCACCACCATCTACCACAATTGGTTAAGAGCTACTTGTGTAAAATGATATTGCAGGTTCTTTGCGGTACTCAAGCTTGGTGTGGAACTCATGTATAGTACTTGTGGATTAGTATTATTTAACAATACTCCTAGTCCATTTATTCATCCGTCATCCAATCCTATCTCACCCCATCGAGAAGTGTAGGAACCCGGGGCTAGGCAAGTTGGTCTTGACATATGAGAGTGACCAGTCTCACTCATTCCTGAGTGACATTACATGAGCAATAAACCTCAACCATCCCTTAGATATAAACCTTCACAGGCTGAATCCAACTGGAGCACCTTAATTACCCACTAAACCACCAGGCACCATATTTTGGTTATATGGTTACCACCCAGGGTAGTAAAAGGTTTCATGGTGTACCAGAAACCATTTGGTTTGTCACTCAGTGTAGAGTCACTCATAGGCAGAAGGAAGAGGAAAGAATGAAGGAAAGAAAGATAGAAGAGGGAGTGTAAAGTCACCTGTAGGCAAAAGAAAGAGGAAAGAATGAAGGAAAGAAAGACAGAAGAGAATGGAAGGAAAGAAGGATGGAGAGGAAAGGGCAGACACCCGAGAGCAGCACTATATCGAGTGAGTGGATGGTGAGCGCCCCCACCTACCACATATTCTAAATAATTAATTTCTAACATCTGTTCAAAGGAAAAGGGGAAAAAAGCAGTGTGTGGTAATCATAGGGGCATTTGTCTTCTTAGTGTAATAGGAAAAGTATATGATAGGATACTTACTGATTTAGGGAAATAACAGAGGAATTAGTTGGAGAAGAACATGGAGGTTTTAGGAAGCGAAGAGGTTATGTAGATCAGATATTCATCCTTAGGTCTTTAGTGGAAATTTTCTAGAGAAGGAAAAGAAGTTGTATGCAGCCTTCATGGATTTGGAGAAAACATATGACAGAGTGAATAGACATGGCATGTGGAAAATATTAAGAATATATATATAGAGTAAATGGGAAGTTGTTGAATGCCGAGAAGAATTTGTATAAGGGTGCTAAGGCTGCAGTCTGTGTGGATAATGAACTGAGTGAATTTTTCTGTCTGAATGTTGGATTGAAACAGGAATGTATCATGTCTCCATGGCTGTCCAGTCTGTATGTGGATGGGGTTATAAAAGAGATACAAGGTAGGGCAGTGGATGTTGGAGCGACCCTAATGAGAGAGGGAAGCGATTTGGAAACTTCCTTTATTATTGTTTGCAGATGATAATGTATTGTTAAGTGATGATGAAGGGGAACTGCAAAGCTGGGTGAATGAGTCTGGGAGAGTGTGTACTAATGGAATCTAAAGGTGAACGTAGCAAAGGGTAAAGTTTTGGTCTTTGAGAGAAATGAAGTCACTGAATATAGAGAGGTTGGATGATGAGGAAATGGAAAATGGGAGTGTATTTAAGTACTTGGGTAGTGTGATGAGTAAGGATGGAAGTTTGGAGGATGAAGTGCTTGAAAGGATACAACAAGGAAGAAAGGTTGCTGGTTCTTTGAAAGCAGTGATAAGAAATAGGGAAGTGAGCTTGGAAGTAATAAAGTTGCTGCACGATAGTATTGTGATATCAGCTCTATATGGAAGTGAAGCTTGGACCTTTGCTGGAAGGATGCAAATCACAAGTGAGAGCAGTGGAAATGAGTTATTTGAGAGGTGCACGTGGAGTTAAATGGAGAGACAGATTGACAAATTAGGAAATGAAGAGCATTATGGTGTGGACTGTGGATGTGGATGTGATAGAAAGCGTTAGGAGAAATACACTGAGGTGGTTTGGCCATCTGGAGAGGATGGAGGGTGAGAGACTAACAAGGAGAGTGTTTGTGAGTGAGTTGGGGGGGGGGGCAGGCCGAGGATGGGATGGAATGGAGAGGTGTATGAGAGAGGGAGGTATAAGCTGGGAGGAGGGCAGTGAAATTGCAGGGGACAGGGTGACATGGAGGCTATTTGTTTGTGGCCACCCCGTACAGGATTAAGGCATCTGGCAATAGATGGATAGCTTTTTAACATTCTGATAAAAACACGAGTCAAATGATGCATGCAATGGAGTTATTTCAATACTTTCTTGTCACCATTTCAGACTATTCCTCTGTCATATTCACCTTTGTTTTGATAATGTAATTATTAATCAGTGATCACAGAATTATGTCAGCTAATACTGATTTCAGTTCTGTGTAAAGCTGTTGTGTTTCACATCTTGTAAGTTTCCTTGAAAACCTTCCCTGACCCCTTTGCAGCTGACTGGCTGATGTTGTTGAAAATGTAAAACTATACTATAGCTCTACCTTATGTCAGTTATATTTCATTATATATAGACTTTTGTCTCTGTCACACTCATATCTCCATCTTTATAAGCACATTCTGCCACAGTGCAAGCAAAAATTATGTACTAAAATGTTGCCATTTAAAAAACAAAGTTGAATCATAGCAGCAATAAACACCAGTAACCCCTCATGGTTCACCCAGTCATGACTTAACTTTTATGTTGGGAGTATGGAATAATTTCCACAAGTAAAACAGACTGCTTTTATTGTGGGAGAATGTGAAATAGGCAACTGACATTCTACCCTTCACTGCAGGTGAGGTTCTGGTTAGTTGCTGGCAGGGTGACCATCATAGCTGAAGACTGACTGGGCTTGCAATCCATACACTGCATGAACAACCAAAACTGCAAATCCCTTCACTTCAGAAATTCCTTTCTTAATAACTGTGTGACATTAATGAAAAAAGTGTAACAACTTGATGGTGATGGTGGTGACTTTTAACCTCTTTAATCAGAAATATAATTCCTAAGGTAGATAAAATCATGTTCTCGGTCAACTTCTCATTAAATGTAACAGATTATGAAGAACTGCTGAAACAGCAAGATTATGGTACAAGTTAAAAAGCTCACCACCAGGAGACAAAAAAATAAACAGTTTTTATGCCTCATCTCAAACACCCTCACCATATCCCTTCCGCTACCAACACTACATGGCCATCACAGTAACTTAAAATACACAGCCACACAGTATCCTACAAGAACCATCATCATCATCCTGACTTTTTTTTCCCCAGCAAAGGATGGGATGAGGTAGGTTCCAGAAAACAAGGGAAGAGAAAGCACAAAAGAGAACTAATGAATCACCTTCAGAAAAACATCTGACAGAAGCAACCCTTTCCAGAGATAGATGAGGTCACTGTGTCTGAGTCCAAACTGGCTACTGCCTTTCACTAATTCAGTCATCACTGCCACTGTCCTGCTTAAATCACAGTACATGTACCCATTTCATTTTAACTGTATAGACACTCCTTCAGCCTACTATGCACAAAGAATATCTGGAAGGATAAAGATACGTAGTTAGATGTCATCAGTCCAGTGAATTCTTATTAACATGAGTGTGGTGACATGATGACAACAGCAATAACAACTTTATTTAATTGTGGAGGCTATATTCCTAGGTGTATTGTAGTCCTTAATACTTTCAGTTAGTGTAAAACATCAAAGCATTAAATAATTCAGACCACAACAGCAGAATGAGATAAATATTATAGGCTCTCAAAACTGTCATACTGATTGAAATATATAATTCTGACTTTCTAAGGTGAGCAGTGCTGTACTTGTGTTTTAGTAAATTATATGTGGGTTGATGTGCCCGTATGTTTGGATGTTATTTTGTTGTTGGTCCTATATGTTGAAGAATGCAGTTCGTGCAGCACCACAAGTTTTATGCTATATCTATCTATCTATCTATATATATACTGTATATATATATATCATCATCATTCATCATCCAATCCTACATTGCTGCGTGAGGAGCCTAGGAGCCTTGGGCTAGGCAGATTGGTCTTGACATTTAAGATTAGAATGACCAGCCTAACTCATCCCTCAGTGGCATCGCGTGAGCAATAAACCCCAACCACCCCTTGGATATAAACCTTCACCGGCTCAATCCGACTGGAGCGCCGTAATTACCCACTAAACCACCAGGCACCGAAATTTGGTTATATGGTTACCACCCAGTGTAGTAAATGGTTTCCTGGTGTACAGGAAACCATTTGGCTTGTCACTCAGTGTAGAATCACCCATATGCAGAAGGAAGAGGAAAGAATGAAGGAAAGAAAGACAGAAGAGTAAGTGTAAAGTCACCCGTAGGCAGAAGGACGAGGAAAGAGTAAAGGAAAGAAAGACAGAAGAGGATGGAAGAAAAGAAGGATGGAGGAGAGGAAAGGGCAGACACCTGAAAGCAGCACCACATCGAGTGAGTGTGTATGTATATATATATATATATATATATATATCATCATTGCCAGACGCCATGTATCCCAAATGGGGTGGCCAATATATATATATATATATATATATAACAAGTCATACTCAGTAGTTCACATTATCAGTCTGAAGTCAGTTTCATTTCATGTGTTTCCTGTTTTTATGAACTATGATCAGTTGTATTTCTAAACTTTAGATGACCATTGAAATCCATAGGTGCATATTTATGAAGAGAAAAGTTGCTCTGTTATGCTTTAGTTTGATTCATAGTTTCATGCAGTCAGAGATCTTGATTAATGTTAAATAGGGGAAAACCTTTTACTGTTTCTTGTTAGGTTGGTGTTAAATGACATGATTATTTAAGTACCATTACAAGGTATCATACAGTACAGTCTCTTCAGTACCATTACAAGGTACCATACAACACAGTCTCTGTAAAACCATAACAAGGTACCATACAATACAGTACAGTATCTTTCTAATAATTTGCTGCGTAGATGTTCCTGTAGAGTTTGTCAGTAATCAAAATGTGTTCAGTTTTCATTTCTGTATTTCACTTGTTGCAGTTTACTGGTAACTGGTTTAAAATACCTCCATTAATTTGTAAACATTTTGAATATACAATATATTTAATCAGTGTTTAAAATATGATCTCCTATGCTTCTCATGGGGCAACACAGGATTAGGTGTTGATGATGATGATGATGATTAAAATATGATTTGAGAGTTTAAGCTGTAATCTTTGTGGACAACTTCCAAATACTTAGCTTTATGAGAAAATGAGTGTGGGTTATCCTGATGCTTTGTCAGTTATACTGTGGGGTCTTCCAATATACAAAACACCTAATATGTGAACTCAACTCAGGAAAAATATTTTTTTTTTAATGCATGACACGTGATTCTAAAATATGAATCCATCATCTGAAAACAAGGGAAACACTGTGTTCTCACTCAAAATTGTAGTATCCAAAG
Source organism: Coenobita brevimanus (assembly GCF_032717465.1). Taxonomy (NCBI): domain Eukaryota; kingdom Metazoa; phylum Arthropoda; class Malacostraca; order Decapoda; family Coenobitidae; genus Coenobita; species Coenobita brevimanus. Next base: position 68,170,881 of record NC_136954.1, on the reverse strand, counting down.
CCACCACCAAATGGCTGATCAGTTTCCCGCCCTTTCCTTGCCTCACGGCATCTCTCAAGTCCAGTCTGAAGACTCTCAGTCTGTGTCTGTTCGTGCCGTGCTCGCGCATTGTGGTATTTTTAGTGTTGTACAAGACTTGCTCTTGCTCACCTATTACATCATGACCCCACACGTTCATTCCAAGTATAAGAGGATCATTTTGGATCTAAAAATGATTATAGAGTTAGATAAGCAAGGTTAAAGGAACTCAAACATTGAACATGAACTTGGCTTAGGTGCATCGACAGTGAGGAACACTCTCAAGAACATGGAGATTTTATGAATCGTTGAGACTTATGGAGGCCAGGAAGTGAACAGGTGCAGTAAGATTGCTAATCCCACAATTATACAAATGGAACGCTACCTAGCACACTACACTTGCAGTTCTGTTATCTTTCTTTGAGCAAACGTCTTTCTTAAAATGATAGTCAATAATGAGGAAGTACTGTAAATGACAAAGATAAGGTGAGGTGTCGACCATATACATTAATTTCCATTGATTCAATGGTTTCTAACAAAGTACAGCATGTGAAACTTCCAATATGCGGCACATTTTATAGACCATATTCTCACATATTGGGAGACCCCACTGCAATGTTATGACTGTTTTTGTTTCCCATGTTTTTGAGTGCACAATTTTTTAGCATGATCTGAGAATTGTCCTGTAAATACATATGTTCACATGAAGTTTGTAGCACTGTATTTTGATTTATTCACATTATTTTTGTACAAGTAGTTTTATGACCTGGACTTGCAGTTACTGTACTTTCAACCTTAATGTTTTGGTAACAGTGATGATACCAACTCAAACGTATGGAAGTGAAGCATGGACGTTGTTGGAAGGACACAAGTCAAGAGTGAGAGCAGTGGAAATGAGTTATTTAAGAGGAGCCTGTGGAGTCACATGGAGAGACAGGCTGACAAATGAGGATATAAAGGAGCGTTGTGGTGTGGATGTGGATGTGATAGGAAGCGTTAGGAGGAATACACTGAGGTGGTTTGGCCATGTGGAGAGGAAGGAGGGTGAAAGACTGATGAAAAGAGTGTATGTGAGTGAAGCAGAGGGGGGGAGAGGGAGGGGGAGGCCAAGGATGAGATGGAGGGATGAAGTGGAGAGGTATATGAGAGAGGGGGGTGTGAGTTGGGAGCAGGGTAGTGAAATGGCGAGGGACAGGGTGACGTAGAGGCAATTTGTTTGTGGCCACCCCGAATGGGATTGAGGCGTTTGGCAATAGATAGATAGAAAATACGAGGAACAGCAGATATTTATGTGGTCTGACAGTTGCAGGTCCTATGTTCATTGTTGTGTAAATATGAGTTGTTTTTAGTCTTATGGGCAGCAGTATGCTTTTTTATGTCACTGTTATTATTATCAAATCCATGAAGGATGAGGGTTTTGTGTATTGCACTGGGAGCTATGTGCACAAGTATTCACAGAAACATAACCATTCTTCTTCAGTACATATTTCACAATGGTATGAAAAGAATATTCCACTGTTACTGAACCTTCATATTGTAAATGAATCGATTGAATTCCTAGCACCAGGTATCAAAGACCATATGGTGCTAACTGACAGCAAAAATACATTACAAGCAACGCTTTCATAAGGTAGCTGTTGTTACTGAATAACCCTGGTCTGTCTGGCTAAACAAATCCATCAGCCACAAGCAATCAAGTGTCCACACACAGCACATGCAGTGAGCTAATGTTCCCTTGTGGCACACAATGTCTCACCACAGCAAAGTGCAGGAAAGTGTGAAGGTTTAGTTCCTGGATGGACAATGTATTTGTATCCCTTCACTCAGTTAACAGGGGCAACAGAGCAGGCTCCACATCACCCCATTATTTGAAAACCTATACATGCAAGTGCATAAATGTTACAAAATCAAGCAGTCAAATGGAAGTTACCACAGGCAGATGCATACACACCAATCTGTAGTTCATTCAAAACTAAAACCTCTATTTGAAACAACTGTAATAATGGTAACAGTGGCGATCAATCCCTATAACTCCTCAAAGGGATTTGGATGGCCCACAGCTAGACAACCATAGTCCACATAATTTTAAATTACCCTACATTCCTGGCGGCATTCTGAAGACAGAAAAACTTCTAGCTACTTCTTGGATTCCAATAGCCAGAAAAAGCCATCACTACAACTCTTGAAGCAATAAAACAAGTGCTAATTATTGCACCAATATGTAGCTTTGAGCCTCATAACTATGGTCATGTCCTTGTTAATTTATGAAAACTAAATTATTAAAAATACTAAATAATAATAATAATAGTGGGTGTGTTGCTTACCAGGTTATGGTTTGTAGCTCCTTACACAGACAGTGTCACACAATGTGCTTGATGGTGTAAGTAAACCTCAAAACATTAAATAGTTTACAATGGTAGAGTACTTGAAAACTTCATTTCTGCAACAACTTATATTTAATGAGGCAATAAACACACTCCAAACTCTAATACAACCACAGCTTAATGCATATAAATAATATCACAAAGTTGCTTCACATAACTGACATTGTAAAGCAGATCTCTGATTTCACAAAGTAAAGAGGTAGATGGGAGTGCTCAGCATCCACTCACTTGATGTAGTGCTGCCCTCAGGTGCCTGCCCTTTCCTCTCTTTCTTTTGTCTTTCCTTCCTTCCTCTTCTATCTATCTTTTTTCATTCTTTCCTCTTCCTCTGTCTATGGGTGACTCTATGCTGGGTGACAAGCCAAATGGTTTCCTGTACACCAGGAAACCATTTACTACATTGGGTGGTAACCATATAACCAAATTATGGCACCTGGTGGCTTGGTGGGTAATTAAGGTGCTTCAATCGGATTAAGTCGGAGCAGGTTTATATCCGAGAGATGGTTGGGGTTTATTGCTCACATAATGCAACTCAGGGATGAGTGAGTCTGGTCACTCTCATCTTAAATGTCAGGACCAACTTGCCTAGCCCCACATTCCAACTCTCCTCCATGGGGCAACACTGGGTTTGATGATGAATGAATGAATGAAAAAGAGGTGAATTTACCCAAAATACTGCAAAACACAACATTGAGGCAATAAAATAACTGATTCAACAGTGCTCACTTTGAAAACACGTGCACACACACACACACACACACACACACACACACACACACACACACACACACACACACACACACACACACACACACACTGCTTGCTGGCTCAGTGGTAACGCTCTCGCCTAGCATCTGCTAAGACGGGGGTTTGCGCCTTGCTCGGGATGTGAAAAGTTTCACTAACGAAGTGGGTGGGTACTGTCTCCCTAGAACAAGGGGATGGGTGTGTGCATGTGTGAAGGTCAAGGCTCTGCCCTTAAATCGGACTATATGAACTCTCAAGTCTCTTCCAGGAGGGTAAAATGCTAATGATCACAACCACCACGTGATCCTGACCGACCTGGTGAAATTACACACACACACATACACACAAAATCCCATATTCCATCCATCCATTGCCAGACGCCACAATCCCACACGGGGTGGCCACTTGACTCTTGAGTTATTTGTTTTACGGGGAGGGGCACTAACCCTCCACCAACCCACTTGACACGTAGGAAGCACGTATGGTTTGGTTATGTGGTTACCACCCAGCGTTGTAAATGGTTTCTTGGCTTACAGGAAACCATTTGGCTTGTCACTCAATGTAAAGCCACCTGTAACAGAAAGAAAAGCATTAAGTAGTGACAGGAAAGACAGGAGAAATAGGAAGAGAGGAGGGCAGGCACAGAAAAAGAATGATAAAGGCTAAGGAAGAATAGTACTGCTTTAAATAGAAATAATCCCCAATTATCCCTGTGAGGATTCCTATCATACTGTGCATACGAGATGCCCAACCCACCCTAGTGCCGTCTCTTGGAAGCCCTGTCATACAGTAATATCAGATAAGTCTCTTACATTGATCACTTTAAAACCTACTAAGTTACCAACTCAGGTCAACACACGAAAAAATCTTCTGCATACCTGTAACGACTTGTAAAATTAAAAACTGTACAGTCTTCAGTCCCTGTAACTCCTATGGGGTAATATGGGACTAGCTCTTGCTGTCTCCATTTACAGTATCTACTTTCATTAAGCACTGAAATTTCTTTGGTTTTTTTATTAACACCTTCACAACACAGATATATTTCATATTTTATTATGGCTACAACCAAATGAATTTATTCAGCTTGTGAGAGACCCACCAGGTTGAAGGGGGTTAAAATTACAGTAATATCAAATAAACCTTTCAGCATGCAAATATACTATGCATTTTGTTCTGCTCAGGAGAGACCCGTCACATGAAGGGTTAGAAAAAAAACTCCATTAACCCCAGCAAGACATGGACATACTGTACAGCAATCTGCATTTTATAAAACATTAATACCAGATGATATTCAGCTTAGGAGAAACCCCTCATGGTTAAGACGTTGGGAACATTTGCCATTAACCCCTTCAGCAAGGGGATGTACTTTGTACTTTATTATGGCTAATGCCAGGCAATTTTATTCAACTCAGGAGAGACCTCTTCATGCGAATGGGTTAATGGCAGTGGCAGATCCAGAAAAGGGCCCAGGCATCCAGACCCTCTTTTTTTTTTTTTTTTCAATTCTCCCCCCCTCCAAAAAAAAGTCAACTAACACATAAACCTTAAAAAATATGCAGAATTAGTGAAAGGAAAAACAAAGACAGTGGTTGATGGGGGCACTCACCATCCACTCACTCGATGTAGTGCTGCTCTCAGGTACCTGCACTTTCCTCTCTTCCTTCTTACCATCCTTCATCTTATGTCCTGTTTTTCCTTCATTATTTCCTCTTTCTTCTGTCTACAGGTGACTACACTGAGTGACAAGCCAAATGGTTTCCTGTACACCAGGAAAACATTTACTATGCTGGGTGGTAACCATATAACCAAATTACGGTGCCTGGTGGTTTAGTGGGCAATTAAGACGCTCCAATCAGATTGAGCCAGTGCAGGTTTATATCCAAGGAGTGGTTGGGGTTTATTGCTCAAATAATGCCACTCACGGATCAGTGAGGCTGGTCGCTTTCATCTTAAATGTCAGGACCAACTTGCCTAGCCCCAGGTTCCTACGCTTCTCAAGGTACAACACTGGAATAGATGATGAATGAATGAATGAAAAAAAGAAAGTTTTTCATTTCCTTTTTGTCTGAAACTGATTCCGTTAATAAGGTTAACAGTTTATGGTTTACAGTACTGTACTGTAATACTGTAATATTAAATGTAAGATTATCATCAACAGCCAGAACAACAATGATCCCCCCTTTTAATAAATACTAGATCTGCCCCTGAATGGCGCAATATTTATTAATGCTGCTAGGGCAAAGTTTGGTCTGAAAGGATACTAGGTAACTTACAATTCATCCAAAGAAACTACATCAAGTTCACCTGCAAAGAGGCTGAAAGTGATGAACCAGTGCAGCAATACCCTCCTCTGGATACTACAACCTATTCAAGTCTTTAAATTCCACAATGTCACTCATACTGAACATGCCACATTTCTTGCAGTTGCTTACATCAGTCTCCAGAGGCACTCCATCAGTCTCATGCCTCACTTTATTGACATCATGGTGAGTCAGCCAGAAGCTTTCCTCAGGTGTCTCAGCACCACAAAATATCCGAGCATTCCAAAGTGACACTTTCTCCTTTGGGTTTGGCATCAACTTAAGGTCAAGAATGTCATTAACTTCGCTCAAATTGTGATCATAGTTTCTGATGCCTGATAAAGTGTCTGATACAGCCTTCATTCGTGCATTTAAGTCAAATGCAACTGTCACATAGAGACGATTGCCCTGGTGCATGATGGGAACTGTGTGGTACAGGAGGTTGTCAAATATGGTTATGGTATTGGTTAGAAGCAAAATGCTTTGGCATTTCTTGACTTTACAGCTGCTTACAATTACATTGCCATTAATACTAATTGGTATACCAACACTGCATTTTTCAACAACAAACTGTATAGAGTCATTATATACAGTTATCTTCAGAGATTCATCTGAGAAGTCTGTCTGTATAAGCACACCCACATCTTTGCAAAGTAAGTGTGCATTGTCCTCATCACATTTAACTATACATGGGTTTTCATTATTGCTAGTGTTTCTGACTATCTCTAATTCATGGCAAAAGTTCCTCATGACATTAAAATGCATAAGATATTCCTCCATCGTTCCTAGATGATAAAACTCAGAGTCAGGAAGTAGGATAACCTTAAATTTCCGACCTTGGAAGATTGGCAGCATCTGGGCACAAAAGTCAGAGAAATCTGAGGGCTGAGCCTGGGACCTGCGTGAGCCCAGACACGGCAGAAAGTGGGCATAGGCATCGAGTTCACCAGTGAAGGGGCTGTGAGTGGAGAACCAACCCAACAGTTCCCGGCACAAATCCTTTCCCAGCCAGAAAACACTGTCACTCCATACACATTCCTTCTTGCTGCCTCCATTTTCTGTTGTGTGGGGAAAGTGTACAGTACAGTAAGACCTTGCATTAGTTTGCTTTTTATCATCATCATCATCATCATCATCATCCTTTCCTCTTTGCCATGTAAAGGCAAGGTGAGATAGGATCCAAAAATGATGGAAAGAGAAAGTATGGCGGTGGGAGAACCACCAACAGCATGTTCGGTGAAATTGATGGCACGGTCCTTCACACATCATTCAGACCTCTGGAATCCTGGTTCTACCTCACATCCCAGGATTCCAGAAGCCTGAATGATATGTGAATAATATTCTTTGCAAGTATATTGTTACTGCTACAATCCCAGGTTTATCTGGATGAGAACCCAGTGGACTGCAGGAAACCTGCCAGTTTCCCAGGTGCTCACATTGATCTTTTGTTGTGGTTTTGATGAAAAATTGTCTGAGTTATGATAATGAGAAGTGAGGTTCACAAGGTGAGTAAATGTGTTGTGATGTGGGGCTGCACTGTGGTGAGTCCCTGAAAAAGTACAGTAAATAACATACTGTACATACCTTGGATCCATACTGCCCCAGCATGGTGCATCTGTTGCTGTGATGGTTTCTGCAGCACGTCAACACAGTCACATACACAAGCCTGTGATGTGTCAATGGTGGGGTCAATGACGTACACACCATGACCTTCACCGGTGTTCAGGCTGGATGGGTGAGCCAATGCCACAACATCAGCTGACTGTAGTGACTGCAAGTCTATGCCAGAAATAAAGAGACATTACAACTTCAGTAAGGTACTACCATACACCAATAGATACAGAAAGTACGGATACTTCATGTGCAACTGATACTGTACATGTATAGCATTTTCACTGTGTGAAAACATTAGCATATGCTTACACAACTGATAACACTGTGAAAACTAGCTTGTAGAGTATGAGAACTGAGGCTTAATTTTGGCATGGGATTTTTTTTTCCTTTTCCAAGGCAGAGTTGTAATGGCCTGAGACTTTATTTTATATAATTTTGTGCACAGTATGTACATTAACCCTTTAACTGCGGGTGTCATTCCAGAATGACATTGCAAAAACTGGACCAAACCGCGGGTGTCATTCCTGAATGTTTGTGAATATTTTGAATACCCCGCATTTTTTTCGTGCGCCAATTGTTTCAAGGGGGAGTAGCTATTAAGTTCTTTCACTCCAGCCGACCCCCCACCTCCCTCCTCCCCCCCTGGGGCCCCACCCCCACCCCCTGGGCCCCCCACCCCACCCCGGACCAAACACGCATCAGTATCTGTCCAGCTGTGTGAGTGACAACACTGCTGATGTGATAGTGAAGTGCAGGCAATTACAGTGCCTTTTACCTGCCTCAGTGAACACAGAGTGGGTGTTTATCGTATGTGCAGTGTTCATATATGTTTATAGTATTATTATCAGAATGAGGTTGGCATTTGGTAATGGTATGTGAGCGAAAAATAGTGATTACAACACCGCTGATATGGCAGTGAAGTGCAGGCAATTACAGTGCCTTTTACCTGCCTCAGTGAACACAGAGTGGGTGTTTATCGTATGTGCAGTGTTCATATATGTTTATAGTATTATTATCAGAATGAGGTTGGCATTTGGTAATGGTGTATGAGCGAAGGTAATGGTGTGTGAGCGAAAAATAGTGATTTTAGATCGCTCACTTCTAATGGCACTGCCCATCCAGTGATAGTCAACGAAATCATGAAACCTACATCATTGCAAAGCCGAAGGTTAGTACTTTCTAATGGTACCTTATTTTTCGCTCTAGATTTATTCTGTGCAGAGTTATAAAGGTTTAAGTTTGTTTACATTTTGGTCGAAACCCCTGCGGGAGAGGACAGTCAGGGCAAAACAATGCCCGCGGTTAAAGGGTTAAGGGGAGGGGATGCCAGCAGGGACCGATTTTCGACTGATAAAGGCATTTTGCGAAAGTTACCCCATAAAACAGCTCCGAGCATCACTCGTTTTCTGTAAAAATCTGGCAGCCGTACAACAATTCATTCCTCTTCAAAAGAATTATTTTGTAATTCCAATTTTGAGGTCACTTCCCTGCAGAAATGTCTGTTTTCTATGTAATGTATAATATGACCACTTTTTTCGATTTTTTCCTTTTTTTTCTGCAAAAATAATGTCGTACGTCTGGCAATGGGAGTGTGAATGTGTGGAGGGTGGCAGCTAGGTGGGAAAGGCCAGAGATGTTATGACACTGGGAGAGGTGAGATGTGCCAGCCTTGGTCTCAGCCTATTATCAGTCTGCGCTAATCTTGGCCATTTCTCATTGTTTTTGCACACTTTTTGAAGATGGGGCTACCATCCAAGAAGCTACTGCAACGTCAGAAAGTGGCAGAGAAGAATTTGACGCCATTTTGAGGGGAGAAAAACCCGTTGGAAGTAGAAATTCTTTCTCCACAATCACCACCTGCCCCCACCACCGCGTGCCACATCACCTGACAACCCCCAACCTTCTACATCTTTTTCTCCAACTTTGTCTTCTCCAACGCCCTCTACCTCTTCATAACCATTCCTAATCCTAACTCATAAAATAAAAAAATGTACCTACTTTGTTTCTAATTGTACAGACACTGCAAGTCAACAGAAAACTAGTGATATCTCGGAACTAAACTTATTGTCCTTTGGAGTGATATAACTCCATTAGTGTTGAACATAAGACAACAAGCAAAATACCTACAAAAAGAGGAATGAAAGGGGAACATTTTGTGCATATATTTTTATCAGTGACTGACAAACATGACTGTAACGATTTTTTCAACATGGCAAAAAGGGGGTAAAAACTGAGATAAATACATAAGCATTTTGGGAGTTTTTTTGTACAGCAATGGTGAGGAATATTAAGAAATTGTTAGGGCAATTTATTAATGAGGGTTTCATTAGTAAAACTACCAAATATCATAGAGATCAGATGAACACACTTCCCCTGGTTTCCCATTTCTCATCTTTTTTTGTTTTATACGTTTAATGCATATATTATTTTTCCCGTAAAAACTGATCAGTCAAATTTACTCAAACTTTGGGATGTTATTGCCCATATATAGCAACAAAACATATAAAAAAATCAGACAAATGTAATAAAAACAAATGTATCTTCATAAGTAACAACCATCTGCTCCTCTTAATGTCTGGGCAATGCTATCTATCTATCTATTGCCTGATGCCACAATCCCGTACGAGGTGGCCACAAACAAATAACCTCCATGTCGTCCTGTCCCCCACCATTTCACTGCCCTGCTTCCAACTCACACCCCCCTCTCTGATATACCTCTCCACCCCATCCCTCCATCTCATCCTCGGCCTCCCCCTCCCTCTCCCCCCCTCCACCTCACTCACATACACTCTCCTCATCAGTCTCTCACCCTCCATCCTCTCCACATGGCCAAACCACCTCAGTGTGTTCCTCCTAATGCTTCCCATCACATCCACATCCACATCACAATGCTCCTTTATATCCTCATTTGTCAGCCTGTCTGGGCAATGCATTATTTGGAAACTTATTTAAGCACAGTTGTAAAATTTCAAAATGTACTTCCTAATTCTCCAGCAAATAAATCTGAGACAGTGGTATCTTCTGAATTCATCGTATACAGTACTGTAATGGTTATTGTTTCTTTCAGTACAGCAGTCTTCCTACATGCCGCTAACCTTCACATGTCATGTTTAATGTTCATACCCACTGTCCACACTGCATACATCCTAGGACTGTCCCACTCAAGACTCATTCATTTAGTTTTTGAGGGCTCCAACATGCTTGCATGCATTGGCCTTGGTCACCTGATGGCAGCTCTCCATGCTGCTCGATCTCTGACAGCTTCCCTACTCAGTCCCTGATCCTAGAGGTCAAACTCAATGACCTCGTCCCAGGGCTTTTTCGGTCTACCTCTCACAACCCTACTCCTAACATTAACACTTCTCACTTTCTGCACCCAATTATCATCCCTCATCCTCTCCACATTCCCAAACCACCTCAATCTACCTCTCCTCATCACAACACCAATATACTCTAGTCCCATCCTATCTCTCAACTCTTCCATCATAAACTTTAGCCCCCCCCCCCCAGGCCTCGCACTCAGGGACGCACAGCACATCCACCTAATCACTGCTATTTTTGTACGTTTGAGGCTGCGAATATCATCTTCCTGTACTGCCTAGGTCTCACAACCATACAGCATTACACTCCTAACACATGCCACATAAAAAGATCCTTTGGCACAAAGGAAGAACCCTCTCAATGTCAGGAGAGGCAATGGCTCCCTGAACTTCTTCCAACCACTCTTCACTCTAGCCACAGAGCTAGCTCCAGCCCCACCTCTAGCACATAATATGTCTCCCAAATATAAAAACTCTTCCACACACTCAAGAGACTCACCAGTAAGTTCAATCCTTTCTATCTATCTATCTATAGCCCGACGCCCTAATCCCGCAAAGGGTGGCCGCAGACAAAACGCCTCCAAGTCACTCTGTCATCCGCCATTTGACTACCCTCCCCCCAACTCACCCCCCCCTCCCTAATATACCTCTCAACTCCATCCCTCCACCTCATCCTCGGTCTACCTCTCCCTCTCCCTCCCTCCACCTCACCTACATACACCCTTTTAGTCAGTCTTTCATTCTCCATTCTCTTCACATGTCCAAACCACCTCAGTGTATTTCTCCTGATCTTCTCAACCACATCCACATCCACCCCACAACGTTCCTTCACTTCTTCATTCGTCAACCTGTCCCTCCACGTCATTCCACATGCTCCTCTCAAGTAACTCATTTCCACTTCTCTCACTCTTGACTTGTTCCCCTCTTGCAAGGTCCATGCCTCGCTTCCATACGTCAGGGTAGGGATCACAATACTATCAAGCAGTGACTTCTTAACTTCCATACTCACCTCCCTATTTCTCATCACTGCTTTCAGTGTACCAACAACCTTCCTTCCCTGCTGTACCCTTTCACGCACTTCATCCCCCAAAGTTCCATCCTTACTCATCACACTACCCAAGTACTTGAATGCACTCACATTCCCCCCTGGGGGTAGGGGGGGTTTCAAGAATACTCCCCCAGTATCCCTGCTTGTCGTACGAGGCGACTAAAAGGGTTGGTGGTGGGTTAGTGCCCCACCCCGTAAAAAGAACTAACTAAAAAAGCGAATAAAGCGCCTCGATCCTTTCACGTCTGGCAATCTCCACCTGCTCTCCCCGACACACTGCACATGTGGAATCACCGTTATCTCAGTTTACCTCTAATACCACTACATCTCTTCTGCACCCACTTATTACAAACATTGCACAAAGTGGAATTACTTCCCACGCCCTTGTGGCAAATCGCACATGACCACTCTCCCTCCTCTTTGACAGTACCACCACCAGCCCTAGGTACCATTACTTTGTGTCATCAGCATTTACTCTCAAGCCCTTGTGCCCCATACCATCTCACTGCTTCCTAAACCTTTTCCTCTGTCTCCCTTTCATTCTCTGCAGTCAACACTAAATCACCAGCATACATCTCCCATAGCAGATCATTTCTGAAGTCACATGACAGGGCTTCATGTACCATGATAAACAACAATGGGCTCAAAACTGACCCCTGATGCACACCAACATTCCTGGAAAACTCATCACTCAGATCTCCATTCACCCTTACCTGGGTGCAAGCTCCCACACACATGACTATAACGGCCCTAACCAGCCAATCCTCAATCCTAAGCTTTCTCATTGCCCACTTCAGCACCTCTCTGGGGACTCTGTCAAAGGCCTTCTCCTAATCAACAATAACAGAGTACAGTTCCTTTTTCTTTCCTATACTGTATATATTTCATGAAACTGTCAAACAATGCATATGGTGTCAGTGGCCCAATTGCTTGGCATAAACCCAAACTTCATCTCATCAGTATTCACTCTTTCTCTAATCATACCTTCTAAAAGTTTCTCTATTACCTTCATTATCTGGTCCAAAAGCTTTATGCCTTTATAACTTCCTCATTCCATGGCATCACCCTTCCCCTTGTACATATTTACAATTACATGGACACTTTTCAGCCAATCATCTGGGACAAAACACTCATATATAATAGTATTTATCAAGTCAGTGACTAACCCCACTCCTATATCTCCATCACTATCAGCATTTCAGCAGTCAACCCAGACACCTGCTGCCATCCCCATCTGCATCCTGCCTATTGCTCTGCTTACAGTAACAGCCAAACACTGGATCTGCTGGCTCCAAACCTTCCCTGTCCCAGTCCAACTCCTCATTCAACAAGCAGCTGTAATGCTCTCTCCATGAGTCTTTAATATCCCCACTGTTCATCACTACCCTTCCTTTATCATTCTTCACACAATGCTCACCTATGATGTCCCTGTTCTCCCTCTTCATCTAATTTGACATCTTAAATATTATATTCTTCATTTCCCCACTATTTAGATTATTAAGTAAAAGTCTTTGCGACTCTGACTTTGCTCTGTAAACCTTTTTTCTAGCCCTATGCTTGTGGCCAAGTATTCCTCTTCATTATCATCCTTCTTCCATTCCCGGAAAAGTCTTATTTTCTCCTTAACTGCAGGTCCTACACCCTCATCCCACTGCCATGTTACTTTATGTCTTGGGGGGGGGGGTCCATCGTCCATCCACACTCTACATCAGTAACTCTCAAGAGGTTACTCTTTAGGGTTCTGTACTATTTACTGACACCTCTGTCAATGTCTCCCTTTGCAGCCATCACTCTCCTCATCTCACTATAGAAGACATCCCTTACTGCTTGGTTTTTCAGCTTCCATATTTTCCTCCTAGGTGCATAGGTCCTCTTTTTCGTCACCTGTTCCTTAAGCACCATGTTACATATCAATAACTTGTGTTACTGAAAACACTCCTTGCTCCCTATAATTTTAACATCTTTAACTAACCTCCTATCAACCTTCCTGACCATGAAATTGTCTATCTGGCTGCTATTTCCACCAGACTCGTATATAATCAACCTACTCTCTCTTTTCCTAAAACATGTGTTGTACACAATCATATTCATTGCCTTTCCAAACCTGAGTATCCTTTCCCCTTCCTCATTTCTTGTACCATATGCACATTCCCCATGTATTCCTTCATATCTCTGAGCTGTTTCACCCACCGACCATGTAAGTCCCCCCCCAAAAAAAAAACTTCAATCTCATCAACCTCCGTATCATTTACTACACGTATTGAGTCATCCCAAAAACTATCCTCCTCTATCTCATCCAAGCCTGCCTGTGGAGCAAACACTGATATAAAAGCAAACACACTTCTGCTAAACAAAATTTTCAAGACTATTATCCTATCACTTGCTCTTATTACATTCATGAATAATTCCACCCATTTCTCCCTATTATCCTATCACTTGCTCTTATTACATTCATGAATAATTCCACCCATTTCTCCCCAACCAACACACCCACGCCACCATGTCCATCTGTCCTACCCTGCCAAAACAACTTATAAGTACAATCCCTCCCAGCAATCACTCTCACTGATCATCCTCTATACCGGACTTCCTGCACACATCCCACATCCACTCACCTCCTACTCAATGCCTCAACCACTTCTCCCGCTCTACCCCTCAAACTTCCCACATTCCATGATGCCACTCTGATCTCCCTGGGTGATTTAGTGTCCTCAGGCTAGTCTTGAATTTCATTCTCTAACTTGGTCACATGCTGTAAATAATGAAGGGGAGAGACATGCCACAGGCACCATCCACTGCACAGTACCAGGTCCAGGCAATGGATCTAGGACCCCTAACCCACCAGCCTTGACCAGTGGCCATGGTAATGGCCCTGGGGCACTCTGCCAGGACAGCTACAGGGACACCCTCCAAGCTTGCCTTGGCACTGTAAATGCCCCACTATTATTCACCCATTGATAGGGCAGCCTCCTAGGGTGCTATTCCCAGGTTTGGGCCCCTCTCTATTGGGCGGAAGTGGCAGACTGGCAACCGCAAAGCCCTGTACCCTCTAGCACAGGTTTGAGCCCCATCTCACCCTAGCCCCACAACCTATGCTGGCAGAGCCCTCGTAATGGCTCCCCCCAAAAGGTCCGCCACTAGGTAGCGGAGGCAAAGTTTTCTGGACCCATGCTCTTGCTGGTGTCGACCCCTGTGACATAGTGGGGTACGCTGTGTGATATGCAAAGTGTATATGGTGTAGTGTATGAGATAGATGATGTGTTTCAGAGAGTGTGCTGGTCTAATCTCCGTGTTAGTGTCACACTGAAAAGGTCAGCAAGACTGGTGCAGTAATAAAAGTTGAGTGTTTTTATGACATGTTGGTGGGTTTTGTGGATCAGTAGAGTCTATTTAAATGAAATACAATTCATCAAACTGCTCTTTGGTGTAGCCTGGGATTGGACTATTATCATTTCAATCAACAGATGATCTCTGATCACTCAGCCACCACCTCCTATTATACACACTATGCAAGGTTACTGTGCTCTTGGGGGATTATACAGAAGCTACAGGTAAAGTACAAATAACATCAACCATATAGATGCCTTGTTGGTGGCAGGTGGGGGCACTCAACATCCACTCACTCAATGTAGTGTTGCTCTCAGGTGACTGCCCTTTCCTCTCTTCCTTCTTTCTTTCCTTCCCTCCTCTTCTGTCTTTCCTCTTCCTTCTGTCTACAGGTGACTCTACACTGAGTGACAAGCCAAATGGTTTCCTGTACATCAGGAAACTGTTTTCTATGCTAGGTGGTAACCATATGACCAACTTATGGCACCTGGTGGTTTAGTGGGTAATTAAGGCATTCCAACTGGATTGAGCTGGTGTAGGTTTATATCCATGGGGTGATTGTGGTTTATTGCTCAAGTAATGCCAAGCAGGGATGAGTGAGGTTGGCCACTCTCATCTTAAATGTCAGGACCGACTTGCCTAGCCCCAGGCTCCTTTGCTCTTCGTGGGGCAATGCAGGATTAGATGATGTATGTATGTATGTATGTAGATGCCTTGTACTCTCGTAGGTTAAGGCACTCCAACTGGATGTGGCCAATAAAGTCCTGCATCTGGGGGATGGTTTGAGTCTACTGCTCACGTAATGTGACTCGGAAAGTGACACGTCACCCTTGCCTTACATGTCATGGGTGAGATGTTAAGGGGATAAAAATAAGTAAATAAAAATAAATGGATAAGATAGATAGTTTACACAGTGCTAGCAAAACCAACCCAGATTGGTTACATCAAGGTGATATGTCTCTATGTCGTCTGCACAGGTGACAAAGACCCCAGGACCCAGGTGGCAGCAGAATGGCAGGTACAGGGCCAACTTTAGGTCTAGCATCTGTGACACTTGTGAACCCACCATCAGACCTGACAGGAGAATGCATATATTTTTACACTACTTACATACAGTACTAATTTTATACCAGTTCCACATTATTTTTATATTACTTTGCTTTTATACAGTGCTATTTGTATACAGTACTACTTTCATACAAATTTTACATTGCTTTTACACTATAACACTTACATATAAAGTACATATACCATGAAGGAAAGAGCCCTTTACTGTAGTTCCCTACACCTAATGACCTGTGACTAATCCTTCTTGCTTTTCTTTGTTTCTTGACTGTCTTCTTACTTTCCCTTGGAGAGTAAGTTGATATGCAGGTGTGGCTAATACAGTGGTTAATTCCAAGAACAAGAACAAGACAAAGGATAAAAGTGATGTAAGTTAGCAGATGGGATGAGAAGACTATACAGTCCTTATTCTGTTTTCCTATCAAATCCACAGCAAATTACAGAAATAGTGTCCATAAAAATTCCACTACTGCTTACACAGCTGATCTGTCTGTTTCTTCAAATGTATCCATCCATCCATTGCCAGGCGCCATGTATCCCAAACAGGGTGGTCAAGTTCTTAGAGTTACCACACATTATCTTAAAAAAATACAAAATTTTGGAACAAATCATTGAATAATGGGGACTTACTGCAGCTCAAAGTAAGTGTGAATTATATTTTCAAGGACTTTACAGGTATTATGACCCCCCCACCCAACCCAGTGCAGTCACATATGTTTACAGGAGGAACAAAAGCAGCTTCAGACCCAATTGGTTCCTCTTCTGGTATGAAGAGAGATGGAACATATGTGTAGATATATACAAGTACAAAACAAACTGAAGGGGGAAAATATAGAGGGGACAGGGGAAGGATGGGCAGGAAAGAAAACAGGTTATGATGCAGGAAAGAGGAATAGGACTGCCAGTATAAACTATTGCCTGTGTGGCCCAAGGTTGATCTAGATATGAACCTGGTGAACTAAAAGAAACTGACCACTTAAAATGAGTGCTTCTGGGGTTCTTTTTTGAGGGTATACTGAATACTTTTGGCTCAGTAGGTAGAAAGGTGGCCTGCAATCCTACCAGAATCAGGTTCAAATCCCTGCTGGGGTAGGGAGCAGTTTAAGGATTTGAATTTCATAAAATCAGACTTTACTGCTCTACCAGAAAACCTGCTGACAGGTAAAAATACCCCCACTAATACCAATACAGTACACCAGTCCTGTATGAGACAACCCTAGCATGTATTCAATATGGATGGTGAGTATTAGCACCAAAGTGGTGACATGTAGAGGTGTACAGAATGTAGGAGGATTGCTGGGCCTTGAGAGCAGGCTGTGAAGCCTATGCCCAGAGACGGACACACACATTAAAAAGAAAAGAAAAGAAAGAAAAAAACTTGGTAGGTGGGGGCACTCACCATCCACTCACTCGATGTAGAACTGCTCTCAGAAACTGCCTTTTCCTCCCTTCCTTCCTTTCTTCCTCTTCTATCATTCTTTCATCTTCCTTTTGTCTATGGGTGACTCTATATTAAGTGACAAGTCAAGTGGTTTCATGTACACCAGGAAACATTTACAATACTGGGTGGTAACCATATAACCAAATTACAGCACCTGATGGTTTAGTGGGTTAATGGTGCTCCAACCAGACTGAGCTCATGCAGGTTTATATCCAAGGGATGGTTGGGGTTTATTGCTCACATAATGCCACTCAGGGATGAGTGAGGCTGATCACTCTCATCTTAGGACCAATTTCCCTAGCCCAAGGCTCCTACACTCCTTATGGAGCAACACACGATTAGATGATGATGATGATGATGATGATGATGATACTGAATATCCGTCAGTGCTGTGAGAAGGAGGTAAATGATATGATGAAGTGTGTTGAGGCATGAGGGCATAGTACAGGGGTGGGCAACATTTGATGGACTAGGAGAGGGAACTGCTCTATTACTCAGCTGGCAGGCCAGATGTTTTGAACTTGTTACAGACTATGCCTCCCTCCTCCAATAATAATAATAATAATAATAGTATCCATATCTGGTTGATAAGGACACTCACCATCCACTCACTCTATGTAGTGTTGCTGTGTGTCTGCCCTTTCCTCACTTCCATCCGTCCTCTTCTGTCTTTCTTTCCTTCATTCATTCCTCCTTCTTCTGCCTATGGGTAACTTTACACTCCCTCTTCTGTCTTTCTTTTCTTCATTCTTTCCTATGTCTTCTGCCTATGGGTGACTCTACACTAAGTGACAAGCCAAATGGTTTCCTGTACTCCAGGAAACCATTTACTATGCTGGGTGGTAACCATATAACCAAATTAAGGTGTCACGGGGGTTTAGTGGGTAATTAAGGTGCTCTAATAGGATTGAGTCTGTGTAGGTTTAAATCCAGGGGTGGTTTGGGTTTATTGCTTATATAATACCACTCAGGAATGAGTGAGGCTGGTCACTCTCATCATAAATGTCAGGGCCAACTTGCCTAGCCCTGGGTTCCTATGCTCCTCATGGGGCGACATAGGATTGGATGATGGATGGATGGATGGCCAGCGGGCCGTAGGTTGCCGACCCTGACACAGCTGGTGGTTTGTGAGTTTTACTTTGTGTTATGAGAGTAAGGTGAAGAAGGTGAGTAAATATGCTGTGGTGTGAGGAGGTGCAATACAATGAAGCCACAGTGGGCTGTTACTTATATTTTATTCTGGCACTGAAACCAATACCAGGCTGCCTGTACAACAACTTGAAATGATGAAAGGACTGGTACCTTTGGCAGGCACAGGTGAGAAGATCTTTCCTATGGCGCTGTAGCTGGGCAAACGCTGACTGCTACCTCCTGTAATGTGATGAAAACAAAATGAGGTGCTAATTTCATAGTCTCTTTCATTCTACATACACAGAAAGGAGCAGCATTTATACCCAGGCTCAATATATTAATCCCTTAATCCCTCATTTACACCATGCCTTTCAAAGGCCATTTCTGGATGCCTGCTGCATGCCCTCCAGAATCTATCTATCTATTGCCAGATGCCATAATCCCGTAAGGGGTGGCCATTTGACTTTGAGTTATTTGTTTTACGGGAAGGGGCACTAACCCTCCACCAACCCACTTGTTGACACGTAGGGAGCACATTTGGTTAGGTTATATGGTTACCACCCAGTGTTGTAAATGGTTTCTTGGCTTACAGGAAACCATTCCGCTTGTCATTCAATGCAAAGCCACCTGTAAAGGAAAGAAAAGCAATAAGAAGTGGCAGGAAAGATGGAAGAAATAGGAAGAGAAGGGGGGCAGGCACAGAAAAAGAATGATAAAGGCTAAGGAAGAAGTAGGCAGCACTACATCACGTGACTGGATGATGGTCGCCACCACCTACCCTCCAGAATCTTGTCATTTTTCAAATTTTCTCCATTTTTTAAGCCATGATGTGTAAGTTTATGGTTGATGAGTTGTCAATCACAGGATGATGCAGTTTTTTTTAATGCAATGGTGGTGGCTACTTCTGGCTTACCTGGGTGCTAGTTAGCCAAAATATGCTCCATTGACCAAATTCAATGTGTACTTCATTCATTACCATATGTCAACGGTGGCATCTAGAGTCTTGAATCTGTTTTATTTGTAAGTAGTAGAACTGATTTACTTGTGTCTGCATTGTTATCAATGTATGGGATGTGAGTCTATGAACAATGAAGTGAAAAACGTCCATTTTTCCCAAATCTCCTATGATGTTCCAGTTGACATGCATGTTACCACTTAGGAATTAAGCATGATGATATCTTTTATTGTTTCTATTTTGTTCTTGCTACCATCAGACAAATTTATTCTGCTTATGAGAGATTTTTCAGACTGGAGGGGTAGATGTCACCATCATCACCACAGCCATCATCATCATCATCAACATCACTCAGGAGTTAAGTATAGTTTATAATCTGCTCTTGCTACCATCAGACAATTTTATTCTGCTTAACAGAGACGTTTCAGACTGGAGGGGTTAGATGTTGTCATAATCACATGATTATCATCTGCAGCAGCAGCAGCAACAGCACCAATGCCTTGCTCCCTCTGGGTAATCCCCAAACAGAAGATGGCCATGATAAAAATGCCTCCACGCTATTGACCATTAATTCTTTCACTACTTGCGATTTCTTCTAAGCTAGATAAAATCATCTGGAGTTGCCAAGAATTAACAAGAAAAAGATTTCATCATATTGCACGGGGTTAAGAAGTGTTCAGGACTGGTTTAGTAACACATAATCATCACCATCATGATCTCTTTTCTCACTAAAGGATGGGATATTACACCAGACATATTATCATTCATTCATTCATTGCCAGACGCCATGTATCCCAGATGGGGTGGCCAATGGCTTAGAGTTAATTGTTTTACAGGGAGGGGCACTAATCCTCCACCAACCCCACTTGACACGTAGGGATGCCAACAGCATCTGGTTTCCCAGGCGGTCACCCATCCAAGTACTAACCAGACCCAACGTTGCTTACTAAAGGATGGGATATTACACCAGACATATTAAATACAGTAAAATATATAATATCACTAGAAAAAAAAAATGGTGAAGGCAAAATGAAAGACATAAGCTGTGTGGCAGCTTTGTCAGATGATTAAATGTAACTCAGGAAACAATATGAGAGGTCTACTGCAGTTACATACTCATGGTTGGCAAGTCTGACTTCCTCAAACCCTGCCAGGCTGATTCTTTGTATGGTAGTTTACTTCCCCTGAGTTGCTGTTTTATAATCAATGTAAACTGTACCTCATATGAGGCATGCAGCTTGGCCCTTGGCAGTGCTGTAACTGATAGGATTCACCAAAATTTGCATTTTTTCCAATACCGATATTTACTGTTGATACTGGGATATTGGATGTGGACCGACGAGGCATTAAAATGACATGTATTGAATATTTTGGCAACTGTTTTGCCTAATTCTGTGTGAATGAATGTTGTTACCTTGACCCTGTTTTGCAGCTTAATAGTTTCACTGAAAACCATTAAAGGTTCATAATAAAAACTGGGTCAGTAGAAAAGGAGAGCGGAAAAAAAAAAAAAAAAATGAAGGCTGAAAACAGCGAGTTGAGAGTGTGGTATACTGTGTACTGGTGGTGTATAAGTGTAGTGACTGCGTCGGTTTAGGTATGTAAATAATGTACACACACTGTCAAAATATGTGCAAACTGCCTGCACCCATTAGTTATTATATTCTTTATTTAATCTTAATATTCAGTCACTCTTCTCACTGTAATAAAAATAAAGAAGTGATTTACGGCACACAGTACAATCAGAAAGAAGGCAGTAGATGGAGGCAATAAAAGGACAGTAACTATGAGACATGAGGGTGATGACAATTGGCAACTTTGCTTTGGCTCAGCTTACACAGTGAAATAGTCCTTTAGTTGCTGGAAAAACATCACATAATGTAAGCTTCTTTATTACTTCGCAATATGTACAAGGTTTGCAATTTGGTACCTGTGTGTGTGTGTGTGTGTGTGTATACTTACCTAGATGTGATATACAGGATATGAGCTACGTTTGTGGGGTCCCATCTCTGTTTTCTCGATAAGTCAAATTTTGCTTTGAATGATCTCTTTGTCCAGGCTATTCAACAGGTCTATGCATCTATATGGAAAACTATATTTCTTGATAGCCTTCAAGCAACTTGGTCTTTTCAGTTTCATTCCGTGTCCTCTTGTTACTCTCCCATCCCACACAAACAGGTCTTCTCTGTCAATTTTTTTTACTTCCATTTAGGCCCTGAACACTGCAATCATGTTGCCCCTCTCTCTCCTTTCTTCTAAGGAAGGCAGGTCGGGTTTTTCCAACCCTTTTCTGTATGACAGATCTGCCAGGCTAGGGACCATCATGGCTGCTGTTCTATGCATTCCCTTGATCTTGTTTATATCTTTCTTTTCATGTGAGGACCGCACTACTGCCATATATTCCAACCTGGGGCAGATCATGGCCACCATCAATTTTTTCATCATCTCCTCACCCATGTAATGAAATGCTTCTCATATATTAGTCAAAAGATTATATGTCTTTCTAACTACCTTGCTTATGTGTTTTTCAGGTGACAAATTGTCCTGGACCAGCACTACCAAGTCCTTCTCTTCTCTTGCTTTTGTGATTAGTTCATTACCCATCAAATAAGTGTGTGTGTGTGTGTGTGTGTGTGTGTGTGGAGAGAGAGAGAGAGAGAGAGATGGTAAATCGAAGAGTGTGAACTTCTGATTTGTATGTACAGGCAGTTGTGTGTATGCTACTAGTGTTTGTGTGTGTAAATGATGCCCAGATTTGAGCATTATCTCAGAAAGAATATTTAGCACAGCGAAGACACTGTGACCTAAAATTTTTGTTCACTTCAACCACAGAACAGTGAATGCTAAATTTTTCAAAGAAAATAAGATATACTTAGCTGAAGACTATCTGAAAATCTAGAAAAGCATAACATTTTTATCATGTGCAATGTGACCCACTACAGTACACTATAGTACATATGCATATGAATGGCATACTGTACACTGAACTTCGCCATTCATGCTTTATTTCATGGAGAGCAGTTTTAATCATGATGGAAATGAGGAACAGTCCTTGACTACTAGTGTGTTATATCCAATGTCTGAGATTTATGCAGGTGTATTTTTACCGCTACCATATGCACTAACTCTAGGCTGACCTGAACTTATTTGGGTAATATTGGGGTTAGAACCAGGAAGGAGATGGAAACAGCAAGGTCAGCTTGAGATTTATTCTAGTAGGTACAGGCAAGGGCATGTCTTCTCTCTAAGGTAGCCTGAATGAAACTGCCTGCCAAGCCCCAGCTGCAGGCAGTGACAAGAAAACTTCCCGCGCAAATTCAAATTCCAACAGCTAATGATCAAAATATTGCGTATTTTTAAATATATCTGTTGTTTCATTTTATGGCTGTAGTCCAGCCAGCCAAGGTTTTGCATACTGTACTTTCAAATATAAATGCTGTGTTTTATTATTTTAGTAATGCCCAGAAGCTTATGTACATTATGCATTTCATATATCATTAAATACAAAGATCTGGCTTAGATTTAAAAGCTAATTGTTATGTTTACTATTTGTCTAATGACTGAGTGTTATGTACTTTTAGGGAAGCACAAAGTTATGGTATGTGCTTTATGTTCCTATTATCTGGCCAATGGCAAAGATGTTACAGTGTCTTAATAACATTTAAAAATCTAAAGGAATAGTACGGTTATCATTTTATAGCTTCTTTAAAATAAAAATCCAAATAAAAAAGCTAAAGGTATTGTTATATTTTGATGTAAATTACAATATTATCACATTTTAAGTACCAGCATCTTTTCACATTCGTTAAAATGAAGATTTGCAAGTAACAACCGAATTTAGTACTAAACTCCTTAAACTCAAGGAAAGTCAGTGATAATTAAGTTGTGTATATTATTTAATTGTATAAATTTTATGGAAGATCGATAGGAACAATGAAAAGAAACTGAATTTCTCCTCATTGTTCTTGTACCATCAAAAGTAAAAATTAAGCCTAAGTCAGTGTGTGTGTGTGTGTGTGTGTGTGTGTGTGTGTGTGTGTGTGTGTGTGTGTGTGTGTGTGTGTGTGTGTACCATCAGATGTGCAACCTCATATCAGTCAGTCACAGCCCTTGGCAGAATGTTGTCTAAATATTTGTGTCAGGCTTCATTCTAACCACAGTGATATGATATTATGGTCTAAATATTCCATATGTTTTAGTTCAAGCATTTTGCCATTTGAGAGTCAGCAAAATGTGGAATAAGACCATATCTCTGAAAAGTAATCATCATTGCAATCTGTTAGTTCACACCTAATATGGCGGAGAAATAAGTGCTAGAGTTTAGGCCTCTAGGGTAATCAGGTAAAACAGACATTTATTTATATTTCATCATTACTCTGCCTATTCTGACACGATTCTGATTATCGGATAATTTTTCCCCTCCAATACCGATATTAATCGGCATTAGCTTGACGATTTACAGCACTAGCCCCTGAAGACATTCACACTGCCTCATACGGGGTTTGCAGCTCAGCAGGGTTAGCTTCACATTTGTTGCTGATAGGATAACAGTACAACTCAAACTAGGAGATTCCAAAGCCTTAACATCAAAACACAAGGATTACTATGTTTGAGTTTCAAAATGAGATGAAACGCAACCATTTTCAGTCATGCAATGATTGCCTAATTGTTTTATCTTACTCCTTACTATAGAAAGCCAAGCAGACCTAATATGGTAACAAAAAAGGTAACAGATTGGAAACAATTCACATATAGTATATATATATCTATCAAAAGTAGTTAGATGGACATGACATATACACTAAATGTTTTTGCTTAGTTATAAAAAATATATTCGCATCCACAGACATGTCACCTTGAGAAAATGGCAATCCATGTCAGTGCTACCAAACATACATATAACACAAGACAGAGCACACCAAATGTTTAGTCCTCCAGCAAATGCTTTCACCAAACTTCATGATATGAATTTAGTCTTTCACTGTACATACCAGAGTGGATGATGAGTATCTTCTTTTCATAGATCAACTCAGCCATCTCCTTGTGCAGCTCTGACAGAACATGAAGTGTTGAGCCTCCAACGCCAAGCTTCTGCCCGGGTGGATCAGCAATCACATATATCGGGACCTGGTCAGGAAGAACAGTACAGTATAGTGTGTTCTTGTGTGTCCCTAATGTGCCCCAATATATCAGTCCTCATTATATGTTAGTGGTGCATTGTAGACTATCAGAACTTTTTCCATAGAACTGGTACTATAAACTGTGGGAACTATAAAAACCAACTGCTTAATTATCAATATATATATATAGGGCTTCATCTAAGCTACAAAAGACTGTTGGCAGCGAGAACAGAATATGAGAATATGATGTCCTCAGCCTGTACCCTACTTATCTACTGCCAGATGCCTTAATCCCATAAGGGGTGGCCACAAACACATCGCCTCCATGTTGTCCTGTCCCCTGCCATGTCGCTGTCCTCCCCCCACCTCACAGCCCCCACTCTCATATACCTCTCCATTTCATTCTCGGCCTCCCCTTCCCTCTCCCCCCTCCACCTAACTCACATGCACTCACCTCATTAGCCTCTCGCTCTCCATCCTATCTACATAACCAAACCACATCAATGTATTTAGCCTCATGCTTTCTATCACATTCACCTTCATGCCACAATGCTCCTTCACTTCCTCATTTGTCAGTCTCTCTCTAAGTAACTCCACAGGCTCTTTTCAAATACTGGTAACTCATTTCCACTCCTCTCACTCTTGACTTGCATCCTTCCAACAAGATCCAAGCTTTGCCGCCATACATTAGATCTGGTATCACAATACTATTATACAGCAACTATTTTACTTCCATGCTTACTTCCCAACATTATTTCTTATCACTGCTTTCAAAGAACCAGCAACTGTTCTTCCTTGCTGTACCCTTTCAAGCACTTCATCCTCCAAATTTCCATCTTTACTCATCACACACTACCCACGTTGAGTACACCGCTTCCCGTCCGATCAGCGAAGTTAAGCAACGTTGGGTCTGGCTAGTACTTGGATGGGTGACCGCCTGGGAACACCAGATGCTGTTGGCATCCCTATGTGTCAAGTGGGGTTGGTAGAGGATTAGTGCCCCTCCCTGTAAAACAATTAACTCTAAGCCCTTGGCCATCCCGTCTGGGATACATGGCGTCTGACAATCAATGAAAAAAAAAACAGTGTTATCAGATTTATTACCTGCAATACAACAAACCACCAAGTGTCATACCTCTGGCAACTGGCCATGTTTCCTTTTGCTGTTAACTTGATGCTCAAAGCAAATTTTCTGAGCTTTGTCAAATGCTGTCAGCACAACGATATCCCAGAATGACTGCCTGGTTTCATTTTTCTGACTGATGGCTGCAAATAATAATAATATGGTAATAATAATAATAATAATAATAATAATAATAATAATGCACATGTTACAAGCACAAGTTGTTCTGGCAGGGTAGGGCAGATGGACATGGTGGTGTGGGTGTCTTGTTTGGGGAGAACGGGTGGAATATGTCGTGAATGTGGTGATAGTCAGTGATAGGATAATAGCTGTGAAAATTTTGTTCGGTCGGATTATGTTTGCAATTATATCAGTGTATGCTCCATGGGCAGGCTTGGATGAGTCAGAGAAGGATAGATTTTGGGATAACCTAACACATATAATAAGTGGTATGGGGGATGATGAGATTGTAGCTTTGGGAGAGGACTTAAATGATCATGTAGGTGAAGCAACTCAAGGATATGATGGAGTAAATGGGGGATGTGCATATGGTACAAGAAAGGAAGAAGGGGAGAGGGTAGTTGAGTTTGGGGAGGCAATGAACATGATTGTGTACTGTACAACACACACTCTAGGAAAAGAAAGAGTAGGTTGATTACATATGAGTTTGGGGGAAATAGCAACCAGATAGACTATTTCAAGGTCAGGAGGGCTGATAGGAGGTTAGTTAGAGATGTTAAAATTATAGGGAGTGAGGAATATGTGCTGCAACACAAGTTATTGATAAGTGACATGATACTTATGGACTGAGTGATGAAAACATGGTCCTAGCCTAAGGACCTAAGAAGAAAACATGGAAGTTGAAAAACCAAGCAGTAAAGGATGCCCTCAATAGCGAGATGAATAGAGTGGTGGCTGAACAGGGAGACGCTGACAGAAGTGTTAATGAATAGTACAGAACCCTCAAGAACAACCTCTTGAGAGTTACTGACTCAGTGTGTGGGTGGACAAGGGGTCCCCCAAGACATGAAGTAACTTGGTGGTGGGATGAAGGTGTAGAGGCTTCAGTTAACCCGTTAACTGCTCATGGCGGATTTTTGGAGGTGTCTGTGGTGCTCAGACATAGGGGTAAAAGTGAAATTTCCCAAAGGCCAATTTTTTGTCTTAGGAATTGAGAGAATACATCCAAAGGTATATAGTACCGAAATATTAGCTCAATAGTTACCTTGGTAAAGCTGTGGAAGAACATCAAAGTGTCTGATACCCTATTGGAATGTATGGTTTTCGTTTTCGGTTTCGGTTTTGAAGGCTCCAACATGCTTGCATGCGACAGCCTTGGTCACCATGGTGCTATATTCGAAATGCACCGGCGCGGCCAGGGCTGTATTGAGCAGTTGCACTCAGAACAGCCCAGGCTGTACAGAGCAGTTAACGGGTTAAGGAGAAAAGGAGGCTTTTCCAGGAGTAGAGAAAGGGTGGTGGCAGAGACGAATACTTCGCTGCCAAGCGTAGGGCTAGAAGAGAGGTTTACAAGGCAAAGTCTGAATCTCAGATACTTTTACTTGATAGCTACCATATGCTAAATAGCAGGGAAAGGAAGCATATGATATTTAAGGTGGCAAATTAGATGAAGAGGGAAAAATAGGGATATCATAGGTCAACAGCGTGTGAAGAATGGTGAAGGAAAAGTGGTGGTGAACAGTGGGGATATTAAAGATGTATGAAGAAAGCAGTGCAACCAGTTGTTGAACGAGGAGTTTGACTGGGACAGGGAAGGTCTGGAGCCAGCAGATCCAGTATTTGGCCCTTGGCCTTTGATTGATGCAGCTACTGTGAGCAGGATAATAGGTAGGATGCAGGTGGGGAAGGCAGCAGGTGTGTCTGGGTTGACTACCGAAATGTTGAAAGCCTCAGGATATACAGGAGTGAAATTAGTTGCTGATTTGATTAACGCAATTCTATATGAGTGTGTTGTCCCAGACGACTGGCTAAAGAGTGTAACTGTAAATGTGTGCAAGGGGAAGGGTGATGCCCTGGAAAGAGAAAATTATTGACGCATAAAGCTTTTGGACCAAATAACGAAGGTAACGGAGAGAGTTCTAGAAGGTATGATTAGAGAAAGATTGAACAGTGATGAGATGCAGTTTGGGTTTATGCTAGGCAAAAGGACCACTGATGCCATATTCATTGCTCAACAGCTTCAGGACAAAGAAAAGGGAACTGTATTTTTGTTTTTGTTGATTTGAAGATGGCCTCTGACAGAGTCCCTAGAGAGGTGGTGAAGTGAGCAATGAGAAAGCTTGGGATCGAGGAGAGGCTGGGTATTGCCATGTATGTCGGTGCTAGAACCCTGGTAGAGGCAAATAAGGTTTTGAGTGAGAAGTTTTCCGTGAACATTGGGATGCATCAGCGGCCAGTCTTGAGCCTCTTGTTGTTTATCATGGTACTGTACCTGAAGTCCTTTTTCACGACTTCAAAAATGGACCCCCGTGGGAGATGTTCAATGCTGATGATTTGGTGTTGATTGCAGAGAATGAAAGGGAGGCAGGGAAAAATTTTGGAAATGGAGAGATGGTACCGGGCAGAAGGGGTTAAGAGTATGGTACTGCAAATGCAAATAAAACGAAAGTGATGGTATCTAGGGCTGGGGGCAATACTGTCAAAGAAAAAGGGAAGTGGCCATGTGTGATTTGCCATAAAGGCGTGGGAAGAAATTCCATCTTGTGCAGTGTTTGTGATAAGTGGGTACATATGAGATATAGTGGTATTAGAGATAGAATGCGAAATAATGCTGATTTCACATGTGAGGTTTGCCGAGGAGAGCATGTGGGGATTCCCAGGCATGAAAGGATTGAATGTGCTGATGAGTCTCTTGTGTGTATGGGAGAGTTTTGTTATTTGGGAGACAAGTTATATGATGGAGGTGGGGTTGGAGCTAGCTCTGTGGCTAGAGTGAGGAGTGGTTGGAAGAAGTTCAGGGAGCTGTTGCCTCTCCCGACACTGAGAGGGCTCTCCCTTCATGCTAAGGGATCTTTGTATGTGGCATGTGCTAGGATTGTAATGCTGTATGGTAGTGGGACCTGGGCAATAAAGGAAGTTATTCGGAGGCTCAAACATGCAGAAATGGCAATGATTAGGTGGATGTGCTGTGCATCCCTGAGTGCGAGGCCTGGGGTGGCTATGTTTACGATAGTTGTGAGGCAGGATGAGACTGGAATGTATTGGTGCTGCGATGAAGAGGGGTGGATTGAGATGTTTGGGCATGTGGAGAGAATGGGGGATGATAATTTGATGCAGAAAATGAGAAGTGTTAATGTTAGGGATAGGGTAGCAAGAGGTTGATTGAAAAGGACCCAGGATGAGGTCATTGTGTGTGACCTCAGGGATAAGGGACTGTATGGGGAAAATGCCAGAGATTGAGCAGCATGGAAAGCTGCCACTAGGTGACTAAAGCCAACCCATGCAAGCATGTCAGAGCCTCCAAAAATGAAACAAAACAAATAATAATAAATCCAGAATCAAAATTTTTTTTACTGAAGTACTATATTATAGACAGATATTTGTGACAAACCTTGATCTCGAGAAGTCCATTTCAGTAACTCCAGTCTTCAAGAATGTAGTTACATTAGCTTTCACAGTCCAGACAAAGGCAACAAATAACTACAGTTTGCTTATCTATTCTTAAGTTAATCTAAATAACAAGTTACTACGGTACTGTATATGAATTATGATTAAAACTTGGTACTCGCCAGTGTGAGTCCTTGCTGACAAATCCTTTCTTAGAGCATTATAATGATTGAATATCTCTTGCATGGAGTCCTTTATTCTACCACATCTTGCCTCATCATACACAGCTGCCATGTTCTATGTCAAACTCCAGGTAACAAAGGAATCCGGTACAGAAATTCTTATCAGTGTAGACGTGGACGGATACCGGTAGTCGCTATTCACTCCATATTGTATTGCACTCATAACACATTATGTTCGGCATCAACATAAAGATTATGTGGGAAATAATATAGGCTCTTTTCACATTCTAAATGAGATGTTCACAGTTACTATCATTCCTGTATATATTTATTCCTCGTTCAAATTTATCGGTACCACTTTGAAGTTTATCAAAATCCATAAATAGCTTATTAAGTTCAAATTTTTCGTTGCGTGTGCTCACTCTGAAAAGTCCTATTTCATTTTAATATATTTATATGAAAAAGTCACTTCTACTGTTAGTATTTGTGTGACCCATTCCCAATTAATGACATTCTGACAGCCATCTAAACTGCCCTTGGTGGCCAAGCGACCGTCAACAAAGCGAGGTTGAGGTGACATGAGTTAATTCGCCTTACTTTTGTACCAATTTTTTGTACAGTAGACGAGGCAACGCTTTCCGAAATGAGGGTGTTAGTGAGCGTATGCCTCCTAGTGCTAGTAAGTGATGGAGGACTGGCGAAGGACAACGGCAGTGGGGACAGAAACGCCCCCCAGACACAGGGTGAAGGAAAGGTGTCCCTGGGATCGAGTCGGATAGTGAAGCTGGCCGAGGAGGAGGACTGTAGGGAGGATGTCAGGAGGACTTGCAAGGATGTCAGAAATAATTTTGCCATACTGGAGTGTTTACAGAATGAAAGGGTAAGTAGTACTGGTGGTATAAGTTACTGTTTTCACAAACCGGCAATGATAGGGGGGGGAAGGGAATTACTATAACTGTTGGGAAGATTTACAAGCTTGTCACGAGTAACAGACGTCATGGAATGTTTACAGATTGAGAAGATGCGTATGCCACCTGCAGTTGGTGTACATAAGTTATTACTTTCACAAACCATCCATCATTGCAACTCTACCGTAAAATTCAATCCAGACTAAAAACAATTTACTACATGATGTGTCATGTGTTTGACGATTGCAGTAATGGGCTGGTGTATTGAAAAATGTTCTGCCAAGGTTTTGATTGTATGTTTATTTTCAACATGAAGTAAATGTTTTGTATTAACTCCAAGGTATTAATAGTTATTTTGGTAAACATACGCTGTACTTTAACTAGTAGAAGCATGTTACCAAATCAGTTTTTCCTGGTAGTCTTTTAGATTTTTCTTATTATATCATCCACTCACTTGATGTAGTGCTGCCTACTTTTTCCTTAGCCTTTATCATGTTTTTTCTGTGCCTGCCCTCCTATCTTCCTATTTCTCCCATCTTTCCTGTCACTACTTACTGCTTTTCTTTCTGTTACAGGTGGCTTTACATTGAGTGACAAGCCAAATGGTTTCCTGTAAGCCAAGAAACCATTTACAATACTGGGTGGTAACCATATAACCAAACCATACGTGCTCCTTACATGTCAGGTGGGTTGGTGGAGGGTTAGTGCCCCTCCTTGTAAAACAAATAACTCAGAGTCAAATGGCCACCCCGTACGGGGTTATGGCATCTGGCAATAGATAGATAGATAGATTTGTTGGGTGGTAAATAAACATTTCTTACCAACCCCTTAACCGCGGGGCATCACTTTCGTGACACTTGGGAGCAAGGGATCATACCGCGGGGCGACACTTTTGTGATTCTGTGTTATTTTGAATTCGCCCGGGCTTTGAAGTGGTGGCTTGTATCGTCTATCAGTACTGCCAATGTCCAACACTAGTCAGCACTCCTAATCTCATCTGTACTCCCATCCATTGTTGACAATTTAGCCATTTCTCCCCGTTCTTGACTCCCCTCCCTACCTCCCCTCCATTACCCTATCCTCTCGCCTGCCTGGCCGTGCTACGCTAAGTAGATCTTCCCTGGAATTTTTCACTGATTTTCTCCATTGAAATAAGCCCTATGCCCTATTCTTATGCCAAATAATATATACAAGAAAGAAATAAGTGAGAGTGCCATACACCTGGAATTGGCTAATTATCGCTTAACAACACCTCACGTGCAGTTGTTCGCTAATTTTCGCTGTTTATTTCCCCTTGAAATATGTCGTATAATCTATTTTCGTAATAAAAATATATATAAGATAGGAAGGGAGAAGCCTAAGTGATATTTACATTCACCTGGAACTACCTAATTATTGCAGGCCGCCACACTGTATTCTACGCTAAGTAAATCTTCCCTGGAATTTTCCACTGATTTCATCCATTGAATTAAGCAACGTTGGGTCTGGTTAGTACTTGGATGGGTGACCGCCTGGGAACACCAGATGCTGTTGGCATAACATTCTCCCTACGTGTCGTGGGGTTGGTGAAGGATTAGTGCCCCTCCCTGTAAAACAATTAACTCTAAGCCCTTGGCCACCCTGTTTGGGATACATGGCGTCTGGCAATGAATGAATGAATGAAAATAAGCCCTATGCCCTATTCTTATACCAAATAATATATACAAAAAAGAAATAAGGTAAGTGATAGTGCCATACACCTGGAATTGGCTAATTATCACTTGACAACACCTCACGTGCACTCGTTCGCTAATTTTCGCTGTTTATTTCCCCTTGAAATATGCCGTATAATCTATTTTCGTAATAAATATACATATAAGGAGGGAAGGGAGAAGCCTAAGTGATATTTACATTCACCTGGAACTACCTAATTTATTATGTATTGTCTTGGTTTCCTGCCAATCATTTCATTGCTATATATTAGCAGGTCTCATAGGGCTGAAGTTGGTAGTATTGCACCTACCCTAGCCAGGCGGCAGGAGGCCACCACTATCAGTTCACTGTCGTCTTTGAAAGTGGGAGTATCTCTGATTTGCTCCTGCTAACTTCCACTGCTTTATAGCCCCATGCAAAGGGCCCTGTGACCTTTACCCCCTACTAAACCTCGTGTGGAAAGAGGTAAAGGGCTGACAATTGATAGAGAGTGACTATGATCATTTTATTGAGCAAAACAGTGCAAGTGGAATTGTAAATAAAGTGTAAATACTGTGTAAACAGCAAGAAAGCAATGAATGTAAATATAAGTGAACAGTGGCAAATAGTTTTATAAGTTACTTCAAGTGACAGTGCATAACACAGTGTAAATAGAATAGAAATGTCTATCTATCTATCTATTGCCAGATGCCATAATCCCGTAAGGGGTGGCCATTTGACTCGGAGTTACTGTATTTGTTTTACAGGGAGGGGCACTAACCCTCCACCAACCCACTTGTTGACACGTAGGGAGCACGTATGGTTTGGTTATATGGTTACCACCCAGCGTTGTAAATGGTTTCTTGGCTTACAGGAAACCATTTGGCTTGTCACTCAATGTAAAGCCACCTGTAAAGGAAAGAAAAGCAATAAGAAGTGACAGGAAAGATGGGAGAAATAGGAAGAGAGGAGGGCAGGCACAGAAAAAGAATGATAAAGGCTAAGGAAGAAGTAGGCAGCACTACATCAAGTGAGTGGATGATGGTCGCCACCACCTACCACTAAATAGAAATGTAAATACAGGTAATATAAATAAAGTAGAGAACGTAAATAGAAATGTAAATGAGTGGTATTATAAGAATACGAGTATATATACTAGGAGTAATGAAAGTGAAAGTTTCACTCTAGCATGTATGAATACTATGAGTTATGAGAGTGAAGGTGAAAGTGACATTCACTCTCAATGCTAGTATACAGGACGAGAAAGTGAATGCTACGTATTTTACTGAAAGAAATTGAATCCCTACAGTGACAATAAACTACTATTACTGAAGGAAACTTATGGATAAAGACTGTAAATATATATAAGTGTTATATAGTAACAGAAATATAAACTGTGAGTGTTTTTATGAATAATAGACAACACTAGCGGCGAACGATCGGAAGTGGGATGGTCATACGCCCTCGTAATTTTCATTGCTTTCACAGTGTTTTTTTTGGGGGAGTATGGATTCCAAACTATTTGAGAATCATAGATTACTGTTTCTAGTGATAATATCAGGCTGTGGTAATCATATTACGAGTTGTCGGGAAGTGTAAAGTGGAGACTTCATTACCCAACTTCAGAGGTCTCCACAAGTCCTACGGTACTCGACGAAGACTCAACAAACACCCAAGGAGAAAGCTGAAGGTATTTGCCATAAGTATATGTGATTTTAATATTCTAGGACTAATAACTGATTTTTGGCAAATATTTTTAGAGAGTCTGTCGGAGTGCGAATATGCCCGTGGGAGCTGCAAGTCAAAGCAAAACAAGCCCGCGGTGTAAGGGTTAAATTTTTTCCCCGTTGTTTTCAGTGGTTCCACTATAACAACTCGTGTTTGATTCATCAGTGTAATGGTGGAAGAGACTGCCCTAACCTAACAGTTTAACTAAACCTAACCCACCTGAGTTTAACTGTACCTATAAATTTAACCTGACCTATCCAAACAAAACCTAACCTAAGGAAACCTAACGTAGCCTCCAGTTGGGAAATTGGGGAACAAAATCGACTTTTGAGTATGGTAAGTTTCTTTCATTATTGTACGCTTCGCTGGAAATGAAGAGTCATAGGTATGGCTTAAGGAATGTGATAATAATGAAGGGGGAAACTTTTTAGAAGGAAAAGGTAATTTACCATCCTGAAAATACTCAGAAAAATACAGGAAACAAACTGGAAGACAATTAATTGAATTAGGTCTTTCTGCTGCTTAAAGTAAAGCATACATTTTGGTAGTTATTTTTGCTTATGTACATTATTATGTACCATACTAACATTTCAGTCTGTATATGGAATTGGTTATACAAGAGATACAAGGTAGGGCAATGGATGTTGGAGTGGCCCTACTGAGAGAGGGCAGTGTTTGGAAACTCCCTGTACTGTTGTTTGCAGATGATACTGTGCTCTTAAGTGAAGACAAAGGGGAGCTGCAAGGCTTGATGGCTGAGATTGGGAGAGTGTGTAAGAAATGGAATCCAAATGTGAATATAGGGAAGAGTAAAGTTATGGTCTTCAAGAGAAGTGAAGTACCGGGGTATGTGAACGTACAGTGAGGTTGGATGAGGAGGAAATGGAAAATGTGAGTGCATTTAAGTACTTGGGTAGTTACATAAGTAAGGATGGAAGTTTAGAGGGAGAAGTGCATGAACGGGTACAGCAGGGAAAAAAGGTTGCTGGTTCCCTGAAAGCAGTGATAAGAAACAGGGAAGTGAGCATGGAAGTGAAAAAGCTACTACATGACAGTATTGTGATACCAACTCTAACGTATGGAAGTGAAGCTTGGATGTTGTTGGAGGGACAGAAGTGAAGAGTGAGAGCAGTGGAAATGAGTTATTTGGGAGGAGCCTGTGGAGTCACATGGAGAGACAAACTGACGAATGAGGAAGTGAAGGAGCATTGTGGTGTGGATGTGGATGTGATAGGAAGTGTTAGGAGAAACACATTGAGGTGGTTTGGCCATGTGGAGAGGAGGGAGAGTGAGAGCCTGATGAGGAGAATGTATGTGAGTGAGGCAGAGGGGGGGAGAGGGAGGGGGAGGTCAAGGATGAGATGGAGGGATGGAGTGGAGAGGTATACGAGAGAGGAGGATGTAAGCTGGAAACAGGGCAGTGAAATGGTGGGGGACAGGGTGACGTGGAGATGATTTGTTTGTGGCCACCCCTAATGGGATTAAGGCATCTGGCAATAGGTAGATAGATAGACTAACATTATGCATGAAAAAATCATCCATCTTTAAAAACAATACCCAGTATTGGTAAAGGCATGCAAGTTGTTACTCATCTGCAGTTAAATGAATTATTTAAAAAAATACATGTATTGATTTAGAATGCAAGAGCCCATAAACTGAGGTCAGCATTAGGTTTGAAATATCTGTCATACACAGAAAGAACTAAAACTACTTACATTAGTATCTAGACATAACAGAGGTGACATGGTTGAGAACATCATAATACTGACCAGTATGTATGATGTAGCTGTGACAAAGGATCTGTTTGAATCAAGAGAAGAGTCACATATTTGGGGACATCAGTATAAAATATACAAGAAAAGAGCCAAATTGAATTTAAGGAAACATTTGTCTGTCTATAGCCAGGCGCCATAATCCCACAGGGGTGGCCGTTGGTCTTTGGGTTACGTAATTGTTTTATTGGGAGGGGCACTAAACCTCCACCAGGCCACTTGTTGACATGTAGGGAACATGTATGGGTTGGTGATATAGTTACCATCCAGCTTGATAAATGGTTTCCAGGCTTACAGGAAACCATTAGCCTTGTTACTAAGTATAAAGCCACCTGAAAAGGAGAGTAAGAAAAACTGAAAGGAAAGATGGGAGAAATTGGAAGAAGGAGAGCAGACACAGAAAAAGAATGATAAAGGTGAAAGAAGTAGACAGCACTACATCAAGTGAGTGGATGATGGTCACCATCACCTACCACCATTAGGGAAACATATTTTCACATTTAGAACAGTTCATTTGTGGAACAACTTACCAGACCACATTGTTAAAGCACCAGACATGTTGACTTTTGAATAACTTTTGGATAAGCAGTGGGAGCAAAAATGTATAATCCACAACCACACAGCAAAAATGCAAAGCTAGAGTTAAAGACTAAAAAAGCCTTTTCTAGAACTTCTGTATATAAGTCTACGTCAGTAAACATTAAGGAGACAGGACTACCTCTTGAAAATTTTACAAAAATTTATACATATCTTTAAATTGATTTAGTGGATTTGTAAAGGTGTACAGAAGTACGTTTTCAAGTATGAAGAGGGTCCATCAGGAAACAAGGAAAGGTAGCCTAATCCTGAAGGAGACATAGAGCCACTTTATTTTTTTATTTATTTATTTATTTTTTTTCTCCATATCTTAGCTCTTCATGAGATTCTTAAAGCATTTTTTTATTGTGTTTTCACATTTCAGCATTTTTTGTACCGTACTTCTTTAAATAAAATGGTGAAAAGTGTTAAAAAAAAGTGGTGCTTGGTTATAAATAGGTGCCATGTTGTGGTGCACAAAGACGGATCGACAAACCATTTTTTGTCAAAATTATCCTTATCATTGACTATTTATCCAAACCTAACCAGAATTGTCATAACCCATCTTTATTTATCCTAATGTAACCTGTTTTATGCCATCCTAACCAATTTCATGCTAACCTAACCAGACATATCGTAACCTAACCTAATGTATTTCTTATGTAACCATATTTTCTTTGTTAATTTTATGTATCCTCTTCATATGCAAGAACACACTTTTGTATGTACAACCTTGTGAAGTCAAAGTCAGCTCAAACATAGGTAGAAAAAAGTTTATTAAAAATTAGGAAGTGGTCCTATGTCTCTTTAAGAATTGCCTAAGGAAGATACAGTACTGTATACTGTAATTAAATACGGGATAGGTTAGGTTAAGTGAGGATAATTTGTTAGGTTAGCATAAAATGGGTTAGGTTAGGTTAGGTTAAAATAAATAAGGTTGAGTTAAGTTAAAAGAATTTAGATTAGGATTGGATAAACCGGTGTCCAGCTGTCTTCATGGTGTCTGTTTTTGGTGCTGTTAGGGACTGAAAACAAATGTTGCTTTTTAAGTGCATTTCACCCCTTTTAAAAGAAATTAAAAACTTAGAAACTTGAAAACTCACCCAGAAATTTCTCAGTTAAATCTATGGGAAAAAATGAAAAAGTAGTCCTGTGTTTAAAAGTTTACCCAGTATTGTACCAGTAGCAGTGTGGTTTTTCATAAGACCGTTGGCATATTTTACACTTACACTTGCAAGTTAGCGGTAGAATTGTTAGGCATCGTGGTCTGTTTGGTATCCATATCCAGTTTCTTGCAATACAATAGTTACAGTATTTTAAGTGCCAGCCACTCATTTAGGTTTAGTTATCAATACCAATACACATTAATAATACAGCACCTGTAATGAGCTACCATTCATCATCCTCTGTGTGTATAGGATCTGTTATAAATGATGTTAACCGCTAAGCCATATTTTTATAAGATCTATTTTTCCAGTGTACTTCATATGTGAATTGTTATGTTCATACTGCCCATGACTTTCCAGAGGGACCTTCATGAAGTGATCAGTGACAAGTGTAACCATGTAAGTATACCAAATAGCTTTCGATAATAACTTGTAGCTATATGAGACTTCATTTTCAGTAACAAATGTAACTTTGTGAATATGCCACACAGTTTTTCAAAATGACCTGTTTTTGAGGTTTCTTTTTCAGTACCGTCCAGTGCATATATTAATATACAGAGGCAGCAACATCTTTGTGTTAATGTCACTTAGTTCTTAGGCTGAAATTAATTTTTTTACTTACTGGTACATTTTTAATTCTTTGATACAAGTTTTGTTGTTAAAACTAAGGCAGTTTTATTTATGTAGCAGAGATCTTTCAGATTTGGAAGGGTCAGATAGCCTCTGTGTCATTACCTTACTGTAATACTAGTTGGCTTGCTAAATTGAATGAAATTATCCAATAGAAACAAAAATAAACCATTTTAGGACCAACAGATTGAAGGAGTTAATGGTACCATGTGTTACTATACTTCAGTTTCTACCTAGCCTATTTATCTATTGCCAGATGCCTCAATCCCGTATGGGGTATCCACAAACAAATCGCCTCCACGTCACCCTGTCCCCCACCATTTACAGCTGTATATACATTTTCTTTTTTCTTAATTTCTTTTTTTTACCCTTGCCTGTATGCCACTTCGTGCATATCTTGAGTAATATTCCTCATTACTTGTATTTTGTGAGATGCAGGATAACTGGTTGAAATTTGGAATTAGCAACCCCAAAATTCACTACAGTAATTAGGCAAAAATCACAGAAACAGCATTCATCATGTTACCGTACATTTTGCAGACCTGTGTAATTAAAGTACAGTATTTCTTTTTCGCATGTTGTGGTAACTACATGATAATTTTTCATAAAACTCAAACTCCTTTCCATCTTACATTTGCACTTTGTTGACGTCTTTTTTTCTAGTTGTTTCTCCTCGAGGCTGCTTAATTCAATTTATGAAAGACGTATAGTATTGAAAGGGGTAATTAAGACTGTCTTACACCTTAAGATCTGTAAATCTCTCTGAAGTTGGCTTAATGGGTCAGCATGATGATGAAGTAGTTGTATGTCTCTCCATCTAGTCATCTGTGCAGTACTTCTCCAACAGTGTCATAATTGTCTTCCATCTCTTTCTGTTTCAGCTGCTGTGGGGGTACAAAATGAACCTGACTCGCAGCGGCCGCATCGAGGAGATGGCACGTGAGGTGTGTGACAGTGAGCTGGATCGATACACTGACTGCCAGCAGAGTGGGACAGGGGATGCTGCACCAGGGCACACCATCTCATGCATGACTGAGAAGCTTAATGACATTAAGGTTAGGTGCTGATTTTTTATTTTTTCTGCTACCGGTTAATTTCATTCTGAGTAGGAGAACTCCTTAATGTGAGGGAATGAGCTAATGATTATTTGCTGAGCTTTCACTCTTTCTGCTACCAGAGAATTTAATTCACAGTATGAGAACATACTTATGTACTGTATTGTGATTGGATTAATGGAAGGCTATATCTAACCTTCAGTTTGAAGCTTCTCTAGGCCAAATAGACATCAGGTGATAGCAAGATTAAAATGAAAATGATATCTTCTGGCTTAAGGGTTTAATAGATGTTACCCTTAAATGGTAATAAGGGATTAGTTAATGCTTTTTTTCTTTCTTTCTTTTTTTTTTTAACAATTCGTATCTTAGGATTTGGATTTAGAGTACGGTAGGTAGTTTGTAGTCCCTACATGTTAGCAAATGGGTTAGCGAAAAGTTAGTACCCCTCCCCATAAAAACTCAGAGACAATTGTTCACCTCTTATGGGATTATGGCTTCCAGCTATAGGTAGATAGTTTAAGTCAAAGTAGACATAGAAAAATGCATTCTTATATTGATGCATTATTTAGAAGCTTGATGGAACTTTCATATTAAACAGAAGCTTCTCCTACAATTATTTCCTTGCTTATAAGTTTTTATATTTCAACAGGATGAGCGCTGTCGGCAATATCTCCTTCGCTTGGCAGCCATTGTCTTCAGTGACTATCGCCTGATCAGGTTCATGGTGGAAGACTGCCATGACGAAATTGATTCCTTGCAGTGTGGCCGTGTGAGAGGGAGTGGCATGGGGCCAGATGAGTCACGTGGCACTCATTCACAGGGTCACACTATTGAGTGCCTCACCAAAAACTCCAGGAATCTTGGCCCTCAGTGTCAGAAGCAGATACTTAGGTGTGCAGGGGCCAGGGTCAATAATGTACAGCACAGTATTTACAATCAGCACAAGGGTGGTAGAGGGTACTGTATTTGATATAGTGCAGCCAACTCCCTCCTTTGCATTTATTATTTAGTTCCAGTATTTATTTTTCTGTGTCTTCCCTCACATTCACTATTTCCCCCATCCTCTCAGTCACCTTTTATTACTGTACTTATCTTTCATCTTCAGGTGGCCCTACACTGTGTGACAAGTCTATGAGGTCTGTTCAGAAAGTATCTGACTTTAGAACTTAAAAAATAAATAGTGAACCTGTTGAGGTAGGACACTAATCTCTCTCAAAGTAGGCCCCTTCTGACTTAACACACATAGCCCAGCATTCTTTCCTCTGCCTGAAGCCTTTTTCAAAGTTGATTTTCGGTATCTCCTGCAGGTGCTTTGTCATATTCATCATGATCTCTTCGCTCAGATGAGTGTTGCTCAAGACATGTTGCAGTGTGCAGATTGTGATCCTGACTTTCTGAAGACTGTTATCACTGGAGATGTGACTTGGGTGTATGATTACAACCCAGAAACCAAAGAACAGTCATCCCACTGGAAGCATGCAGGGTCAACTTGGCCAAAAAAAACACGACAAGTCCACAGCAAGGTGAAATGCATTCGCATGTTGACAGTTTTTTTCAACTGCCATGGTGTTGCACATCACAAATACTCACCAGAAGGTCAAACTGTCAACAAACGTTACTACCTCGACTGTCGACAAACATTACCATCTCGACATGTGTACACGTAACATTTGCCAGTCAGTCGTCTAACGTCAGAAACTTCACAAACGGCATCCCCCAAGGATCTGTTTTGTCCCCTACACTCTTTAACCTATACATGCTTGACACACCCACACCCCACACAGCACAGATACACATAGCTTCCTATGCAGGTGATATAACAATTACATGTATGCACCAAAATGCAAACACAGCTGCACACATCATCCAACCTTGCCTCAGCACCACAGACAGGCTCAAAATAGCCCCAGCCAAATCTACAGTGACCCTTCTCACAAACTGGCCAGCAGAACACAGTCACATCCCACATCTCACCATAAACAACACTCCCCTACCACACACACACACACACACACACACACACACACACACACACACACACACACACACACACACACACACAAAATCTTTGGTGTAACATACAGTACGGCAATGTCATTTAAACAACACATCATAAACATTAAAAATAAAATAACACCAAGACTCAATGCCTTGAGGTCACTTGCCCATACAACATTCGGACCTAACAAAGAAACCACCGCCACAGTATACAAACAATACATACGTTCAATGATGAATTATGCAAGCCCTGCCTGGGCTCCTAACCTCACCAAAACACACTACAACACTCTACAGACCACACAGAACAAGGCCCTAAAAATAATCACAGGCTGCACAGCTACTACACCCACAGACCACCTAGGCCTACATCAAGAAACCAAAGTCCTCAAAGTCAAGGATCACTTAGACGTGAGAGGCACCCAGTTTCTTGCTGCAGCCATTACAAGCCCACAACATCCACTATATTACATGGCAGCACATCCATCCACACCAAGGAACATCAAAACAACACCCAGCACACGATACCATACACAAATACTGTCATCTCTACCCCCTTGCCCATCTCAGACCAGCTTCCAGAAGCATATCCACACTCAGATCACTCGCCGCTCCATTCAGTCACTTAAAGACAACAGACCGCTGCATGTACGGCCTCCTGACATCCACCCTTCTGAATCCTATCTCCCTCGTGAGGACAGGGTCCACCTGGCCAGGCTGAGATTTGGGCACCATCCAGCCCTCTTAAGCTACCAGAAGAGGCTGATGCCTGTGCAGGGTGCAACACAGCACCCCATGCTATTAAGCAGATTATGGAAGACTGCATTGCACACAATCACCTACGCCAACAACACAACATACACTCTTTGAGAGCTCTGTGGGAAAGCCTGGTCTCGGCCATGGCCTTCCTAAGGGACTCGGTGCTGTTCGGCCAGACTGCATAGGGAACAACTACTACTACTACTACTACCTTGACATTATCTGTCATCTTCATGACGCAGTTCAGCTGAAGAGACCAGACCTTTAGAAAGGGGGAAGTTGAAAGCTGCACCACGACAGTGCCCGTGCCCATTCTTCTCAACTGATTCAAGAATTTTTGGCCAAGCACAACATCCTGCAGGTCCAGCAGGCTCCCTATTCACCAGACATGGCTCCATGTGACTTCTAGTTATTCCCCAAGCTCAAAACTCTGCTGAAGGGTTCCTGATTTGAGACGAGAAGAAATCATGACAAATGCAACAAAGCACCTGCAGGAGATACTAAAAATCAACTTTGAAAAATGTTTCAGCCAGTGGAAAGTATGCTGGGCTACATGTGTCAAGTCAGAAGGGGCCTACTTTGAGGGGAATTAGTGTCCTAGCTCAACAGGTTAGTTAGTAATATTTTTTAGAGCCTGAGGTCAGATACTTTCTGAACAGACCTTGTAATGGTTTCCTGTAAACCAAGAAACCATTTACAATGCTTGGTTGTAACCTTATAGCCAAATAATGCGGTGACGTAGAGCCTACTGTGGTACCCCCGGTAACTGGGTGGAGAGACGAATGCGATGTCCACTTGTGAACCAAACCCCCTCACTCTTCCCTGCACCACACCAAGGTGAAGCACTGTCCACCATCTAGGAACATCATTTCACTACACAGGATGGCCCTGCAGGGGCAGTTGTTTGGCTGTGGTTGATTGGTCTCCCCAGCTTGACATACTGGGGTTACTCAACAATCAACTCCCTCTTGTAACCTGGACATATTATTGCAGGAAGAACAGGAGACATGGGAAAAAATTGACCCTTTCCTCTCCATGCCTTTGATGCTAGTTTAATTTTGCTCTTTTAACTTGGGATTGTTTTTGTATAAAGAATGCATGCAAAGGTTCAGCACTTCCCTTCCTTGTCCTTCCAACAAAAACAAATTGAGAGGGATTTGGTTGTAAGTTTGTCTGTAAATCCACATGCACAATTGCTGGTGGGTTATACTACAGTCATTCCTCTGTTAGCAGCAGTGTCTAAGTAACAAGAAGAATTTTAGTTGTTGATGATGAACCATGGTCTGCCTGGCCAAGCAGACCTATCAACTGCAGGCAAGCAACAGCCCTTGTAGGGTTGTCCCATGCAGTGAACCAAGGGTACCCTCATGATTGATAACTCCCCGCTTGGGGAAAAGTGTGGAGGGTTGGTTCCTGGATGGATGCTGCATATGCATCTCCTTTCAATTAAGAGAAGCACCATAGCAGTTTCCACATTGCTCCTTTATCTGGTTATATGGTTACCACCCAGTGTTATAAATGGTTTCTTGGGTTCCAGGAAAACAGAGTTGTTGCTCAGCATACTGTAGAGTCACCTAAAGTGGAAAGAAGAGTAATAAAAGTGACAGGAAAGAAAGGGAGAAGAAGGAAGAGGGGAGGATGGACACAGAAACAATGATAGAGGTGAAGGAGAAAGTAGGCACTACTACGTCCAGTGAGTGGATGATGGTTGCCACCAGAAAAATTTTAGAGAGTTTATATTATATACTAAAATTATACATCCCCTCCTCATCTCACTGGTTTAGTAGTAATTGTACTGTATGTATTACAACTACACTTGCTGTATGAAAGACTGTTTGTGTGTTTTTGGAGTTTTGGTTGTAGCCCATTTCACCGGGCATTTTAGTGATTGTTCCTCTACTTTCATCCTTTCTCTTTCTCTGTCTTTGGATGCTACCTACCCAGTCCTCAAAAGAAAAAAGACAAGGTGGAAGATGATAGTTACATCTAGCAGTTTCAGATCTCATCCTTCCATTGTATTGTTACAGACTGGCTGAGTTGCAGGCAGATGATTTCCACCTGGACCGACCCTTGTTCTTTGCCTGCCGAGATGACCGTGAAAAGTTCTGTGAAAACATCCGGTCAGGGGAAGGTCGAGTGTACAAGTGTCTCATGAAGAATAAGATGGAGAGAGGAATGAGCAAAGAGGTCAGTTGTTGTATTGCTTTTCCTTTATTTCATAAATTTGTGTGTCTCTTCATCAATGTCTCTCTGCTTTAATACATTAATGAAGTAAAGTATAATTATTATACAGTATATATATATATATATATATATATATATATATATATATATATTGTGGTAGGTGGGGGCGCTCACCATCCACTCACTCGATGTAGTGCTGCTGTCGGCTGTCTGCTCTTTCCTGTCCATCCTTCTTTCCTTCCATTCTCT
Organism: Coenobita brevimanus; assembly: GCF_032717465.1. Taxonomy (NCBI): domain Eukaryota; kingdom Metazoa; phylum Arthropoda; class Malacostraca; order Decapoda; family Coenobitidae; genus Coenobita; species Coenobita brevimanus. Next base: position 68,126,843 of record NC_136954.1, on the reverse strand, counting down.
TCTGTCTTTCTTTCCTTCATTCTTTCCTTGTCCTTCTGCCTACGGGTGACTTTACACTCCCTCTTCTGTCTTTCTTTCCTTCATTCTTTCCACTTCCTTCAGCCTGTGGGTGACTCTACATTGAGTGACAACCAAATGGTTTCCTGTGCACCAGGAAACCATTTATTACGCTGGGTGGTAACCATATAACCAAATTTTGGCGCCTGGTGGTTTAGTGGGTAACACTGGTTTACAAAAAATTTGAGGCAAGCATGAAATTAGGTGTTCTAACCTAATTTTGGGGTGCTGATTTCAGATTCGAAATCCATTTTCACTCATCTCCTCTAGTTTTTGAGATATACATGTATACATGTATGTATGTGTATACATATAGGCCTAGACCCAAAATATTCGCCAAAAATCCATTTACCCTCCTATTTTGTTGGAACTTGGTTTAAAACGCACGCCACAACAAGCTCAAACATGTCAAGCAAGCACTACACGCAGAAGGACTGGGGGTCTAAGAGCATTTTCGTGCCTGGGAAACACAATGCCCAAGAAAATCCTCTGGTGGACATGAACAAGATGCTTCTTCCCCCTCTTCATATCAAGCTTGGCCTTATGAAGAATTTCATGAAGGCTATGGACAGGGATGACGCTGCATTCCAACACCTGTGCACTCTATTCCCAGCTCTCAGTTCTGCTAGGCTTCAGGAAGGCATCTTCATTGGACCTCAGATCTGGGAGGTGCTGAAGGTATTCAAGGGGAAGCTCACCTTGAAGGAATTGAGAGCATGGGAAGCATTTAAGGTAGTCTGCCATGGCTTCCTTGGTAATGCACGGGCACTAGATTACCAAGAGCGTGTCGAGAAGTTGTTTCAGGCTCATCAGGATATGGGGTGCCGAATGTCTCTCAAGATTCACTTCCTCCACTCCCACCTCAACTTCTTCCCCCAGAACCCTGGAGCAGTAAGTGACGAACATGGGGAAAGGTTCCACCAAGATATTACTAAAATGGAGAGCAATTACCAAGGCAAGTGGAACCCCAGCATGATGGGGGACTTCTGCTGGATGCTCCTGCGCGATATCCCGGAGGCAATGTACACCAGATCGTCCAAAAAAACTCACTTTAGACTGTCTGTAGTACTATGGTGTGTATATATGCTTATATCCAAGTAATGGTAATATTTAGTTCTGTCAGTGTTCTGTGTCTGTTTTGTTTCGTTGTGTAATATGCCATTTTAATATATGAAATAAACTTATTATATTATAAATATATGCATTATAATAAAAAAAGGTATATGTGAAAGCAAAAAAACTAGAGGCGATAGAGCAAAATTGTTTAGAAATTTGAATTAAGCATATCAGAATTAGTCAAAAACACCTATTCACATGCTTGCCTCAGTTTTTTTTTTTTTTTTTTTTTTTTTTTTTTTTTTTTAACCAGTGTAATTATTGCACTCCAATCGGATTGAGCTGGTGAAGGTTTATATCCAAAGGGTGGTTGGGGTTGATTGCTTATGTTATGCCACTCTGGGATGAGTGAGGTTGGTCACTCTCATCTTAAATGTCAGGACCAACTGCCTAGCCCCAGGCTCCTACACACCTCATGGAGCAATGTAGGATTGGATGATGGATGGATGGATGGACACATATATATATATATATATATATATATATATATATATATATATATATACAGGTAAGCCCTTAATTCACGCGAACTTTTTTCACGCGATTTTGGTTATCCACGAATTTTTTGTACAATAATTAAAACATAAAATTATAGTATTCAAATAAATAATTTTAATATACAAGAGAAATAAATAAAATATAAAAATGCCTACCTGCTGCCTGTGTGCATACATATATGTGTGTGTGTGTGTGTGTGTGTGTGTGTGTAATTCACCGGGTCGGTCAGGATCACTTGATGGTCGTGATCGTCAGCTTTTACCCTCCCGGAAGGGAGCTGAGAGCTCATATAGTTCAATCTAAGGGCAAGGCTGTGACCTTCACACACACACACACCCGTCCCCTTGCTCAAGGGGGACAGTAACCTCCCACTTCATCAGTGAAACTTTTTCGCAACCTGAGCGAGGCGCGAACTCCCGTCCACCAGTTGGCAAGCGAGAACGTTACCACTGCACCAGCGAGCGGTGTTTGTGTGTGTGTGTGTGTGTGTGTGTGGAAGGTCGGTCCATACAGTCAGTTTGAATCCGACGGTCGAACCATGCATGACTCGCGAATCGTTATTTGTGGCTTATTTTTCTGCCTTCTAGTGATTGCTTGCCTTGTCTGCCAACCTGGGGCCTAAGCATAGTGCTAGTGATGCATGTGGTAACACACCAAAATGGACTCATAAGGTGATGTTGCTGACAGAGAAAGTTAAAGTGTTGGACAAACTTAAGGGAGGAATGTCGGCGTCAATTCCCCGTCAGGACGATTCCCCGTCATTTATTTACATACCAGTTTATTTAGCAAGTACAGTACACTAGTTTTTTACTTATATGAGATATAAAATCTACCTGAAAATTAGTTATTAAGGTATTAATTAATCAATAATAAGTATAATTATAGAATGACAGAATTGTCCATGTTTTGATGGTGAATTGACTTCATGGTGAATTGTCTCTGAACCATGTGTTTGGGGTGAGTCAACTGTTCTTACGATAAAGAAGACAGGACGTAGCATACGGGAGTCAGTGAGGGCTAGTGCACCAGACTGTGCTAAAGCGTCTTCACCTACGCCTGTGAACTGGCTTGGAACCGTATGTTTGGGGTGAATGAGTCAACTGTTTGGACAATAAAGAAGGCAGAATGTAGCATATGGGAGGCAGTGAGGGTTTGTGCACCAGACTGCTGAAGTGTCTCCACCTACGCTTGTGCTTGTCAGGTTTCAGTGTTAAATTTCTTACATTTTTGTTGTTTTTCATACTTTATGCTAGTTTTTTTTTTTTTTTTTTTTTTTTTTTTTTTTACAGAACGGAGGAAGGAAAAACAAATGGGCATAAATACAAAAAAATAATCCATACACCAGATTACTGGTGTCCTCTGTTCATAAAATATCTGTAACAGTTAGACTTGAACAGTTGTGGGTTGAAATTTGGAGGAAAACAACTCTGGGGAAGCGAGTTCCAGAGAGATGCAGTTCGGGGAATGAAAGAATTCTGATAGGCAGAAGTTCTGCAATATGGTTGAGTGACATTCCAGTCATGAGCGCTACCAGATGCCCGTGTAGCATGAGGGAAGGCATGGAGAGGTGGCACCATGGATGCAACTTCGTCTGAGCATTTGCCAAAAAAATATCTGTAAAATAATGCAAGCGAGGCAGCATTCCTTCTTACTTGCAGAGGAGGTAGTTTATATGTAATGGCAGGGTTGTTAATGATTCTAACAGCTTTATTCTGAATTTTGTCTAGTTGTCTTAATGCAACCTCTCCACAACCATTCCACAAGGGTGAGCAATATTCAAGCTGAGAGCGCACATGACTCTTATAAATTATAGCCAACTGCTCATCGGCGAAGAAGTTACGGACTCTATACAGTAATCCAAGTTTCTTTGAGGCGGTTTTAGCAAGTGATCTGACATGAGAGGTCCAGCTGAGGGCACTGTTAAGTGAGACACCAAGAATTTCAATACTTTTGGAGATGGGAATATTAGTAGCATTGAAGGTAATGTACGAATCTGGCAATATCTGTCTATTAGTAAACTGTATATATTTAGTTTTACTAGCATTAAAAGAGACAAGGTTGTTTTGTCCCCATTCACTGATTGTAGATAGATCTTGATTTATGGAGATGGCTGTACTGAGTTGAGAGGTAGAGATATCAGACTTTGTAAATGGATGTCTGAGTGTGAATGAACTATGTAGTGTTGAGTCATCTGCATATGAGTGAATGGGATTGTGAGTGACGGATAAGAGATCATTAATATGAACCAGAAATAAGGTTGGTGCCAGAACTGATCTAATGCATAAACAGTATTATTCAGATGTAATATACTTAGTAGACGGGCGTAATTATGTGCACACAAGGGCAGAATGTATACGCGAATTTACCACATACGCGAAGGGTCTGGGAACGTAACCCTCATCATCATCATCATCATTAAGGGCTTACCTATATATATATATATATATATATATATATATATATATATATATATATATATATTATGTATATTTTAGGCTTACAGCATTCATTTCTTTCCTCCTCGTCTTCATCATCATAGTAAACCACGTTCACAAGAAAAAAAAAAATGTTGGCATGGTTCCCATAAAATGCTCATTTCACTTTCTCAAGAAGATTTTATAAACACTGGCAGCTGCACCTGCCATTATTTTATTGTACACTTTCTGTATTCAATATGTAATAATGTATCTAATAATTGCATATGGAGAATATAATATGCTCAGATAATACAGTCATATATCTCTGCTGCCAAACCCCACAGTGCTCAGAGCAGTTGACGCGGCGACAACAGCTGACTGTTCAGGATTATCGTGTGAGTCGAGGCTTTGTACGAGCCTGTCGTGCAGCCATTGCCAAACACCAGTGTCGCCGGGGAAGCTCAGATGACACACACCAAGTCAAACTCTCAAAGATACTTCTGTGTCTTGAAAATGCACTACGAAAAGGTCAGATCAAGAGAAGTTGTATGGAGTTTACCCTTGAATGGTGATGGTGTACAGTACTTTGGTAGTTTATTCTTGTTTCATCTAGATGGTTTTATTCAGTTCAAGGGAGACCCATGGAATGAAGAAGTTTATGAAGACTACATTTAACCACTGCGGTTTGAAGAGTCTCCCATAATCTGAATAAACTCATATGGAAATATCAGTGATAAAATAAATATGATGTCCTTGAGGTGAGGGGATTGATAGTGAAAGGTTAGCATTTGACCACTTGCTTCTAAAGGGGATCAGATCAGTTGAGTTTTATTTTATGACATTAGCTATAATATGTTTTAGAAGTCTTCATTGAACTGATGGGGTTCTTGGAAATTGACCTTGGATATTTCTACTTCTTGTGAATAAAGGAATGTGAGATGAGGATTGGGTTAGACTAGGGTAGGTTAAATTAATTTAAACTTCTTTTTCAAGTTGCATTTGAATATGATGACTGTTTTAGGTTACACAGGAAGATTAGCAGTTTTATACCACAGTGAATTCCGGATAGACATGAGTATTTTGTAGCTGGGTTAGCTCAGGCTATGTTAGATGAGTCAGAGTAAGTCATGAACTTACTGTTGTAGTATCAGGTTTTCCAAGCTATCTGGGATCTTGCATATTGCAGTGACATAGCTTACCATGAATACACTGCAGTGATTCAGAGGTTAACATTGCTGAATGCAAAGCTGTTGGCCTTTTAGCACCAGGGTTTGAATCCTGGTGCAGAGAGCTGGCATAACTCAACTGAAGTGTCCAGCTATCCTTTGTGGGTTGGTAAGTAAAATGACTACCAGTACCTAGGGTAACACCTAGGGGAGGTAACTGTGGTAACCTGCATGATCCAGTGACCTCATATCCAAAAACAAAACAGTGGATGAATAACCCATCACATACTCAAAGGACCATGTTAGGGAGATGAGCACCTCCTGGCATTTGCCCCCATCTTTATTTTTTACAGTTTGTTAATGATTTTATACTAAGGTCTTATAGCTAAAGGTAACCTCCATGTGACCCTAAAATTCCTGCGATACATTGTTTGATCAAAAGTCTTAATTAAACTTATTCAGTCATCCATTAAAAGAAACTCCATACTTATCAGCAGTTTCCTTTTTCTCTCATGCACAGGATTTTGGCTTCTTAGCTGGCATCAGGATTCCTGGGACTTAAATAATTGTGTGGTACATTTCACAGTGTATTCTGTTGATGGTTCTTCCCCCTCCCCCTTTTTTTTTTTTAGGTAGGAAAAAAGGTTAAGGTGGTAGTGATAAACTGTTGGCATTTTATTATTCCATAACAGCAACTTAGCCCCTTTCTGTGATGGCATCATTATGTAATTTATTCCTGATGCTACCAGATGCTTATATTCAGATTTGGAAGGATATGTAGAAGCAGTTTGAAAGGGGTAATTAAGACTGTTTCTCAAAACTTCATGAGGTGGGTCAGATAATGAAAGTCATCTGGATATAGCAAGAATGTATCATCCCAAGAAATAGGTCATCAGGTTGAAGGAATTAAACACCAGCTTCAGTAATTATCATATTCCAAACAGCTCAGGCGATTGACAGAGGATAATAATAATAAAATTAATAATAATCGTACTGATGATAATAATAATAATAATAATAATAATAATAACTGCTGGTTGGTGGGGACACTCACCATCCACTCACTTGATGTAGTGCTGCCCTCGGGTGCCAGCCCTTTCCTCTCTTCCTTTCTTCGTTGTCTGTTTTTCTATCCTTCATTCTTTCTTCTTCCTTCTGCCTATGGGTGACTTTACACTCCCTCTTCTGTCGTTCTTTCCTTCATTGTTTCCTCTTCTTTCTGCCTATAGGTGACTCTACACTGAGTGACAATCCAAATGGTTTCCTGTACACCAGGAAACTATTTAATGCACTGGGTGGTAACCATATAACCAAATTATGGCGCCTGGTGGTTTAGTGGGTAATTAAATTGCTCCAGTCGAATTAAGTCTGTGTAGGTTTACATCCAAGGGGTGGTTGGGGTTTATTGCTCACATAATGCCACTCAGGGATGAGTGAGGCTGGTCACTCTCATCTTAAATGTCAGGACCAACTTGCCTAGCCCTGGGCTCGTATGCTTCTCATGGGGCAACGTAGGATTAGGTGATGGATGGGTGAATTATAATGAAAATAATAATAATAATATTAATGATAATAGTGATATCATCATTATCATCATCATCATCATCTAATCCTGTGTCGCCCCATGAGGAATGTAGGAGCTTGGGGCTAGGCAAGTTGGTCCTGACATTTAAGATGAGAGTGTCCAGCCTCAGTCATCCCTGTGTTACATTACTTGAGTAATAAACCCCAACCACTCCTTGGATATAAACCTGCACCAGCTCAGTCTGATTAGAGTGCCTTAATTGCCCACTAAACCACCTGGTGCAATAATTTGGTTATATGCTTACCACCCAGCGTAGTAAATGGTTTCCTGGTGTACAGGAAACCATTTGGCTTGTCAGTGAGTGTAGAGTCACCCGTAGACAGAAAGAAAAAGAAAGAATGATGGAAAGAAAGACAGAGGAAGATGGATAGAAAGATGGAAGAGAGGGAAGGGCAGGCACCCGAGAGCAGCAGTACATCGAGTGAGCGGATGGTGAGCTCTCCCAACTACCACAAATAATAGTAATAATGTAATAATAATATAGTAATCATCATCATCATCATCATCATCATCATCATCTAATTCTGTATTGCCTCATTAGGAGTGTAGGAGCCTGGGGCTGGGTAAGTTGGTCCTGACATTTAAGATGAGAGTGACCAGCCTCACTCATGCCTGAGTGGCATCACATGAGCAATAAACCCCAACACCCCTTGGATAAAAACCTGCCCAGGCTCAATCCCTTTGGAGCACCTTAATTACCCACTAAGCCACCAGGCGCCATAATTTGGTTATATGGTTACCACCGAGTGCAGTAAATGGTTTTCTGGTGTACAAGAAACCATTTGGCTTGTCACTTAGTGCAGACTCACCCATAGACAGAAGGAAGAGGAAATAATGAAGGAAAGAAAGACAGATTGAAATGGTTTGAAGGGGAGGATGAGGGATGATAATTGGGTGCATAAAGTGAGAAATGTTAACATTAAGGTAGGGTTGCGAGAGGCGGTGTGAAAAAGACCTGGGACGAGGCCACTGAGGGTGACCCCAGGGATAAGAGACTGAATAGGGAAGCTGCCAGGGAGCGAGCAGCATGGAGAGTTACCATTAGGTGACCAAGGCCGATGCATGCAAGCATGTTGCGACCATTAAAAACAAAACAAAGCAAAACAAAATGAATAATGATAATAATAATAATAATCAATCTATCTATAGCCAGACACCATAATCCCGTAAGGGGTAGCCATTTGACTTTGAGTTAGTTGTTTTACGGGGAGGGGCACTAACCCCCCACCAACCCACTTGTTGACAAGTAGGGAACACGGATATGTTGGTTATTTGGTTGCCACCCTGCATTGTAAATGGTTTCCTTGCTCACAGGAAACCATTAGGCTTGTCACTCAGTGTAAAGCCACCTGAATAGGAAAGAAGAGTAATCAAAAGTGACACAAAAGATGGGAGAAATGGGGAGAGAGGAGGATAGACATGGAAAAAGAATCATAAAGGTGAAGGAAGAAGTAGGCCGCACTACATCAGGTGAGTGGATGATGGTTGCCACCACCTACCACCTAATAATAATAATGTTAATAATAATAATAACAATAACAATAATAATAATAACAGTAGCAGTAATAATAATTCTTTGTATTTTATTTTCTCTAAATTTCCATACACTACTTAACCACTGACTACCATAACTTAACAGGTGAAGTTATTGATGGAGGGTGCCGTGAGGAGATGCTGGAGCACCGTCGGCAACTGCTAGCAGACCACCATTTGTCCCCAAGCCTAATAGTGGCATGCCAGGAGGAGTTGGAGCAGTGTGGGGGAGGAATAGAGACTGGTGGGCGAACCCTACACTGTCTCATGAAACATGCACGATCCAGGAAGAGAGTTTCTCCTGCCTGCTGGCATGAGGTGGGTTGTTAGCCAGATACATTAATCCTGCAAGTGCTGGCCACAAACAAATCGCTACAGAAAATGGCATGGTTGATCTGTTTTCATCTGACAGAACTGAGCCAGTGGATCATGCTCACAATTTTAATACTGATGCTTGTACAGTAGATACTCTCCAGATACTCAGACCTACTTGTTGGCATGAGATAAGGGCAGTGAATGTACAGGTCGTCCCCCTACTTATGAACAGGTTACATTCCGAGAAACTTGTCGCAAGTTGAATTTTTTTATAAGTTGAAAATGCATTTAATACACCTAACCAACAGAACGTCATAATCTAGCTCCTACCTTAAACGTGCTTAGAACACTTACATTAGCCTACAGTTGGGCAAAATCATTAACCCCTTTTTGGCGGGCGATGTATGAATTATACGACCGTGTGGGGCGGCATATTTTCGGAAAAATAAAGTACAGTATCAAGGAATTAGCCTAAATATGCATAACTCGATGAAAATGAATGAAAAATGAAGGTAATAGGTGTTACTTACATGGTAGTACATCACTGCTGGCTGTGGGAGGAGGAGGGGAGGAGTGAGGGAGGAGCACGGGCAGGCAATTTATCCCCAGGCATGCCTGGGGTAAGGCTAATGAATTCTTCATTCATTTTCGTATTCATCACCACTGAACACTAAATTATCACTGATGCATTCTTTACACTGTTCATTGTCTTCAAAATCTTATGTATGTATTTTCTGTTTTACCTCAACACTTATAACGATAAAACTTATGTACATATATTCTATTTTTCTTGAACAGTTATAACACTACAACTTATGTGTGTATATTCTGTTTTACTTGTTTCAGGGCTTGGGTGAGTAGAGGGCAGGACAGTAGGTGACAAGGATGACTTATCACCCAATTTCACCAATAAATTAGGACTGAAAATGACCGGACATTACGTAACGTCGCCTGCCTGTTAGGGTTTAACACAAAGCCTATGTTATAATAAAGTGTTGAACATCTCATGTAATTTATTGAATACTGTACTGAGATCATCAGTTGTGGAAGTCCAAGTTCACGTGTGTTGGCCATTACAGGCTAGTTCACAATTGATGAGTTTCTGATCAAATTTTTTTAAAAGTAAGCTATTTTCATAGGTAAAAAAAATCCATCCATCCATCCATCATCCAGTCCTACATTGCCCCAAGAGGACCATAGAAGCCTGGGGCTAGGCAAGTTGGTCCTGACATTTAAGATGAAAGTGACCAGCCTCACTCATCCCTGAGTGGCATTTTGTGAGCAATAAACCCCAACCATCCCTTGGATATAAACCTTCACTGGCTCAGTCCGATTGGAGCTCCGTAATTATCCACTAAACCACCAGGCGCCATAATTTGGTTATGTGGTTACCACCCAGTGAAGCAGCTGCCAGTATTTTGTGGAAGTTGCACAATCGACGTTCCTCACCCATTTAAAAAATTGTGATAAAACGTCGATCGTCGAGCTTCATACTTTTGGGGTTAAGATGGGAGTGACCAGCTTCACTCATCCCTGAGTGTCATTACTTAAGCAATAAACCCCAACCATTCCATGGACAGAAACCTACACTAGCTCAATCCGATTGGAGCACCTTAATTGCCCACTAAACCACTACCGTAGGGGCCATAATTTAGTTATATGGTTACCACCTAGAATAGCAAATGGTTTCCTGGTGTACAGGAAACCATTTAGCTTGTCACCCAGTGTAGAGTCACCCATAGGCAGGAAAGAATGAAGGAAAGGAAGACAGAAGAGAGAGTGTAAAGTCACCCAGAGACAGAAGGAAGGGGAAAGAATGAAGGAAGTAAAGACAGAAGAGAAAAGAAGAAAGGAATAGAGGAAAGGGCAATCACTCAAGGGCAGCATTACATCGAGTGCCAGTGTCTCATAATTATGTAGCCGGATGTTAAATGATGAAATGAATGTTATCATACATCGCCTGATTCGCATTTCAATATTATATTTTTTCCATTAATACTGACCATATGATGTCACATTTTACATTTATCATAAAAACAATAAACTATCAACACTTTTACAACTCACGCTTGTATAACTCAAAAACTAGTATACATTCTTGGTAAGTAATTTGATGTGTAAGTTATGGGGAATCTTCTTGAAGGGGAATTGTCCTGGTACAGGCTTGCCTCCTTCATGTTGGGCAATTGAGTTTCATCTCAAGAGTAATTTCCTTCCTCTTCTTACCAGTAGCAGGAGAGACAGATGGGCATTTCATAGACATGATGGATGCACAAAACACAACTTAGATCTAGGGAGTATCCAAAAAAAAAATAACGCTGGCAACACAGAACACTAGAGAGCATCAGAGCATCGTTTGTTTACACTAACGACCGCCTGGGCAAACCCGGTTCGCTGCCGCTGCATCATACTGCATATAGCTAGCCCAGGAAAAGATCAAAATTCAAATTTCGAAATATGGTTTCTGCATTTGTAGAGTTGATAATTCATAAGTCGGCCGTTCGTAAAGTGGGGACCACTTGTACTGTAATAACAGATATAGTTCTTTGTCTTTAACTGAGCCTAGATTTTTTTCCTTTTGTAGTTCATTTCTTGTAGTTTAGTGGCAGAAAAACCTAATGCTGTGACTCTACAGCCCTTTCATAGCACTTCTGGGTGGCACACATTTTATCCTAGTGTTAATCTATTGTTACAACTCAGCGTTGAAAATGGTGAGATGGCAATTTTAACCCCTTCGGCACGAGGGTGACTAATCTTGCATAATACTGTGTATGAGGCTCCCCTCCCCCATTCCCTCACACTACTTTTCCAGGGAAAAGCTGCTATCTTGCGAAAATAGCTATGGTGTTTTGTATGTTTATGTATATGTGTGTATGTGAGTATACGTCTATGTGTGTTAGACTGTATCTGTCACTGGTTATGCTTGTTATAAAAATAATATAAATCGAAAAGTATTTTTTAGTAGGTTTATAAATATTACAGTGCAGTGAAAGTCTAGAGAGAGAGAGAGAGAGTTACCGGTAATTCAGTGGACTTACCTATTAGAAATGTTTCCTTGGAACTCAAATCTAGGCCTACATTTTCTTGGCCTTCATGCCCCTGCTTGGCCCAGACTGTGCCATATCCTGGCTGTGCTACTAACAATACTGTACAACATACTTCTGCTCCAGTACATGTAAATGCGGGGCAGTTTTGTTATTCCCATGGAAACAAATGGCTGATAAAAGTGTACATATCACTTTCTGAAACAGGACACCAAAAAATGCTGTTTACTTTACCCCTTTTTTATGTGGGTGTTCACTGAAAAATTTATTTGTCTTCAGATTTGTCCACTCACATATTTGCTTCACCACATCAGCATCAAAAAATAGCTTGAAAGAGTCCAAAGTTGACACAATTTCAGATTTGCTGATCACTGGGTTCTGCCCGAAAAACTCAGTCGTAAATTCAGGCACGTGGTTGGGACGTGTGTCAGCGAATACAGTAAAGCCTCAATATAATGGACTTCAGTAGACCGGAATTTGCTTCTGTCGGAATCGAGGAGCTACCGGACTAAATTCCTATATATCGGAAAAAGTCTGATAATGCCAAAAGCAGTCTGGACTGCCTGACCACTTCAGCTATATTCACCACAATAAACCGATAAAAGACATGTTTGTCAGTGTACAGTACAGTATTATTATATACGGTATATTATACTACGTGATTAATGTAGTGAAGTTATGACACAATACAGTACCGCAGTGATAGTCAAAACAGTTTAAAAACCATTCATGATATCCGGACTAATGTCTAATACATCAGAAAAAGTCTGAGTTAGCAGGGGGAAGTCCGGATGTCACTTTTATCCGAATTTTTCATTTCTCGGAGTGGCTTAGGCTCCAGTTAGTTCATTATAGTGAGGTCTTACTGTATGTCGCTTATCAACTGCCAGCCACCTTCGATTTCTTTTTCATGAATATCATCAAAGTCATCACTCTCAAGTTCTTCACTTGATGAGTCATCGATATCCGAGTCTTGAGCCGACGGCTGATAGTCCTCATCACTCGAGGAATGCCGAGATTCCTCAAGAATACGCTGTGATTCAGCAAAATTCAGTATGGAGGGAATGACAGTACACTCTCCTATGACACACAGTCAAGACTGATCCTGGTGGCATGCAGAGCTATTATTCAACATGCCATCTATCGTGTGCCTTCCCATATATGTTGGGATTGACTGAAGAAAAAAGTGGGTGGAGCTTATTTTATCCTCAGTAACATATAAGAACCAGTATGTAAGGCCCTAGCACAATAAACTAAACTCTCTGCTGTCTTCTTTGGTGGCATTGAAATATGATAACACAGAGGCGTCGTAGTGTGCGGGCACTGGGAGGTTATGACGACGTATAAACATCATTGTGGCGAAGGGATTAATCAAAGTTAGGTTATTTAGCAACCCTGGTTTGTCTAGCTGAGCATATCCATCAACTGCAGGCAGGCAACTGCCTCTGCCAGGCTGTCCAAGGCAGTGAACCAGTATTTCCCTGCAGTAGACAACACCTCACTGCAGCACTGCATGGGGTGGAGTTCAGAGGTTTGGTTCCCAGATGGATGCCACATTTGCATCTCCATCCAATTAATGGGCACAGTAGTAGGTCCACTTCACCCTGTTATTTGGTTTTATGGTTAGTACCCAGCATTATAAATGGTTTCCTGAGTTACAGGAAACTGTTAGGCATGTCACTCATTTTAGAGTCACTTGAAGCAGAAATAAGGGTAATAAAAGTAAAAGTGACAGGACTGATGGGAGAAATAGCATGATAAAGGTGAAGGAAGTACTAGGCAGCTGTACATCAAATGAGTGGATGATAGTTGCCACCACCTACCACCATTAAGACTTTTTATGCTGTTAGATTAAAATAAGTACAGTAAGTCTGTATCTTCTCCTTTGAGCTGTAGGGGCCCAAGGCTAGACTATCTTTTGACATCCGTGAGCCTAACGTCAGCTGTAGAAATCACAAGGTTTAAGTGTTTCCAGTTGCTCAGCGGGCAGCAAAAGCAACAAATGCCATAAATCATTTTCTGTCTATCTATCTATTGCCAGATGCTTTAATCCCGTAAGGGGTGGCCACAAACAAATCACCTCCATGTTGCCCTGTCCCCCACCTCTTCACTGCTCTGCTCCAAGCTTACACCCCCCTCTCTCATATACCTCTCCAATCCATCCCTTCATCTCATCCTTGGCCTCCTCCTCCCCCTCCCCCTCTCCATCTCACTCACATACTCTCTCCTTGTCAGTCTTTCACTCTCCACATGGCCAGACCACCGCAGTGTGTTTCTCCTAACGCTTCCTATCACATCCACATCCATGCCACAATGCTCTTTCACTTCCTCATTTGCCAGTCTTTCTGTCCATGTGACTCCACATGCTCCTCTCAAGTAGCTCATTTCCACTTCACTCACTCTTGACTTCTGTCCCTCCAACAAGGTCCAAGCTTCACTTCTATACATTAGAGCTAGTATCAAAATACTGTCATGTAGTAACATTTTCACTTCCATTCTCACTTCCCTGTTTCTTATCACTACTTTCAAGGAACCCGCAACTTTTCTTCCCTGCGCATTTTCCATTTCCTCCTCATCCAACTTCACTGTACATTCACTGACGTCGCTTCTTTCAAAGACCATAACTTTACTCTTCCCTACATTCATATTTGGATTCTGTTTCTTACACACTCTCCCAAATTCATCCACCAAGTCTTGCAGCTCCCCGTCGTCTTCACTTGACAACACAGCATTGTCTGCAAACAGCAGTACAGGGAGTTTCCAAACACTGCCCTCACTCATTAGGGCCACTCCAACATCCACTTCCCTACCTTGTATGTCTTTTATAACCCCATCCATATACAGATTGAACAGCCATGGAGGCATGACACATCCCTGTTCCAATCCAACCTTCAGATAGAAAAATTCAGTCAGCTAACCATCCAAACGCACTGCAGCCTTAGCACCCTCGTACGTACTCTTCACAGCATTCAACAACTTCACATCTACTTCATATATTCATAATCTATCTATCTATCTATCTATTGCCAGACACCTCAATCCCATTTGGGGTGGCTACAAACAAATCGCCTGCAAGTCGTCCTGTCCCCCGCCATTTCACTGCCCTGCTCCCAACTCACACCCCCCTCTCTCATATACCTCTCCACCCCATCCCTCCATCTCATCCTCGGCCTCCCCCTTCCTCTTTCCCCCTCCACCTCATTCACATACACTGTCTTCGTCAGTCTTTCACGCTCCATCCTCTCCACATGGCCAAACCACCTCAGTGTGTTCCTCATAACGCTTCCTATCACATCCACACCACAACGCTCCTTTATATCCTCATTCGTCAGCCTGTCTCTCCATGTGACTCCACAGGCTCCTTTTAAATAACTCATTTCCACTGCTCTCACTCTTGACTTGTGTCCTTCCAACAACGTCCAAGCTTCACTTCCATACGTTAGAGTTGGTATCACAATACTGTCATGTAGTAACTTTGTCACTTCCATGCTCACTTCCCTGTTTCTTATCACTGCTTTCAAAGAACCAGCAACCTTTCTTCCCCTGTCATGTAGTAACTTTTTCACTTCCATGCTCACTTCCCTGTTTCTTATCACTGCTTTCAAAGAACCAGCAACCTTTCTTCCCCACTGCACCCTTTCAAGCACTTCACCCTCCAAACCTCCATCCTTACTCATCACACAACCCAAGTACTTAAACGTACTCACATTTTCCAATTCCTCACCATCCAACCTCGCTGTACATTCACTGACTTCACCTCTCTCAAAGACCATCAGTTTACTCTTCCCTACATTCACCTTTGAGTGTAAAGATGCTTTCCACAATCCTTGTCTATCCACCCTGTCATGCTTTCTCCAAATCCATGAAGCCACATAGAACTTCTTTCCCTTCTCTGGAAACTTTTCCAATAAAGATCTAAGAATGAATAGCAGATCTACACAACCTCTTCCCTTCCTAAAACCTCTCTATTCTTCTCCAACTAATTCCTCTGTTATATCCCTAACTCTGTCAATAAGTGTCCTACCATATACTTTTCCCATTACAATCAAGACAAATGCCCCCATGATTACCACATACTTCTTTTTCTCCTTTTCCTTTGTACGGGGGAATAATTATACCTGACATCCAATACTCCAGGACTCTGCCTTCCTCCCAGGCCAATCTGCACATCTTCCACATCCATGCTATTACTATCTCTCCCCCATGCTTCAGCATTTCATCACACACTCCGTCAATTCCTTGGGCTTTCCCCATTTTAACTATCTTCATTGCTGCCATAACTTCCATCCTTCTGATTTCTTCCTCTCTTCTCACATCATTCTGTCTCCCAGCCATTCCTCAGCCATTTACACTCGCATTACTTTCATTCTCTATGTTCAACAATTCTTTAAGGTGTTCTCTCCATCTGCTCACTTTTCCTCCCTTCTCTGTTCGTAATCTGCCATTTTTATCTTTCACTCCCCAACTGACTCCTTTACCACCCTGTATAACTCTCTTTACCTCCCTCCAGAACATTTTCTTACATTCCCTCATCTTTACACTCAAATTTCTTTCAAATTCCTCACCCACTCTCTTCTTACTCTCTCTAAAAAATCTTTTCACCTCTCTCTTCCTTTCTACATATAACTCTGTCTTCCATCTCTCAACTTCTTCCACACCCATGTTTCTCATCCACTCACTATATGCTTTCTTCTTTTGTACCACAGCTTCTCTCACCTCTTCATTCCACCATGCTGTTCCCTGCACCCTTTTTCGTCTTCTCTTCACCCCACACACCACCTCACATGCTGCACAGATTTCTTCCGTGAATATCGTGCACACACCTTCCACGTCCCCCATCATGCTCCATTCCATATTTACCCAAATGCTCCTCCACTTCCCTCTTATATTCAGCCTTTTTTCCATCCTCTTGTAACCTTTCCACCCTCTTTGTATGAACTACTTCCTTCTGTCCTTCCCTTCTTCTCTTTCTCCATTTCATTTGGACCTTGATTCTGACCATCACTTGGTGGTGGTCAGAAAGTCCTCTCCCCCAGCCTCTATATACGCTTGCATCCATTACACACCTTCTCATCCTGTCATCCACATACACGTAATCAGTCATTGCCTGCTGCTCATTCAGTTCACCACCCACCCTTCTCATCACTTGCCACGTATACCTATGGATCATTTTGTGCCTGAAGAGGGTATTGACCATCACCAACCTCCTCCCGGCACAGATGTCCACTAAAACACTGCCATTCTGATCCATCTCTGCAGGCACACCCCACTCACCAAGTATTCCATCCACTTTCACATTCCCTGCTTTTCCATTCATATCTCCACTTAAAAACACTCTCTCATTCCTTTCAAACTTTTCCATGTACGCTTCCACATTTGTCCAGAACTTTTCTTTGCCACTACTTGCACAATCTTGCATTGGCGCATACACACACACAATTGCCCACATTTGTAGTCCAACTTTAAGTCTTACCCACACAATCCTTGAGCCAACTGATCCATACTATGGTATATTCTCCCTCTATCTGTTACTCACAACAATACACACTCCTTATTTTACCCTCTCATTCTCACCTACTCCCGCGCATATTCCCTATCCATACTCCCATTCTCTTACACTCTCTTCTCTCCATTTCATTTCAGTTAATCCATACATCCACTTTTGCACCGTCAAGCACCTGGACAATCTCTCTTTCTTTCACCTCATCATTTGCACCCCTTACATCAATACCAGTCCTTTATTCGGTCCTTAGCCATCACCTTTTGGTCAGTCCTGGTCCAAGGCTTCTTGTTTGTACTTTTAGTTAATTGTTTTCCCAGGAGGGGCACTAACCCTCCAGCAACCTACTTGTTTTCATGTAGGGAACACATGTTGGTTGGTTATAAGGTTACCACCCAGTGTTGTAAGTGCTTTCCTAGTTTACAGGAAATCCATTTGGCTTGCCACTCAACATTGAGCTACCCTAAAAACAGAGTACCACTACACTAAGTGGGTGGATGATGGGCACCCCCACATACCGCCAATGAGTCATCTTATTGCTATTAATTATAGGGTTGTTTGTGTATGTGTGTAGCTAAAGGTCTCTTACCTTACCTTAGTAATAAGGACGGTTGCAGTATGGATGCAGATGTGATGGAAAGCGTTAAGAGAAACACATTGAGGTGGTTTGGCCATGTGGAGAGGATGGAGAGGGAGAGACTAACGAGAAGAGTGTACTGTATATGAGTGAGGTGGAGGGAGGGAAGGGAGGAGGCCAAGAATTAGATAGAGGGATGGAATGGAGAGGTGTATTAGAGAGGGTGGTGTGAGTTGGGAGCAGGGCAGCGAAGTAGCAGGAGACAGGGTGACATTAAGGCTATTTGTTTGTGGCCACCCCTTACGGGATTAAGGCGTCTGGCAATGCTGTAGATAGATAGAAAGAAAGTTAATCTCTTGTTACAGTTCAGTGTTCCAAATGGAGAGATAGCAATTTTAGTCTAAGTTAAAGTGAAAACAGTATAGTATTTTCTCTGTGTTGCAGCTGGAGTCTGTAGTGAAGGAGACCGATGCTGGTGAGGATTGGCGTGTGGATCCAGTGCTGCATGAGGCATGTCTACCCATGGTGGAAACTGCATGTAAAGATGTCAGAGGGGGTAATGCAAGGTCAGTTAACATGTACAGCTGATTTAGGGACAATGTATCTCGCAACCAGAATTGTTTTTGTTAATTATTCCAGTTACACAAAACTGAAAACTACCATTATCTGTATAGAGTCTTTCTTACACAGTGTCATGAAGTGCATATTATATTGAAATGGAAGAATTAAGCCTACATGCTGAATCTTTACATACGTGAGGAGACAACATATTCCGTTTCACTTGGACTGTCTTTAGGTATGCCTGAAAATGGTCCTAGTGGAACTGGACTCAAATAGTTGCATCATCATCATCATCATCATCATTGATCTCTTTTCCCACCCTAGGGCAGGGTGAGGAGTAGCAGTGTCCAGACAGCCCAAGTTTGTGCAGTACAATGGGCCATGCTTCCATTTACTCATCATTCAAGCCCTCGTAATCCTGGCTGTATCTGATATGCCAAAAACTTTCAACACATTCTGTAGCTTCACGTAAATGTATCCAATAGAGTCAGTCCAAGCTCTGTCATGCCAAATCCCTGAGCATGCACTTTTTCTCACAACATTCATCCAGCCAGCCCAATCTCACCGACTTCCATACCTCTCTTCCTCACACAGTCATCCATCATATCCTCCACTGTCTCCTTGCCCTATCTCACCTCCTCCCACCTTCAGATTCACTCAGATATACAGTACCTTTTTCACCACTCTATTGTTATCCATTCTCTCCACATGACCATACCATCTCAGTACAATCTCTTCGATTCTGGTTTCCTCAGACTTCCTTACTCCCCATCTTTCATGAATCACATTATTTCATATTCTATCCACTCTCTGTACTCCACATACATTCCTCAGCAGTCCCAATTCCACTGCTCTCACTCCTAACTTTTCATTTTCATGCCACCCCATAGTCTCACATCCATATGTTAAGTTGGCACTAACACTCCTTCATGTAAGCCCCGTGCAGCTGCAACACTCAAGAGTCTGTTTCTTATCAAGGCCTTCATAGCATCAGCTGCTTTCCTTCCCAGTGTCACTCTACTTTCCACTTCTTTTGTACATTATCCTCCCTTTACTATCACTGTACCCAGGTATTTGAACTCTCTCACTTTTTCAATGGTATACGAACATGTATGACGAGACTAAATCTGTTGATGTGGTCTACCTCCTTCAGAAGCTAAAGGCACATGGTTTCAGCGGCATTGTTCTTGGGTGGGTAGAAGATTGGCTCACCGGATGAAAGCAAAGAGTTGTAATAAATGGAAAAGAGTCAGACTGGATAAACGTTACAAGTGGAGTGCCGCAGGGTTCAGTGTTAGGTCCTATTCTTTTCTTAATACATGTGAATGATATAGACGAAGGATTGTGTTGTAAGATTTCAAAATTTGCTGATGATACTAAAATAGGTAACAAAGCCTGCAAAGGCAGACAATTCAGAGAGATCTTGATCAACTGTGTAACTGGGCCCAAGTCTGGCAAATGGATTTCAATATTAATAAATGCAGAGTGTTAAACATTGGCAGTAAAAATGTAAGAGCAAGTTATAGCATGAATAATGTCCAGTTTGATAGGGTAGACCATGAAAAAGACTTAGGAGTTATAATAACAAATGATTTGAAACCAACCAAACAATGTACAGAAGCTGTGAAAAAAGCCAACAAATTGATTGGGTTCATAGGCAGAGCATTTGAATATAATCCGATAATATTGTCCTCACTTTGTATAATTCCTTAGTACACCAGCACTTGGAGTACTGCGTTCAGTTTTAGTCACCCTGTTATAAAAAGGATATGGAAGAGTGCAGCAAAGGATGACAAAGATGATACCTAGATTGAGAAATAAACCATACGAGGAACGTTTAGAAGCCCTGGATCTCTTTACCCTAACAAAACGGAGAATATGAGAAGATTTAATTCAAGTATTCAAGATATTCAATGGACATGATAACATGGCTGTCGGTAAATACTTCACAGTTGATCACTCGAACTACAGTAGAGGCAAAGGGCATAAAATAATTGGCAAACGATTCCAGTGGCATGAAGCTAAGCATTTCTTCTTCAATAGAGTTGTAAATATATGGAATAAATTGCCCTCCAGCTTAATAGATTGTAATACAGTACAAACCTTTAAAGGTCGCCTGGATAAGTATTTGGCATCCAACCCCCAGCTTAATATGTTTACTCCTGAATAAAACACTTGTGTATGTATAATTTTCTTTTTTTTTTATTTTAGTTTTTTAGAGTCTGGATCAATTTATTAAATGCAAATATAGTATATGCACAGACTAGGATATGCACAGATAGCTCTGAGTTAACGGTCACTACTCATACTCTTGACCTGTGATGGGCTGTGGATCACTGAGGGTCCCTGTTAGTTACGTGGCCACCATTGGGATTTTTTTAATATACCAGGGGTCACTGCTTCAGGAGGTGGCTAGTTTGCTTGTCCCGCACGGGAAAGTTCCTAGTCTCAGTGGAATGAATGGAGCTGGGGCCTGATTGACTGCTGCCTACCTTAATAGCACCAGGCAGGGCTGCCACACCACCCCTAAATATCCACACTGTGTCCGCAGATGCCCCATCAACTCAGCGTACCCGTACAGCGACATACATTAGTTATTTATTTAGCCAGTTTGATTACTCATTGTACTTTACTACTTTCTCTTTCAGGTTGTTCATACTAGTAGCTCATAGATAATGTATTATAGAATGTAGGTTTTCCTTTTCAGTCTTTCCTATGAAATTTCCATGTCAGTTTTTCCATGCTGCGTAGTGGTTTTTCTCACTTTTTCTTGCCAGTTTTGGCTGGAGGGTTTGGAGGTGGGGGGAGCCTTCTTGCTTTACTATCCTTATCCTTCAGCATGTAGAGTTAGATCTTGTAGTCATAGTCTACACTGTACCAAACAGCCTCGAAAGGACCATAAGGTCTGTTGCTGTTTTCTTTCCTTTGTACTCCTTTGTACTCCAGTCTCTCTCCATTCACTGTAACATCGCACTGGGAGTCACCGTCTCTCTCTCTCTCGATTACCACCACTTTACTCTTTTCTGCATATATTCTCAAGGCACGACGCTCACAGACGTCAGCAAAACTCTGCACTAGTCTACCAAGTCCTTGTCTGGTATTTGCAAGTAGTACTGCATCATCAGCATACGACAGATTTGAGATATTCCCTCTGTCACCTTTCATTACCAACGCTATTCCTCTCTCCATTACCCGTGTTTTTAATTCTCTCATCACCCCATCCATATATACTGTATATTGAACAACTTTGGAGACTTCACACAACCTTGTCACACACCCACATTGATCATGAACCATTCACTTAGATGCCGATTTACCGTTACACATGCCTTACTACCTTCATAAAGACTCTTGACTTCACCTAGCAGATTACCATCTACACCGTACATGTGCAGAAGCTTCCAGAATCCTTCTCTGTCTTCATTGTCATATGCTTTTTCCAGATCCGTAAATGCCATAAACACCTTATAGTCCTTTTCACAAGCCTTCTCTGCTATCTGTCTCACTGCAAATATTGGATCCACACATCCACTTCCACTCCTAAAGTCACCCTGTTCATCACTGACAAGGACATCTGACATCTTTCTTACTTTCTCTGTAATAATTCTTCCATATACTTTCCTTACAACACTCAGTAAAATTATGCCGTGATAATTCTTGCTTTCACTTCGCTTATCTTTATTTTTGTATAGGGGTACAATCACAGCCCTTTTCCACTCTGCAGGCACAGTTTCACTCATCCATGCCTTCTTATATATCTCCAACAAGCACTTTATTCCAGTCTTCACTACACTTAATCGTCTGTGCATACACCTCATCAACCCCAGCTGCTTTCCCATTTTTCAGCCACTTCACAGCTTTCTTCACCTTTATGAGTGTTATTACCTGGCACTGCATTCCTTCTCTCCACACCCCCAAAACCAGTCATGTTTACAGCTGCTCTTCTCTTTCTGTTGTCATTCATCAGGCATTCAAAATATTCTTTCCATCTGGTACTTACTTCATCCCCATGGGTTCATAATCTACCACCTACATCCTTCACACTTTCACATTTCTTTCCATTGTCACTTCTACATTTCCTCACCTCTTTTCAGAATAACTTCCTATTTTTAGAGTAATTGCATCGATTTTTCTTTCTAGATCATCATTTACCACCTCCTTTTTTTCCTCTTTACTAGTCCTTTTATGTCTTGCTTTCAGTATATTCATTTCTTATTTCAGTTGAACCCCTGTCCTGTAACCACTCTAGCCACTTCATTCTCTTTTCCCCCACTGCTCTTTTAACCTCTTCATCCCACCATGCTGTACCTTCTTTGTTGTTACTTATGCCACACCACACTCTCCTTTAGCATTCCTAAATAAGCAATCCCTATATGCATTTCACAGGCTGTCCAGATCCATTTCATTCCAATTCACTGATTTTAACTCCTCCCCTACTTTGGTCCTGTATTCATCTGCCATTTCTTAGATCCTGAGCTTCTTGACTTTCAGTCTTTCTCCCTGACTGCTCTTCTCTCTCCTGGTCCACGTCACTCCTCTCAGCTTGATCTTGCATACCACAATCATATGATCTGTCAGACCTCCACATCATCCTTTCGTGACCCTCGTATCAGCAACCATTCCCAGCATTGACCTCTGTACAAGTATGTAATCAGTCAGACTCCTTTCAGCACAATCCGTGTTCCCTCTATACCATGTGCAGTCAACCCTCTGCTATAACGGGTCTTGCTGTCACTATTTAATGCTATCATGAGCACCTAAAAAGCTGCCAAAACATGTCTATCGCGGTCAAAATGCATGCTATCACGAAAAAAGGGTAAAGAAAAAAAATGGGAAAAGTTTAAAAAAGCCTGCGCAAAGCATCATCACTCAGAGCGGCGTGTTCCCGCGCTCGTCGTATGTGACGTCACAGCACTGTGATTGGCCGTGCATCGGGGAACAATCCCCTGGGACTTAACAAGGGGGACCAGTGGGTCTTAGGTGTTGACAAAGGCCATTTTAAGTGCTCGCACTGGGAGACACATCTCGACCTCGTCCTCCTACCATTGCACAGTGTAATGCGGCAGCACCTGGAAGGGAAATTAAATGATGAAAGAACTTAAATTATGTGCAGAAACTAAAATTGTGAAGTTAATAGACAAGAGAGAAACAAAATTCAGTGTGGGAAAGAAATTTGGGGTAAATGAATTGAGAGTGCGTGGTATTTACTGACAGTGTGACCATATCAAGGCCCATATGAAACTTGCCCCATCAGAAGCAGGTGCTCAGGCTATGCAAAGTGGAAATCAATTGCTCCTCAAGACTGAACAACTGTTTCATCGATATCTGGAGTGGCAGGCAAAGCGGAACTTAGCAGTTGATATACGTGAAATTACTGAGATTGCCAAGGAAATATATGTGTCTGTGGTTCGTAAGATGTGCGTAGAATAACCACCAGTATTTCTAGCATCGATAGGGTGGGTAGACAAGTTTATGTCACGGCATAAAGTGAAAAGTGTGAAAATATTAGGCAAAGTGGCAAGTGAGGACACAAGTGCTGTACGTGATTACCCAGAATCGCTGAGGAAAATTATCCAGGAAGGTATGTACACTCCGAATCAGATTTTTAATATGGATGAAACAAATTTTTATTGGAAAACAATGCGTCGCCGAACATTCATCATTGCCTAGTCAGAAAAAGTTCGTGGTAGGAAAGCCATAAAGGAGCGATTCACCCCTCTGTTCACTTTGAATGCATCAGGAACATGCCTCCTGAAACCTACAGTTGTGCCTACAAAGGATACAACATGGACAAATTAAATGTGCACTGGGTGACATCAGAGAAGGGATATATGTCTGCCAAGGTTTCCAGTGACTGGCTAAAAGATTTGTTCATTCCCCAGGTGGAAAATTATTGCAAGACAAACAATGTAAGGTTCAACATTCTCCTGCTTCTCAACAGTGCCCCTGGAGATTCACCACTTCTAAGGGACGCGCATCCTAATGTAAGGGTCGAGTTTTTGCCACCAAACACAACTGCCTTGATCCAGCCCCTCGACCAGGAGGTCATATCAGCTGTAAAGGCCTCCTATTCTGCAAGGCAGTTTAGGCAGATCGGCTGGCAACACAAGACACTGCCCTTATCCAGCAGTTGTTTTATAGTGAGGATGAAGATGAGGCCCTGATTCAAGGGGATAATGAGTCTGAACAAAAAGTGATTCGTTATTGGAAAAATTACAGTGTGAAACAGGCTGTCAACTTGATGGTAGACTGCTGGAACAATGTTACTCCTGCCACTATTCACCATGCCTGGTGTAACATTTTGGAGGGTCTGTCTGGCAGTACCTGGCAACCCACAGACAGTTGAGGTAGAGGTTGAGGCAGCGGCTGTGGAGGCAAGACAAATTCCTGGAGCTGTCTTTGCTGATATTACTGGCCAGGATATTCGGGAAATGATACAGCCTTCTCCAGTTACTGCCCATGAAATAATTGAAGAAGATGAGGAGACATAGGAACAGGACATCGCAGGAGAGGATGAGGAGGTTGTTTACTGTATTTATTTATTTTTATTTATTCATTTATTTATTTTATTTATCTCTGACGTCCTTAATTCACTTCTTCCTTTCTCAAACTTAGCATCATGGGAGGACATCAAGAAGATGATAGACTTGAGTTACCAGCTTTGCCACCTCCTAGAGCGAGATTCAACAGTTAACAGTGCAGCAAGGTGCTCCCATATTAGCCTGGCACTTGCAGGTTATGAGGAGCAGTATCATGCACACGTGAACTCCCTGCGCCAGCGTCAGATCACCGATTTCTTACGGCGTCGCAACAAGGCACAGCCGGCCCCGCAACCAGAACCTGAACCAACGCCAGGACCATCCCGCCAGCCCTCTGTCTTAGACAAGCTCTGTGACTTTGAGGGCTTCTCTAGCGCTACAGCTGATGAAATTCTTGATGAAATAGAGGAGTGTAGGGCCAGTAAATCAGACTCCAGCCAAGCCTCAGAGCCTACCCAACCACCCAAGTCTGGCTGCTGTCCTCGTCCCCAATAAAGGTTAATAAAATTTGTGAAATACTGTACAGTAAGTGTTTGTTTCTCCTTGTATTGTGATTCTTTTTTAATGTTTGTTTAAATTACTGTTTCTTATTACTGTTCAAAAACTTGGTTAAAAAGTGGCAAAAATAGGTCAAATATGTGGTCAACTTGGGGGCCCAGGCACCAGTTATAATTATTACCATAGGTTTTTCAGTTCTGCTATAGTGAATTCTGCTATGACGGTATAATTTAGGCACCAATTAGGCGTGATAGCAGAGGGTTGACTGTATATTTATGTGCATCATTGTGTTTGAATTATAAGTTACAAATGCACAACCTCCTTTTCTGACACATATCCTTTAGTTGCTTCCCATTATCATTTTCTCTTGGTAGCCTATTGCATTATAACCATTATGTCATCCTCAGGACCAGTGCCTACTCTTCCATTCATATCACCCATTTCATCTTCTCAATAATCGTACATTTTATTATGAGTGTTTAAACCCTTTAGCTGTCATATGTAAGTAATCTGACATGGCCAAAATATATATACATATATACAGCCAAAATACATATATGGGGGGGGATGAAGTGCGTGAAAGAGTACAGCAGGGAAGGAAGGTTGTTGGTTCACTGAAAGCAATGATGAGAAATAGGGAGGTGAGTATGGAAGTTAAGAAGTCACTGCATGATAATATTGTGATCCCTACCCTGACGTATGGAAGCGAGGCGTGGACCTTGCAAGAGGGGAACAAGTCAAGAGTGAGAGCAGTGGAAATGAGTTACTTTAGAGGAGCATGTGGAGTGACGTGGAGGGACAGGTTGACGAATGAAGAAGTGAAGGAACGTTGTGGGGTAGATGTGGATGTGGTTGAGAAGATTAGGAGAATTACACTGAGGTGGTTTGGACATGTGGAGAGAATGGAGATTGAAAGACTGACTAAGAGGGTGTATGTAGGTGAGGTGGAGGGAGGGAGAGGGAGGGGTAGACCGAGGATGAGGTGGAGGGATGGAGTTGAGAGGTATATGAGGGAGAAGGGGGTGAGTTGGGGGAGGGTAGTCAAATGGTGGGTAACAGAGTGACTGGGAGGCGTTTTGTCTGCGGCCACCCTTTGCGGGATTAGGGCGTCGGGCTATAGATAGATAGATAGATAAACTATCTATCTATAGCCCGACGCCCTAATCCTGCAAAGGGTGGCTGCAGACAAAACGCCTCCCAGTCACTCTGTCACCCATCGTTTGACTGCCGTGAATTACACTTGCATGTTTCTATTATAGGTTTTCCTTTTGCATTTTAGTTAGGGGTAGGTGTTGATGAATCAGTATACGAAAATTCAGGATGTGTCGCCCATAAAGCCATTCTAATATGGGATCCTATGCTTTGCAAAGTGCGAATTTTTAAAGTGCGACGTGCTGTGGTGCCCATATTCAAGCACTTTACGCGAGATGACTGTATATATATACAGTAATCCCTCTAATATCCGAACGCCCAATATCCGAACATCCCCACTAACCGGACATAATCCTCCTGGGATCCAATATTCCCAAAATGGGCCAAAAACCGCAAAAAAATTCGAAAAAAATCTGACTTTTTTCCCTCCCATAATTTGAAATTCCCGCCTGGCGCCAAACAGCTGTTACACCATGGTCCCTTCACCCTTTCCTTCCTCCCCCTCCCCCCTCCCCTGTCAGGTTGCCATTTGGTATTTTTCATTACCAAGTGTGGGCCAATTTGGTAATGAAAAATTCGTTTGGTAATGCATTAGAATAATGCATTACCAAATGGATTTTTCACATGTATGAGGATACACATGATGGAGATGGTGGATTGTTTGCTCTCTCTGATTAATCTGCTACCCTACATAGCGTGAAAATAATCAACATGGTGTTAGTTATAAGGAGAGTGATTACATGTATTTCCACTTGTATATATAATTAGTGAAGAATATATGCTAGCTTTACGAATTTGGTAATGAAAAGTTAAATTTGACAATGAAAGTTGAGGAGATTGGTAATGTGGCTGTTGCGATCTGGCAACTGTGTTACCCCACCAACATCAACAGTCACAGCTTAACTCCGATGGAGAGCAGATACTCATAACAGTGCAAGCCACAGGTGCTTGTTGTTTGTGAATAAACAGTGAATAAACTGCAATACCTTGCCACTAGAACACACAGGAATTTACAGTGTTGTGCAGTGTTAAGAAATTAGAATTTAGAGTGCAGAGGATTAACTGTGGACTGCAAACTGGCGGTTCAAACCAGTGCAAGACCAAGGGACTTGTAAGTACCCAGAATGTTTAATATTGTATAAACTCACCTCTAAAACCTCATTTTATGGTTCTTTTGCATTTATTTCAGTCTTTTATGTCCCTTATTGGTGTGATTTGGGTCTTAAATAGGTGCTATGCATGTCCAGAGGGAGATGTATAGGTGTTTTTCAGAGTTAGGGTCCGTAAGTACTAGTCCATAAGCTGGGGCCCAATATCCGGACAGGACCACTATCCGGACCTGCCTATGGCTCTATTGATCCGGATATTGGAGGGGTTACTGTATATATATATATATATATATATATCATCCATCCATCATCCAACCCTACAGTGTCCCATGAGGAGCGTAGGAGCCTGGGGCTAGGCATTTGGTCCCATCATTTAAGATGAGAGTGACGAGCCTCACTCATCCCTGAGTGGCATTACATGGGCAATCAACCCCAACCATCCCTTGGATATAAACCTTCTCCGGCTCAATCCGATTGGAGCACAATAATTACCCACTAAACCACCAGGTGCCAAAATTTGATTATATGGTTACCACCCAACGTAATAAATGGTTTCCTGATGTACAGGAAACCATTTGGCTTGTCACTTAGTGTTGAGTCACCCACAGGCAGGAGGAAGAGGAAAGAATGAAGAAAAGAAAGACAGAAGAGGGAGTGTAAAGTTACCCATAGGCAGAAGGACAAGGAAAGAATGAAGGAAAGGAACAGAAGAGGATGGAAGGAAAGAAGGATGGAGGAGAGGAAGGGGCAGACACCTGACGGCAGCACTACATCGAGTGAGTGGATGGTGAGCCTCCTCACCTATCACAAATATATATATATATATATATATATATATATATATATATATATATATATAGGCTGTTGAATGCCAGCATGTGCCATTTGCCCCTGTATGATTGTGATTGTTCGTGGGTTGACATTTTCCCAAGAACTGGCTGGAAATTTATACAGTACCTGGTATACACAGAGTAAGGGTTAATTCTTCTATCCACCTTTATCGCCTCTTTCATATATTACTGCTTTCCTGTGGAATAATGCTCACATGTATTGTCAGTGACATGGGTTATACCGGTACATATTTTCTTTAATATTTTGCTATTTTTTTACTGTGACTAGAAGCTTCTTCAAATTTCAGAGTGATGCGTTGCCTAATGCGTCACTTAACTTCACCTGAGATGCCGTCAGCATGTGAGGCAGCACTGTTGGAAATCCAGTACTTTGTGTCACGTGACTGGAAGCTTGATCCTCAGCTGCATGCTGCCTGCCTTAATGACTCCACCCGCCTCTGTCATGCCAAACGTGACTGGACTGAGGCAACACAGAACAGTAACAACCCACAGAGGGGTGCTCAGGTCCTGCCATGCCTCTTCAGACATGCTTACCATCCCCAGGATAATCTCAGAGTAAGAGCACACACTCTTATTCATTGTGTGTCCTGTCTATGCATCTATAGCCACACACCTTAATCCCAGAGGAGGTGGCCACAGACAAAATGCCTTCATGCCACCTTGTCCTCTGCCTTCAGACCGCTCTCCCTCCAACCCACACCACTATCATTCTTATACTTCCCCTCCTCATCTTTCCACCTCATCCTCAGTCCCTCCATTCAACTCATTCACATACGTTCTCCTAGTCAGTCTCTCATTCTTCAGTCCCTGCATGACCAGATCATCTCAGGGTACTTGGTGTGCTGCCTGTTACTATGGATAATGTTTAATGATTGATGCAACTGTGTGTATCCTCTTTACTTATGATATAGAAAGCACTTGAGACTGTTTGTACAGTATTACAGCAACACCAAAAAGCATACTTTTTGATAACCTGTACATACTAGTACAGTTAGTACAATGTTGTTTGTAACATGGCCTTTGTAGTTTTCTACGTAATTCTGGGCTTATACGAGGTGTATGTTACAGTTCTCATTCATCATCTCGGAACTGACAATTTTGTTTGTGTAAATGTTTGGTGTTATAAAGTTATAATAAATTGTGATCTGGTAATGAATAGTGATCCTTAATGGTAACTAATATAATTTGTTAGCTCAGCTAATATAATCAGTCATTCCACTTTAAAATATTTCACAATATTAACTGCAAACTCTAATTTCACTGTTAAACTGCCCCCTCAGCTAGACCCAAACTGCCTGCAAGAAGTCCAGCGAGTGATGCACGAGAGGGCGGCATTTGTTGACTTGCATCCTGAGATAGAGAGTGCCTGCATGGAGTCCCTCGCCAAGTACTGCTCTAAGAACACTGGGCCCAGGGAGGAGATGACTTGCCTTCAGGACAATCTCGAGAAGTTAGTCTCTCTCTCTCTCTCTCTCTCTCACACTGTATTTTGTTCAATTTTCCTTTCATTTCTCTCTCTCTCTCTCACCCTGTATTTTGTTCAATTTTCCTTTCATTTCTCTCTCTCTCTCTCACACTGTATTTTGTTCAATTTTCCTTTCATTTCTCTCTCTCCCTCTCCTTGCCATGTCATATTTTACTCTCTGTCTCTCTCTCTCTCTCTCTCTCACTTCCCGAGCAGTCTTAAGCAGCTAGTCTGTTTTGTTGTTGCCTTTTTCTGGAGGGGGGGTTATGCTTACAGGATAGTCATGATGTAGTTGGCTTTTTTTCTTTTTTCTTTTATCATCATCATCATCATCATTCTGACTCAAAATCTTTTTTACTTCATTATTATTTTTATGATCACGGTGTTATTTCTTTTAGTGTCACCTGAAGTTTGTACATCCCTGTTTTTTCCTGTTATTATCCAAAGAACAGTACTTATTATATTCTTCATTACAGTAGAATTGTGGTAGGTGAGGGCGCTCACCATCCACTCACTCGATGTAGTGCTGCTGTCGGGGTGTCTGCCCTTTCCTCTCTGCCATGTTTCTTTCCTTTAATCCTCGTCTTTCTTTCTTTCCTTCATTCTTTCCTTGTCCTTCTGCCTACAAGTGACTTTACACTGCCTCTTCTGTCGTTCTTTCCTTCATTCTTTCCTCTTCCTTCTGCCTGTGGGTGACTCTACACTGAGTGAAAAGCCAAATGGTTTCCTGTACACCAGGAAACCATTTACTATGCTGGGTGGTAACCATATAACCAAATTATGGCACCTTGTGGTTTAGTGAGTAATTATTGCGCTCCAATCGGATTAAGCCAGTGAAGTTTTATATCCAAGGGGTGGTTGGGGTTGATTGCTTATGTAGTGTCACTCAGGGATGAGTGAGGCTCGTCACTCTCATCTTAAATGTCGGGACTAACTGCCTAGCCCCGGGCTCCTACGCTACTCATGGGGCAATGTAGGATTGGGTGATGGATGGATGGATTACAATAGAGTTGTTTACAAAGT
The DNA here is from genome assembly GCF_032717465.1 of Coenobita brevimanus. Classification (NCBI taxonomy): domain Eukaryota; kingdom Metazoa; phylum Arthropoda; class Malacostraca; order Decapoda; family Coenobitidae; genus Coenobita; species Coenobita brevimanus. Next base: position 68,095,837 of record NC_136954.1, on the reverse strand, counting down.
GCAGCTTGAAGAACATAGGGCACAGGGAAGAAATGATTTCCTTGCTGAAGTTGTAAAAGTCAGTCTGTATTGTTTTTGTAACTGTAGTTAGTTCAGATCATTACAGCAAACTCTCCCCTAACGCGAGGGTTTCGTTCCAACCGTGGCGCATTTGGCGCGAAACCGCATAAGTTTTAACTGCTCCTTATTTTGTTCCCTAGACCCCCCAAATGTGGTGTTTTTCTGTTACCTGCCATTGGTAAACAATATGAAGCACATTAAGTGGTTAGAAGGTTTATTTAAAGTTATAACTTACAAATACAGTACTGCACAGCAAAACTTCAACCCACAAATACGTAAATACAAGGCAACATTCCGATGGCGATTGGTTTCGGGACAATTTGTCGTCAAGTCAATTCGCTATCACAACAATAACAAGACAATTCGCTGTCATTAATGAAGACAGCTGTGGGTGATGCTAAAATATAGTTCAAAGGCGAAATAAGTATACAGTATTTATAAAATGACGGGGAATTGTTCAGGGTGCAAATTGTCCTGATGGGGAATCGTCCTTGTTTTGACAGGGAATTGTCTGATGGCGAATTGACTTGACGGAGAACTGTCTCGGAACCCGTCGATCATGGGTAATCATATAAATCAGGTTAACTGGTTACAAAGCTTTATTTTACCCTTTAACTTTATTTAAGTGCTTTAACTTACGTACTAGAACAGTAAATATTTAACTTACAAATACAGTATCGTGGAAAATCAGTGCAGCAAATCTTTAACAAACAAATAAAAAAGGCAATATTCTGATGCCTATCAGGTAAACTGCTTATAAGCCTTTATTTCTTGCTTTAACGTTATTTAATAGTACTTTAACTTGTACATAAACTTACCAGAACAGTAATGTAAATATTTAACTTACAAATACAGTACTGTGGAAAAGGAGGACACCATCACGTGAGCAAAAGAAACCGTGCATGGTGCTGTGCTGATGTTCGAGGATTTGGCCTTTCAAAGGCTGCCTCTCTTGCGTAAATTTATAGTTTTCCTAATGGTTCTTTAATCTTATGTTGTCTTATATGTATTCTAGCACTTATCGCGTATAATTGTGAGCGCATTTGGCGAGAACGTGTTTGGGGCGAGTTTACTGTATTTATCTTCACCAGCATCCAGAGTACAGTATTTTTTTTTTTTTTTAACAACAGAGGAAGGAGAAACAAATGGTATTCTGCACCATCATTTATCTGTACATCATCATTTCTCCACATTACTGTAAGACATTGTTAATTGTTTTTATCATTATTTCATATTAATCGTCTTTTAGCAGCATCATTGTTTTTCTGAGCGTGCTGTAGCTCAGTAGTTCATTACCATCATCATCAGCATCATCCAGACCTCCTTTCCCACCCTAGGGGGCAGGGTGAGGAGTAGCAACATCTAGACAACCTAAGTTTGCCCAATTTGATGGGCTGTGCTTCCATTCACTCATCATTCAAGTCCATGGAATCATGGCTCCATCAGATAAGGAAAAAGTTTCACCATGTTCTTTAGCTTCACATATACTTATCTGATAGAGTCAGTCTGAACATTGTCATGTTAAAAAGGGATGTCAAATCCCTGGGTATGCATTTCTCTGCATGAAATTCATCCAGTCAGCTCGGTCTTGTGTCAGTCCCTTAGCCTCACCAACTTCCAAACCCCTTTTCCTCACATACTCATCTACCATATCCCTCCACCTTCTTCTTGACCTACCTCTCCTCCTCCCTCCTTCAGATTCGCTCAGATAAACCTTTTTCACCACTCTATTGTCATGCATTCTCTCCACATGACCAAACCATCTCAGTTCACTGTCTTTGATTTTGGTGTTCACAGACTTCCTCACTCTGCATATTTCATGAATCACATTATTCCATATCCTATCCACTCTCTGTACTCCACATACATTCCTCAGCAGTTCCATCTTCACTGCTGTTACTCGTAACTTTTCATTTTCATGCCACACGCTAGTCTCACATCCAAGTGTTGAAGTTGGCACTAACAGTAGTTCATATTATGAATACTTACTGGAAAGAATTTTATGGAGTGCTGCAAACCATGTTATACTTAGACAGATTATATAGAGATAATACATGGCAAGATATAGCTACTAGACAACGTATATGCTATAGAATTTGTGTGGGCTGATGTGTACCAAATGCACTAAAATTTTTTCAGGCTGGAAGGAGAGTGTAAAGAATTTGTAAAAACTATGCAGAGGTTGAGGGAAAGGTGTACAAGGTATACTAAATGCACTATTGTTTTCAGGCTGGAAGGAGAATGCAAAGAAGCTGTAAGAAAGTACACAGAGGTTGAGGCAAAGGACACCAAACTCAACTCTAAGCTGACCATTCACTGTGCCCAGGCCATCAGTCAGGTCAGTTCAGGGCAGGCTTTTAGATTTTGGTAACCCCTTCACCTAGAGAGGTCCATTTTAATCACATCACCACAAGAATGCAAAGCCCTTGGGATTAAAGGTCTCTTGGGCCAAGATCAAGGTCCAGGCATGTAAAGGCTTGTTGGATGAAGGTGTTAAGACTGTCTAAGCATGTGATGAGATTATGAAGGTCTTGGAAAGATTCACATATCTTGTTAGTGTGGTAGCCTAAATAACAATGATAGATCAGTGATAAGATTTCTTGTCACATCGATGTGGCTTACAGGATTATGAATTCACTCAGCTGAGGTAGTAGTAGTATTAGCAGTTGTTCCCTAGGCCATCTGGCTGAACAGCCCTGAGGCCCTAAGGAAGGCCACGACTGAGACCGGGCTTTCCCGCAGAGCTCTCAAGGTGTATGTTGTGTTGTTGGCACAGGCATTTGTGTGCAGTGCAATATTCCATAATGTGCTTAATAGTATGGAGTACAGGTGTTGCATCCTGGACAGGCATCAGCGACGGAGTCATCCAGCCTCATCTGATAACTCAGGAGGGCTGGATGATGCCCACATCTCAGCCTGGCCAGGTGGACCCTCTCCTCACGAGGGAGGTACTGGTAGATTCAGAAGGGTGGATATCAGGAGGCCATGCATGCAGCTGTGTGTTATCATTGAGTAACTGAATAGAGTGGTGAGTTATTTGAGCATAGATATGCTTGTGGAAGCTGGTTTGAGGCGTGCAAAGGGGAGAGGTGACAGTATTTGTGTATGATATCATGTACCAGGTATTGTTTTGCTGTTCCATGGTGTGTATGGATATGCTGCCATGTTGTGTAGCGGATGGTGTGGGTTTGTGGAGGCTGCAGCAAGAATTTGTGTGCCTTTCATGTCTATTGTAGATTATCCTTGACTTTGAGGACTTTGGTTCTTGGTGTAGGTGGTCTGTAGGTGTTGTAGCTGTGCAGGCTGTGATTAATTTTAGGTCCGTGTTCTGTATGGTCTGTACTGTAGGGTGTTTTAGTGAGGTTAGAGACCCAAACAGGGCTTGCATCACTGAATGTATATATTGTTTGCATACTGTGGTGGTGGTTTCTTTGTTGTGTCTGAATGTTGTATGGGCAAGTGACCTTAGGGTGTTGAGTTTTGGTGTTAATTTATTTTTAATGTTTGTGATGTTTAAATGACATTGATTTTTTGTATGTTACACCAATGATTTTGTGTGTGTGTGTGTGTGTGTGGTAGGGAGGTTTTGTTTATGGCGAGGATTGCAATGTGACTATGTTCTGCTGTCCAGTTTGTGAGAAGAGTCACTGTAGATTTGGCTGGGGTAATATTGAGTCTGTGATGAACCATTCATGTAGTGTGTTGAGGTAAGGTTGGAGTATGTGTGCGGCTGTGTTTGCGTTTTGGTGTGTACGTGTAAGTGTTGTGTCGTCTGCATAGGTATCTATGTGTATCTGTGGCGTCTAGGGTGTGGGTATATCATGCATCTATAGGTTAAAGAATGTAGGGGACAAAACAGATCCTTGAGAGATGCCGTTTGTGAAATTTCTGATGTTTGATGACTGACTGGCAAATGTTACATGTGCACATCTGCCAGCTAAATAGTTTGCTAGCCATCTTTTTGTGTTATTTGCGTGTTTGTGTTGAATATTTTGTTTGTGAGGTTGTGGCGGGGGATGGCATCTAAAGCTTTGCCAGTGTCTAGTGTGACTAAGAGTGTTTTGTGTGGTGGCCTAGCTGAATTGATGGCATCAAAAATTCTTTGTGTAAGGTCTGTAAGAAGAGTGTTTGTGGGGTGTAGTGGCCTAAAACCATGTTGTGATGGGGCCAAGGGGATGTGAGGTGTTACTAATTGTAATACAGCGACCCCTAAACTATCCAGATGTTCAGTATCCAGACGTATTCGGTATCCGGATGCCGGGCCTTGGCTCAATTAAACCATTGTCCGAATTTACTTTGCTATTATCCGGATGTAGAAGTGCCCGAGAACTTCGGCCGGCCAGTTGACATGTCCTAACATTTGGTATCATGGCTGCTGGGCTTGAGCCGTGAGTGGGAAGAAGTCTGTAACCCACAACCAGATCTAAAATGTCTGTCTGCCTCTGTACTGAATGATCAAAGTCGCACGCTTGTCCGTTCACTTCCAATGAACCTCCAGCACCCGAGCAGTATGACTGTAACCCACAAGTGGTGTCAAAACGTCTGTAGGTATCCCCACCCAATGCGTAGTATCGTGCGGCCACTGGGGTAGCTCTTTCCTCACTGCCACCGCACATGTAACACAGACCACAGGCCATAAGTACATGTTCGGTGACATCGCCCGTCCGCCTCTCTACTGGTCAAAAATCATGCGGCCACCGGGAGGCACTCACACCGCACACAAAGAGAGAGAGAGAGAGACCTTCCCACACTGAGTACAGTATCAGTACAGTACAGTTATTTCTGTACCAATGCATATGATGGTACTAGAGTACTGTACTGTACACAGTACAGTACTGTATGTGTGTATGTACAGTACAATACTGTACAATACACTTCCATTCAGTATGGGTATTCATTTCAGTGCCACAGCCACCCACCTTTACCAAGCAGCTGTATTGGGATAGGTTAGGTTTGGTAAGGCAAAATACAGTTAACCTATGTAATGTTGCCTGAGAAACGTATTGAGCATATTTTTTAGAAAATCCTATGGTTATTTTTGAAAAGATGAGGCAAACATGGTTCCTGGCTAAGGGGTACTGGTGGCCACCATGTGTATAATACAGACCACAACCCACAAGTACATGTTCGATGACAGCGCCCGTCCGCCTCTTTGTCGAAGATCGAAAATCGCGCGGCCACCGGGAGACACACGTGCACCACGCACACAACGAGATTCCTTCGCATGCTATGATTACAATAAGAGTATCAGTACAGTAATTTCTGTACCAATGTATATGATAGTACAGTACTGTACTCGACAGTACAGTACTGTATGTGTGTATAGTATGTACAGTGCAATAGTTTACTGTACAGTACACCTCTATTCGGTATCGGGATTCGTTTTAATACCACAGTCAGCCACCTTAGCCAAGGAGCCTTATTAGGAAAGGTTAGGTTTGGTAAGGTTAGGTAAAGATATCCTATGTAATTTTGCCTGGGAAAGACACTGAGCATATCTTTGAGAAAATTCTATGGTTATTTTTGAACAGAGGAGGCGAGTGTTCCTGGCTGAGGGGTACCGATGGCCACCGCGCGTGTAACACAGACCACAACCCACAAGTAAATGTACGGTAAAACCACCCATCCGGCCCTACACCGAATGACGGGAGTACTCCGGCCTCCGGGATTAATGTAGAAACTCCCCATCACGGACACCTGTCCGCATCCCTACCGAATGGTCAGAGTCGCCATGCAGGCTGCATTAGTCATACACTGCCTGAGGCAGTGATCATCCGCTGTTGCCGTCACGCATTAACCCCTGCCTGGGCAAACGGATATGAACCTTATAGACAGATGTCAGTTTGCTGCATGTGGCTTCCTCTGTGCTTGAAAGCAACCATTGGGTGCAATATGGCAGCGCTATAGTGCTTGCCGGTGAACAGAAGCCCGCACCTCAGTTCCTGCCTTTCTGCCCCTCGTGAGTGGTTCTGCATGCAATGATGGCTGTGACTGCTGTTGCTTTTGTGGTGGTTCCCTAGCTTCATCGGGTTGTGGCCCTGCTCTGCTGTATTTACCTAATTGTGATATACAGGAAATGAGCTATGCTCGTGGGGTCCTGTCTCTGTTTCTCAATAAGTCAAATTTTGCTTTAAGCTCTGTTAGGTTTATTGAATGGGCAATTTCTTCGTCCAGGCTATTCCACAGGTCTGTGCATCTATAAGGAAAACTATATTTCATGATATCCTTCAGGCAGCTTTACTTCTTCAGTTTCATTCTATGTCCTCACGTTACTCTCTTATCCCATATAAGCAGATCTTCTCTGTCAGTTTTTTCTACTCCCATCATGGTCCTGAACACTGCAATCATGTCGCCCCCCTGTCTACTTTCTTCTAAGGAAGGCAAATCCAGCTTTTCCAGCTTCTTTCTGTATGACAGATCTGCCAGACTGGGGACCATCTTGGTAGGTGTTCTTTGTATTCTGTCAATCTTGTCTATATCTTTCTTTTTGTGTGGAGACCACACTACTGCTGCATATTCTAACCTGGGGCAGATCATGACCACTATCAGTTCTTTCATCATCCCCTCATCAATGTAATGAAATGCTACTCTTCTGTTAGTCAAGAGTTTATACGTCTCTCTAACTGTCTTGTTAATGTGATTTTTAGGTGACAAACTGTCCTGGACCAGCACTCCCAAATCTTTCTCTTCTGTCACTTTTGTGATTGCTTCATTACCCATCAAATAATTCAGTGATGGCCTCTTGGTACTTTTACCCATTTCCAATATTTAAAATTTTTTTGCATTGAATTTCATTTCCCCATCCGGCTCCAATCATGTATCCTATCCAGATCCTCCTGCAGCATTTTACAGTCCTCCTCAACCTCTACCTTCCTCAAGATCTTTGCATCATCAGCAAACAGACTAGCATAACTGTTCACTCCATCTCCCATATCATTTACGTAAATCAGGAATTACTGGCACCTACACTGAGCCCTGTGGGACTCCTCTTGTTACTCCCCTCCATCCAGACATCCTGCCCTTTATTACTGTCCTCATATATCTGTCTCTCAAAGTCTCTCATCCATTCCAGGAGGTTTCCCTTCAGTCCTCCTATATGCCCTAATTTCCACATTAGTCTCTGATGGGGTACCTTGTTGAAGGTATTCTCCAAATCTAAATACACACAATCCACCCAACTGTCTCTCTCCTGTAGCATGTCAATCGCTCTTGAGTAAAAGCTCAACAAGTTGGAAACATATGACCTTCTACTTTTGAATCCAAACTGACTTTCAGCCAAAATATTCATCTCTTCCAGATATTTTATCCATCTATCTTTCAGAATTCTCTCGCACAATTTTGCAACCATGCTGGTTAGGGACACTGGTCTGTAATTCAGGGGTTCTTCCTTGTTTCCTCCCTTAAAAATTGATACCACATTTGCCTTCTTCTATTCCCAAGACACTTTCCCCTCTTCCAGAGAACACACAATTAAACTGTGAATCTTATCCACCAGTTGTTCTCTGCATTCCTTCAGTACCCAGTTAGAGATTCCATCCAGTCCTGGGGCTTTACTTACATCTTGAGTTTCCAGTAATTTATACACTTCCTGCACTTCCACTTTTATATCTTTTATCACTACATTTCTGGTCACTCCCTCCTCCTCCACAAACTACCTTTCATTAATGAAAACCAATTGGAAACATTTGTTCATTATTTCAGCTTGCATTGCTGCATCTTTATAGGCCTCTCCTTCTACTTTCAGTTTGGTGATTCGTTCCTTTTGTTTCAATTTGCCATTGACAAATGTATACAACAATTTGGGTTCTTCCTTAAATTTGTCAATTATACCTTTTTCAAAGGTCCTTTCTTCCTCTCTACGTATTCTTTTATATTCATTTCTAGTTCTTTTATATTCTTCCATTGTTCTGTTATTACCTCTCTTTCTCCAGTTGTTCCACGCCATGTCCCTCTCTTTTTTTGCTATCATGCATCGTCTATTAAACCACTCCTTTTTCCTGTTTTCTTTCCCCCTTACTCCTGGCATATATTTTTCCACTCCCAAATTATAGAGGTCTAGAAAGATATCCCACATCCTCTGCATCTATCTTGTTCCTCTGAACTTTCTCCAGTCCACATTTTCAAAAATTTCCTCAATCCTGTAAAGTTTACTTTCCAAAAGTTGTATCTTCCCTACTTATAAAGCTTGTCTATTGGCACCACGTTACCTATTATCATCTGGAACTCAATGACCAGATGATCACTTTTTCCTATAGGACACAGATGTTTCAAAGTTTCAGTTATGTCAGGTTCTTTGGTCAGCAGTAAATCTTATCATGCTGGTGTGTCATCACCTCGGAATCGTGTCTCTTCTTTGACCCACTGCTTCATTACATTATTCATTGCCATATTTAACAGTATAGTGCCCCCTGAATTTTCACTGCCTCCTGAGTCCCATTCCTCCCAATTCACCTCTTTACAATTAAATCACCCATTTAAATTATATTGTTGCTTTTCTCAGTCACTTTTTGTAGATAACTAACCATGTCTGACAACATCTCTTGGCATTCATCATCATTCCATGCGCTTGTCTTAGGGGAAACATATACTACTGCTATATCTCTCTTGCCATTCTCTCCAGTTTCTAATTCATATATATCACTTCACCCCTACCCTCTCCCATTTCCACAGTATCTATATTTATGTTTCTCTTCACTGCTCTCATCACTCCTCCTCCTGTTTTTCTCTTCTGTCTCTTCTCCACAGTTTGTATTTACCATCTCCCATATGGATATCAATATCCTCTCTTAACTTGGTCTCTACAAAGCACATAACATCAGGTTCATGTACCCTCAAGAAATCGTTGATTTATGACCTTGCCAGTATTAAACCATGAACATTAATATATGCCACTTTCAAACTTTTTTCATTGTTTTTTATACTCTCTTCTCTCCTTCCCTCCGTCAGTACCACTTCCTCAATTTCTGATCCATAACTCTCAAGTAAAACACTGTCTTCTCTTTCTCCATTCTCTGTTCATTTTTTGCCTTTGCTTCCATTACTAACTCCTTTATTTTAGCTCTTTCTTCCTCATTTGCATCTCTCTTTATCCAGACATTTTTGAACCCCTCTTTGTCTGATAATTTCCAAGTTCTATTGATGATTTCATTTACCATTACCTGCGACTTAAACTTTTCCTTTAATGGCCTCGCCCCTCCTTCCTCGTACTTTCCTAACCTGAACACTCCTTCAATCTCTTCTTGAGCTTCGTTGTTACCATCCATAACTATTGATATTATCTCTTTAACCTTACTCAGTTCTTCTCTTTCTCTTTCTGATCTCACTGTCATACAATTTTCTTTTACCCCTGACATTATTACACATTTTTTCTTATCTGCTACATCCCTGACTAAAGATTCTCTACTTCTCAGTACCCTAACCACTTCCTTCTCCATCTTTTCCTTGCTTTGTTGTTCTGTAATCTCTTTCAAATTGACATTTCCTTCCTCCTGAATTTTCTTCCACCCCTTATGTTGCTCTTTGATTTCCTTAATGTGCTCATTTCATCCTTGATTTTGATTCATACTCATCTAGTTTACTTTTCATCCTGTCTCTTTCTTCTTCCAACCTCTTATTTTCCCTCTCGAGCTGTTTTATTTCATTTGAGGCAGATTCGTTACTCACTTCTTATTTTGTGACTTCTGTTTCTTATTCAGCGCTGCTTATGCAAACTTTTTCCAATTTATTCTGTAGGACTTTGATCTCTTCCTCCTGTTCTGAGGTCCATTCCTGTAACTCTCTGATTACTCTCCATACCTTTTTTTTAACTCCTGGACATTCCTCTCCACCATTTTGTCTACTCCTGCTACTCTTGTCTGGTTCAACTTAGTACTGTACTTCTTTTTCCCACATCATCATCGGAGAAGCCCTCAAATTCCTCTTCACCAGATGTAAACAAAGCACCATCCCTCTCTGCCATGATGCAACCATATGGAAGCTTTCTATTTCCGCTGTATATTGTACTGTTCATGACTGAAACCTGCGTTTTTTTAAACTAATGTCTGACGGGACCACCACTCATGCACTGATTCACATAATCACAATAGGGTGGTCTCCTTTTTGCCACTGATTCAGCAATTATTTCCCCATGACCCAGGAAGAGCTCCGTCTCTGTCGGTGACCTGTGTGTATGTACTCTTGCGTGTGTGTGGTGATGGCCCCACCACCACCTGAGAAGCAGAAGAGGAAGGTTCTGATTCTGGAGAAGAAATGTGAGATGTTGGGCAAGGTTGACGCGGGCTGAACCTCAGGACGCATTCTTCACGAATATGATCTAGCCTGTTCAATGTTGTTCGATATCAAGAAGTCACGCGACAAGCTTATGCAATACAGGCAGGACTTTGGTGAACGGACACGTCGCGGCGACAGAAAGGTAATGGCCCAGGCCTGGCTTGCCATTATTGATCGGTTGACTTTGATGTGGTTTCGTCAGCAGTGTGGTGCTGGTGTGCTAGTGAGGTGAAGGCTGCTGCTGAGAAATTTGCACTCCTGCACAGCATACAGGACTTCAAGGCATCCGAGGGATGGCTCTTTCAGTTCAAGCTATGCCATGGACTTATTGGGCGCAAGGCATATGGCGAAGCCTTGGACGCAACAGTGGAAGAAGTAGACCCGTTTTGCGAGAAAGTGCAGTGCCTGATCAAGGACGAGGACCTTGCCCTTGGTCAAGTCAATAATGTTGATGAAACTGGTCTGTTCTACCACTCTTTGCGCCCACATCTTGGCTGAGGAAAGAGAGAAGTCTGTGCCTGGTCGGAAGTTATCCAAACAATGTGTCTCTGTTTAGTGCTGTGCCAATGCTAACGGGATGCACCGCCTCAAGCCCGTTGTTGTTGTTGGGCATGCAAAACAACCACAGTTCTCCATGGGTTGACGGATAGCCTGCCTGTTGTGTGGTACCATTCTGTGAAGGCCTGGTTTACTGCTAAGATCTTCAGAGATTGGTTCCACAGACATTTCTTCAAGGAGGTTGTCTGTTATCAAATGGAGGTCCTTGGAATCACTCACTTCTAGGTGAAGGCACTCCTATCTCCTGGACTGTGTTTCTGCACATCTGTCTGAGAAGGATTTAGTTGCTTTTGATGAGTGGATTAGGTGCATGTTTCAGTCACTTAACCCTATCAGGTTTCTGGGCAGGGCAGATTATGTCTGTGTTAGAGTCAGCCACTCATGCTGACACACATCTTCGTGGCCTGATATTTTACTTTGATCTCTCTGTGTAAATACACTTTTCATGATAGAATGTTGGTTTTGGTGTCATTTTAAAGCTGAATAGTTGTACTTTATCATAGTATGTTAAAAAAAGGAGAACAAAGAAAATAGAATGTCAAAATGACGAGTTGAAGTTAGGTGAAAAACAAAAGTTTTGTACCTTGCCGTAGAAAAATATTTGGCAAAAAATGGCGGGTAAAGATAGGTAAATTTGGTTTAAACCATGCAAAAATACAATAAATTACCTTTACAATGATATATAGATTATGGTAATACTTGCATTTCATTGTGCAGTAAAGCGAAAGGAAAGAGATGCACAATTTTATTTTAGTCTCGGCCCCATATTCGCTTTGCGATGTTTTTCTTTGATCGGTCAGTGTACATACACTTTTATGATAGGATGCTGGTTATGGTGTTATTTTGAAGCTGAATAGTTGTACTTTATCGTAGTATGTTCATGAAAGGAAAATAAGGAAAATAAAATGTCAAAGTGACAAGTTGAAGTTAGGCAAAAACCAAAAATTTTATACCTTTCTGTAGAAAAATATTCACCAAAAAAAAAGTTATAAAGAAACAAAGCCATGAGTCAGACCAGCTGTGCAGTACCGCCATGCATAGAGCAACCATTCCGTGACATCATGCTCGAGCCTCTTTGTTCTTTCTATTGCCAGAAGCCGTTATGATGAGTAAATGCAATTTATGGTGAATATTTTACAAAAGTTTCTTAAAATGACGATGAAAAGCATCATTGGAATCTCTGAGGTTGGATTTTGAAATGACGATCGAAATAGTTATAGGAATCTCAAAGGGTTAATACGACTGCTTTGATTCAGCCAATGGACCAGGGTGTTATTGTTGCTGCCGAGAGACTGTACCGCTGGGGTTCCTGAACGAGGTGATGGTAGTGCTGGAGGACGAGGACGCGGGGGACACACGTGGGGAGCAGACCTTGCAGAATCTTCAGCGTTACGACCTGAAGTCTGCCTTGTTTAAGTGGGTGAACGTGTGGAAGGAGTCTCCGTCAAAACCCTCGAAAGCGGTTGGTCTCGTATCCTGCAGGGAATCGAAGCTGAGCACAGCTTCGAGGGGTTTTACATGGATGATTTCCACAGTCGCCTTAGACAGGCAGGAGTGCAGGTGGATGTCAGTGACGTGTGGGATTAGTTGGATGACGACAGTGGTGATCCTGGTTACCAGACCATGTCTGATGAGGAGATTGCCGCTGCTGCCTCTGTGGGCATGGAAGAGGACAGCAGGACTGACAAAGATGAGGATGAGGACCCTGACTCGCAGCCCGCCGCAACTCCTTCAGTCCCTCGTCTCAGTGTCCTCTCTGGTTACCTGGAGGGGGTTCTGGAGAATGCCGAGCACCCACACGGTGACAGGGAGTTGGTGCTGCTCCGCCTGACAATGGAGATGCTGGCAGTCTGGGACGCTGTCATCCTCCGGCAGAATCGTCGGTCTTAATGTCAGACCAGGATCGACTCGTTCTTCAAGCCTGCGACCCCCACGAGTGCCAGCCCATTCTCACCACCACCACCACCACCAGTTTGTTACCCACCTTCGCCTTCGGACCCGCAACCGAGCACGTTGACAGCTATTGAGTCTCTGTTAGACATAAGTTTGCAGCTGTCTTCAGAGTCTCCTGAGTTGGGTAGGCCACCATCACCGCACTGCACAAAACCAGTCATTGCCCAGCTCCAGCAGGTTGAGGATGACGAGGGAGAGTTTTCTGACCTCTCTTAGGCGCTAGTGTTTGCCAATAGACCAGACGGGACAACCTGCTGGAGATGGCTGGTTACGAAGCTTGGCGGCAGTGCACTGGGTGGTAAGTACCCCAGTCAAAAGTTTTTCAGCATGTAGCTTTAGGTTTCTTTCGTAGTTTCCTTGGTGCTAAAATTTATTCAGGATATTCCTGTATGTGTTTTGAGGTCACAGTATGGCACAATGACCCCAGAACAGTGCCACCTAGAATGGCACTCAGTAGAGCGCATACCTCTGCCATCACCCTATCTCGCAGTGTTAAAGAAAGTGAAAAAAATTCCTGGATCTGCATCTTTATCTGGATCTGCACCCAAATTTAGTGGAGTGTATTCTGAGCCAAGGCCCATTCTTCTACCAAGTTTCATAGAAATCTGTCCAGTAGTTTTTGTGTAATCTTGCTCACAAACCAACCAACCAACAAACAAACGAACGGACAGGGGTGAAAACATAATCTCCTTGGCGGAGGTAAAAACAGGAGAGGTACTGTACATGCAATAGTGTTTAAGTAGGGTGTTTTTTGGTTTTAAGTGTTTTTTTGGCATGGTTTTCTTGGCGTTGACAATTATTTAGCATATTCCTATTTACGTGTTAATGCCAAAATATGCCAGAATGGCCTGAAAACACAACCAAAATAAGGAGGGGTAATGTACTTACAGTAGTGTTTAGGTATGGTGTTTTTTGGTTTTCAGTGTTTTTTTTTTTTTTTTGCATGGTTTTCTTGGTGTTGAAAATTATTTAGGATATTCCTATGTATGTTTTGATGCCAAAAAATGCCAGAATGACCTGAAAACACTACTAAAATAAGGGGGAGTACTGTACATACAGTAGTGTATACTGTAGGTAGGGTGTTTTTTTGTTTTCAGTGGTTTTTCTGCATGATTTTCTTGGTGTTTACCATTACTTTTGATATGCGTATGTGTGTTTTGATGTCTAAATATGCCCGAATGACCAGAAAACACTGCCAAATTAAGCATAGGTGCTGTACAAATAATTTAGGTATAGGTTGAAGGTGGGTTTTGATAGGGTCTGGGTGTGGTAGGGGAATAGTGTTCATTATCCGGATGTTGCAGCTACCCGGACATGTCTTTGGCTCTATTATGTCCAGATAATTGAGGGATTAATGTACTAGTCGTTCAGTGATTTTGAAGGAGGTGCATAGAAGTGTGATGGGGTGGTTGTGAGGAAGGTAACGTGGTGTCATTGTTGGGTTTGAGGATAGTGCTGATAGTGCCATGCTTCCTGATGGTGGATATTATGTTCTATAGCAGCTGTAGTTTGATATGTTTGTGAGTGCTTCTATACCTTGTGGTCCAAGTAGTTTAAGGTATGTGTTGCTTATGTTGTCTGGCCCACGGGCAGATGAGTGCTGGTTGCTAATGATGTGCTTTGTCTGGTTGTAAGTGAAGGGTGCAAAGTCTTGGTCTGTGGGAAACTCTCTCTTATGCATCGGATGACATGTCGGTCTTCATGATGGGGGTTTAGATGACTGATGTGTGAAAAGTGATTAATGTTAGTGTTTGCTTTGTTGTTTGTTTGAGGGTATGGTGTCTGTTGTTTTGATGGCAGCGTGTGATTGTGTATTGTTCCTGCTAGAGAGAGTGATGCTTTTTAGCATTTTGTAGAGTTTGCTGGTGTTTGTTTTGTGATACGACAAAGTACTGTATCATCAGCATACAATGAATTTGAGATATTCCTTCCATCCCTCTCTCCATTACTTGTGTTTTTACTTCTGTCATCATCCCATCCATGTATGTGTTGAACAACCATTGGGACATCACACAAGCTTGTCACACACCCACTGTGATCATGAACCATTCACTTAGATGCCCATATACGCTTCACTACCGTCATAAAAACTCTTGACAGCACCTAGCGGCTTACCATTTACACAGTACATGTGCAAGACCTTCCTCAATCCATATCTGTCTACTTTCTCATATGCATTTTCCATATCCATGAATGCCATAAATACCTTATAGTCCTTCTCTTAAGCCTTCTCCACTATCTGTCTCTCTGCAGGTGTTTGATCCACATATCCTCTGCCACTCCCAAAGCCACACTTTTCATCACTTACTAGGACTTCTGATGTTTCTCTTACTTTCTCTTTAATAATTTTTCCATATACCTTCCATATAACACTCAATGCTGACGATGCAGTGCTACCTGCAGGTACAGGACAAGAACTTGGTTGACTAGTGCAGAGTTTTGCTGATGTCTGTGAGTGTTGTGCCTTGAGAGTAAATGTAGAAAAGAGAAAAGTGATGGTAATCAAGAGAGAAGGTGACTCCCAGTGTAATGTTACAGTTAATGGAGAGAGACTGGAATTGGTGAGAGAGTTCAAATACCTGGGTACAGTGATAGAAAAGAGAGGAGAATGTGCAAAAGAAGGGGTAAGTAGAGTGACACAGGGAAGGAAAGTAGATGGTGCTATGAAGGCCTTAATAAGAAACAGAGGCTTGAGTGTTGCAGCTGCGTGAGGCTTACACGAAGGAGGGTTAGTGCCAACTTTAACATACGGATGTGAGACTGTGGTGTGGCATGAAAATGAAAAGTCAGGAGTAGGAGCAGTGGAGATGGGACTTCTGGGGATTGTATGTGGAGTACAGAGTGGAAAGGATACGAAATAATGTGATTCGTGAAAGATGCTGAGTGAGGAATTCTGTGGACACCAGAATCGAAGAGTTTGTACTGAGATGGTATGGTCATGTGGAGAGAATGGAAAACTATGGAGTGGTGAAGAAGGTATGTCTTGGCAAATTTGAAGGAGGGAGGAGGCGAGGTAGGCTAAGGAGAAGGTGGAGGCATGTGGTGGATGAGTGTGTGAGGAAGAGAGGTATGGAAGTTGATGAAACTAGGGGACCAACAGGAGATTGAGACCAATTGCAATAACTTCCGGTAAAGTTTTTGAGACACTAATTAACAAACACATAGTCAAGCATCTAGAAATCAATAAATTGATCAATGATCGGCAGTATGGATTTAGACAGGAACATTCAACTGTAGATATTCTTTGCCTTCTTACCCATCAGATTAACAAAACAATAGACCAAGATGGTGAAACACACACAGTAGCACTTGATATTTCAAGAGCATTTGACAGATTATGGCACCAGACCTTATTGTCTAAGATGTCACACTATGGCCTTGCATCACTGGTTCCTCTAATTTCTTCATACCTTCATAGTAGAAAACTACGGGTCATGGTAGATGGAATTTATTCTCAGTTTCATTCCATAAATGCTGGCGTACCTCAGGGATCAGTTTTGGCGCCAACTCTTTTTCTCATTCATATAAATGACATCCTATCTGTCACTCACAACCCAATACACTCTTATGCTGATGACTCGACCCTTCATAGCTCTTTCACATTTAGTACCTTCTTTACACAATTTGATATTATAAATTCCCAAATAAACACAGCAGTTTCTTTGAACCAGGACCTTTCTAAAATTAATCAATGGGGACAAAAAAATCTGGTCTCATTTAATGCTCAGAAAACTAAATACATTAATTTCTCCAATAGAGAGAATCCCTCAGACTCTCACATAATTTTAAATAATGTCAGTATTCCCATATCCACTACAATTGATATCCTAAGTGTTACTCTAAACCCCAACCTAAGCTGGACAGTTTATGTTAAATCCCTTTCTAGAAATGCTTCTAAAAAACTGGGACTTATGTACAGAGTTGTGAGTTCTTCACTGACGAGCAGATGGCCACAATATACAAAAGTCATGTGCGTTCTCAGATCAAATACTGTTCACCACTGTGGAGTGGATGTGGAGCGGTTGCATTGAGGTAGTTGGACAAAATTCAAAATAAAACCCTTAGATTAATCAATAATCCTGCTATAACGCAGGACCTTCCTTTGTTATCAGTACGTCGAGATGTTGCTTCTTTAGCACTATTTTATCGATATTTTTACCGTAAGTGCTCTAACGAACTGGCTTCAATTGTGCCTCCCCTTCACATTTTCTCCCGAAATACTCGGGCAGCTGGGAGTGCCCATGAACTCACACTTTCTTCCCCACAATGCAGAACCTCAGCTTATCAAAATTCATTTATCCCCAGAACTACTACTCTCTGGAATTCACTTCCTGGGAGTTGCTTCCCACATACATTTAATCCTCTCAGTTTTAAATCCAATTGTTATAAGTATTTTATGAATGGAGGATGCCTTTAGGCACATGGACTTATTTTTTTCCCCTTGTTTTTCCTTCATTCATAATTTATAAAAAAAAAAAAAAAAAAAAAAAAAAAAAGTAAATTAGGATAATGGTTTAATAGAGCCAAGGTCCAGTATCAGGATAATGAACAGGTCCAGATACTGCACATCTGGAGAAATGAGGGATTACTGTATATAAATATATACAGTGATCCCTCTCTTCTGCTTCACCCTTGCTCCTGTGCCGCATACATTCTCCCTCACCTCACCCTTTCTACTTCCTCCCCATTCCTTTCACCTCACTTCTTTCACTTTCTGCTGTTCACTTTGTTCCATACTCTTTAGTCTATTCCTCTCAAATGTGCAGCAATGTAGGTCAGTCCAGTGTAGTGGACAACTTCATAATGGATTCCATATCTCGTTCTACATCATCCATTCTCTCTCACACATCCCACATCACGTTTTCTCTGTTTCACCCCCTATAGCATTTTTCTTTACCATTCAGTGTTTTCCTACAGATGTGCAGTGATGTAGGTCAAACCAGTGATGAGGATGATTCCATCATGGATTGCCTGATTAGACACAAGAATGTGGAGGCCATGCGTGCTTTGCCTAAGTGCCGTGCAGAGATCGAACACTTCCAGGTCAGTGCAGGGTGTCAGGGTTTAGCTTGGGAGATCTGAACTATTGACATAGAGTATGTTGGACAAATTTGAATTTTGACAAGATTTATGTATAATTTAGTCCATTCATGTTTTTGATGCCTTAGTATGACAAGCTTGATTGATTTATTGTTACACAATTTGGTACATGTCTTTATGCTTTTGTTTGATCTTCTACCCACTTCAGATGTCTGCTAAATCATGGCAGACATTTAAAGTGGATGCTGGTTATATGCCCATTGTACTGTAATTGCATATGCTCACTCAGTTCCAGCAAGATTGTCATAAAATTGTTCCTTTTCACTGTCATTCCTACCACACTGTGGTGCATAGACCAAGAGGATTGACACTGCATTTTTTCCTGACTTGCTACTAATCTGTCATTATTCTGTCATATACTCCATCTATGTTAATCACTTCTTTTTACCCATCTCAGCCAGTGATGGGAACACTACATTTCATGCATTCATTGCTGTTCCAACATTTGTATCTGCTGTCTTTTCTGCTGACAAATCTAGCACGTGCTCTCCAACCTACCTCCAGCAGACAACATACATCAATGCCCAGGGTCCCAACCACCTCACCTGATCTCTGAGCCCGCATTCAGTATTGAAGCTCTGATGGGCACCTTATCTCTTTCACTTTACTCCAGTTGTTGAGCCTAACAAACAGCATTGCCACATTTCAGCTGCTTGCCCTGAAGGACTACACGTTCTCTCCTAAATTCAAAGAGGCTTGCCAGAAGGATGTGGCAGCACTGTGCAGCCATCCTAAGCCAAAGAACAAGTGAGTATATATATCAAGAGAATTCTACCAGTGTTTTTATTTCAGTTAAAATGCAACAGTGAGCTCTGGAGGGTAGGAGGTGGGAGTGACCACAACAGTAGTTCCAGGCATACGCTTTTTCTTTTGTGGACCTGTGTGGCTCAGTGATTAGACACATGCATCTAATGATGCATGTGTCTTGGATCTAGAGTTCAATCCAACATCATGGCAGACATTGACAGTGGGTGTTGTTAGCTTGTCCTCGAAGCTGTTCTAGTGACATGGTTAGTGGGGTAACAAACTGGGAACTGAATGGTCTTGAGATTGAATCCCAGACTCCCATGTATTTAATTATGGATCAAAAAAAAAAAAAAGGTGGATCAGAATGGTGACAGTTGCCATCAGATGAGTCAGGTCAGATCTTGTGCTACTCTTTTTTAAGGATAGGATTGTCAGGTTGAGCCAATTTTCCAGATATTTGAGTGATTTCTGAGTAATTGCTTCATAATGCAGGTTGTAGCTAGTAATCAGATGATGGTAACCTGTACATTGCCGGGGAAAAAATAGATCAAAGGGATGATGAAAATGTTGGATGAATTTTGTTATATACTGTATTGTGACCCAATATATTTCCATTTATTGTATTGCTGAAGGTGAGTGCAAAGCTAAAGTGGAAATGCATGAATATAGCAACTCAGTATTGTACAGTGTATGTCTTTTAAGTTTTTTGATGTCACATCCTAAAATATGTCCTATATTCTGTCCAGTTGAATTTTGCCTAAAAATTACACCACATCATCTTCAATGCTCGTATAACAAGAAACCAGTACAGTACTGATACAGGTGCATGGTTAGCTGTAGCAAGAAACGAGCACTAAGATATGGTGCTAGTCATGAAAAAGTACCATAGTGTGGCAGGGATGTAGAGGCATAGTGTTCTCTTATTATGCCGCTGAGCTGTGGGAAATAAGCTGCAAAATAAATTTTCTGCCTAGTTAAGGTGGATGAGCTAATAGTGTGGTGCAGTACTTTACAGAAAGTCAGATTTCTGCCAAATATTATGCAGTTGAAAACCAGGAAACCATGTACAATGCTAGGTGGTAACCATATAACCAAATTTTGGTGCCTGGTGGTTTAATGAGTAATTACGGTGCTTCAATCAGATTGAGCCGGTGAAGGTTTATATTCAAGGGGTGTTTGGGGTTTATTGCTCACGTAATGTCATTCAGGGATGGGTGAGGCTGGTCACTCTCATCTTCAATGTTAGGACCAACTTGTCTTGCCCCAGGCTTCTACGCTTCTCATAGGGCAACGCAGGATTGGATGATGGATGGATGGATGAAAGTCTGCAATAGGAAAAATGCAAACAAAAGTTGAATTCCCACATAACTAATTTGTCAGTTTTCCCCAGTTTACAGTACTGGTTGTGTGGAAGAAGTTGTGATATTTTGGAACACATCACAGATAGTTAATGAGGACTAATAGTAAGTCCTCTGTATGAGTCATCTGTTAAATATTCTTCTTTGCTGTGAAAACATTAGAAAAGTTGCCCAGTAATGTGTCAGTTAGAGAAGTTGCCCCCAGAAGTGTCATTTTTACCCTGTGAATTTGATATGCCAGCTCCTCCAATGAACATGACCATTTGTACGGAGAAAGTTGCAGTATTTGGGAACATGTCACTGACATAGAACAAGAACTTGTTTTATACAGTATTTACTTATCTTCAGAGCTGATGTTGTGGAATGCCTGAGTTCAGCTGTGCGTGAGGCCATACAGTCCCAGACCAGCCACCAGGTGTCACGTGCATGCCGGCAGCAGCTGCGCCAACAACTGGTACAGCGCCACGAGAACATCCAGCTTGACCCACACCTCATGAATGGATGCCAGGCCGACATTGAGGCATACTGCAGTAAAGTCAAAAAGGGCAAAGGGGCAGTAAGTATAGTTGGTTTGTCATCATCTGATGAAACTTGGCTACTCCCACAACTAACAGTAAGTTATGGTGGCTGGTAGTGGTGACCATCATCCTCTCACTTGGTGTAACGCAACTTACTTCTTCCTTTCATCTTTATCATTCTCTTTCTGTGTCTGTTCTCCTCTCTTCTTATTTCTCCCATAATTCCTGTCACTTTTTATTATTCCTCTTTCCATTTTGGATGGTTTTACATTGAGTGACAAGCCTAATGGTTTCCTGTAACCCAGGAAACCATTTACAGCACTGGGTGGTAACCTTATAACCAACCCGTACATGTTCCCTATATGTCAGCAGTTGGCTTGACCGAGGGTTAATGCCCATCCTCGTAAAACAAATAAAGTCAAACAACCACCCCTTATGGGATTATGGCATCTGGCTATAGGTTTATTGATAGATAAGTTGCAGAGAATTACATGAACCTTAGTTATTAAGTAAGGAATGAGTCCTTGGTTACAAGTCAAATAAGTGCATCAGACTGACTGCACTTGCCTTGATCTTAGCTGAACTGGTTAAGGATGTTTGTCAGATTGTAGGAGAAACACTATACAATCAGTCCTTGAGTAACGCACAGTTGAGTAACACGTTTTTGTTCTAACACGGTCAGCATAATGCAACAGGTCATAATTAACACTGGGAAAAACTTGCACTTACGCAGGAAGTCATCTGGCCTGACAATGAAATTTGAAAGTTGTGTGCGATGACGTCACTCGCCAGACTCACCATGATTGCCTGGCTTACATCATGGGTACCTATCTTGGGCACTTCATGCATGTCACCCATGCTGTGCAACAAGATATTTTTTTGTGTTTGAGTTTGAGCAAGGACACTGACTCTTAGTCATGCCACGTGATCAGCCCCAGTCACCCAGAAGGCAGCACATCTTCATGTATGCCCAGAAGTATGAGATAGTAAAAGAGTTAGAGTAGGGGAAGAGGCAGGTAGAATTGGTGAAAAAGCATGGAGTGAATGAAAGCTCCATCAAAACGATTTGGAAGGACCGGGAGAAGATGAAGAAGATTGTGCGTGAGAACCCTGGTGATGCGAATGTGGCAGCAGTGAAAGTTTGTAATGTTGTCTTGAAGCTGACTGAGAAGCTCATAGGGTGTTATGTTGAGTGCCATTGAAAGAACAGTGCCCCTACCGAAGGCCGCGTGATACGAGAGAAGGAGAAACTTTATGACAACAACAACATTGGGGTGGAGGGCATGGGGAGAGTGCTGGGGAGCTATGCATCAACAACACTCGGGTACTAAACCTAACTTTTCTCTTTTTGTTAGTGTTATTTTAACACTATTCATGTGCTTAATTACCATAGTTATAGCTCTTTCAATGTTTTACCTGATGGTGGGTATAAGTTGGAGGTAATTTATGTGAGGTAGGGTGGTAAGAAGGGGTAAAAATGAGAGATTTGGAAGTCACCAGAACACATTGTAACATTATACATGCAACATATTGTTTAAGTGATGCGAATTTGAGTAGCGTGGTCCTTTTCCAGTCCTTATTGTCCGCGTTACACAATGGTTGAGTGTAGTTATGTTTCAGCCATATTGGTAACTTAAGGTTGATAACACAAGAGAGAATACAGTCACGCCTCGGTATGCGATGGAGTTACATCACATGAAAACTGATTGCGTAGCAGTTTATTGATTACCAAGGTTGATATAACATGGGTTCAATGTGGATAGGGAGGGGGGTCCAAGAACTGCGTTATGTAAAATCATCATCATCATCATCATCATCATCATCATCATCATCCAGACCTCCTTTCCCACCCTAAGGCAGGGTGAGGAATAGCAATGCCTAGACAGCCCAAGTCTGCCCAATTCCGCGTAATGTAAACTCTACAGGTGGGTCCTGAACTTACGAGCTAATTGGAAGCAAGAATATTGCTCGTTAGGTCCTGAACTTACGAGCTAATTGGAAGCAAGAATATTGCTCGTTAGGTCCTGAACTTACGAGCTAATTGGAAGCAAGAATTTTGCTTGTTAGCCGAATTCTCGTTAAACAAAGTCAAGAACTAATGCGACAAATAGGGTTAGGGAGCAAAGCCTCCAAGCAACCTTCCCCGAACCACCAAAACTGACTTTCTGATCATTTTAAGCTGGAATAAGGGGTTAATACAAGAGGGTAACACACCTGAAATATGAAAACAGCATTAATGTAAGCAGAATAACATAAATTATAGGTACAATAGGGATGGGGTGAACAACCAGCCAAGTAACCTTCACCGACCACCGACACCTTTGACAGACAGTTTTAAGCAGGAGTAAAGGGTTAATACACATGAAATACAGATACCCTTGTATCGATTCTCATAAGTTGGGATTTGGGGGGATTTTATCTGCTCGTTAACCCCTTACCCGCGGGGCCTTGGGCTGGACCGTGCCGTACCCCTCCTGCGGGGATGGCAGGAAATCTAGACAATACACGATAAATTAGCTACTTCCAGGTCAGTGGAAGTATCGCTTAGCCTTTTCCCTTTTTATATATATATATATATATGTATATATTTTTTAGTATGAGAATAGGTCATAAGGACATTTCAATGGGTAATGAACAGGGAAAATTAGTAACCAAGTGCATGTGGGGTGTTGCCAGGTGATAGATTAGCTTCTTCATGGCCAGTGGCTGTATCAGTTAGCCTTTTCCCCTTTTTTTATATATTTTTTAGTATGAGAATAGGGCATAGGGCACATTCCAATGGAAAAAGCGAATGGGGAGTTGCGTTGCGCTGCCAGGCTGTAGCTGGGCGGGGGAGGAGGTAAGGGAGGGGAGGTGAGGCAAACACAGAAAAGGCTAAATTGGTAACACTGGATGTGAGTACTAGCGGTATTAGCAGTGCTGCCTATAGCTACACACTGGCAGTACTGATAGATGATACAAGACCGCACTTGAAAGCCCGGGCGATTAAAAAAATCCCTGGATTACAGAAGTGATAACCCACGGTATGGCACTTATGTAACGAGTGTCACGGTAATGATGGCCCACGGGTAAGGAGTTAAACAGGTGGTGGTACAGAGTTCAAGACCTCGTATTTGCAAATTCTAGTTAAGCTGTTGCTTCTTAACCAGGACTTGCTTGTATTTTAAAAATTACCCTTTTAGGCTTGCCCTCAACATCCTTAGTAGCACCACACTTTCCACATGGGGTAGCCTCCTTGTCAGACATGCTTTCCAAGTCACAAGTTTCAGTATTTCATGCACAAAAAGATATCACTCCACTAAATATTGCACACTGCACTATTTGTAATGCAGTTGCACTATTATTTGGCAATAGCAATGATGTTTCAATGGTCTTGCATGCACAGAATTGAAGAAAAGGGAGATGATCACAAGAAATGTAAACATTGGGTGGTTATCTTGACTCAAACGTTTGACTGTCGGGTTGTGTGGGAGGCACTTGATGCGTGAGATTGTCACATACAGCCACTATAATTATTGCATCAGTGAATTTCATCATCATTATCATGAAACTGGATATAACTTATGGTTCATTGTTCTATTGATTGATCACAAACCAAACTGATGTACACCAAGACCTGACTGTAGGTTAATCTTTGAAGTATGCGAGGCCAACATTGAGGCATACTGCATTAGAAAAAAGAGCAAAGGGATTGTGAGTGATAATGTTTTAGTTAGCCCCCATTGGTGTATTTGCAAAGTACAATACAGGTATTAGTGGCATGAGGTGGTGCCAGCGCACCTGGTTATTGGATCTGCGTGGATGCACAAACGTTCCCTAACTCCCTCCCCCTCCCCCCTCCTCCTAGTAGGAGGATGACTGTAACACCAGTTTCATACATTCCAGTGGGTTCACATCCAATGGAGCCTGGGGTTGCAACTACTTGTGCTACCACAGAGTAACTGTATATTTTAGTTATTCCTGTGGGTATTATTTACACCCAACGGGTGTTGTTTACAGAAAAGAGGGTCATATTAACAACAAAGGAGTGGCATTTATAGATATGTGATGATATTTACAGGGAAAGGATTATTGTTTACAAGGAATTGGTGCTCGATTAAGCATAATTAATTTAGTTTTAGCAAGCCCTTAATTACACTAACAGGTCCTTGTGCACTTTTCATTTTAAAGTTACTCTTAACATACAGCAGACTCCACTGTCAACGTGGATGGATTCATAAATATGCACTGTACTGTAATATACTTTATCCAATTGTAAATTCTCCATGTGTACCTAACCTATCCAACATCAGTGAACAGCTGCAGGTACTCAAATGCCTGACATGATTTAACCACTTCTTAATTTTTCAAGTGTACCAAATGTCATCATGGTCAGTTTTATCGTAGTGAGTGATCTCTAAATATAACTAGCTGTAGTTAACTCATGTGAAGTAACCTGAACTAACCAGTATCAACAAACACTCACAGGTCCTCGAATGCCTGCGCACTCACCGGTCGCAGCTGACACCAAGTTGTCACAAGTTGGTTTTTGTACGAGAGCAGGAGGAATTGCAGGACCCAGGCACTGATGTCGTACTCATAACAGCATGCAAACAGATGAAGCAACTCTACTGCCACGACCGAGACTCTGAGGACTTACTTTATTGCCTCAGGGTGAGAGTGGGTTTTGTTGTTATTTTCATCATCATTCTCATGTCATTATCAGTATCATCATTATCACCATCATTTGTTACCATCACCATATCTATGGTTGGTGGCGGTACTGTCAAAGACGAGGAAGAGTGGCCATGTGCAGTTTGCCACAAGGGCATGGGAAGTAATTCCATCTTGTGTGGTGTTTGTGATAAATGGGTGCACAAGAGATGTAGTGGTATCAGAGGTAGACTGTGAGATAATGCTGATTTGATGTGTACGGCGTGTCAGGGAGAGCAGGTGGAGATTGTCAGGCTTGAAAGGATTGAACTTGTTGGTGAATCTCATGAGTGTGTGGAAGAGTTTTGTTATTTGAGAGACAAGTTGTGTGTTGGTGGTGGGGCTGGAGCTAGCTCTGTGGCTGGAGTGAGAAGTGGTTGGAAGAAGTTCAGGGAGCTATTGCCTCTCCTGACATTGAGACTCCCTACATGCTAAGGGGTCTTTGTATGCATGCTAAGGGGTCTTTGTATGCAGCATGTGTTAGGAGTGTAATGCTGTATGGTAGCGAGACCTGGGCAGTAAAGGAGGAGGATATTCGGAGGCTCAGATGTACAAAAATGACAATGATCAGGTGGATGTGTAGTGCGTCCCTGCGTGCAAGGTCTGTGGGGGCTGGGTTTACGATGGAAGAGTTGAGAGGTAGGACGGGACTGGAGTGTATTGGTGTTGTGATGAGGAGAGGTAGATTGAGATGGTTTGGACATGTGGAGAGGATGAGGGATGATAATTGGGTGAGGTAGGTGAGAAGTGTTAATATTGGTGTTGGGGTTATGAGGGGTATACTGAGAAGGACATGGTACGAGGTCATTAAGAGTGACCTCAGGGTTAAGGGACTGAACAGGGAGGCTGCAATAGATCATGCAGCGTGGAGAGCTGCCATTAGATGACCATGGCCGATGCATGCAAGCATGTTGGAGCCTTTGAAAACGAATCGAAACCACCACCACCGGGATGAAGGTACGTAGTCTTCACAGTTAAACCATTTTGCTACAAATTACCTGATTTGCATTTTGTTTTGATTAAAATCAGATAATTTTTCTAAGGATAGAAAAATATGCACCCCAGTGTACACAACCATTTTTACTCAACCACAACATAACCCCCTCACTCCAGAAGAGACACATAACATTATCAAGAAAACAACAAGCTCAGCAAATACTGGATCAGATGACATTAGCAACCTACACCTGTAACATTTAGGAACTTCAGACCACATGGCATCCACACTCTCTTGACCCCTGCCAGGCTGATTCTTTGTAAGGTAGTTTACCTCCCGTGAGTCATTGTTTAATAATCTTTGTAAATTTAACCTCATATGAGACCCGCAACTTGGCCTGTGCATGCCTTCACTGCGTCTTATATGAGGTTTGCAGGTCGGCAAGAAGCATCAGAAACTACTCATACGCACATCGTAGCATCCCCATTATGGGGAAACTAGGAACAGTCGTCACTATGCTTAAACCAAGCAAGGACCCAACACACTTTTCTTCATACAGACCCATAACACTACTCAGCACACCTCATGTCCCCCATGTTCCCTCACAACATGACTTTAGAACACTGCATTCCACAAACATCTGACTATTATCTGATGTAATCAACCCTGTGTTACCAGCACAGTGTACACATTTTCCAACAAAAGACATAAGTAAAACTTTTGATGCCATCCCCTGATGCAAACTAATCTCCAAAACCTACAACATGAACATGAGTACAACAGCAGATGCTGGCTTGCCAACTACTTATTTGGTAGACAAGCACATGTTATGCTCCAGGGAAAGACATCATGAACACGAAACTATCCTGATGGAGTTCTACAGGGGCTTCGTTCTTTTACCTGTACATGCATGACAGTTCCGTCCCCAACCATCTACAAGCATTGCCTTATATGTTAATGGCATTACCATAACAATCTCACACCACATTGCAGACAAAGCCTGTATACTCGTTTCATTTTGTTTTTAAAGGCTTCAACATGCTTGCATTCATCAGCCTTGGTCACGTAATGGCAACTCTCCATGCTGCTTAGTCTCTGGCAGCATTCCAATCCAGTTCCTTATCCCTGAGATCACACTCAGTGACCTTGTCCTTGCTGCTTAGTCTCTGGCAGCATTCCAATCCAGTTCCTTATCCCTGAGATCACACTCAGTGACCTTGTCCTAGGTCTTTTTCGGTCCACCTCGTGCAACGCTACCCCCAACATTAACACTTCTCATTTCTGCACCCAGTTATCATTCCTCATCCTTTCCACATGCCCAGGCCATCTCAATTTACCTCTCATCATCAAAACACCAACACACTCCAGTCCCATCCTACCTCTCAACACCATGGGATGGGATAAAAAATGTTAATTGCACAATTCACAAGTTAATTAAATGTGGAGAGTGATGAAAGAGGTTTTGCATGAGAATGCTAAGGTTACTCTTAAGAAAAAGGGAAAGTCAAGAAGAAAAAAGTGTATTCAGATGAAACATGGGATGCAATTCAGAAAAGGAAAGAAGCGAAGTTAAGAAGTGAAGCACAAGATGTTGATGGCCAGGTAGTTGGGGTTCTTTGAGCAAAATACTGGAGTTTACATTCTGAAGTTAAAAGACTCGTCAGGCATGATAAGAGGAGGTTATATGATGAAAAGATAACAGAGAGAGAGATTAAGTAAAAATGACAATCAGAACATGGGAGCAGCGTATCAGACCATAAAGGAGTTAACCAGGACTGAAAAGAGAAGGAAGGAAATACAGTACCTGTAAGAGATAGAAATGATAACTTGATGACTAAAGATTTGGATATAACAGGAAGGTGGAAAGAGTATTTTGAATCTGTTCTAAATAGACCAGTCCTAGTTGAAGAGGATATTTTACCAGCAGAGAGAGATTTGCAAATAGAAACGAGGTATACGGTAGTCTTAGAAGAGGTAGGAAAATCTGTGAAGGAATCATAGGATTTTAAGGTCCCAGGAGAGGACAGCATATTTCCTGAAATGCTTAAGGTGGAAAATGATGAGTTAATGAATGCTCTTTTAAAACTTTTTAATGTCTATCTGTCTATATACCTAGGCTGCTTCCCCCAAAGAAAGAGAGGTAGCCAAGACAGGACGACACACTCCCAATTTACTCATCCACTCAAACACATTCATTCACTTCTTAGCCCCAGAGGGGAGAAAGGACAGATCTTCACCACACCACACCGCACGAGGGTCAACTGTGCAGTGCAATCAGCAACATCCGCAGCAGGGCCCGACAGCAGAGCTGGTTTCCCCCAGCCACATCATAATAGATCCATCCCCCTACCCACACCTGACCTGAGTAGCTGATCAGACCAAATGTGGGAGAATCTCCTCAGGGCTGCGTCATCATTGATTCATTCACAATTTCTCTCCATTTATTTCTGTCATGCACAGCCACTCTTCCTTGCTCAACAGACATCCCCTCTCGCATCCAGCGCTCTCTTCACACTGTCCATCCATCCTATTCGTGGTCTCCCTCTCAGCCTTGCACCTCTTACATCAGATCTAGTTATCTTTTTCACCAGTCGCTCATTATCCATTCTCTCCATATGCCCAGACCATCGCAACACCCTCAGCTCAACTCGATCAGCCATCTCCCGAACAACTCCAGTTCTCCTTCGCACTTCATCATTTCTCACTCGATCCATATACATCACTCCACACATACTCCTCAGACACCTCATCTCCATCACATTCAAACTTTTCCTTTCTGCTACACCCATATTCCATGTTTCAGCCCCATATAACGCAGTCGGTACCACAACACCCTTATACAGCCTTCTGAGCGAACGACATCTAAACACTTTTTTCATTCTCTCAGCACCTTTCATACTTCATTCATCTAAACTTCACTTCTGCATTTATTCTTCCATCCACAGCAACATGTGACCCTAAATACTTAAAACACTTTACCTCCTCAAGCAACTCACCATTCAAAACTATATTCCTCCTCCTACCATCTACTGACCATGTACACTTCATCACTTTACACTTATTCTCATTTACTTTCAATTTCCTCCTCTCACATACCCTTCCAAACTCCTCTACCAACTGTCTAAATCTCTTCTCTGAATCAGCCACCAGTGTAGTATCATCTGCAAACAGCAGCTGCTTCAGATTCCACTCTCTTCCATCAACATTCACCAGACTCAGACCTCCACCTAAAACTCTTGCATTCACCTCCCTTATAACACCATCCATATAAATATTAAACAACCAAGGCGACATCACACATCCCTGCCGCAGCCCCACTCTCACGGGAAACCAATCACTCACAGTATTTCCCACTCTTACACACACTCTACTATTCACATAAAAACTTTTCACCCCTTTTAGTAACCTACCATCAAGTCCATACAATCTTAAAACAGTCCACAAAGCCTCCCTATCAATTCTATCATACACTTTCTCTAAATCCATGAATGCCCAAAACACATCCTTGCCTTTCGCTGTATACTTTTCACACACTTGTCTCACAGCAAACACCTGATTCACACATCCCATCCCTCTCCTAAAGCTACACTGCTCATCACCAATCACCCCCTCTGTACCCTCTCTAACTCTCTTAATTAACACTCTGCCATATACCTTACCTACAACACTCAACAGACTTATACTCCTAAAGCTAGTACATTCATACTTATCACCCTTCCCTTTATACAATGGGACCACCCAAACACTTGCCCAGTCAACTGGCACCATACCTTTCACAAAGCACACATTCAACAGTCTTACTAACCAGTCAACAATAGTTGCTCCACCACCCTTCAGGCATTCCACAGCACACCCATCCATACCTGCAGCTTTCCTTTTTTTCATCTTCTTTACTGCCTCCTGCACTTCCTCCTTCGTGATCAAAGAATCATTCAACTTTCCCAACACATTTATTCCTTGCACCCTTCCATTTGCCACAATCTCAGCCACCCATTCCTCCTCTCCATTTAACAGTCTTTCGAAATACTCTGCCCATGTCTTCCTTACTGCATCCATCTCAGTTAACATCCTTTCATCCTCTGCTTTTACTCGCTCTTCCTACCCAGACCCTCCTTTTCGCACCCTTTTCACCTCCTTCCAAAACGTTTTCTTATTCTGTTGAAAATTCTCAGTCAAACACCTACCCCACCTTTCGTCGGCCACCACTTTAGCATTACGCACAACCCTTCTCACCCTATTCCTCTTTTCCTTATACCTCTCATATGACACCTCATCCTTCCTCTGCAGCCGCACTTCATATGTACGACTCTTCTCAGCCACAGCCATACTTACTTCCTCACACCACCATTTACTTCCTTTTCTTACACCACCACCCATACATCTCACACCTCACACCTCTTCCGCATGCCCCACCACAGCACTCTTAAACAACTGCCATTCGTCCTCCTCACTGCCATTTTCCTGATCTTTCACTGTGTTCCACTCATCTTTCAATTTCTCCTGATGCTCTATTATTTTCTCTACTTTATCCAACTCACTTTCAAAACCTCCCTGCCACACCTAACTCTCCTTGCTCTCACCCATCTCTTATCAGCTCTTAACTTTCCCTCCACCAGGTAGTGGTTAGACATACCTCCACCCTCCCCTCTCAGAACTTTCACATCCAGCAATCATACTATGATACTCCTGGACACGACCACATAGTCCATCAATACTCTATCAGCAATCCTTCCACCCTCTTGTCTCACCCATGTATACTTATAAATATCTTTCTTCTCAAACAGGGTATTTCCAATTACCATCTCTTGCTCAATGCACATCCCTGTCATTCATTCCCCATTTTAATTTTTCCAGGCACACCATGCATACCAACTACACCTTCAACTGCTACATTTCCCACTCTAGCATTCGGATTCCCATCAATACCACATTCACATTCGTTCCAAAACTCTGCAGACACTCATCAACGTAATTCCAGAAAGACTCCCTATCTTCTTCATCCCTTTCACTACCAGGCCCATATGCACTCACAAACACCCACGACTTACATTCAAATTTTGCTTTCACCGACATCAGTCTTGATGACACCTCCTTGCATTCAGTCACAGTGCTGTACTTCTGGACTCACTAACAAGGCCACGCCTCCTCTTGCCCTTCCTCTATCAACACCTGACAATCTTCCATTCACACTTCCAAACATAGACTCATCCTTCCCTTTTATCGTCATTTCACTCAAAGCTCATCCAACTTTCTTCTCGCAAACATTCTCCCATTCTTCTCCCTTTTAGCCTCAGTCGTACTACATCCACGCACATTCATAGACCCAATCTTCAGGGTACGGGGATAACTCAATCCCCCGTCCCTTTCTGTGGTCTGTCTCTTTTTAGGAACTAAAAAACAGAGGAGGGGGTCTCTAGTCCCCTCACCCTGCCCCTTTTAATAGCCTTTTATGAGATGCAGGGAATACGGTGGCAGTATTCTTCGTCAAACAACCTGGCCACAGAGTAGTAGTACCACCCCATAGTGCGGCCAGCTTGTGTCCCCCACGCCACAGTGGGGGATGCAATGTTTAATGTGGCTTGGAATAATTGTGGAATTCCAGGAGAGTGGAAAAATGGAGTAATTATAATAATACCAAAGAAAGGGAGATTTAAGTGTGTGTGGAGATTGGAAGAGGATAACTTTGACACCTGTAGTTGTAAAAATCTTTTCCAAAATCATGTTGAACAGAATAGAGCCAGTAACTGATGAAATTTTAAGAGAAAAACAAGCAGGATTTAGGAAGGGTAGAGGTCGTAATGATCAGATTTTTATTGTAAGGCATCTAATGCAACAAGCTAAGGAGATGAAAATGTCACTTATTATGTGCTTTTTTGATTCTGAAAAGGCATTTGATAGTGTTTCACGTGGAGCTATGCTGAAAATTATGAGGTTTTTGGTTTACCAGAAAAGTTTGTCACTATTATTAGAAACCAGCATGAAGGTATTCTTTGTAAGGTAATGGTGGGTGGTTCTTTGAGTGATCCATTTGAAGTTAGGTCAGGAGTGATTCAAGGTGGAGTTCTTTAGTCTTTGTTGTTTGTTTTGGTTATGGATTACCTTATGAGAAAGATTGTAATAACAGGTGCAGGAATTAACTGGAAAGAAAATAAAAAGCTGTTGGATTTGGACTATGCTGATGATGATGTACTGATTTCCGGAAGTATTTATGAGATACAGAGGGTGCTTGATTGTCTGATGGAGGGAGAAAAAGCAGGATTGGATTAGATGATGATAGTGATGATGATGGTAATAAATTGTGGTATAACTGAAATTAGTAATATGAATGTGGAGAACCAAATAGATTGTGTAATTGGGAATAATGTGGTTAAGAATGTAGAAAATTTTAAATATCTGGGAACGATTGTATCATCTATCAGATCATTAAACAGTGAAATGGAGGAGAGGATTAGACAGGCTTAGCAAGCTGTTGGAATGTTGAAATCTATATGGAATTATATCATGCTTTTGTTACATACTAAATGGGCATGAGTCATGGTGCAGCCCAATTGCAGCAGATCAGAAAGTATTAGGATTTGAGAATAAAATTCTGAGAAGGATCCTTGGGGTTAAGTGGCAGGTCAGAGTTACAAATGAAAGAGTGGGGGATATTACGAGAATGGAACCAGTTGGTGAATATGTGAGACTGTCTTGCTGGGAATGGCTGGGACACATATATAGAAAAGAAGGCAGTTTAATACAGGATGTGCCAGAATGGGCTGCTAGAGGAAGAAGAGGCAGAGGTAGGCTGTGGCAAACCTGGTTGAGGACAGTGAAGAGAGAAGCAGGAAAGGAGTGTTGGTGGGACCTGAAGGAGACGACAAGAGACAGATATTGGTGAAGAGAGTTCATCAAGGCCCTATGCATCCCATGAGGTGCCACAGGAAATGATTGATTGATTGATGGATGTCTTGTGCCTCCTCAGCATGGAGCATCATCCTGTTTAACATTCACTACAGTTCTTTTCAGACCGTATTAAAGAGCACAGACAAACAATTTGTTTATGCCTACCATTTATGGGATTAAGGTGTCTGGCAATAGATAAATAGAGATAGATAAAACAACACCATACAGATCATTACTGGTTGCACCAAAACTACTCCCACAGCTCACATGCACGTTGAAACTAAAGTCCTCCTTGTTAGAGAATATCTTGATATGAGAGAAACACAATTCTTATGTGACAGCTTGTGCCAACACACAGTACCCTTGACAATGTATAAAAGGCCTTTTAACAAAACTAGGTACATAATACCATCGCCATACAAACATTAGCAGTCCCTCTTCAACATCTCGCCACCAGACATTCCAACACTGAACTCTGTTCACTTCAGCTTGGCTTAAATTTTCCATCTCTTCATTTTGAATACTGAGCTGCAACAAGAGATTAACACTTGAGTATTGTGCTAGTCATTAAGAAGTGCCGTGGAAAGGCTGTAGGGCAGTAACATTGTCTTGTTCTGCCACTGATGTATTGACAGTAAACTGCAAAAGAATGAATATCAGCCAAGTTAAGGTGAATGAAGTATAGCAATGAAGAAATCCTTCTTCAGTCATTTCACACCCATCGCAGTACAGCTTATCAATTAGAACACTAATACAAATGCCCCACCCCTTCCAACATTCACCCATCAAAAATATCCTTAAATAGAGCAGATCAAGTATACCTAGCTGGGCTTGGATCAGGACATCACCCAGCCCTCCTCTGTTACCTGCTTAGGTTAAAGTTGGGTGAAACCGGAAATGACACATTCTTTCCCTGTAGAATAGACCCACACAACATAACACAAGTAATGGAACTTTGCACAGCCCATATCACATTAAGATGCACACCTCATTGGTGTAAGAAACCTACCTACGATGACCCCCTAGGAGCAGTTTACGTACTGTCAGCAGATCTGTTCGACCATGGGGACCAGGGTTTAGCAACGACGGTTGTGACCAAGAAAAACCAAGGCCGCTTAAAGTTAAAACTATCACGATTAACATTCTGACCAAGAATAAAGAAGGGCATATTATATTCCTGCTTTTGATATATCTGTCTGCTTATAACCAGATGCCTTAATCCCAGAAGGGGTTTGGACATGCTGAGAGGATGGAGGATGACAATTTGGTGCAGAAAGTGAGAAGTGCAAACATCAGGGGTAGGGTTGCAAGAGACAGACTGAAAAAGACCCAGGATGAGGTCATTGAGTGTGACCTCAGGGATAAGGGACTTAATAGGGGGACTGCCAGAGACTGAGGAGGGTGGAGAGCTGCCATTAGGTGACCAAGGCCAATGCATGAAAACATGTTGGAGCCTTTATAAACAATACAGGATTGTCTGCATGTTACCCCTACCCTCAGTCATCAGGCTGCCCTCTCTTCACCTCACACCACTCTCTTTCATATACTGGGCCAAGCAGATTGGGTGTGAGCAACAATAACAATGAAAATATACCTCCCCAGTGACTTCATCCCTCTATTTCATCCTTAGTCTGCCCCTGTCCTTTCCCTCCCCTCACAACACCTAACTCATATACACTTTCCCAGTTGAGCTCTGATTCTCCATTTTTCCCATACTTTTGATTGATAATTTTATCAGCTTCACAGAAACTCAGCACAGCCAAAGTATTAAGGCCAGCATGACCCTTTGCTATGTATACTAATTACAGCTCTTCAACAGGACAACAAAGACCAACCAAACTTTGATGGTAATTGCCGAATTGTGGTTGTGCGAAGGCTAGTAGAGCAGACGACTGATGCCCGTCTAGACCCACAACTGCTTCAGTTCTGCCGCAAGGACCTGGGCAAATTCTGCTCACATAAGTTTGAACGACTCAACACATCTTTCACAGAACTCAATGGAATTTTAGCAGAATGTCTCAGGGTAGGTACAGTATAAGTTGGTTTTTGAACCTGAGTAAAATATAAGCAGTTCTCATTATTAATAGCTTAGCTTGATATACAGTAAACTGTCAGTTATCCATCGGCACATTACCCGGCATGCGTCATTATCCATCACAGCAGATGACTGAATTTAATAAAATTCCATGGGAAGCCCAGAAATTTATATCTGCTCCATTCATATTGTCACCCAAACACAATTTCCTGGCAGCTTTACCTGTAACTTGAAATTTGGCCCACAACAGATGGGTTCGTTTTGCTCTTGTTACCATACGAACGGAATCAGACATGCAAGCAGAATATGTTTTAGACTCGGACTGCACATGATTGATTTTTTTTTTTTTTTTTTTTTTTTAATAAAACAGTGTTGATACTGTGTATCCATGCATGTGAATTAAGGATCATAAGTATTTCTACTTTTACTGGGCATTATTATTATGAAAACAGATGAACAAATGTATCTTACTAAGTTCAGTTAATGTATTTTTCAGTGCTGAAAAAAAAGTACAGTACATATACTCAGGTTCAGCATGCTAGGAGTCCTCTACATCATCATCATCACTCTTATTGTTCAGCAAAAATCTCAGTAGACCCATATTTATGCAAACATTTCATCCTACTTTCACCTCCACCACAGGAGAAAGAGAGAGAGAGAGAGAGCACACTGATAAGGGGATGCAAGTTGCATGTTTCTCCTTTTATCTTATTTTCTGTCTATAGCTTTCTTGTGTAACTATTGAATGTGACTCATAAATGAATAAGAGAGAGGGATAGGAGTGACAGGAGTAAAGGAAGTAAATAAAGGAGGAAGAGGAGAAGTGGGAGAAAAATAGAGAGGGGGGAAGAGAAGAGACAGATTATGTTGTGATGTGTCAGTGTGAGCTTTTATAATCAAAAACATATCCCTACATACACAGGATCAGTTAGCATGGTTCCCCTAGTTTAACAAATGACAACATAAAATGACTGCTGAACAAACACATACCAGGTAAACATGGTGGGCCTACTGTATGTTTTTTTTTAGATGTAACTACCAGTAACCTTTATTCATGTTTGAAATTGTTTCACATAACCTGATAGGGATAAGGTGGTGGTGGTCAAACACCAAACCCCCTTTTTCCCATGATTTATACACTATAACTAATATTGGGACCCCCTGTACAGTACAAAGGCATTTTATCATGCATATTACAGTATTTAAGGTTGTTTTTCTATGTTTGTACAGTTATATAATACAGGTATAACGTTTTAACCCCCTGACGCCGGTTCACGTGTGAGGCCGTGTG
The DNA here is from genome assembly GCF_032717465.1 of Coenobita brevimanus. NCBI lineage: Eukaryota > Metazoa > Arthropoda > Malacostraca > Decapoda > Coenobitidae > Coenobita > Coenobita brevimanus. The sequence goes on along the minus strand of NC_136954.1, from coordinate 68,059,434 downwards.
GTCGTCAGGCGCTGGTTCGCATCTGAGGACTTTTTTATGTTTCATGAGCATGTTTCAATTTAAAAGTGCACCAGACTCACTGAGAGTGGTGTGGCAGGCTCTCTTGTGTGCCTGGGGGTGTGGGGAGAGGCTAGCTGGGACAGAGGTGGGCAGGGGGGTTGAGGGAGAGACGCCTGGAGGGGCAGAGTACGCGTGTACTGACTTCGGTCAGCCACCCACACACTAGTAGAGATATATATCAGCAGAGCGTAGGTTCGCGCTTTTTTTATTTGTATCATTTTTTATTCATTTGTAAGAAAAACAGATTATGTTTCTAGAGAAGGGAAAGAAGTTGCATGCAGCTTTCATGGATTTGGAGAAAGCATATGGCAGGGTGGATAGACAAGGACTGTGGAAAGTATTAAGAATACATGGAGTAGATAGGAAGTTGTTGAATGCTGTGAAGAGTATGTATGATGGTGCTAAGGCTGCAGTGCGTGTGGATGGTGAACTGAGTGAATTTTTCTCTTTGAAGGTTGGGTTGAAATGGGGATGTGTCATGTCTCCATGGTTGTTCAATCTGTACATGGATGGGGTAATAAAAGAGGTACAAGGTAGGGTAGTGGATGTTGGAGTGGCCCTGGTGAGAGAGGGTAGTGTTTGGAAACTCCCTGTACTGTTGTTTGCAAATGATACTGTGTTGTTGAGTGAAGACGAAGGAGAGCTGCAAGGCTTAGTGGATGAGTTTGGGAGAGTGTGTAAGAAATGGAATTTAAAGATGAATGTAGGGAAGAGTAAAGCGATGGTCTTTGAGAGAGGTTAAGTCAGTGAATGTACACCGAGGTTGGATGGTGAGGAATTGGAAAATGTGAGTACGTTTAAGTACTTGGGTAGTGTGAGTAAGGATGGAGGTTTGGAGGGTGAAGTGTTGAAAGGGTACATCAGAGAAGAAAGGTTGGTGGTTCCTTGAAAGCAGTGATAAGAAGCATGGAAGTGAGCATGGAAGTGAAAAGGTTACTACATGACGGTATTGTGATACCAACTCTAACGTATGGAAGTGAAGCTTGGACGTTGCTGGAAGGACACAAGTCGAGAGTGAGAGCAGTGGAAATGAGTTATTTAAGAGGAGCCTGTGGAGTCACATGGAGAGACGGGCTGACAAATGAGGATATAAAGGAGCGTTGTGGTGTGGATGTGGATGTGATAGGAAGCGTTAGGAGGAATACACTGAGGTGGTTTGGCCATGTGAAGAGGATGGAGTGTGAAAGACTGATGAAGAGAGTGTATGTGAGTGAGGTGGAGGGGGGAAGAGGGAGGGGGAGGCCAAGGATGAGATGGAGGGAGGAGGGAGAGGTATATGAGAGAGGGGTGTGTGAGTTGGGAGCAGGGCAGTGAAATGGCGGGGGACAGGGCATAGAGACGATTTGTTTGTGGCCACCCTGAATGGGATTGAGGCGTCTGGCAATAGATAGATAGACAGAAGAAAAACAAATATTTTTTGGTAAATCCAAATTATGAAAATAAGCCCGGTTGTGGGAAGGGGATAAGGTGTGGGGAACCCAGCATCAGAGGGTTAAAGGGGGGGTCAGACATTCTTGGGGGTTGGGAAGGGTATTGCATCACTGTTCATCAGTATGTCAACTAGTACCGGCATCCCTGTACACTGGATACGAGAGAGTTTACCAGTACTTTGTTGCTATTAAGTTTTTAGTAAATGAAAGAAAAGTGGCCTGTTAACCCCCCATTGTTACCTGTGAAATTGATTTACCAGTTTCCCCAATTTGACACTATGGTAGAAGTTGCAGGTACAGAATTATACAGTACACCATTGATATATGATTGCACAGTATGAGCATTTGCAGCAACAGTCAGTAAGAATTTAGGGTCTTTTTTCATTTTACAACTTGTTTTGCCTATATGATCACAGCAGTGCCAGATTCATTGTGTGGTTGGTATAAAAAATGCATCCCAGTTGTCAAACAAGGGTGTGTTATATTTCAGAACTCATCCCTTACTTATAACGAAGACTGTCTGTAACACTAAAGTCAGTGGCAAGTTTTCATCACCCTTTTCATAACGTAGTAGTTGACAGGATGATTCTGTCTGACAAACGCATATAAGGAACATCCTTAAGGAGAAGTAAAAGTATGTGCTAATGGTTATGTTTGTGAGAGGAAGCATGAATTCTTAAGATTTAAATGGTTGTGTGGCCCATTGCACTGTGCATGTTTTGATGGTTTTTCCATGTTCATGGTTTTTGTTCCTTGTTTCTGAATCCTACCTCACCCTATCTTTTTAGATGGGATTAAGGGATGATGATGATGATGATGTTTTTATGCTTACGCTCTTTATTTCTGTCTTTGTTTCATCTTTCACTCAGGAACAACTGCCGAGCCGCAAGCTGAGTAACCCATGCCGGAAGAAGGTGCTGTCATTAACTCGCAGTGCTGCACTCAACTACAAGATGGACCCTGTACTCATGCAGAAGTGCAGAGAGGATGTAAGCATTGATGTTTTTGTCATCTTAGGTTGTGTGCAATTTTTTTTTTTTTTTTTTTTTTATTTAATTGAAGGGCCAGGAGCCCACAAATTGTGCCTTCCAAGAAAAAAACAAAAACAATACAAAAAAGAGCCTATTTCAAGATCCGTTAATTTCGAGATGCCTTGACACACTGCGTTTGAAAGACTGGAGATCATAGGAAGTAGGAAAAACAGATAGAGGGAGACAGTTCAAGAGTTGACCTGTTGCATAAATGAGGGACTAGAAGTAACTGTTAACTCTTGCATTAGAGAGTTGGGCAGAAAAGGGATGAGAGTTTGTTGCTAGACTGATGCTACACACCCGTTGTAGAGGTGGAGGGATGCAAGCAGACAGTTCAGAGAAGTAGTGACCATTGAAGTAGCGATAGAAAAGAGATAAAGATGCAACAATGCAGTGATGAGACAGAGGATGAAGGAGCCTGTAAGAGGAGGAGAGTTAATGAGATGAAAAGCCTCTGACTCTGCCCTATTGAGAAGAGCTGTATGTGGGAAGCCTCCCCACACACGAGTTTTACTCTACACAGGGGCGAATAAAACCCGTGTATAAAGTCAACAGCTGTGCAAGGGTAAAGAAGGTACGGAGTCAGCTTAGCACACCTAATCTCTTGGAAGCAGATTTTACAGGAGATGTAATATGATAAATTCCAAGAGAATGAAACCCCAAGGATGTTCAAGGATGATGCAGGATTGTGCTGGATAACATTAAACATTAGTGGGTACACCTGTGGAAGATTTTGTTGGGTTGATTAGTGTAAGAACTGAGCCTTTGATGCATTATAAACAACAAGGTTACTTTGACCCCAGTCAGAGATACAAGCCAAGTCAGACCTTAGGTGTGCCATAGCCTCATCCCTTGTTTGTTGAACTAACTGCTGAGATGGATGTTACGGGAACCGAATGGAAAGGTGAAGGGTGGAATCATCAGCGTATGGGTGGATAGGACTAGATGTACAGCATAGAAAGTCATTGATAAATAAAAGGAAGAGAGTTGGTGATAGGACAGAGCCCTGAAGAACGCCACTACTGATAGATCTAGGAGGAGAACAGTGGCCATCTGCAGCAGCAGCTATAGATCGACCAGAAAGGAAGCTATAGATGAAGGCACAGATAGAAGGATAGAAACTGTAAGAGGCCAGTTTGGAAATTAAAGATTTATGCCAGACTCAATTGAAAGCCTTTGAGATGTCAAGTGCAAAGGCAAAGCTTTTGCCAAAGTCCCAAAAGGAGGATGACCAGGAGTCTGAAAGGTAGGTGAGGTGATCACCAGTGGAGCGTCCCTGTTGGAACCCATACTGATGATCAGAAAGAAGGTTGTAATAGGAGAGATGCCTGAATATTTTTCTGTTAAGAATAGACTCAAAAACTTTTGAGGCACAGGATGTTAAAGCAATTGGGCAATAGTTAGAGGGTTGGAAGTGGTCACCTTTCTTTCGGACTGGCTGAATGAAAGCAAACTTCCAACAAGAAGGAAAGTTACAGGTTGATAGACGAAGGCAAAAGAGTTTACCTTGGCAGGGTGTAAGCACAGAAGCACAGTTCTTGAGGACAACAGGATGGACCCCATCAGGCCCATATGCCTTGTTAGTATTGAGGCCAGAGATGGCAGAAAATACATCAGTTGAAGACATTTTAATGTTAGCCATGAGGAAGTCAGAGGTGGGAACTGATGGAGGAACAGCACTGGAATCGTCTCAGGTGGAATTGGAGGAGAAAGTCTGAGCAAAGAGATATGCTTTATTAGTAGAAGAAATAGCTACAGAGTCATCAGTAGAAGAAATAACTACAGAGCCATCAGAGTAGAAAAGAGGAGAGAAGGATGATGAGATAAAGTTGTTAGAAAGGTTTTTGGCAAGGTGCCAGAAGGAGCAGGAAGAATTCAACTTGGAGAGTTGAGAGCATTTAGTACGGATGAAATTATTTCTAGCAGAGCGAACAACAGACTTAGCATGGTTCCGGGCAGAAACATAAAATTTATGTGATTCAGGGGTGGGTTGGCTCTAGTACCTTTTATAGATCTTTTCCACGTGACGTCACGAGTCGTGTGACTTTTGTTTATGATGCCACATTGGACGGCAAATTGTCGGACATCTAGAGAGAGAGAATTGCAGAATCCACAATGGTATTCCACTGTTGTGCCTTCAGCTGTAAGACAAGGCAGAACACTGGATGTGGGGTATACCTGTACCGGTCTCTAGCCAATGAAGAAAGGCGACAGAAGTGGATAGCTGCCGTGAAGTGGGAGAATTGGCAGTTGCTGGCCTACTCCCACCTCTGTATTAAGCATTTCAGATCAGGTGAGCCGATGATTTTTGAGTAGGTACAGGCATATTTACCATTTTTAGCATTTGTAGGTGTCATGGAATATCCTAATTATGTTAATGTCACAGAGCATAAGACCCACATGGCCATGTGTATGCATGGGAAAAGAGGTGGAGGGTCCATGTCACAGGTCTTGTTTTGTTATTATTCCAGAGTTTCACCCAAACCAGATCAGAAATAGCAGTGATGATCAGGAATGTTAGATGCATAAGTCTATCTATCTATAGCCCTACACCCTAATCCCACAAAGGGTGGCCGCAGACAAAACGCCTCCAAGTCGCTCTGTCACCCACCATTTGACTACCCTCCTCCCAACTCACCCCCCCCTCCCTCATATACCTCTCAACTCCATCCCTCCACCTCAGCCTCGGTCTACCCCTCCCTCTCCCTCCCTCCACCTCACCTACATACACCCTCTTAGTCAGTCTTTCATTCTCCATTCTCTCCACATGTCCAAACCACCTCAGTGTATTTCTCCTAATCTTCTCAACCACGTCCACATCCACCCCACAACTTTCCTTCACTTCTTCATTCGTCAACCTGTCCCTCCATGTCACTCCACGTGCTCCTCTCAAGTAACTCATTTCCACTGCTCTCACTCTTGCCTTGTTCCCCTCTTGCAAGGTCCACGCCTCGCTTCCATACATCAGGGTAGGGATCACAATACCATCATGCAGTGACTTCATAACTTCCATACTCACCTCCCTATTTCTCATCACAGCTTTCAGTGAACCAACAACCTTCCTTCCCTGCTATACCCTTTCACGCACTTCATCCCCCAAAGTTCCATCCTTACTCATCACACTACCCAAGTACTTGAATGCACTCACACTCTCCATATCCTCACCATCCAGCCTCACTGTACATTCTGTGACTTCATTCCTCTCAAACACCATAACTTTACTTTTGTTTACATTAACTTTCAGCTTCCTCCTTCTACACACTGTCCCAAATACATTCACCAAACCTTGCAACTCCCATTCATCTTCACTCAGCAATACTGTATCATCATCAAACAGCAACACCGGAATCTTCCAGATCTCACCCTCATTCATTAGAGCCACCCCCACATCCACTGCCCTACCCTGCACCTCCTTTACAACCCCATCCATGTATATATTAAACAGCCATGGAGACATCACACAACCCTGTTTCAGTCCCACATTGAGATCAAAGAACTCACTCAGCTCACCATCCACTCGCACCGTAGCCCTAGCTCCTTCGTACATACTCTTCACAGCACTGAACAATTTCCCCTCCACTCCATATATTCTTAATACCTTCCACATACCTTGCCTATCTATTCTGTCATAAGCTTTCTCCAAGTCCATGAAGGCGCATACACTTTCTTTCCCTTCTCTAGATACTTCTTCACTAAACATCTTAGAACAAATATCTGATCTACACACCCTTTTCCTTTCCTAAATCCCCCTTGTTCTTCTCCAACTAGCTCCTCTGTCATATGCCTAACCCTGTCAATGAGTATTCTACCATATATTTTACCAGTCACACTAAGAAGACAAATATCTCTATGTTATCACATACTTCTCTCTCCCCTTTTCCTTTATATAAAGGAACAATTATACCTGATTTCCAGTCCTCTGGAACCCTTCCCTCTTCCCAAGCCAATCTACACAACTTCCATATCCACTCCACAACAATCTCACCCCCATACCTCAGCATTTCACCACACACTCCATCAATTCCTGGGGCCTTTCCCAACTTGATCTTCTTCATTGCTTCCACTACTTCCATCCTACTGATCTCTTCCTCCCTCCTCTCATCTCTTCTCCTCCCAGCCATTCCCCAACCACTTTTACTCGCACTGCTGTCACTCTCTACTTTCAACAAATCCTCAAAGTGTTCCTTCCATCTCCTCAATTTCTCTCTCTTTTCCACCAACAATCTGTTATTCCTATCTTTCACTCCCCTACTATTTCCCCTTTCACACTGCCATACTTTCTTTACCTCCTTCCAGAACAATTTCTTACTCTCCCTCCATTTCACACTCAGATTCCTCCCAAACTCTTCATCCACTTTCTTCTTACTCTCCTTCACCAGTCTCTTCACCTCCCTTCTCCTACTCACATATACCCCTCTCTTCTGTCTCTCATCTTCTCCCCTAGCTCTACTTGCTAACCATTCACTATATGCCTTCTTCTTTTGTTCCACAGCTCGTTTCACCTCATCATTCCGCCATGCTGTCCCTTGCACACCCTTGCATCTCCTCTTCACTCCACAAACCACCTCACACGCTGCGTCTCTCTCTTCCGTAAATATCTTACATACGTCTTCCACCCCTTCCATCTGCTCTAGCTCATACCTTCCCAATCTTTCTTCCACTATGCTTTTATACTCTGCCATTTTCTCACTATCTTGCAAATTCTCCACTCTTCTCACAGGAGCTGTTTCCTCCTGTCTTCCCCTTCGTCTCCTCAACCATTTTCTTTGCAGCTTTACCTTGGCCATCACTAAGTGATGGTCCGAGACTCCATTCCCCCACCCTCTCCACACTCTTGCATCCAACACTTGTCTTCTCATTCGCTCATCCACACACACCTAGTCTATCACTGCCTTTCGTTCAAAAAGTTCACCATCCATCCTCCTCATTATTCTCCATGTATACCGGTGGATCATCTTATGTCGAAAGTAGGTGTTGGCTATTGCCAACCCCTTACCAGCACAGATATCCACCAAAGCACTGCCATTCCCATCTACGTCTGCTGGCACACCCCACTGACCAACCACTCCATCCACTTGTACAGTACATTCCCAACTTTGCCATTCATGTCTCCAATCAAAAGCACTCTCTTGCTCCTCTCAAATTTGTCCATACATGCTTCTACCCTTGCCCAAAACTCATCTTTCACACTTGCCACTCGGTCCTCTGTCAGAGCATACACACATACAATCGCCCACGCTTGTATACCCACTTTCATCCTCACCCATACAATCCTTGCACCCACTGTTCCATACTCTCTTATATTCTCCTTCCACTTCTTGCTTATCATCAGACATACTCCCTCTCTTGCCCTCTGATTCTCATTAACTCCCGCACATATACCTAAATCATATTCCCATTCTCTCACCCTTTCACCTTTCCATTTAGTTTCTGTCAATCCACATATATCCACTCTTGCGTCCTCAAGCACCTGAACAATCTCTCTCTCTCTCACTTCATCATTCACTCTTCTCACATTCCATGTTCCCACTCCTTCCATCTGCATAAATAAAACCAATTAAAGTTCAGGTTAGGTCATACTTAGGTTATGTTAGGTGAGGAGGTTAGGTTAGGTTAGGTTGGTTAAAGCTTATATTTTTATTTTTTCAATGTTTTTCAGTGTGATTCATTTGTGTCATGGTGGATGATTTTAATGATAGTGCAGTACAGAACATTGTTCATCACTTCAGTATAAAACTGTTATATACCACTGTGAGCCTGTATGCTAAACAATGTTTCAGTTACAACTGATGCATAATTACTAGTACTACTACTTATAATTTTCTTTTCTTTATTTAAAAATGAATGTTACTTCACAGAAAACAAAACTGTCAATACATACTCCATTTAAATATTCATTTTTCATTAGTACAAAAATACTTTAATTACATATAGGAGGATAAATCTGTCTGTCTATTGCCAGATGCCATAATCCTGTAAGGGGTGGCCGTTAGTCTTTGAGTTAGTTGTTTTATGGGGAGGGGCACTAACCCTCTGTCAACCCTCTTGCTGACACGTAGGGAACACGTATGGGTTGGTTATGTGGTTACCACCCAGCATTGTAAATGATTTCCTGGCTTACAGGAAACCATTAGGCTTGTCACTCTTTGTCAAGCTACCTGAAATGGAAAGAGGAGTAATAAAATGTGACAGGAATGATGGGAGAAATAGGAAGAGAAGAGGGCAGACACAGAAAAAGAGTGATAGTGGTGAAGGCAGAAGTAAGCAGCACAACATCAAGTGGGTGGATGATGGTGAGAAATAGGAGGAGAGGGGACAGACAAAAAAAGGAGTGATTAAGGTGAAGGAAGAAGTAGGCAGCACTACATCAAGTGAGTGGATGATGGTCGCCACCACCTACCACCAACTAATATACTTATATCAACAGCCCCCTATATTTATCTTTTACCAGGTATGTAGCTACTAAGATTTTTTTGTTAATATGAAATGTAAAATCAATAAAACTATATTGTTAAAGTCTTTAAGCTTTATGTTTGGTACTCATTAGCATGAAATAAATGACCTTAATTTAAATTTGTGCCAATGTTATGTTTCAGTTGTAATGTGAAAGTTAACTTCAAGAGTAATTTTGACAGTTTTGGCCTATACTGTCAATTATGCATTTTATGTAAAACTCCTTTAAACATACAGTATCTGAAATTTCCAAAATAAGTAAATTTTTTGATAAATTTCCAGAATTACACCCAACTCACCTTGAAGCTTAAAATTTTAATTTTTTAACCCCTAACCCACGGGCTGTCTCTTTCGTCACACTCGTTACATAAGTCCCATACCACAGGGCATCATTTTTGTGATTCAGGGATTTTTAAAAATCACCCGGGCTTACAAGTTCGGTCTCGTATCATCTATTAGTACTGCCATTGTGTAGCTGTAGGCAGTGCTGCTAATACCACTAGTATTCGCATCCAGTGTTACCAATTTAGCCATTTTTCCATGTTTGCCTCACCTCCCCTCCTCCCCTCCCTTACCCCCTCCCCCGCATAGGTACAGCCAGGCCGAACAACGCAACTCCTGGCCGGTTGTTTCCATTCGTTTTTTCCATTCAAATGTGCCCTATGCCCTATTCTCATACTAAAAAATCTATATATAGAAAAGGGAATAGGCTAATTGATACTGCCATTGGCCATGAAGTAGCTGATTTATCACCTGGCAATACCTCACGTGCACTTGGTTGCTAATTTTCCAAGTTCATTTCCCATTGAAATATCCCTTATGACCTGTTCTCATACTAAAAATATATATAAAAAAGGAAAAAGGATAAGTGATACTTCCATCAACCTGGAAGCAGCTAATTTATCATGTATTTAGAGCGCTGCTATCCCCGCGGGAGGGGCACGGCGCGGTCCAGCCATCCCCGCGAGTACGGGATTATTGTTTTATAATGTGATCAATCTGAATCTGATATTCAGTTTTGTCGGATATAACTTTTTTTTTTTTTTTTTTTTTTTTTTTTTATTAATAACCAAGCTAACCCAACCAACCTAACCTAACCTAACCTAATCTAACTTAGGACCTAACTTAAAGATTAAGAAGAGAGGTTGACTGCAATAGGCCAATATGCCCATGCTAGACAGCTCCCACAAGATGTGACTAACTTACCCTGCCTACAGTAGCCCATGCAGGCCCATGCTAGGCAGCTCTCACAGGAGTGTGACTACAAGAATGACAAAATCTGTATTCAACCCATACCTGTCATATGCTTATCTAGCCTGTGCTTGAAACTTTCTAAATAGGGGGCAGCAACTAGGGTACATCACTGGGAAACCTATTCCATTTGTCAGTAACTCGATTCCCAGTCAGTGTATACAATCCCTCCCCCCTTGGCCCCACATCAATAATTTACTGATTACCAAGACAATTTACGAGTACCATATGTCATTTCCAGCTATCTGCCTTGCACATATACAATATGACACCGTGAAGGATGCCCCGGTGAACTTTGATGGAGTGTTTACCAAATAGTGTTAGAGATTGCCGTATCTGAGATCTGGTTTCGGTCCCCAATCCTCGAAACTGGTGAATTTTTCTCTAAATATGACGTAAGGATCTAGGTCCAAACAGTTTATATTTTTCCTGTATAGATCTTGGTGGTGTTGATTGAGATTGCTGCATATATCTGACAGTTTCAACTCGGACAACCTGTCTGGACTGCCATTACTGTGAGGAGTTTGCTATCCAATGTGGAGTCATAAACAGAACCGCATGATTTCTGTGACATCACTGTAAAAGATCTATAGGCCTTCCCCTTGTTGTGGACAGCATTAGAAGAAATGTGATTACACCAATGCTTTTTTGCATTATTCAGAGTATATGAGAAAGAAATGTATTCTCCCATGCCTGAGAGAATAACCTCTGTAATGCGCATGGCACACTCAGATGCCTCCCGGCCATGGAAGCAATAATAATTCCAGGGAAAAACAAAGAAGTACTGCTTGAGGGCCTCCCAATCAGTAGCTCAAAGGTGCCACAACCGACTATTCATTGGAGGGCCCACAAACCATGCAGGAGCAATAGGATAGGTTAAAGTAATAAGGTTGTGATTGGAGGAGTCCAACGGTGAAGAAAGATTAACAGAATAAGCAGAGGTCATGTATGTTGGAACTCCCTCCAAGGCAGTCAGGGATATGGTTCGGGTGCTGTACAAGCTGCACTAGGCCATTAAGGATAGGAAAGATGTAGGGCTGTTCACCAGGTGGATCAGTGAAAGGAAATAATTGTTTGGATGGAGCCCCTGCAAGGTGGAACATAAAGTTTTGGACTTAAATGATGAGTGAATGGGTGTGTTGGTCATTTCACTAGGAACTCTGTTGATAGCTCTCCCACTTTCATGCTTTCCTACTTCTATTTCTAGGCCCTGGCCACCCCATTTTTTGGTACGAAATAGGGTTATTATGATGATAATAAATTGTTTGTGATCTTACTGCTACTTACTATGTAGGCTAGTGGGTAAGTAATTCTTTCTGTTGTATCATGATCTCCATCTTCCCTGTCCCATGGATGTAGCAAATTAAGTTATGACTCATCTTAAATGTCAGGACCAACTGCCTAGCCCCTGGCTCCTACGCTCCTCATGGGGCAACGTAGGATTGGATGATGGATGGATGGATAATGATAAAATTATCTTTTCCTTGTATACAGTTGTTTTCTCCTGTGGATCCTACCACGCAGCTTTTTAGTGGGAAGTAGTGTGAGGTTGATAATGATGAAGTACATTATTATGATAGTTATTCCTTTCAAGGTTCTGTTTGAGTTCCCTCCTGTCCCCTGTTTCACAGTTTTGCTTACATATTTTTTTCTTCTCTCATTTATAAAGGCTTCAGCATGCTTGTGTGCATTGGCTTTGGTTACCTGATGGTGTCCCTCAGCTCTGCCCGAACACAAGCAGCCTCTCCTTTCAGACCTTCATCTCTAAAGCCAAGCTCTTTGACCTCGTCCCTTTTTTTTTTTCCCATGGAGATCCATCCATAGTGTTCAAACCTCTCACCCTCCACACCCAATTGTCATCCCCCATCCTCATGACATACCTAAACCATCTCAGTCTATCGCTTCCCATTGCATCACTAATTCATTCGTCTCATCTTTCCTCTCAGCTTTTCATTGACAATCCTAAACCCTACAGGGCTGTTATACAAGGATGCACTACACATCCTCCCTCTAATCATTCTCATCTCTTTACATTTGAGCTTCTGGATATCCTCCTCCTTCACTGCCTAAGTCATTATTTCTTTTTTATATAAAAATGAAAATAATGGTGATGGTGTTATCGCATTCTAAGTTCTTCCTCACATTCCCTTTGAGTTTCCATTCAAAGTTACTGATTTATGTTTCTAATAGTCACATGAATGTGATGGTGATGACAATGATGATGGTTGTTGTTTCTAATGGTGATGATAATATTGATATTTCTGCTGCTGTACAGATGAAGGTGTTGTGCATTGATGAAACAGAGGGTCACATGGAGGAGTGCTTGAAGTTGGCATTGGAGCAGGGCCGTGTGAAGGAAGAAGACTGTCGTGTACACCTGGCTAACATGATACAGTCACAACGTGCTGACATACAGTCTGACCCACTGCTGAACCGGGCATGTGGTGTGGACGACAACAAGTACTGCGCTAATAAGGAAGAGGGATACCGTAAGTAAAAGATGGTTCCATTAAAGGATTGCCGTACTTCTTCAGTATTTTTTTTTTTTTTTTTCTTGAACATGGATAACGCCAAGGTGGAGGGATGTTGTAAGTGATACCCAGTAGATGATTGCATTAGAGGACTGCTTTGCCCCTTGAGTGCAGTGATACCTAGCTATACAGTATATTGCACTTGAAATCATGATACAGCTTTAGGGTTTTTGGACGATGACAAATACTGCACTTACAAGTGAGCAGCTGATGATAGTGTTGATGGATTGGTTAAGGAGTGTAGGTGAGAGAAGGTAGAGAGTGTTAGGTAGGGAATGATAGTCACAGCATGCCAACATACATTCTGACCCGCTGCTAAACTGTGCATTTGGCGTGGATGACAACAAATACTGCACTGATAAGGAGATAAAATATCATGAGTGGTGGAGAGTCTGATAAATGGTTTTCAAAATACTACTTACTATACAGTATGTCGGAATGAGTAGGCTGTAGCACCAGCTGATCAGGGTGTTACTCCTGAGGGGAATGGGAATGCTGATGATGGGAGAGCTGGAGCTCCTGTTTCATTTGCTTCCAGTATATCTGACCATCCCCCTTTGCTGACCTTTTCCATGTGAAATTAACGTGGAGAGTATAGAAGACCAGCATACTCTCCCAAACTCTTCCTTTAACCATCTCATGTACTACCCTACATGTGCTTTACATATCACACGATGTACCTCACTACGTCGCAGGGGTTGACGAGAGCAAGAGCTTGCAGCCAGAAAACTTTGTCCCCGCTACCTAGTGGTGGATCTATTAAGGGGAGGCGTGACAAGGGCTCCACCAGCATTGATTTTGGGGCCAAAATAAGATGAGGCATGAACCTGTGCAAGAGGGCACTGGGCATTGCAGTTCCCAGGCTTCTGCTTCCACCCAGTAGAGAGGAGCTTGAACTGGGGAGTAGTGCCCCAGGAGGCTTCCCTATCAATGGGTGTATAATGGCGGGGCAGTTATAGTGCCAAGGCACACTTGAAGGATGTTCCTGTAGCTGTCCTGGCAGGGTGCCCTGAGGCCTCTGCCACAGCCACTGGTCACAGCTGGTGGGCTATGGGTTCCAGATCCCATGTCTGGACCTGGGACTGTGCAGGTGGATGGGGCCTGTGATTTGTCTTTCCCTGTTATTTTTACTGATTACAACAAAAAAGGAAGGAAGTGAAAGCAAGCCTGAGGAAACTAAATCACCCAAGGGGATCAGTGTGGCATCTTGGAATGTGGGAAGTTTGAGGGGTAGAGCAGGGGAAGTGGTTGAGGCATTGAGTAGGAGATAGGTGGATGTTGGGTGTGTGAAAGAAGTCGGATATAGGGGAGGATCTCCAGAATGACTGCAGGGAGAGATTGTCGTTATAAGTTATTTTGGCAGGGTAGGGCAGATGGCTATGGTGGTGTGGGTGTGTTGGTTAAGGGGATATGGGTGGAATATGTCATGAATGTAATGAGAGTATGTGAAAGGATAATAGTGAAAATTTTGTTCACTGGGATAATGTTTTCATTTAAATCAGTGTATGCTCCACAGGCAGGCTTGGATGATGTAAAGAAGTATTGAATCTTGGATGATTTAATATGTGTAGTAAATGGTATGGGGGATGATGAGATTGTAGTCACTCACTCAGTGAAGTGCTGCTCTCCGGTGCCTGCCCTTTCATCTCTTCCTCCTTTCCATTCATCCTCCTCTGTCTTTCTTTCCTTCATTCTTTCCTCTTCTTTCTGTCTACAGGTGACTCTACTTTGAGTGACAAGCCAGATGGTTTCCTGTACACCAGGAGTCCATTTACTATGCTGGGTGGTAACCATATTACCAATTTATGGCACCTCTTGTCTCTTGTCTGGATTGAGCCAGTGCAGGTTTATATCCAAGGGGTAGTTGAGGTTTATTGCTCACGTAATGCCACTTCGGGGTGAGTGAGGCAGGCTGGCCACTCTCATCTTAAATGTAAGGACCAACTTGCCTAACCAGGGGCTTCTACACTCCTCATGGGGCAACACTAGCTTAGATGTTGATGATGATGACTTAAATGGTCATGTAGATGAAGCAGCTCAAGCATATGAAGGGGTACATGGGCTCTCCCACCTACCACCAGGTAGGTGGGGGCGCCCATCATCCACCCACTTAGTGTAGTGGTACTCTGTTTCTAGGGTAGGTCTCCATTGAGTGACAAGCCAAATTATTTTCTGTAAACCAGGAAAGCATTTACAGCACTGGGTAGTAACCTTATAACCAACCAACACGTGTTCTCTCCGTGACAACAAGTGGTTTGGCGGAGGGTTAGTGCCCATCCTCGGAAAACAACTAAAAGTACAAAGAAGCAGCCTTGGACCAGGACTGACCAAAAGATGACGACTAAGGACCGAACAAAGGACATTGGACAGATAGCTACATGAAACGTAAGGGGTGCAAGTGATGAGGTGAAAGAAAGAGAGATTGTCCAGGTGCTTGAGGGTGCAAAAGTGGATGTACAGTATGTGGATTAACTGAAACTAAATGGAGCTGCAAGGCTTGGTGGATGAGTTTGAGAGAGTGTGTAAGAAACGGAATCTAAAGGTGAATGTAGGGAAGAGTAAAGTGATGGTTTTTGAGAGAGGTGAAGTCAGTGAATGTACAGCGAGGTTGGATGGTGAGGAATTGGAAAATGTGAGTACGTTTAAGTACTTGGGTAGTGTGATGAGTAAGGATGGAGGTTTGGAGGGTGAAGTGCTTGAAAGGGTACAGCAGGGAAGAAAGGTTGCTGGTTCTTTGAAAGCAGTGATAAGAAACAGGGAAGTGAGCATGGAAGTGAAAAAGTTACTACATGACAGTATTGTGATACCAACTCTAACGTACGGAAGTGAAGCTTGGACGTTGTTGGAAGGACACAAGTCAAGAGTGAGAGCCGTGGAAATGAGTGATTTAAGAGGAGCCTGTGGAGTCACATGGAGAGACAGGCTGACGAATGAGGATATAAAGGAGCGTTGTGGTGTTGATGTGGATGTGATAGGAAGCGTTATGAGGAACACACTGAGGTGGTTTGGCCATGTGGAGAGGATGGAGGGTCAAAGACTGACAAAGAGAGTGTATGTGAGTGAGGTGGAGGGGGAAAGAGGGAGGGGGAGGCCGAGGATGAGATGGAGAGATGGGGTGGAGAGGTATATGAGAGAGGGGGGTGTGAGTTGGGAGCAGGGGAGTGAAATGGCGGGGGACAGGGCGACTTGGAGGCGATTTGTTTGTGGCCACCCCAAACGGGATTGAGGCGTCTGGTAATAGATAGATAGATAGATAAATGGAGAGGAGAGAGTGTGAGAGAATGGGGGTACAGTGAGTCCTCGAAATACAAAAACCTGAAGTACGAATTTTTGATGGTACAAAATCGATTAATATAGGACAAATTCCACAACTAAAATATCTGTCTCGATGATACGAAAATCGATACTCGATACGAAAGGAAATGCAGAGATAGCCTGATTATCCAGACTGTATGATGTGAAGAAGTGCCTGAATAGTCTGAAATCTTGATTAATCTGGCAGAAACAAAACACAAGTACTGTTAGATTGATTTATTTACCGGTAAATGTACAATGAAAAACACAGCTATCTTCCCAGTTCAGTCTGAAGAAAATTTACACCAGGTGAAATACAATGAAAACCCAGTTTCTACTAGTGCATGTTTCAAATGGTTCGATTTTTCCACGCTATATTTGTCAGACTTTGGGAAGATACTTGTATCTTTCATTGTACACTTGAAGCAGCAGAAAGACCTTACCAATTCAATTCATAATCTTCCAGCTTGTTTCTTTAATTTTCTGACAACTTTCAGTTTGGCAAATTACTTTTTCTTGCTGAAACATTTCCTCCCCATTATTATCGTCACTTTCCCCTACAATCATTTCCAGCGCAGTGGAAGAAACTCAGCGTGCTCAAAGGTGGATATCGTTTCACCCTTGCCACTCGGTCCTCTGTCAGAGCATACACACATACAATCGCCCATGCTTGTATACCTACTTTCATCCTCACCCATACAATCCTTGCACCCACTGTTCCATACTCTCTTATATTCTCCTTCCACTTCTTGCTTATCATCAGACATACTCCCGGTACTGGCCACCTCTGCATTTTAGGGAAAAAGAGAGTAGATTGATTGCATACGAGTCTGGGGGAAATAGCAGCCAGATCGACTATTTCATGGTAAGGAAGGCTGATAGGAGGTTAGCGAGGGATGCTAAAGTTATAGGAAGCAAGGAGTGTGTGTAGCAACACCTGCTGCCTAAGCAGCAGGTGATGAAAAGGAGGACCTGTGCATTTAGGAGAAATATGGTAGTTGAAAAACCAAGCAGTATGAGATTCCTTCTATAGTGAGATGAGTTGAATGGTAACTGAACAGGGAGCTGTTGATAGAAGTGTTAATGAACAGTACAGAGCTCTCAAGAACAACCTCCTTTGAGTTACTGATTCAGTGTGTGGATGGACAATGGGCCCACCAAGACATAAAGTATCTTGGTGGTGGAATGAGGGCATGGAAGCTGCAGTTAACGAGAAAAGAAGGCTTTTCCGGGAATGGAAAAATGGAGGTAACAAAGAGGAATACCTGGCTGCCAAATGTAGGGCTAGAAAAGAGGTTTACAGGGCATAGTCTGAGTCTTATGGGCTTTTACTTGATAGCCTAAATAGTGTGGAAGGGAAGAATATGATACTATCTATCTATCTATCTATCTATAGCCCGACGCTCTAATCCCGCAAAGGGTGGCCGCTGACAAAACGCCTCCAAGTCGCTCTGTCACCCACCATTTGACTACCCTCCCCCCAACTTATATGATACTTATGATGGCAAATCAGATGAAGAGGGAAAACAGAGATATCATAGGTGAACATTGTGTGAAGTAGTGGTGAACAGTGGGATTAAAGATGCCCGGAGAGAGCATTACAACCATTTGTTGAATGAGGTGTCTGACTTGAACAGGGAAGATTTGGAGCCATTAAATCTAGTGTTTGACCCTTGGCCTTTGATTGATGCTGCTGCTATGAGCAGGGCAATAGGCAGGATGCAGGTGGGGAAGGCAGCAGGTGTGTCTGGGTTGACTGCTGAAATGTTAAAAGCCTCAGGAGATATAGGTGTGAGGTAAGTCACTGACGTAATAAATATGATCATATATGAGTGTTTTGTCCCAGGTGATTGGCTGAAGAGTGTACCATAATTGTAAATGTGTGCAAGGGGAAGGGTGGTGCCCTGGAAAGAGGAAATTGTAAGGGCGTAAAGCTTTTGGGCCAGACAATGAAGATATGGAGAGAGTTTTAGAAGGTATGATTAGGGAAAGAATGAATTTTTATGATATGCAGTTTGGGTTTATGCCAGGCAAAGGGACCACTGATGCCATATTCATTGTTTAACAGCACCAGGAAAAATATATAGGAAAGAAAAGGGATCAGTGCTTTGTTTTTGCTGATTTGAAGTAGGCCTTTGACAGAGTCCATGGAGAGATGGTGAAGTGGGTGATGAGAAAGCTTGGGATCAAGGAGTGGCTGGTTAGGGTGGTTATGGCCCTGAATGTGGGTGCTCACACCCAGGAAAGGGTGAGTGGAGATTTGAGTGACAAGTTTTCCGTGAATGTTGGCATACATCAGGGGTCAGCCTTGAACCACTTGTTGTTTATCATGGTACTTGAAGCTCTGTCATGTGACTTCAGAAATGAACTCCCGTGGGAGATGTATGCTGATGATTTTTTGTTGACTGCAGAGAATGAAAGGGAGGTGGCAGAAAGATTTATGAAGTGTAGAGATGGTATGGGGCACAAGGGCTTGAGAGTAAATGCAGATAAAACAAAAGTGATGGTATTTAGGGCCAGTGGCAGTGTGCAATTTACCACAAGGACATGGAAAGTAATTTCATCTTGTTTAGTGTTTGTGATAAGTGGTTGCGTAAGAAATGTAGTGGTACTGTATTAGAGATAGACTGTGAGATAATGCTGATTTCATGTGTGCAGTGTGGCAGGGAGAGCATGTGGAGATTGTCAGATTTGAAAGGATTGATCATGCTGGTGAGTCTCTTGAGTGTGTGGAAGTGTTTTGTTATTTGGGAGACATGTTATGTGCTGGAGGTGGGGTTGGAGTGGCTAGATTGAGGAGTGGTTAGAAGTTCAGGGAGCTGTTGCCCCTCCTGACATTGAGAGGGCTCTCCCTTCGTGCTAAGAGATCTTTGTGTGCGGTATGTGTTAGGAGCATAATGCAGTATAGTAGTGAGACCTGGGCAGTAAAGGAAGAGGATATTTGCAGGCTCAAGTTTACAGAAAAAACAAGGATGAGGTGGATGTGCAGTGCGTCCTTGAGTGCAAAGCCTGGGGGGGGGGGGGCAAGGCTTAAGATGGGAGAGTTGAGAGGTAGGATGGGACTGGAATGTACTGCTGTTGTGATGAGGAGAGGTGGATTGAGATGGTTTGGGCATATGAAGAGGATAGGGGATGATAAGTGGATGCAGAAAGTGAAAGTGTTAACATTTGGAATAGGGTTGCAAGAAGTAGACCAAAAAAGACCCTTGACAAGGTCATTGAGTTTGACCTCAGGGATAAGGGACTGAATAGGAAAGCTGGCAGAGGTCGATCAGCATGGAGAGCTGCCATTAGGTGACCAAGGTCGACGCGTGCAAGCATGTTGGAGCCATTAAAGAACAAACAAACAAATGTTGGATAAGTATTTCAAAGGTCTTTGTTCTATAATTCAAAATGTCAAACACAACTGGAGTCTTGATGCATATTTTTGTTGATTGTACTATGTACGAAAGTAGCTACCTAGCATGGGCCAAATGACCTAATGCAGTTATCTTCTTCTGTTCTTATATATCATATAGAGTGCATGTGTTTGTGTTCATTTGTTAATTTGCATCCCTTAATCATTAACTGAGTTTGCGGCAGGAGCAGCAGCGACAGTAACTAGCGGTCACTAATTTCTGCATGCTTACTTTTGCAGATCTGGCCTGCCTGCTGGATGTACTGGACCGAAACCCACAAGGGCTGTTGGCCGAGTGCAGAGAGACACTTAGAAGGAGAAGAGAGATGTACAACACTGCCATTAAGGTACCACACTCCCATCATGACATCCCATAATGTTTCTGTTAAATTAAAGGACATCTAATATATCCTCTGGTTACACTGTTCTCAGACTCAGTGCATGTTAAGTGTCATAGGTATGTTTGCTTAGTGGTTCATGAGTATGCTTGCTTGTTGTTTGTAGGAGAGGTGTTGAAGGTGATGACAGCATGGGTCTTGGAGGTGTTGTTTGTGATGTAGTGAAACAGTTAAGTATTTAATAGAGTCAGAAAAGGTCTGTATAGTTGTTAAGTGGTGTTACAAAGACTTTCCAGTTTTCTGTTTTCATTTTACTGTTTTCTTGTTGATCTGACCATCTAGTTCTTGGAGCCTTGTGATGGTGTTCTGTGCGTGTAGGAGAGGGGAGTTGTGTTTAAGTCATGATGTGCAACTTACCTCATATTAGAGGAATTTTTAGCAATACATTATGAAGTTTCTCACTAGAGCAGCATCACGCAACTTCTTTGTGGTATTAGGATATCAGTTATCTCTCATCCCCACCCTCAAGGCTGATCCCAGGAACAAAATAACAGTAGCTACTATGAATGAACATACTGACTTGTGGATCCATTTACCATGGCTTTAGCAACTGAAGAAGGCTCAGAATTGTCTGGAAAAACTGGCACTTGATGCCAAAATCAAAAGCAAGGCTAAAAGTGACTTGAAGGAAGAGAGGCAAAGATGAAATAAATTATTGAAAGCAGCACATCACGGTCAAGTTACGGCATATTAGACCAACTGGCAACTTTCTCAGGTTTTGACTGCTTGCGTAGTTGTCAATTTCTTGCTGACTGGGAAATATGTAACCTTAGTGACTTTGTAATGATGGTGAGCTGAGCAAAAATATTTCATGGTTAGTTGTGTCACACTATTTCCAAGATGAAAATCTACATTTGAATTAATTCTGCAGTGGTCACTAAATTGTCCACATTGCTACAGTCTGTGAGTTAAGTATGAAGTGGGCAGTCTCCAGAGTAAAGATTGGGTTATAATGTCTTCTATTGCCCTGTGGAATGTAGTGTTTGTCTGCATTGAGTATGATAATGCAGAACTTAGTAATATGCCTATTAATGTTGGTGATAGGTGTGTTTTTTTAGTGTTCTGAAGTGTTGTTTCTTTAGTGAATTTTGTCCAGTCTGCTTTCTTGTAGTTTTTGTACATGAGACGTGGTCACTCTGGTTTGAATCGTGTTCCATTGGTGATAATGATGGGGAGATGATCTGAAGCTAGTTTGGGTTCCATTTGCCAGTTGTTGGTGAGTGCAAGCATTGGCAAACAGAATGTGTTGTTTAGGAGGAGGTGGTGCAGTTTGCCTGGTGTGGGATGAAAGTGTATTGTGAGGGGTCGTTGTGACTGTACACCTGAAAGCAATACTGTAATTGGTAGCCCTCCTAGTAGCTCAAGCCGAGGGAAGGACAGACTGGGGGAACGAACACGGCCTTCCCCCCTCCCCAACCCACAGCCCACCCCACTCCACCCCTGTCTACCCAACCCCTGTCTAAACATTGCTGGGTAGGTTTGTAATAATTGTGGTTGGCAGTGTTGCGTTGTGTCCATGTCTACATGATTTAACATTTACGTGCCTTACCATTAGCATTAATAACATACCATGGAGTAATGTGCAATAATGTGTTACTAGCATGAATATGAATGTGGAGAAGCACCGTGATGTAAATAAAGACAGAAGAATGAAAAAAGCGAAGTGAGTATAATTTTATTGCATTTTATTATTACATTCATATTAATATCAGGTAAATAATATTCATATTTCAAGTGTATGAAACTATTTCACCCACACTTATGGTATCTTTTACCGTCTGTCACTCCACTCCTCACCACCCACATCCTTCGTTGTCACTTCACCGTAGTGCAAACCTTCAAATCCCAGAACATGAACAAAACATCTAACATGCTTTGAGTGCCCATTTTATACACTTCTATATTGGAAGTCAGGTGGACAGCATGATACTATAAGGTATAGGAGCAAGTTCTCTGTGGTTTAAATTAGTAGGTGAAATACACCCAGCAATTTCCAGTGTTAGTATCACAAGACCATAAACTTGTGTATTGCTAGCAGGTTGTATGGGGGTTACAACCTTTGTATGCTGACTGTCTTTACAGAAAACAACTTGGCATTTACCACACACAAATCTAAAACTTATGTACAAGACATAGAGGACTTATTTTGCTCTAGGAACTACTACAGCGGCCAAACAAAATTATTCCTCATGGGACTAGCCGTCTAACCATTTGCTGTAAAGTAACCTAATCCCACAGTTCAGTCATTATGCTTACACATACTGATGCAGATATTACTGTGGTTATGGTGAAGGGTACTGTGAAGGGGGAAGTGGTAACTGATTCAGTAAACAACAGGACTGTAGTCCTCATCTTCAGATTGAATGGCTATGTATTGACATTGTGTTGCAGGTTTGTGTGTATGTGTATGTGTGCAACTATGCAACACGTGTGTGTGTGTGTGTGTGTGTGTGTGTGTGTGTGTGTGTGTGTGTGTGTGTGTGTGTGTGTGTGTATGCATGTGTGCACATGTGTGTACGGGAGCGTGTGCATGTGCATGAGTCATACTAGAAGATGACTCGAATCTTTGAAGCAAAGTTTCATGTATACAGGGAATATTATTCGTAGTTGATTTCGTGTCTATATTTAAATATAAATAACCAGAAACATTTTTGCGTGATTGACAACCTGGAGCACCGCCAGATGGTAACAAATATCGTAAATGTGGTTGAAATAGCTTCATACACTTGAAATAGGAATATTACAGTAATCCCTATACTATCCGGACGCCCACCTTCCGGACACCCCACTTACCGGACACTGTGGACCTGGACCTTCGGAACCCAAAAATGGTCAAAAAAAGGAAACCATCCCCCCAAATTCCGATTTTTTTTTTTCCCACCCGTAATTTGAAATTGCCTCGCGGCACCGAACAGCAGTTTATATCATGGCCCATTCACCCCTTCCTTCCTCCCTTCTACCTCCTCCCCTGTCAGGATTGCCATTTGGTATTTTTCATTACCAAATGTGGACCAATTTGGTAACGAAAAATTCGTTTGGTAATGAATCAGAATAATGCATTACCAAACATATTTTTCACATGTATGAGGATACACAGGATGGATATGGTGGATTGTCTGCTGTCTCTGATTAATCTCCTAGCCTACACAGCATGAAAATAATCAACATGCTGTTAATTATAAGGAGAGTGACTACGTTTTTTTCCACTTGTATATATAATTAGTGAAGAATAAATGCTTGCTTTATGATTTTGGTAATGAAAAGTTAAATTTGGCAGTGAATATTGAGGAGTGTGGTAATGTGGCCGAGCTCCGATCTGGCAACCCTGCTCCTCCCTCACCACCAGTTACTGCTTAACTGCAATCACGAGTAGATTCTTATCTCAGTGGATGGTGCACGTGCTCGTTTGATGTGAATAAACTGCAGTACCTCGCCACTAGACCACACTGGAATTTACAGTGTTGCGCAGTGTTAAGAAATTAGAATTTAGAGTGCAAAGGATTAACCGTTGATTGCAAACTGGCGGTTGAAACTGGCGTGGTGCAATTAACAATGTTCAGTGTTAAACAATTATAACCCACAATGCAAAGAATTACTGTAAGTGCAGCACAACACTGGATTACTGTACATGCTTCAAGAGCATTTTCACCACTGCCAAAGCCTTAGAGAAGGCAGCCACAGACATGCTGTAAGTACCCTGGCTGAGGTACAGTCACTTCAAATTCCTCATGCTTTGATTCCTTTTCATTTATTTCATGCCTTATGTCCATTATTGGTGTGATTAGGGTCCTAAATAGGTTTAAATTGGTGCTATGCATGTCCGGTAGGGAGTTATTCAGGTGGCTTTCAAAGTTAGGCTGGGTTAGGGTCCTTAAGTACCAGTCCAGGAGCCAGGGGCCCACTTTCCGGACGGGACCACTTTCCGGACATGCCTTTGGCTCTAATACATCGGACAGTGGAGGGATTACTGTATTTACTTTGTATCAATAAGATATATTATTATAATGCATTAACATTTTACTCGCTCAGCTTTTTTCATATCCATACCTTTATTTATATCACATTGCCTCTCCGCTTTCATATGTTAGCTGGTGACACAGTATCGCACATTACATCATGATATGTTATTAACACTAGTGGTAACTCACATGTATGTTAATTCATGTAGACATGGACACAATGTAACAATGCCAGCCACGAATGTTACAAACCTACCTGGCTGCATATTTCCATTCTGTATGCGTACTCGTCTCACCACCAGGAACCCTCAGCCAGGAACGACGCTTATCCCATTGTTTGAAAACTAACCATAGGTTTTTCTTGAAAATATGCTCAATGTGTCAAAATTACCACTTAAATTCTTCCTAACCTGATCTATCCCACTATGGCTGCTTAGCTGAGGTGGCTGGCTGTTGTATTGAGACTAATACCCATACAAAACGGAAATATGCTACCTGGCAACGTTTAGACGGGGCTTGGGTAGGGAGGGGTGGGGTGGAGAGGGCCTGGGGGGGGGAGGCCATCCCGTGTTCATTCGCCTGGTCTGTGCTTCCCTTGGCTTCAACAACTAGGGAAGCTAATGATTATTGCTTTCAGGTGTACAGATGTGTACAAAAGAAAAAGAGACACTTTCATAGTCTGGGCACAAGAACTGGATCATTCCTGGCTGAGTAGTTGTAGTGGTTTGAATAGAAAAATGGAAGCATCTTAACCTCACATACCCTCACCTGGTACCATTGACTCACTCTCCCTACTGTAATTTGTTGACCTGAAATTACTCACTTCTTGGGTGTCTGGAAATAAGGCATTGTCTGTTTCTTTTGTCCTCATCTGTACGTGTTACTGATTTGCAACTGTGAAGCACTTAGCCACAGTTTTCATTCCCTGAGGTCTTAGGCCCTTGCAGGCTAGTCACACAGTATCTTAGGATAGGATGCAGGACTACTGCATCATCCAGGTACCATTTGACAACCTCTAGAAGGGTGGATGAACATCTGAGTTAAGGATACCAAATGCTTACATCAGCACTTGGACCTTGGTGTTATCAGGTTGGCAGCTTCATACTGCCATCCCACTTTTCATCCTCTTCACTGCAAACTTCTCTTATGCCAGTATCACAGTTATGGACACTGCATTTAATTTTTGTCTATCAGTCTGTCTATCTGTTGCCAGATGCGTTAATCCCATAAGGGGTGTCCACAAACAAATCACCTCCATGTTGCAGCACCAAATCTGGTCACTGTTACCACTGCTGTGCATTCAGTATTCTCATTCATTAGTCTTTTAAAATATTCCCTCTGTTCAACCATTGTTTGTCTTCTGTTTGTTACTACTGTATTCTCACACTGCTCTCTTACATTTTCACACCATCTTATTCACAGGCAGTCCACTAGCTACATCATCACTTCATTACAATCCCTTCACACCACAACACATTTCATTACCTCAGGCAGTGCCCTCTCACAGCACAGACAAATTTTCAACAAAATATATTTGGAAGCATTGCACTGAATCGACCACTTTGCCTACTGTCCACTGAGTTCACATCTAGATAAGTCTGGAGCTGTAACAACAACAACACTTATACTGGTATTTGAATTTCAGTACAGTTAGAAATAATTTGTATTAACCATAGCTTCAGTATGGGTAGTAGTTTGTTGGACAGTTTATTGTAAGTATTGATTACATCATCATCATTGTTGCTGTCGTTGTCATCGTCGTCATTATCGTTGTTGTCGTCATCATCATCATCGTCATCACCCAGATGTCCTTATTAACCCTAAGGTGGGGTGAGGTAGGGTCCAGAGAGATAGAAAAACTTGATAGAATGAGATAGTAACCAAAGTTTGCTCATTTGAATGAGCCACACTCCCATTCACACATCATTCAAGTCTCCAGAGCCATAAAAGATATTGATTAAATATTATCATTCCTCACTTTTTAGAGGCAACACTCATAGGTGAGTTCATGAATTTTTATGCCTCATTTTCTTTATACAGGGAACAGACATAGCAGGCATAGGGAATCTGGTTAATTTCTATGCCCCATTTCCTTATACAGGAAACAAACATAGTAATACAGTATAGGTGAGCTGAATTTTTATGCCCCATTTTCCTTGTACATGTAGCAAACATAGGGAAACTGGTTAATTTGATGCTACATTTTCTTTGCACAGGTAACAGACAGCAAACACAGTGAAGCTGGTTAATTTTTATGCCTCATTTTCCTTATACAGAGAGCAAACCTACGGTAAGGAATCTTGTTACATTTTATGCTCATTTTCCTTGCACAGGTAACAAACATAGCAAGCATAGGGGAGTTAGTGGGCCACGTATCAAGATCATCAGAGCGAACATACCTTTTGCTGGTGTTGGCCTCAGCTGTGGGGATTATCTTCATCGGGGGATTGTTCTGTGGGAGGGCAACCAAACGCTACAAGTTGCTAAAAGACAGATAAGCAAAGCTGTTACAGTTTTAGGCTCAGGTTGTTGGGAGTGGATATAAAGAGTTTGTTTTCTTTCTTGTAACCACTTTGATCCAATGACGTATTGTATATACAGTATTTTTTTCTTGCTGGTGTCAGGCAGGTTTATTCAGATTAGGAAAATATCCTCATAGTGAAGGAGTTAGTGAAGGCCACATCCAACCTCTGGATTCTTAAAGGTCTCTCCTAAGCCACTATCATTCATCCAGAAATAGCAAGCATAAACTAAAAAATACATCATTAGATGGAGGGGTTATACTGTATATCAGTTACTGCTACAAGTTGCTGAAGGACAGATAGCAAAATGTTACAGTTAGATTCAGGTTTGTTTGAGTGAATACGAGGATTTATGTATTTATTTATATAGTTTTTATTTTTATTTTGTTTAAATCAGTCACTACGAATCTGATACCAGGCATGACTGACGAAACTGTCAAGAAGTAACTGTAGGAGGAAGATGCATTTAAAGTTTTGTTTCCCCTCTGTTATGCCAGAGTTTCTTATAGAACTTAGTATCACAGTAATCAAAGTTACCTTATAATTTGGTGTTTGTCTTACATATGAAGATGTTTTTAGGATATAGTAATGAAAGTTATTATGTATTGTGAATTAACAGAAGTTTCTTCTGTTGATTCACTACTGTGTGAAGCTTTTAAAGTAGTGATGGTCACATTAAAGAGAGAAATACAGTACCCTCGTGTCCAACACGTGTTTGTCCAGCATGATTCGCGTCCAGCATGGAGAGCAAAAAATTAGTACGATTTAATACGATTTAAATACAGTACTGTAAAACGGGTGCGTTAGCATAACACGGATGGAGCTCCAAGAAGTGGGCGAAATCCGCAGAGTTCGCCTCTAGCATGATTACCTGTGGTCCAACACGGTCATACTGGACGTTCCCGTGACGCTGACAGCCAATCAAAACTTCCGATCAAGTAGCCTCCCCCGTCTGCATCGTGATATGATTGTGATGTCACCCAATTAAAAACGCTTCTGCTCTCACATGATGTTTTGTTTAAATTTCTGCCGCCACAACGCCACTCAGTCGCTTAATTTGCATTGGACGGTGCTTTTTTCTCGCTGCATTTTCTGCCCTTCCTACTGCATTTTACCCTGCTCATGATGCCTAGGAAGCCTTATGAGAGCCCCAAGAAGCAGCGGCACCTCCCTCAGGCCACCGAGCTAGAATTCATCAAGAGGCAGAAGAAAGGGGAGGGGAATTTCAAAGGATTTATGAGGGAGGTTGAGGAGGAGGAGTAGCCATTATCCGCTAGTGACGCCAGCAGCCATCCTCCAGAGACAGTGGGACTACCTACAGCCTCGGATATCACTTTCCATTCCCACCAAGCCCACCAACACTATCTTAAAAGGTTAGTTATCATTCATAGTACAGTACCATTTATTATAATTACAGTAGTACCAATATATGTATAGGTACAGTATATGGTAGGTTTTTTGGGTGACTTTTTGTAGGGTTGCTGACATTATTCATTTTTCCCCATAAGCTCTGTTGTTTGTCCAACACGTTTTTGGTCCAACACAGGACCCATGCATGACAATATTACCGTGTTGGATGCGAGGGTACTGTACACAGTTGTATCCCAGATTCACAGGAAATACTTGCTGAGAGTTTTATACAGGTTTGGAATCACATGAGTTTTAGTACTCAGGACCTCAGTGATAAAGGGTATAAAGTGAGTTGCCAAGGCTGATTATAGCAGAATATTAAGGATACTTTTGATACACACACACATACATATACAATATATATCTATCTATCTATAGCCAGATGCCATAATCCCGTAAGGGGTGGTCAATTGACTTCGAGTTATTTGTTTTATGGAAAGGGGCACTAACCCTCCACCAACCCACTTGTTGACACGTAGGGAGCACGTATGGTTTGGTTATATGGTTACCACCCAGCATTGTAAATGGTTTCCTGACTTACAGGAAACCATTAGGCTTGTCACTCAATGTAAAGCCACCTGAAAAGGAAAGAAACCATATATATATATATATATATATATATATATATATACATACACACACACGTACAGCAGTCCTCCATTAATCTGGACGTTCATTATCCGAATGGTCCATTACCTGGATGCTGTGATTTGGCCATACTTAACCATTATACATACATATCTCCATTTTACCTGGACATAATGCTTGCGTCCGAGTGGAAGTTATGGCCGCGCGAACAGTTTTGCCCACCCATGCATGAATAGCCCAATGACATCTCACTGTCTGGCTCGGTAGTTCACCCTGTGTTTGCTAGAGACCCCCTCGGCCGTTCCCAGTTCATGCACAGCTCCTCTTGTATAGTTGTTATGATGGTGTATGTGGTGGCTTTTGTGGTTTTCCTTACCTGCCTCAGACCTTGCTATTCCTTGCATGCCTCTTTCTGTGGTGTGTGATCATGGCCCCTCCACCACAGAAAAAGAAGAGGGTAGTGATGACTCTGGAGAAGAAGTGAGAGATCCTGGGTAAGGTTGATATGGTATGGTTGACTTCCTGTATCTTAACCTAATAGGTGCTCCTTTGGGATTTTTATGCCCCCCCACCCCCCGACCCCTGCAGGAACAAAAATACAACAAAACATTGATTTGCTCCAGTCTTATTTATTGTCTTACAGAATCAAAGAGTACGTCAAACTGGGTTCAAAAATTTATTATGCCGGCTCTCAAGATACCTGTAGCACTTGTAGAATGGGCCTCTCGATAGGCCTGTAGCACTTTATGGATTAAAAGTCTGTTTGACCATGGTAGTTGCTTGGGTGTGGTTTTTAGGTCTGCTTAACCAGATAGAGTAGTGTAAAACAACAGGAACAAGTGTTGTACGATGTACTGTAGTGGCCCTTTACAATGGTTTTCAAAGTTAGGTAATGTACAAAGGGGGGCCAGGGGAAAAGTCCATTATCCGGATGGATGCACATTCTGGACATGGCTGTGGCTCTGTTATGTCAGATAATCAAGGGATTATATATATATATATATATATATATATATATATATATATATATATATATATGGAAGTGAAAAAGTTACTACATGACAATATTGTGATACCAACTCTAACGTATGGAAGTGAAGCTTGGACGATGCTGGAAGGACACAAGTCAAGAGTGAGAGCAGCGGAAATGAGTTATGTACGAGGAGCCTGTGGAGTCACATGGAGAGACAGGCTGACAAATGAGGATATAAAGGAGCGTTGTGGTGTGGGTGTGGATGTGATAGGAAGCGTTAGAGGGAATACACTGAGGTGGTTTGGCCATGTGGAGAGGATGGAGGGTGAAAGACTGACGAAGAGAGTGTATGTGAGTGAGGTGGAGGGGGGAAGAGGAAGGGGGAGGCTGAGGATGAGATGGAGGGATGGGGTGGAGAGGTATATGAGAGAGGGGGGTGTGAGTTGGGAGCAGGGCAGTGAAATGGTGGGGGACAGGGCGACATGGAGGCGATTTGTTTGTGGCCACCCCGAACGGGATTGAGGTGTCTGGCAATATATATATATATATATATATATATATATATATATATATATATATATATACATGTACACAGGCATACCCCAGTGTAACGAAGTAATTGGTTAGGTAAAATCCCATCATTAGGCTGGGTATCATATATCGGGGTACTTTTAACATGTAATGTGGAGCATTTACCAGCCTTGGGTTTCCCCCCCAACCAACCCCAAAACCCACCCAAATGAGCCCAAAAACAAGTTTAAAGCCAATCTGAATGGCCTAACAGCTGTCAAGGAAGCTAACCAAAGCCTAACACCTGTAAATAACTCACAACAAACAAATAAAATCTGAAAATTGTCAAATATAAATCTGGAAAAAATCAAGCTTAGTAAACTTTACCCCAAAATGACAATGTTCACCCCACCTGTGGCCAAAACACATAAATATAAGTCTAAAAACAGTTTATAAATTAGCTTAAACACACAGTTTCAGTCTATCATCAAAATCGGTTAAAAAAATCAAAACCCATCGTTAAACTGGGGTCTGGCCGTCGTTAGGTGGGGTATGGTGGTATTTCTACCCCAATTGTTAAGCCGGGGTATCGCATCAAGGGGTATTGTATATCGAGGTATTACTGTATATATATATATATATATATATATATATATAGATATATATATTATATATATATATATACACTGCAGTATATTATATATATATATATATATATATATACACAGTATATATTGTTCCATTTTGTTTCGTTTTTGAAGGTTCTAATATGCTTGCATTTTGTATTTATGTTCTTGCCATCACCAGGAGATTCTGTTCACCTTGGGATAGACTTTTCAAACTGTAAGGTTTAGAAATGGGATAGCCATCATTAATCCCTTCACTGGGAGACATCTCCTCTAAGCTGAATTTAATTTTCTTGTGGTAAGAAGACTAGAACAAAAAGTATGTTATCTGGTTGAGTGGATTAAGGATAAGTACATGGTAGCTGAATCATATTGTTAGCAGATACAGTAATTGGAATTTTGTAGGTATGCTGCCTGTGAATTTGTGGTACAGCTGTACTGAATACGTATTCCAGACTTGACGAAAGCTTGGGAATGAGTCACTCTTATTTTTAGTATTTTTTGATGTTCATCTTCCTTTGTCTAACCCAAATGAATCATGAATATATTTGATCTGCAGACTCCTTATTTGTAATACTACAGAGTTTAGGAACATGACTTTTTGTGTATTATAAGTGAATAAGTGTACGCTTAATAGACCAAGATTAGAAATTATTGGAGCTGCATTGGAAATTTAATATAAGATTGTGTGCATAGTCCTCAAATATTGATATAAAATACCAGTACGGTAAGTTCTTGTTATGTTGTCGTTTTATACATTCTGTTTTGATGTTAAATCCAGATTAAATTATTGAAAAATTTCCCATTACAGTTCCACTGGTATCCAAAGCTGATTTCCCAGTTTCCCCCAGTTTACAGTACCAGTTACGGTAAATGGAGAAAGACATAATATTTTGACACCTCTCAGTTCTAACAGTGATGACTACCACTGTTGCATTTTCTTTTTCCATTGTTATTTAAGGCCCTCATACTTAGTGTCATGTGCTCAAGATTTCAGCCTGCTTTGCACTTGACTTTTTTTTTTTTTCCTCACCTTCGCCAGTCCAGGAAGCCCTTGTTAAAAGTTGCCTTTTTTTTTTTTTTCCCCATAATTATTATATAATTTATTTATTAATTTTTGTGTTAACCCCTCCACTTCACTGACACGGTTTTGTTTTACTCATGGTTCCATTAGAGTATTTTATTCACATTTGGAACCATCTACGTATGGAAGTGAAATCTTGGACCTTGTTGGAGGGACACAAGTCAAGAGTGAGAGCAGTGGAAATGAGTTATTTGAGAGGAGCCTGTGGAGTCACATGGAGAGACAGACTGATGAATGAGATTGTGAAGGAGCGTTGCGGTGTGGATGTTGATGTGATAGGAAGCGTTAGGAGAAACACATTGAGGTGGTTTGGCCATGTGGAGAGGATGGAGAGTGAGAAACTGACGAGGAGAGTGTATGTGTGTGAGGTGGAGGGGGGAGAGGGAGGAGGAGGCCAAGGATGAGATGGAGGGATGGAGTAGAGAGGTATATGAGAGAAGGGGGTATGAACTGGGAGCAGGGCAGTGAAATGGCGAGGGACAGGGCGACATGGAGGCTATTTGTTTGTGGCCACCCCTTATGGGATTAAGGCGTCTGGCAATAGATAGGAACCATCTCCCCAGAAAATATAACTGTCTGTAAGTAGCAAGAGTACAATGAAAAGTTGTCATTGGAGTGAAGTTGTTAATCACTGCAGTGTAAAAATGAAATTTTTGTTGTTTTTGCTTCTGCCAGATATTTGATTTAGTATAAGAGTATATGGCCCAATAGTGGAAAGGGTTATTAAGAGTTTATTATACGCCTCCAGCATAAAAAGCCTCCTGACCTAAATATCACCTGGTGGTAGCAAAAGTGAAAATACCATATAAAGAGTAAATAATAAAAACTCAGGCTATGTACTATCAAATATGGTAGACCCATATTTTGCAGTCATTGTATCATGAGAAATTACCACATAAATTGTTCCATAAGAACCATTGTATTTTAGCTAATGTGTCATTAAAAAAAAAAAAAAAAAAAAAAAAAAAGAAAAAAAAAAAAAATCCTCATTTTGACTCATGAACAGTGTTTTTAAACCATTTTTTTTAGCTAATATGTCTCAAGAAAAAGAAAAAAATCCAAAGTCCCCTTTCTGACTCTTGAACAATGTGCACCTGAAGAAAGTTTTGCCTTATACACCTGCCTGCCAGTTCAGACCTTTATGCGTGAGACAACCACTAGTGAAGCAGTAGCCAGACACTCAAATATCTGATACCACTGTGTGGGAAGGGAGAAGTTAAGGGAGGAGGAAGGCTAGGGGAGCTGATAGTTCCTACCCCTCCCTCTTCCATCCCCAACCTTCTCACACAGTTACCAGATAGGTGAATGTTGGTTACTGCTTCGCTACCATCTGTCTCACATTTACTGTTTCGAAGTAGGGAGCGAGTGTATGACACGAAACTTTCCTCTGGTGTACTTCCCACCAAACTCATGCATGAAAATGCATGGATCGTCATGAGGCCTAAGAAATAATGAGTGAACAAGAATATAATGGTAATAAGTGAAATTTTAACTCACCTCCAACCCTTTGAGAGCTGGGAGTAGGCCTTGGACCCTCAGCCACTCCCTGTATTCATCAGAAGCAGGTATTTTGAATATCAGTATGAAAGAATTGATTGCTGGTCGGCTACTATGCTGTACAAAACAGGGTGGGACAGAGGTTGATAGTGCCATGGATTTTTTTTTTTTTTTTTCAGGGGGGGGGGAGTGCAAACATAGGTCTGCTGTACTGAAGTCCATTTGGCTCTCATGTCTCAGTTTCATGAATGGATTCATAGATGCTTGAATGTGACATAGTGGACCAAAGTGCATATTATCATACATCTGCACAGTAGGTGATATTACACACCTATTTTCACTACATTTAATTTACTTCTAGTACTGTATCCCTAAATTCAGCTTTGAGAAAGAGGCAGAGGAGGTGAATGGACTATTGTTTTGGACTGTACATTGCTAACCTTACTACAGCTAATTTGCCAGTTTGTGCAGTTTACAGTACCAGTTGTATGGAAAATGTGATATTTTGTAACATCCCTGACTAATAATGAGGGTTGGTTGTAATACTTTTGTGGTGTCGAGTTCTCATTACGTTTTAACACATTCCTTTGTACCAGTATTTGTAGATTCTTTGTAGGTCTATTGCACTTTTTAGTGTCATGTACAGTATTACCTTTTTATATCAGTTTTTATAGTTTTTGCAGTATGGAGAGTTTTGTTTTACTTTATATCATATTTAAGTTTTTTTAGAAATAAAATTTCATTATATTTTGTCCTTATTAGGTATGAAACAGAGATACATGGCTTGGTGCTGTATTTTGTAGCTTATGGTACCATCAATATGATTATGTAATTTTTATTATATTCATGCTATCTTCGTACAGTTTTGCTCAGCATAGGAGACTGTAAACATGAGATCAGATGT
This sequence comes from Coenobita brevimanus, assembly GCF_032717465.1. Lineage (NCBI taxonomy): Eukaryota > Metazoa > Arthropoda > Malacostraca > Decapoda > Coenobitidae > Coenobita > Coenobita brevimanus. Next base: position 68,025,516 of record NC_136954.1, on the reverse strand, counting down.
AGCTTTCATAACCTCCTTACTTTTGGGATAAGCTGAATAAGGTTGTCTGGCACTAGCAAGAATAAAGTAAGAAAAGATGTCACTGGGCAGAGGAAATTAATGGTACTGTCATTTTGTCCTTTTGCATTTCAGTATATTGTAATTATTTTCACTGCTTTATATTGCCTGCATCACTGCTGTTGTGTTTTAAGTTTTTATTTATACTGTATTTGTTGTGAGATTCATGTGTTTGTTTTGCTCAGAACTCTTTATGCCACATTTCAGATGACAAAGCACAGACGATGATAATTTTTATGTTGACTGTGCTGTAAATATCTTGGCCAAATACATGTTGGTGTAATTCATATTGTGCAGCAGTCAACATCACCATGCTTCAAGAATTTTTGTTACTTTCATAATGTAGGAATAATGTTGGTTTTAGGTCCAGAAATCGTATTTTACTAATATAGTGTACAGTAGTTGAGCTGTCCGTTCTCAGCTTTGATCAAAATAGCCATTATAAGAGAGATTGAATATTAAGTTTGCCCAAATGGCCACTCTGCCAATATTGATTATAGCACTGTAAGTAAAATGAGTGTATATTAGAGTGATTCAAGTAACATCTGGTTAAAAATTGTTACTTAAGATTTGAATTGAGTAGTTTATGTACTGTATTTAACATTACTGTATACAGTGCAGAGAAGTATAGGCATACCCCGATATCCAGTGCCCCAGTAACCGAACACTTACTACACTGAACGAAAGAAATTGGAGAACGTTCCCACGATTCGAAAGGCTGTCGATTCGCTAGTCCGAACACTCCGCTGGGTGTGTCTCCCTCCTTGTCACCCCCGCCCTCTCCCACCCTTCCTTGGTGCACTGCCTGGCTGGCTGGCACTCGTCCACATTCGCTGTGTCTGTTGCCCTGAACGTGTCTTAGCACCGCATCTCCCACTACCTTAGCTTCCTGCATGTGGTGTTTGATGTCCCATTTTTTAGCAGTAGCATTATTTATGAGGATAATAACATTACCTATGGCATTTCTGTGTCAGTCTTTGTTGATTGAGTAAAGTTTATGAGAGTTTGGGTTTCGGCCTGGAACTCATCACTGGCTTTTCATCTTATTGGGAAACTTGCTTCGATATCTGGCAACTCACTGTCCGAACACTCCCACCGGTACACAACACCGCTGGATATCAGGGTGTGCCTGTATTTGACTGGGACTGAATGAAGATAGGATAGCATAGGTTAACCTAGAACTGTTTTCATTAACATATTGTTATTGGTGAATACATGGGGGTGTGAGGGGAACCCATTCACGCAAATGTTAATTGCACCCAGTAATACGAGCTTTCACAGACACAACCACGTGCAGTGTATGAGTGATTTTGCATTTAACCACCTTCAGCATAAGAAATATTATGCATTCATGTACTCAAGCCTCTGCCTTAATCCTTTTGCTAACAGAAGATTTTATGCATCTTTAGAAGGGCCCCTTGTAATAAGGAGTTAATGGAGAGTGTAACTACCTTTTTAACTTGTGGACTGCTGCTAAGTTTAATAAAATCCTCCCACTGTAGCAAGAGCAATACTAATAAAACTACAGTAGTGAATGAGTTGACAAGGGAAGAGACAGTACTGTACTGTATTGAATTTTAGACTCCCCATCAATGTTAGAGATTATTTTTTACTGTGAGTTGTAGCTTTATTCTGTATTTGTGTTTGGCAAGTTGGGTTAGGAGTTTAGTAATATGAGTTAGGTAGATATACTGTAAACTATTTATTTTTCATGCCATCATGCATTCTCCCATTGTCATAAAATCATGGATGAAGTCCCAAAGAAAATTAGGAAAACATGATACTGTAATGTAGTATTAGAACATTGAATAAAAGAGCTCATAATTGCTGCATTTCTTGGCAGATTAGATGCGTTACCTTGGAAGATGTGAATTGGCAACATCATGAAGGGCACTGTCTAAAGAGAAAATATTTTCTGACCTAAAATATGTAAAATGTGGTTGATTTTAGATACCCAGACCTACATACTCGTGTTTTATATTGCTGCTCTCGGATGTCTGTCCTTCCTCTCCATCCTTCTTTCCTTCCATTCTCTTCTGTCTTTCTTTCCTTCATTCTTTCCTTGTTCTTCTGCCTACGGGTGACTTTACACTCCCTCTTCTGTCTTTCTTTTTTTCATTCTTTCCACTTCCTTCAGCCTGTGGGTGACTGTACACTGAGTGACAAGCCAAATGGTTTCCTGTGCACCAGGAAACCATTTACTACGCTGGGTGGTAACCATATAACCAAATTTTGGCGCCTGGTTGTTTAGTGGGTAATTATTGCGCTCCAATTGGATTGAGCTGGTGAAAGTTTATATCCAAGGGATGGTTGAGGTTGATTGCTCATGTAATGCCACTCAAGGATGAATGAGGCTGGTCACTCTCATCTTAAATGTCGGGACCAACTGCCTAGCCCCGGGCTCCTATGCTCCTCATGGGGCAATGTAGGACTGGATGATGGATATATATATATATATATATATATATATATATATATACACAGTACTCTCGCGTCCAACACGCGTCAGTCCAGTACGATTCGGGTCCAGCACGGAGAGCAATTAATTAGTATTATTTAATACGATTTAATTACTGCAACACGAGTGTGTTAGCATAACACGCACAGAGCTCCGAGAAGTTGGGCGAAATCCGCAGAGTTCACTCTAGCACGATCACCCCCAGTCCAACATTGTCATACTGGACATTCCCATGATGATGATAGCCAATGAAAAACTTCTGATCAAGTAGCCTTCCCCGCCTGCTATCGTGACGTGATCGTGATGCCGCCCAATTAAAAACGCTTCTGGTGTCACGTGATGTTTTGTTTACATTTCTCCCGCCACAGTGCCACTCAGTCGCATAATTGCATTGGAAGGTGCTTTTTTCTTGCTGCATTTTCTGCCCTTGTTACTGCATTTTACCCTGCTCATGATGCCTAGGAAGCCTTCTGAGAACCCCAAGAAACGTCGGTACCTCCCTCAGGCCACCAAGCTAGAAAGCATCGAGAGGAAGAAGAAAGGGGAGAGGAAAGTTGACATTGCCAAGGCCTACGACATGAATGAAGCCAACGTGATCATAATAAAAAACTTAAGACAAGATCCTGGCAGCCGAAGGCTATCACATGGCACTTCATACCAGGTTTGCCGAGGATACGATGGTAAATCGGAACGGTAACGTGGTAAAATTGCCGACGATACCATGGGCATTTGGAATTCATCTGGTTGGATTCCTGCCGAGCATACAACGGGGAAAACAGTGTGACCAAAACCCATGCGACTCGACAGAGAATGTATCGTACTACAGCATTGAACATTTAGCCTGACACTGAATACATATTAATATTTTAGAATAAATATCAATCGTTTTGAAACCCTTCTCATCGGCGTGCGTACCAGTTTATAAACAAAGTTGCTTCTCCTTATTCTCTACCGAGTCAGCGACAGCGATCACTTTCCACAGTCACAAGACGGGGCTCTGGCAACAGTGTGAGAAGCATGCACTTTGCCGAGGATTACAGGGCTAGGACAGGCAGAAACAGGACCTTCCATGGCTGTGGACGAAGATAGTGATTCTGAGTGTGATTTCGAAGGATTTATGAGGGAGGTTTGATTTCGAAGGATTTATGAGGGAGGTTGAGGAGGAGCAACAGCCATTACCCGCTAGTGACGCCAGCAGCCATCCTCCGGGGACCCAGTAGGACTAACTACAGCCTTGGATACCACCTTCCATTCCCAGCAAGCCCACCAACACTATCCTAAAAGGTTAGTTATCATTCATAGCACAGTACCATTTATTATAATTACAATAGTACCAATATATGTATAGGTATATGGTAGGTATTTAGGGTGACTTTTCCGAGGGTTGCTGACATAATTCATTTTTCCTCATAAGCTCTGTTGTTAGTCCAACACGTTTTTGGTCCAACACGTGACCCATACATGACAATATTACCGTGCTGGACGCGAGGGTACTGTATGTATATATATATATATAATCACAATAGCTTCAATTTATTTTCTTTCCAGAAACACAAACATTGTTAAACGGAAAAAGTGTGTAACCATATTAGCAGGTAATGGTGAAGTTTTAATGGTGATTATGAGATTTATCCAGAGCCATGTAGACATTACATGTGCACCCATCCACTCTGTTTCTTGTGGTGTCATGAGCCTATGAAATTCATAGCATCCATTGCTACAGCAGCCACATTTCAGTTCCATTTAGGTCAGCACATTCTAAAGCTGTGTTTGTCAGAGGATTAGCAGAAATTGTTCCTTCATTTGCTGCTAGCACCTCGATGGCCAAATCTTTACTGCTGTAATAGAAACAGTTTCCTTTTTAAGTATAATTTTATTGAAAAAAAATAAAGTTTAATATGTTGGAAAATGTTGTTCATTGATCAGCTGCTAACTCTTGAGTTGTGATACATACAATACCTCTTGTCTTTTTATATAGTATATGTAGTCAGATGTTTTGTATAACTTATAACAATGCATGCTTTATTTGCATTTGCTTTTCCAGGCATAGCAGGGAATATTGTATGGTGATGTTTTAGAAAATGTGTCCTACTTTGAAGAATTATTCTATTGCATACTTTAACCAGTTTACCATGTGAGGCTTCTGTTGTATGGAAATGTTGTCTGGCATACATTTCTTTTTAAAATGAATAGTTTTCAGGCCTTTGTGAAAAAAAGAAAATCTTCAATTGTAATTGTTGTGTAAAAAGGTAATTTGAGTTTGGGCCTATTTCTTTGTTATTTGTTTTTTTCATCAGTTTGCATCAATCAGTTGTTATTTTGGATAACACTAATGACTAAAGACCTCAGTAAGGGAAAAAGTATCCATATTAACACTGTTTGTTGGAATCTCATGCAAGCTTAAGGCTCATATATGTCACCACTGGTTTGTTTTTACTCCCCATCACTATGATGCTTATCATTTATGCACTTTTTTTTCCTGCAACTTTCAGAATAGATTATTCAGTTTAGGAGGGCTTTCCTCTAGAGGAAGGATTAGAAATAACCATTATTTACCCCTTTAATATAAGAGGTCTCCTCTAAGCTGAGCAAAATTTCCTGTTGGTAGCAAGAAAATATTGAAAAGATATCATTATAGCGAAAGTGCTTAGCAGTTTGTCACTCAATAATCAGAACTTATCAAGCAGTTAGCAAACATAATATGAACCTTCTCATGTAATTGGCTGTCTCAACTCTCGTGAACTATTTTTACATTTATTTGCCAGTAGTTGAACTACAAAGAGTGTTTAGTAAACTGCAGCTTTCCCTCTGGAAATCAGTGGAAAGTGAACCCTGTGTACAGTAGTTTTAATATTTCTCACATTATGCATTACCCTGGGTAACTTGTTTAGTCTGAATGAACATAAGTTAATTTTACATTAATAGGTCACCATCCACTCACTCGATGTAGTGCTGCTCTCGGGTGTCTTCCCTTTCGTTTCCCCCATCCTTCTTTCCTTCCATCCTCTTCTTTCTTTCTTTTCTTCCTCGTTCTTCTGCCTATGGATGTCTTTACACTCCCTTTTCTGCCTTTCTTTCATTCTTTCCTCTTCCTTCTGCCTGCGGGTGACTCTACACGAATGACAAGGCAAATGATTTCCTTTACACCAGGAAACCATTTACTATGCTGGGTGGTAACCATATAACCAGATTTTGGCGCCTGGTGGTTTAGTGGGTAATTACATTGCTCCAGTCGGATTGAGCCAGTGAGGGTTTATATCCAAGGGATGGTTGGGGTTTACTGCTCACGTAAGGCCTCTCAGGGATGAGTGAGGTTGGTCACTCTCATCTTAAATGTCAAGACCAACTTGCCTAGCCCTAGGCTCCTACGCTTCTCATGGGGGGACATAGAATTGAATGATGAAATAGGTCACAAGTTAATTTTTGTTATTTGTTCAGTAAGCTTCAGTTTTCCCTCCAAAAATAGAAGCAGTGGAACTGTACTTTGATCATTCTTACAGTAGGGCCAAGTAGCACAATAGATGTCAGTGTAACAAATCACTGGAGAGAATTGAGATTATACCAGTAGTGCATTTTATTTTTTATGTGCACAACTTTTCCACATCACTGTGCTAGGAATTTAAGTTAGGATGTTTGATGACATTTTTCAAAAGGTGCTATTTCATTGCTTCATATTTACCATGAAAAGCTGTTAATGTTTATTTTATTTTACATTATTTATAATTTCATTTTCATTATAGGATTAGGTGATGGATAGTTTGTTGGATTTAATTTTTTTCTATAATGAGCATACTTGTTTTTTTTTTTCAAATTAAAATAATGATGCACTATGTAGTTCATGCAATCAAAACATTCTGTACCGAAACTGGCACGTACTGCAGTGGATGTTGTTATGGAATATTATTATACAGTACAGTAATGAGGAAATACTTGAATGACATTGTTTATAATGTTTCTTGGTGCACAAGTTAATGGTACAGTTAGTTCTCTTATAAAGTTTTATCTCTTTGATGTCTCATTAATAAGTTGTTGACACCTGTTCTTCACCTTAAGTTGCTTGTGATTCAGTAGTTTGAAGTTATATATATATATATACAGTAAAATCTCAAATTTCGATGGACATATGTACCAAAAACCTGCATCCAAATTCAAAACATCAAAATTTAAACAGAACTTCTTATGGGAAAAATCAATTTGGGTCCAGGGCCTCCCAACTTCACTACATAAAATCATGATTTTTTGCCCACACTCCCTGTAAACTGTATGAACTATAAATGTGGTTAAGTAACTGTAGTTCTGCACTGTATTGCCATACTGTACTGTAGTGTAGAATACAGCAAAATTTGTTACAGTTTGTCAGTATCCTGTCACAGTTTTTATTACAATAGTTACAGCACACTGTACAGTACAGTACTAACCTTAGGGTATGGAATATTATCACTTGGCTGACTGGTGTTGGTGGTGTGTGGTAGGGGTGGACCACTTAGTTGAAGTAGCCTCCTCTGTGGAGGTATCCAACCCAAACTCCTCAAAATGAAAATCATCCTTGACTATCTGGACATCTGCAGTGTCAACATCTTCCTCCTCACCCTCTTGGATGGTTATATCTTGCAACACCCTAGTAATTGGCTTGAAGAAGGTGATCTTTGACTGTTTCTGCTTATAAAGCCAATGACAGCATCGAAATTCGCAATTTTGCATCGAAAAGTGAGGTAGGCAGACCACTCCAAAATGCATCTAAATTCGAATAATTGAATTCTAAACTGTCGAAATTTGAGATTTTACTATACTGTATATATATATCCATCCATCAATCCATCATCCAAATCTATGTTGCCTCATGAGGAGCGTAAGAACCCGGGGCTAGGCAAATTGGTCCTGACATTTAAGATGAGAGTGACCAGCCTCACTCATCCCTGGGTGACATTACTTGAGCAATAAACCCCAACCACCCCTTGGATATAAACCTTCACCAGCTCAGTCCGATTGGAGTGCCGCAATTATCCACTAAACCACCAGGCGCCATAATTTGGTTATATGGTTATCACCCAGCATGGTAAATGGTTTCCTGGTGTACAGGAAACATTCGGCTTGTCACTCAGTGTCGAGTCACCCACAGGCAGAAGGAACAGGAAAGAAAGAGGGAGTATAAAGACACTCATAGGCAGAAGGACGAGGAAAGAATGAAATAAAGAATGATAAAAGAAGGAAGGAAGGAAAGGAGGGAGGAGAAGAAAGGGCAGACACACGAGAGGAGCACTACATCGAGTGAGTCGATGGTGAGCGTCCCCACCTACCAAAAGACTATATATATATTAATCATCATCATCTGGACCTCCTTTCCCTCCCTAGGGCAGGGTGAGGAAAAAATATATATATATATAGATACTATATATATATATATATATATATATATAAACAATATATATATATATATATATATATATATATATATGCACACACACATTACATAAGTACTTTTAATTCCTCTTTCATAAATGAAGAACATGTCAAAATTGTCTCACATGAAGCATCGTTTTGTCATCATGCATCCTCATCTTAAAGTGAGGACTAACTGTACATATATTTTGTATTTTGCATTTTACTTAAGCTTTATTGATAATAGAGGAATGGTGCGCTTTTGCATGCTATTTTGTTTGAGAATTGTGTCTCTTTGTAATGCTCTACTGGCACAAATTCAAACTGATTCAGTACCTGGTATGTATGTAGCAATTTCCTTGTCATTTACTATACAGTACTCTATTCATGTTTGTGTGAAGGTTTTGTCATGCAAATAGGTGTGATTTTGGTGTGAAGAGTAGCATATCTAGGGCTTCATGTTTATGCAATTTGTCGCTTATTATGTAACCATTGCACAGTTTGATTTATACGTGAAAATTTTTAATTTCTCCTAACTACAGTTAGTTCTTGTTGTAAGTTGCCTTCATATTTTTGTTAAGCACATATAAAATCAGAGAAAAATTACTTACTGGGGTTAATTGTTACCTATGAAAGTTATTTTCCATTTTCCCCTAGCACCCTGACTTATAACGAGGACTGCCTATAGTTGTGATATATGAACTCCACATTGCTCTAATACCTAGAACCTCTACTGACCCAGGTATTGTTTCCCTTTACAAATGCCGATGTTGTTTTTTCATGCTGATGGCAGAGAACTTGTAGGTTGGTAGTGCACTTGTCACACGGGTACAGAACAAAGAATCAAATATAAAGCTAGGTCTGTGTTCTGTTGGCTTAGGAGACTTTCTAGCACCACATAGTGTATTTCTGCATATGGCACATTATCTAGTGTTTGGTATTTATTCTGTTGGTGATGATAGTAAATTTATGTTGTTGTTGTTGTTGTGTCTCCAAGCTCCTGTAAGTGTGAAGCCAGTAAACTACTGGTTGAAGTTGTCGTTCTGCAGTTCACCTTCCCCCTCTTAGGGGAGATAAGTAAGATGAAGGATATTTGGCTGCCAGATTATATTGGTACCTTTGCAACAAGATGTCACTCCCCAGTACTTTCAAATTTTTAATCTAAAAATTATTTACAAAACAATACTCAGGTGTAAAATGCAGAATAAATTGCTTAGGATGTGTTAAAAAATCCTCCTAAGTCATTAAGAATTGGGCCCCTGGACTAATGTAAGAGAAAACTTAGTCCACTTTAACCCTTTGACTTATAGGCACTCTCGCTACTGAACATTTTGGTATCAGTGTGTATAAAATTCCCAGATATACCACTGGCAGTGAAATGGTTGATAAAAGAAGTTTTTGAAGTCTTTAATGGTTAGGATTTCTCTCAGTTGAACAAACTTCTAAGGTTAGCTTGCATAAAATTCCCAGGTTTACCAGTGGAAGTGAATTGGTTACCTGAGAAAGCTTTTGCAGCCTCTGTGTACTACAATGTCTCATGGTTGAACAAAATAGAGATTAGCTGAAACCCAGGTGCATCAGCCAACTGCAGCAAAAGGGTCAAATACCTATGATGCTGTTTCTTTGCATGCTGCATAATCAAATACTGTATAACTGCAGAGTGAAGGGTTGTTACCTTTGTGTTCATGTTTACCCTATTCAGGTTAGCTGCATTCCCTTTTATTTAGTAAGGATTAGGGTTTTGTCACATTGATGTCAAAATTAGTCTTACTAAATTGGGTGCATTTCAGGTTGGCTATAGTAATTTGGTAATACCTCTTTCTCAATTATTCATAATGCACACCACACCTCTGTAATCCTTTGTTATGTTATTGATATATACCAGTACTCTGTCAGTACTAAACAGATACAAGATACAAGAGAAAGTAAGTGTAAGAAGACAGCAAATCAAGGAAGAAGCTGTACAAAGTATTCTGCACCACCTACAGTAGAAGACTGCTTATTGTCCAGTTGCGTAGGCTGGGATTGAAGTAGAGAGAGAGAGAAACTACTGTATTTCATTGGGCCACATTCTAGACCTTCCATTTCTCACTGTCATGTATGTTATCTGTCACTAAAAAATAGAATGACCAGAATGTGGCCATATGATACTGGGTTGTTCTGTTTCCAGTTTTTACTGTAGCCTTTAGGATCAGATGCCTTGCATCAAAATATGCCCAATTCTGCCCTCAGTGTGACGAGTTACTTAGAGTGAACTTATTCAGAGCTGTTGGTGTCTTTAAGTAAATAAACATCTTTTAACTGGTGATACTGGTAGCATAGGCTTTATTCCCATTAGCTAAGGAGGCTTTCAGTACCTCATCCTTACATATCTATTTTCTTTAGTCATCATCATTTTCTTTAGTAAACCTCTTTATTCTCTTGTCTGTTGGTTGTGTCTGCTTTTTATTGACATAGCTTGCATAGGTAACATGCAAGAAAATATGGGTAAATACAGGGACAAACTGGTAAAGAAGAAGTGCAAAAGACTCCTAAGGTGATGAAAGTATGGCCTACAATATGATTATGTTTTCAGAGATGTTTAACCCAGTACAGCAGTTTCAGATTTATGAGGCATTGCCTACAACCAATATGTTGTTTTCAATGTAGTATAGTGTAAACCTTTATATAATCAGCAATGACATTTAAAAAGTTTAAATTAGCTTAAGCTGCAATATATATATATATATATATATATACACACACACACACACACTCAAACCTCGATTCAAGGGACTAAATAGGGAATCAACTTCTCCCTTACTTGAAAATGTCCTTTACTTGAAAATGTCCATTGTTTTACCACATATTATGAAATGCAATGATTGTTTCACTTATCTTACTTATTTATATGATTATGAATATTATTTTACAGGTACTGTACAGTACTATATAAAGAAACATATTAATTTTTCAAGCAGCAGATTTTTGAATGGTCCTGTCCGTTTGTCAGGTAGAATATGAAGTCTCTTAAATCCGAAATCCCTTAAATGGAGGTCCCTTAAATCGAGGTTTGAGTGTATATACTGAATATATGCACTATCTAGTAACGCTTAATTGTTGCTGCATTGAATTAACATTGCCATTCATTTGAAGAAGAGACCTTGTAGTACAAGTGACCTGGTAACAGCCTAATTATTGTGGTTGAGCTCTTTCTTACATTATTTTATTAATTATAGCAGCTTTTGACCTTTGTATTTCCTACTGTATTATTGTAGATAATTTTGATAACTGGCCAGGAGATTGTATGTCTGAGGTAAATGGATGGAAGAGGATGGAATGAAAGAGGCCAAGAATTAGTGGATGGATCCAAGGAAGGGTGATCTATTTGTAAAGGGGGGGGGGCAGTTGTTACTAGTTGGGACAGAAATGCCATAGGCCCATACTGTCAGGTCATCCAGTGGTGTAATATTATCTTAATGAACCGTAATACTGTATATATACAGTATATATATATTTTAAACAACAGAACAGAGGAAGGAAAACAATTAAAAAAATAATAATAATCCATACACCAGATTACTGGTGTTCTCCATTCATAGAAAATCTTTAACAGTTGGACTTGAACAGCTATAGGTTGAAGTTTAGGGGGAAACAACTCTGGAGAAGCATGTTCCAAAGAGGTGCAGTTTAGGGAATAAAAGATTTCTGATAGATGGAAGTTCTGCAATATGGCAGTGTGACATTCCAGTCATGAGTGCTACTAGATGCCCGTGTAGCACAAGGGATGGCATGGAGAGGTGTCATAATGGATGCAACTTCATCTGAGCATTTGCCTTGAAAGCATCTGTAAAATGATGCAAGGGAGGCAACATTTCTTCTTACCTGTAGGGAAGGTAGTTTATTTGTAATAGCAGGGTTATTAATAAATGTGTGATATACCATAAGGTCGATTAAACACCTCTAAGAGTGAGGCCTCATAGCCACCTCGCTGCGATGGATTTAAAAGGCGCAAGAGATGTATGGTGATCTCACACCTTTTAGACCTGAAGCAGTGAGGTGGCTGATCCCAAGCTCTTAGAGGTGTTTAATCGACCTGATGGTATATTGCAAACTGTCGTTCTGCATATATTTGTCAGCCATCGTGGCCACATTGACTTAAATTCACTCTCACCCCCACTGCACTGTGTCAGGGTTTAGGAACCTGATAGGAAGCATCACCATATGTGGTGCTTTCACACCATTTAGACTTGCAGCACTGAGATGGCTTTGAAGCTTCTCTCTTAGAGGTGTTTAATCAATCTTATGGCATATTGCAAACTAACATTCAGTAATATAAACTGCTAAAAGATGCACATAGCTCATGGAAAATAAGTAGGAATGGAATGATTTTTTTTTTTTTTTTTTTTTTTTTTTTAAGGACTGAATGCTTGAAGTTAGGTAATATGGGAATGAAGAACTGAACATTGCAGCAGGAAGTTTGCTTAGAGCAGGATGCGAGGGGGTAATTTCCCTGCTGCTGTCCCATTTAAACACTCATGGCAGTATCATTGTCCTTCTATAATGGAATATGTGTGGTTTTGCTTCCCATCGTCCTTCCTTGCAATACCTCGTATCCTTTTATGATCCTCTTCTTGTATCCCTCCAGGAAACCTTCCTCCATGCTTCCCCAGTTTCTGTTCCAGATTTTTTTTCTAGTTCTCCTTCTCCTTTTGCTGCAGTTATCTGCAATACTGTTCCTCTTGAACCTTTTTTGTTTCTTCCTCTATCCCTCATGTTTCCACCCGCCTTTTTCTTTGCGGCTGGGTCACTGTCTGCTCTCTTTATTTTTTTCCTTCTATTCCTTTTGATTTTTCTGCCTTTTCCTCCTTACATCGTTCCCTTCCTCCTCCGATTCTCCTCCTTGGAGACTTCAGTTGCTGTTATACCCTGTGGGATGACTCAGTTGTCACCCCCAGAGGTCGCATCTTTGAACAGTTTCTTTCTTCTTCCGATCTCTTTCTGCTTAATACTGGCTCTCTTATTCACATTGACCTTTGTACTCATTCCTTTTCTTGCATCGATCTGTCTTTCTATTCTCCCTCTCATTTCCCTTGACATCCACTGGTCTGTTCTGGTTGACTCATTTCAGTGATCACAGTCAAACTTTCCCTCATGTCTTTTTGTCCAGTTCCTCATTCTCCCCATTGGTAATTTCGTGCTGCTGACTGGAGCTTATTTTCATCTCTTACGGTCCCCCCTTTGTCTTTCTCCTATTCTTCACCCCACGAGTTGCTTTCTTATTTCTTGGTCCTGGTTTTAGGAGCTGCCCTTACTGCCATCCCTAGAAATACCAGACCTCCTGCATCCAAAATTGTGCCGTGGTGGACTCCTGAATGCAAGCATGTCCCGTGTTGAATGTGCTGCCTGGAAAAGCTTCTGTCGTTGATGATCTACACCGAACCATACCTGTAATCTCTTAATATTTCAGCATGCATCTGCTGCCTTCTGCCATACCATTCATCAGGCCAAATGCTACAGTTGGATGTCCTTTGTTTCTAGCATTTTGGTGGACACCCCTGTTGCAGCATTTTGGTCTCGTATCCATAAAATATCCGGTAAGCATATCCCGCCTTAGGCTCCTGTTCTCTCTTCAGATGGACTTTCTGTAGCCAATGCTTCCCTGGTTGCTGAAGCTTTAGGCAGTTATTTTAATCTTGTAAGCACAGGGTCCCACCTTTCTCCAGATTTTCACCATATTAAATCTCTTTCTGAATCTGTGCCAATTTCTTTTACTTTGCCTGGTGAGGGAGCTATTAATGCTTCCTTCTCTCTTCATGAGTTGTCGTCCACACCCAATGTGTGTAAAGATTCCAGCGAGGATCATGATGGTATTCAGTGCTGTATGCTGAAACATATTTCTCCCAGTGCCTTGTCATTTCTCTTGGCCCTTTACAAGAGGATTTGGTCTGAGGGTTTCTTTCCTCCTGCTTGGCATGTGGCAGCCATTCTACCATTTCTTTAGCCTGGTAAAACCAGTTGCATTCCTCAATACTACGGTCCCATTGCTCTGACCAGTTGATTATGTAAACTGGTTGAATGTATGATCAGTCGTTGACTTATGTGGCACCTTGAATCCCATTGCCTCCTTTCCCCCTTACAGTTTGGGTATCAAAAAGCTTGTAGCACTTTAGATCCAGATCCTTTCCTTCATTTGGAGTATTTTTTCCATTCTGCTTTTTCCCCTTGCTAGTCTGTCATTGCTATATTTTTTTATTTTGGAAAAAGCATATGAAACTACATGGCGCTATCATATTCTTCGTTATCTTCGTTCCCTTGGCCTTCATGGTAATGTTGGTGTTTTTCTTCAAAATTTCCTTTCCATCTGCACCTTCCATGTCTGCCTCAGTGCCCATCTCTCCTGTACCTTCCCCCAGCAAGAAGGTGAACCCCAGGGCTGTGTCCTCAGTACTACCTTTTTTCTTATTGCTATTAATAATATTGTGTCTTCCCTGCCTCCCTCTGTTTCCACCTCTCTGGATGTTGATGATTTTGCTATTTACACTGGAGATCTGGTTCTCCCTCATCTCCAATCCCTTATTCAGTCTGCCATTACAGCAGCCTCCACTTGGGCCACCACTTATGGTTTTCATTTCTGTGCCGCCAAGTCTTATGCAATGTTGTTTACCCATTCCTGTTCTATACTTCAACCACCTCTTTGCCTGTGACACCCCTCTTCCTTATCGGTCATCTGCAACCTTTCTTGGCCTTGTCTTGGACTTTTGGTTAAATTGGAATGAACATGTTTCTTCCTTTCCTTCTTCCACTCTTCATCGTCTTCGCATACTACAAACTCAGTCTCATCTTTCGTGGGGCGCTGATTGCACCACGCTTCTTCGTCTCCACTCAGTCCTTATTCTTGCCAAACTTGATTATTGTGTCTAGTCTGTTCTTCTGCCTCTACCTGTACTCTTTTGAAACTTGATTCCCTTTATCATACTGGTCTTTGCTTAGCCACAGGTGCCTTTCGGTCAACCCCAGCCACAAACCTTTGCATCAAATCAGGCATTCCTCCCCTTCTCCTCTCATTGTTCTTGCCTTACCGTTAAGTCTTGTGCGTGCCTGCTTCAGTTTCTTTCTAATAAATTGCTCCACCTTCCTCCCTCTCTCTGCCATTCTTTTCAGTCTGCCTCTCGTTTCCTCCTCCTTTTCTTCCTCCGTGTCTCTGCCCTTCTTCAGTCTGTTGGTTTCACCTTTCCACCCATTCTTCCCCCTTTGCCCTGTTTCCTTCCCCTCTTGGCTTCTGTCTCCTCCTGTGGTCTGCCCTTCTTTTCTCCCTTGTTCTTGGTCTCTTCCTTCTCCTGTTACTCTCCACTGCCATTTTCTTGAACACATGTCTTCTCACTCTTCTGCTACACCTAGCTTTACTGATGGTTCTAAATCTCTTCATGGTGTTGGGTTTGCTGTTGTCTCCCCTGACTCTTTTTTTTCCAGTCCCTTTCCTTGTGTTGCGGGTGTTCTTACAGCGGAACTTAATGCCATTCTTTTCACTCTGAAGTTTCAGTCCTCTTCCTCCTCTTTTATCTTCTCCAATTCTCACAGTGCGCTTTTATCTCCAAAGACCTGTTGTTCTCATGCCCTTGTCACCCAGATTCAAGAGTGGCTCTTCCGTTATTCTGTGCATAAGAAGTCAGTTCACTTTTGCTGGATCCCCAGTCATGTTGGGGTCACCAGTAATGAACGTGCAGATTCCCTGGTTCGCTTTGCTGCTCTGTCTCTTATGTCTTCTCCTCGACCCATTCCTGCTCTTGATTGTTTTCCAGTTCTTACTTGCCCCTTCTATGACTTCTGGAAAACTTCTGGGATTCCCAGGTCACCAACAAGCTTCGTATCATTAAACCTTCTGTTCTTCCATGGTCTACTTCAACACATCTCAGTTGTCGATGAGAGACTGTCCTTGCTTGTTTTTGCTTGGGTCATACCTACCTCATCCATGGTCACTTAATGAGTGGCGACCCTCTGCCACTTTGTTCACGCTGTAACTGCCCCTTGACTGTCCACCACCTTTTTCTTGACTGCCCGTCTACCCTTCACGACTGTCTCTCTGCTTTATTTATATATATATATATATATATATGTCTATCTATCTATATGTATATTTATATATACAGTATATCTATCTGTCTGTCTGTCTGTCTATCTATCCATCTATCTATCTGTATACAGTATATATATATATATATATATATATATATATACTGTATATGGAGCCTCTGTGGTACATTGGTAAAGTGTGCTTTTTCGTACACTGAAGAACGAGGGTTCGCGTCCCACCAGGGTAATAAACTTTGGGAGTGTTCTTCGGGCCACGTACTGCATTGGCAGACATAAGGGGTGCTGTGGTTGAACCATTGTCGCACACTATAAAGTATGCTTGCACCCAGTCGGCTTGCGAGGGCCGATTACACTTGGTTCACAGACTAAACACACATCCAAAGCCACTCCAGCACTACAATTATGTTTACAAGCACTTCTCACCCTACATACAATCTCTACTAGACAGCCTAAGCCACTTGGTAGAGATACATTGGCTGTATCGTCCCCACTTCGGTCGGGATAGGCTGGTCCTGCAGTGGACACACAAACGGTTGATGAGATGAGACGAGACGAAATACATATATACTGTATATACTAGCAGAGGTACCCGGCATTCCCCCTCCCCCTCCATATTTATTTTCCTCCTCCTGTCCCTTCCCCCCCCCATCTCTCTCTCTCTCTCTTCTTCATCCTTCTCTCGTTCCCCCTCCTTATTTATCTGACTCTTACTGCTCGGCTCCCCTCCCTCAAACCATCAGTCTTTTTGGTCTTAAA
This sequence comes from Coenobita brevimanus, assembly GCF_032717465.1. Taxonomy (NCBI): domain Eukaryota; kingdom Metazoa; phylum Arthropoda; class Malacostraca; order Decapoda; family Coenobitidae; genus Coenobita; species Coenobita brevimanus. The sequence goes on along the minus strand of NC_136954.1, from coordinate 68,008,793 downwards.
ACCTTCCTTGGGTCATAAGACCAAAAAAATGAACACTCCAGTCCTGTTTGTTCTAGTTCAGTCTTTCTTTCTGCTCCAGAAAGACCATGTACCTCTTATGCTTTTGAAGAGGGATTATAAGAGGTCCAGGAACTTTCTGTTTCAGCTTTCACAGACTAACGCACAGTATTTGTGCGTAGTACTAGTTTACTATCACCAGTGACCTCAAATGACCTCGGAGTCAACCTCACATAGCCTTATGTCCAAGCTGAAGGTCATGTGAGTCTCCATGACAAAAATTGGGCTGCAGGGGTACCCAGCGTTGCCTGGGCCAAAAAGGCAAACATTTAACCGATGACCTCAAATGACCCAGATCTGAATTTTGATCCTCTTAAAACCTTCCTTGGGTCATAAGGATTCCAAATATGTAGGTTAAGGCCAGGTAAAATTAAAATTGAGGGAATAATCTGTGAACAAACAGACAGGCAGACAGAAAATGTCCTTTATAAAGCAGATGCACAACTTCTTATGGGAGGGATCAGAACCCAAGAAGACTGTTGCCAGGTCACTGATAGAAAAAAGTGGTGCCTCTTGTTGAAAAGGATTAAAACAAAACAAGACCTGTGATAAGGCTGCCATATATAGAGTCAGATCATTGTAACATGCCTCTTTTATATATAGAACTGTAGTCAAGTCAACTTGCTTCTGATCAGTGGTAAAGTGGTGATTTATTGGCAAAGTGATATGTATAACAAGTCCTCATTACAAGTCACTCTTTTATGTTGTTTATTGCTGTTATTTTTTCAGTAAAGTCCTGAAATGTTGCCACCTAAAGTTTCATTGATACCTGTAAAGCTGATTTGCTGATCCCCCACATTACAGCACAATATATTTAAAAGGTAATAATTTGGAGCACATCCCAACACATAACATGGACCTCTTAATTGCTTTTTACTATGTTCTGTTTTATGTTGATCAGTTCAGTGATACATAATAGTTTAGCTTATTCTAGCTGCTCTAGTTGATTTCATATAATTTAGGATAGGAGAGCTCAGTTCTGTTGAAGGGGTTAATGATAGCAATATCTAACCACACCATTTTGAAAAGCCTTTCTTGAGATGAATAAAGTGTCTAAAGGTAGCACAAAAAACTGAAAAAGATTTCACTAGACCATAGGAATTAGATCCTTTGTGAAGGACAAAATTTAATCATCATTGCCATCATCATCCAGCCTCTTTTTTTCCACTCTCAGGTGTGGTGAGAACAGAAAAAAATTTCTCGTTAAACTTCCTGGTTTTCTCAGTTAACAGTACTAGTTGAATGTAATAAAGTTGGGGAATTTTTGAATATATCTTTGAGTACAATGAGAACTGCTTGTACAGTTTGTTTAACTTTCATCAGTTTTTGGAATAATGTGAGACAAGCATGGTTATTTGATTATAGGTTTTGTATTTTGACACTGGAAGAAAGATTGGGAAGGTATGAGTTAGAGCACATGGAAGAGATGGAAGAAGTATGCAAGATATTCAAGGAAGAGATAGGTGCAGCATGCGAGGTGGTTTGTGGAGTCAGTAGGAGATGCAGGGTGTGCAAGGGACAGCATTGTGAAATGATGAGGTGAAACGAGCTGTAGAACAAAAGAAGAAGGCATATAGTGGCTGGCTAGTGGGTATATATAGGGGAGAAGATGAGAGAGAGAGAAGAGAGAGGAATATGTGAGCAGGGGAAGGGAGGTGAAGAGACTGGTGAAGGAGAGTAAGAAAAGTGGATGAAGAGTTTGGGAGGAATTTGAGTGTGAAATGAAGGGAAAGTAAGAAATTGTTTGGGAAGGGCGTAAAGAAAGTAAGACAGTGTGAAAGGGGAAACAGTAGGGGAGTGAAAGATAGAAATAATATTTTGTTGGTGGAGAAGAGAGAGCGAATGAGGAGATGGAAGGAGCACTTTGAGGATCTGTTGAATGTAGAAAGTGACAGGAGTGTGAGTATAAGTGGTTTGGGAATGGCTGGGAGAAGAAGAGATGAGAGGAGGGAGGAAGAGATCAGTAGAGCAGAAGTAGTTGAAGCAATGAAGAAGAACAAAATGGGAATGGCCCCAGGAATTGATGGAGTAAGTGGTGAAATGCTGAAATATGGGGGTGAGATTGTTGTGGAGTGATATGGAAGTTATGTAGACTGGCTTGGGAAGAGTTCAAGGGGATTGGAAATCAGGGAGAGAAACACAGTTTAGAACTTGAGAAAATAAAGACTTCAACCTTTGTTTCTATCCCACCCAACATATAAAGGTGATTATCCTTAGTTTTAGGGGATATATATATATCTTTGGTGAAATGGATACCAGTAATGAAACTGTTTTACATATTAACTGCAGAGTCTCTCCTATACTGGAGAAAAAGGTGAAGTTAGCAAGAATAAAATGAAAATGATGTACTTGGGCTGAAGGGGTCAATAACCTGATCTCTCCTTTCCTGAGCTTTATCCTAACTTGCCAGTGTGTGTGTGTGTGTGTGTGTTTGTGTGTGTGTTTTAAGTTTCATGATCTATTGAAAATATATTGAATGATTTTTTTTTTACATGCCCTAATCCAAGCCTGTAATTCAAGTGGATTTGTAATATATTTGGAGTATTAATTGTCTTTTACTTTACCCTGAAGTTTGGTAGTCTATTGACTGCTCATGGGTCTTTAAAAAATTACAGAGAACCATTCATGCAGAGTTATCCAAAAAGCAATGTCTGGCACCCCCCAAAATAAAATAATAATAATGGCTCGTATGATGTAACTTTTTTTTTTTTTCCTGGATAGCTATAACATAAGGTATGCAGAAAATGAAAAAGAATCCATGGTGATGCCAAATGGTGTAGCTCATAGTCAAGGGATCTCGCTGCTTGAATTGGCTCATTTGACATCATATTGGTGACCTTGGTTCCGAAATGATAGTTGCTAAGTAGTATTTGCATTTACTGTAGATGGTTATGGAAAAAATACAGTATTGATTTTCACTTGATGCGGAAGGCGTGAGATGTGAACGTTGCAGGCGGGTAGGATTGCAGCAGGCAAACAGAAGACATGGGATGAGATCATACAGTGTGACCTCAGGGATAAGGGACTGAACAGTGTGGTTACCAGAGATTGAACTGCATGGAAGGCTGCCATCAGGTGACCAAGGCCGATGCATGCAAGCAGGTTGAGCCTTTATATACGATACAACGACTCCCACAGACTGTGTAGTCAACTGTCAATAGATGTCTTATCAGCCATCTGCTGTAATGAATGCACAGCTCATTAAGTCCATTTCACATGGACTCCTTCCCATGTTGGGATACCCTTCAGTGAAAAGGCCAACTACTGTACATAGCTCACAAAACTCTGCTTCTGGATTCTCCTGATATTAATGCTGACTATACACCCACTGCAAATTGACTTAGGACCTACACACAAAATTGCTATGGGAGAGTTGTCGGTCTTTGATTTGTGTTTCCACCTCTCCCAAGTGAATTTTTGGGGCAAGAAGTAACTGGCAACTCCTCTGGTGTTGGCGGGAGGTGGTGAAACACTCAGCACGTCAGTGCTTGCCAAGAAGCGAGAGTGGGGGTATACCTGTATGTTCCCATCGCTCCGAGCTTGCACCTCCCTCTTTTTTCGTATGCATTACTGTTTGCCCTGTTATTTTCCTAGAGTCGAGTTGTCATGCCTGGAAAGTACTGCTCAAGGGATGAGAGGATCCATATCATTGCATGGAGGCAGGATAATGTCCTTGTCAACACGATTTGTGAACGTACTGGACACGCAAAGTCGACCATCATGAAGATTCTTGCTGCCAGACGTGATCTGCCACCTGATGTTGTACCAGAGCACAAGCATGGTGGTGGAAAGAAGGATGACTTCCAGAGGTACAGATGCACTTCTGAAGAGGGAAGTAATCAAGAATCCTCAAATGACAGTAGCAGAACTGAAGAGAATGCATCCCTAGCTGTTACAAGACATCTCAATTCGAACTATCCAACACCACTTGCAGAAGGAGCTGGGTTTGCCAAGCTGCACTGCAGCCAAGAAACACTTCTCACTGAAAGCATGAAGAAGCAGCACATTCAGTTTGCCAAGAAGTATGCACACTGGATATCGGATGAGTGGAGAAAAGTTAATGCACATTTCAAGTGTTCCAGGTGTGTTCTGCCAATGTTCGTCGCCCAACCTCCCGTAGTCGATATGACCCTGCTTACACGGTGCTGACTGTTAAGCATCCACAACCAGTAATGATATGGGGGTGTTTCTCAAGTGAAATGGGAAGGGGAGGCCTCTATTTTCTTCCTAAGAACTTGATGAATGGTGGCCGGTTCATTCAAGTTCCGAAAGATCATTTGTTAAACTTTTTTGCGACTTTTTCACGAACGATTCAGCTCCATGTCACAAGTCAAGAAAGGTGACAAAATAGCTTCAGGATAATCGGATTGAGGTCCTCGACTGGCCTGGCAACAGGCCGGATCTAAATCCGATAGAAAACTGCCAGGCAAAGATGAAAAAAATCTTGGCAGAGAAGAAGACACCCAGTCTGGACAACCTCAAGACTGAACTGACAAATGTTTGGTGCAAAGAAATGTCCTTAGATTACTTTAGAGATCTAAGTGATTCCATGCCAAAACACATCCAACTGGTCCTGAAAAACAAGGGATATATGATTTCATATTAATGAATGGCATTTCATGAAAAAACATTGTGATATACTATGATTTCTGTGTTTTTTAATACCTTGTGGGGGGAGGTCCTACGGTAAGTCAATTTGCGGTAGCTGTAGCTATACTTATGTCAAAAGCACGATCAACTCTCTTGTTGGTCATGAAATGAGACAGTTTATTCTAGCATAGAAAATGGTATAGTTCTCTTTACAATGGGTACATGTCTCACATTACTCGGGTAACCTTTGGCCAAAGAGGTGGACTTTATGTTATGAGACTTGTTATAACTATTATTGGGAATTCACTAATAATGACCCCGTTCCTTGTGCAGTTTGTGGTTCACCAGCATCGCACTGCATTACTATAGTATGGGCCCCTTATCGCAAAATATATGAATCCACAACTCCTCACCTCTTTATTTTCGTTCTGCCTCTCGCAGCCCTACCTCTAACCAAGGTCTACTGAGATATGCTCTAGATCTTGCCCCTGACATCCACACTTCTCACTTTCCGCACCCAGGAATCATCCTCCATCCTCTCGACATGTCCAGTCCATCCCAATATACTCCTACTACTGATCACAACACCAATACATTCAAGTCCGATCCAGTCTTCAATCGCAATCCTAGCCCCCCCCTCCCCTAAGACCTTGCATTCAAGGACGCACATCACATCCATCTAAACAATGTCATCTTTGTGCGAATGATTGATTATTTATTGTTGTAAATATTACGTTTGAGCTATGACTGTCAAGAGAAATAAACATTCTTAGATAAAGATACTGCACAGTCAAGTCTCTCTTGAACATGATTATCAAGCTGCATGCTTTTCTTGTACAGTACTTCTATTGCTGCTTTTCCCAACAATATAAGTGAAATATATTACGGATCCCTTTTCATTTTGATGTATGTGTACTTACTGAATATAAATGTATGTTACTACCCTCCATTTCCCTTTTTAGTATATGTACTCTGCATACCTTAAAACAATAAATATTTCACACAATCAATCGTCTCTGTTTGCTGAAGGGTGTGTGTGGCAAAATCTATCTTTTGTTGTACACTGCACTTTTTATCCACAGACTGTATAAGGAGCATCAAAATATTTACTGAAAATGTATACCTAGTACATCTTGCTACACATTCCTTTAGTAAACAGATTAAGAGATATACTGTACTGGGAAACAGCATTTGAGAAAAATTAAATCCTGTAGGGGATGGCTGCTTCAAGTCCTTGACTTGAGTCAGTTATTTGAGGGCACTAACCCTCCATCAGCCCACTTGTTGACACGTTGGGAACACATATGCAAAGTCCATAGTTATTATACAGACTGCACATATGGGTTGGTTATATGGTTACATGGTTATCTTACCTGGTGGGCTTCCCAGAACCAGAGCCTGCCCAAGGGAAGGGCCCACGGAAGCCACACACTGCTGATGCGCCAACCCACGGACAATAAGAAATATGAAAGAGCAAAGCAAAGATATAGGGTGGAAGGTGCACCATATGCAGCCAGGAAGTAACTACTTGCAGAAGAGTTAAGTGAGGGGGGGGAGGGGCAGATAACAATAGGGCAAGAGAGAAATAATATCATCACAATAGTTAATGGAATTGGAACATAGTGTCACCGAGATGGGAAGTGAGAGCTGCTTTAAAAGAAGCTAGGTCCTGAATAGAAACAACAGAGTCGGGCAGGGAATCCGGAGAGATACGCATGATACTGAAGAATCTCTTACGCATGTCAAGTTGACATTGGGAGTAGACAATCTTGAACTGGTGTCCCCGAGTAGAAGGTCAAAGAGGACGGGCAAACAGATTATCTAGGGTCAAAGAGGAGTTTCCATGAAATATTTGCCAGTATTGATGATATCATGTTGAAGCAGTCTCCCCTGAATGGAGAATGAGTTCAAAGCCCTCAATCTGCTCGTACAGTCAGGGTTTTCGAGCCCCTGTATAGACTTTGTCCAACGTCACTGGACTGATTCCAGCAGCTTAAGGTTGCCTATGTACCCCAGATTCCACAACGACGAGAAGTACTCCAGCAATGGGCGGATGTGGGAGATATATAGGAGGATCATGAAAGAGGCATCGTGATTTCCTGTGGATTTCAGAATACTGTTCGACAGAGCTCCAGCTTTATGAACCAAGTTTGAAATATGTTGGTGAAATTTAAGTGAGGAATCAATCAGTACTCCCAGGTCAGATACAGAGTTCTATCTATCTATCTATTGCCAGACGCCTCAATCCCGTTTGGGGTGGCCACAAACAAATCGCCTCCAAGTCACCCTGTCCCTCGCCATCTCACTGCCCTGCTCCCAACTCACACCCCCCTCTCTCATATACCTCTCCACCCCATCCCTCCATCTCATCCTCGGCCTCCCCCTCCCTCTTCCCCCCTCCACCTCACTCACATACACTCTCTTCGTCAGTCTTTCACCCTCCATCCTCTCCACATGGCCAAACCACCTCAGTGTGTTCCTCATAACGCTTCCTATCACATCCACATCCACCCCACAACGCTCCTTTATATCCTCATTCGTCAGCCTGTCTCTCCATGTGACTCCACAGGCTCCTCTTAAATAACTCATTTCCACTGCTCTCACTCTTGACTTGTGTCCTTCCAACAACGTCCAAGCTTCACTTCCGTACGTTAGAGTTGGTATCACAATACTGTCATGTAGTAACTTTTTCACTTCCATGCTCACTTCCCTGTTTCTTATCACTGCTTTCAAAGAACCAGCAACCTTTCTTCCCTGCTGTACCCTTTCACACACTTCACCCTCCAAACCTCCATCCTTACTCATCACACTACCCAAGTACCTAAACGTACTCACATTTTCCAATTCCTCACCATCAAACCTCGCTGTACATTCACTGACTTCACCTCCCTCAAAGACCATCACTTTACTCTTCCCTACATTCACCTTTAGATTCCATTTCTTACACACTCTTCCAAACTCATCCACCAAGCCTTGCAGCTCCCCTTCATCTTCACTCAACAACACAGTATCATCTGCAAACAACAGTACAGGGAGTTTCCAAATACTATCCTCTCTCAGCAGGGCCACTCCAACATCCACTACCCTACCTTGTACCTCTTTTATTACCCTATCCATGTAAAGATTGAACAACCATGGAGACATGACACATCCCTGTTTCAACCCAACTTTCAAAGAGAAAAATTCACTTAGTTCACCATCCACATGCACTGCAGCCTTCGCACCATCCTACATACTCTTCACAGCATTCAACAAGTTCCCATCTACTCCATATATTCTTAACACTTTCCATAATCCTTGTCTATCCACCCTGTCATATGCTTTCTCCAAATCCATGAAAGCCGCATACAACTTCTTTCCCTTCTCTAGAAACTTTTCCACTAAAGATCTAAGAATGAATATCTGATCTACACAACCTCTTCCCTTCCTAAAGCCTCCCTGTTCTTCTCCAACTAATTTCTCTGTTCTTTCTCTAACTCTGTCAGTAAGTATCCTACCATAACCTTTTCCTATTATACTAAGAAGACAAATGCCCCTATGATTACCACACACTTCTTTTTCCCCTTTTCCTTTGTACAAGGGAATAATTATACCTGACTTCCAATCCTCCGGGACTCTACCTTCCTCCCAGGCCAATCTGCACATCTTCCATATCCATTCTACTACTATCTCTCCCCCATGCTTCAGCATTTCACCACACACTCCATCAATTCCTGGGGCTTTCCCCGATTTAACTTTCTTCATTGCTTCCACAACTTCTATCCTACTGATTTCTTCCTGTCTTCTCACCTCCCTCCTTCTCCCAGCCATTCCCCAGCCACTTATACTCGCATTACTTCCATCCTCTATGTTCAACAATTCCTTAAAGTGTTCTCTCCATCTGCTCACTTTTTCTCCCTTCTCCACTAGTAATCTACCATTTTTATCTTTCACTTCCCTGCTAACTTCACTTCCACCCTGTCTTACTCTCTTCACCTCTTTCCAGAACATTTTCTTACAGTCCCTCCACTTTACACTTAAATTCCTTCCAAATTCCTCATCCACTCTCTTCTTACTCTCTCTTACTAATCTTTTCACCTCTCTCTTTCTTTCTACATATAACTCTCTCTTCTGCCTCTCAACTTCTTCCACACCCCTATTTCTTATCCATTCATTGTATGCTTTCTTCTTTTGTGCCACAGCCTGTCTCACCTCTTCAGTCCACCACGCTGTTCCTTGCACCCCCCTCCGTCTTCTCTTCCTTCCACACACCTTATCACATGCTGCACATAATTCTTCTGTAAATATCCTACACACACCTTCCACATCTCCCATCTGCTCTAATTCATATTTGCTCAATCGTTCCTCCACTTCTCTCTTATACTCTGCCTTTTTCTCATCCTCTTGTAACCTTTCCACTCTCCTTACAACTACTCCTTCCTCTCGTCTTTCCGTTCTTCTATTCCTCCTCTGGGGAATAGGTACATCATTCAGGTAGTACATGCCAGAGAGGCTAAGTTCTTCCCATGGTATATTTTCATGGGTAAATCTCAGGTGTACACATTTGTCAGTGTTCATGGATAAACCCCAAGATTATGAAACCCTAGTGAGAGTGTTAATGTCTGCTTGGCAGGTATAGTCACACTGTCAACAATATTCTGGTTTGTATCTAGCTTCATGTTTAAATATAGTTTAAGATCATCTGCATATATTTTTGTGGGTGAATTCACATTTTTATTAAGAAAATTGACATACAACAGAAACAAGAGGGGTCCAAGGACCGAGCCCTGTGGGACACTGGTTAGTACGCTCCTGGGGTTGCTATGATGATGACTGACAACAACTCTCATTTCGCAATCTAGCAAGAAATCCCTAATCCAGTCTAATAAACATCCCCTGATACCCAGGTTTCGCACTGACAATTAGGATATCAAGGCATACAATGTCAAATGCCTTAGAAAGTCAAAAGTAGATTATGTCCACATTGTAGCCAGTATCTAGCCAGGTGGTAACTTCATTATATGCAATGTTGAGTTGATCCTCTGCTGATCGTCCGGGTCTGAAGCCGAACTGATACTTGGTCAGAAGGTCATTGGATTCAATGTACTCATAAATGAATTTGGTGATGATATGCTCCATGGTTTTGACACAGACCGATGTAAGAGAAATAGGTCTGTACATAAGAGGGTCATATCTAGAACCCTTTTTGAAAATACAGTAGGTATAACATCAGACATTTTCCAGATTTGTGGCAAAGTTCCTTGGCTATAAGATTCCCAGAAGATCAGCAGCAGGGGATGGGGACGGCGGAGAAGTTAAGGTATAAACTGAGGCACAGGAAGTTGCAAATATTTCAGATATAGTCTCAGAATTGTGAACAATCTCCCCAGAGGATGTTTTCAGAGATCCAATGGTAGGATTACAGACCTTCTTCCTCCGAATGTAAGAATGGAAAACCTTGGAGGCGGTTGAGATGAGTTCTACTAGGGAGGTCTCATATCTTGACTGACTAGTTACAGCAAAGTTCCTGTACTGGTGGTTAATGTCCAAAAACAGGCAGAGAGCTTCTTGAGCCTACTGGGAGTTTCTTCCATGGGTCCCACATAGCATTTTATAATTGTTCCAGTCTTTTCCTGGTGCTGGAGAGTATACTGGGAGACTTAACAGATCCAGGGAGGGTGAGAAAAATTGGTCAAGCATCTGGAAGGGATCTATCTATCTATCTATTGCCAGATGCCAATATTCCGTAAGAGGTGGCCATTTGACTTTGAGTTATTTGTTTTACGGGGAGGGGCACTAACCCTCCACAAACCCATTTGTTGACACATAGGGAGCACGTATGGTTTGGTTAGCAATATGGTTACCACCCAGCATTGTAAATGGTTTCTTGGCATACAGGACACCATTTGGCTAGTCACTCAATGTAAAGCCACCTGCAAAGGAAAGAAAAGCAATAAGAAGTGACAGGAAAGATGGGAGAAACAGGAAGACAAAAGGGCAGGCACAGAAAAAGAATGATATAGGCTAAGGAAGAAGTAGGCAGCACTACATCATGAGTGGATGATGGTCGCCACCACCTACCACTACTGGGAGGGATGAATCTGTCAATGAGTGGGAGATGAATGCTACAAAAGCGGACAAACATCTGGTCAGGGTCTAAATAAGCAAATTCAAAATCCCAATCAGCATGCTCAAGGGAGTCATTAATCTCAGCATAATTACCTCTGTGCCATAGGCTGACACTGGGTACACTCTCATGGGGGATTTGGTTCTGAAAGATAAAATTTGCAATAACTGGACTGTGACCACAGTGAGGGCGTGGGGTTTAGAAATACACAAGTATCACCAGTACGGTCGGTTTCTGAAGTCAGTATTAGATCTAGTACATTACCATAAGGGTAGAAAGTTGTCTCAGTGACTAACTGTGTCAAACCCAGAGAAGTGAAGCAATCTAGAAACTGAGAATCGACTGAAGAGATTCCATTATGCATCAGTTCCTGGTTCCACCTGATTGAAGAAAGGCTGAAATCTCCCATGAGGACTACTTCTTTGTCTGCACAAATATCACATAAAATTTAGTAAGTTGTCATTTTCAACAGATGTGTAAGAGGGGGAACGGTAGAGTGTTATAATACAGATATCAAAAACTGGTAGAAATATAACTAGGGTACCGTAGGCCTATTTGGAATTCTGGCATGTATGGCAAGGTGTTTAATAGAACAATTAACACAGATACAGACACCGTGCTTTGGAATGACACCATCAGTGTCCCTTCTGAGAACTGTATAGCCCGGAATAGAAATAATACAACTAGGCACTGATGGTAGCAGCCAAGATTCACTCACACCAAGAACTGAAATATCATCATACAGAAAATTAGCAATCTAATTAACTTTACTGACAATGGAGTTAACATTGACATGGAAGATACAAATGGAGAAAAAAGGATCAGTTCGACTCGAAAACTGACTTACTAGTTTAAAGAAGCACTATTGACTACGGGAGCAGCTGTTCTGGGAGTGATACCTTAAGATGGCTGAGGGGGAGCCTGAGCTGTTGCATCAGGTTCCTGAGATGGGGATTCTGACCTGGCAGAGGGCTGACTGACAACTAGTGCCGGGCCAGGACGAGAAGCCCCATAGTTCGAAGAGCACCTATGGAGGAGCTCCTGCCTCTGGTTGTATGTCAAATCTCCATGTATAAAGATGGCAACATAAGCAGAATTTTTCAGTTGAGAGGATCTAGAAAGCAATAGTTTCCTGTCTGTGTCATCAGCAGTATTACCATGAAAAATGCCTCTGTCCCAGTCAATACATACAACAGCTTCAATATATATTAAGTTCTTTGTTCACCAGAAAGCAGGAGATATCCTTGAATTTAGAATCTACTTGGTTCAGATCAGCACTTGGGAGTCCTCCAATAATTACTGATTTGCGTCTGCATTCTCTATCTCGCATCTCTCCCACCTTCTCGCGAATAGTGAGTCTTACAGCCTCACCACTGGGGAAGGATTCCGGTGGGGCAGGAGGGGCCGTGGATGCTGATGAATGGCACTGCAATAGCGTGGCAACAGATTGGTGGAGGTTGGCCAACTGACCTGAGAGAGACTGGACTATGACACATAAAGCCAGGACCATCTCTGACATCTGTTTGACTATTCCATCGATTGCTGCAACACCCTGACTGTTAGGGGAATTGGGGTGAGCAGGTGAACTGGCCGTCCGCCCATTAACTCTACATTTCTGACGTACAAACAGAATGCCCTCACCCTCCAGTCTTATAATCTCAGCAATCGATCTCTCTGGAAGACCCAAACACACGGCTTTTGGGTGAAACCAATTGAGGCACCCAGGACCAGAGGGGCGTTACCCACAAGACCCTTATTTTGAGTACCGTAATTAATCATTAAAGTCAGAGTTTAATTACATACCGGTACATCATTTCGATACTTAAGGCATTATATTATATAGCAATGAATATGTCTCGTCAAGACATGTTTTGTCACATGTTTTTTTCTGTGTTTTTGTGTATGTGTTTTTTTCGGTGTTTAACTAACTCAGTGTCAAATGGCCACCCTTTACGGGATTATGGTGTCTGGCAATAGATAGACAGATAGATAGATTTTTTTTTACACCCCCAAAATAAACCTATAAATAAAACTTTCCTGCATGAAATTAATGTTACTTTGTAATATATGTATAATGGTATTAGTAACATGTTAAAGTTTTATTATCCTAGGCCAAAAATTTTTATATATGAATTTTAAATGGTGTTTTTTTGTTTTTTTCGAAGACCTGACAAAACTTACAAAGGACATTATGCCAATAGTTCTTGAATATTGTCTGGATGTTGTCCCAACCCACAGCATCAAAACATCGTGCAGAACACTTGCAAGGCTCAACCACTGCATGTTCATTCACGTGTTTACTTGTTGCGCGCGGCTGAAGTAAACTTCACCACTCTTTCTCTTCCTCTTCATTTCCCTCTTCTTCCAAGTCTCTGGCTGCCTTGCTCTCTTCCTGGTTAACCTCCTGGCCCCACCATCACTTGTTGACTCACTATCATCCATGACTGTCTATTTAATCCACAAAAAAATGATGAAATAGAGGAGGATAATCCACACAGATCTCAACCATACACCACCAAGCGTAGCACTGAGTGAGGAGGCAGTCAGCTGTTCACGGGAAGTGTCGCGTGATTGGCTGAGACCAGGTGTGTGGCCGCCAGACATGCGCTCATTGGCTGATGCCTATGCCCCTATGGACCTGTGCCTTCAAGTACCTTGTTATAACCCATGCACAAAAACATGTTACGTTCGACCCTCGTTCACGACCCATAGGGGTTCTTCTTCTGTGAAATGTTTGTTGTACGATATTTTTTAATCTCTGAGCTAATTTTTCCCACTTTTAATTCCAAAAGTTGGGAAGTGTGGCTTATGCCCCTATGGTCCTGGGTGCCTCAATTATCACATCTATCATACCCAATCACCTCACCTCCCACATCGGAACCACATGCGCCACAAGGTGAAGGAGATAGTAGGTCCGTGTGAGAGGAAGCAGGCATGGAAGCACCAGCAGTGTTTGTAACTTGAGCCTGGGATGGGGAATCGTGCGGGTCAGAGGAGATTCCTCTGCCCTGGCCATGACCATGACCACGGCCCCGCGAACGAGCCATACCTCAGAGTCAAAGCAGCAGGGCCAAGTACCAACCACCAGGCTATATTGTGGTGAAGTAAGAAGACTAGCTTCCAGATGGGGGAGGATCAGCTTCGGCATCGACGTAGCTTGTCTGAAGTCACTGGACTAACTTGGTCACAAGGAGAGTCTGGCTGTCGAACACACACAGACAACTGTTGGGACTTCCATTAACATCAAGCAGTCCACAGTTTCCTCTGGGATGTCTAAGAAATGCAGAAACAACAATATAATGGAGGTATTTGGCCAAGGTCTAGGAATTTACACGTTCACGAAAAAAATCCGTCTGCTTGGCGAACTGTATTGTGGTCCAAGGTTTATTTTGATCATTAGATCTTTGTACGATCTAGCGCGCACTTGTGCGTGTGTATTATATGTTAAACTAAACAAACAATAATAAGGTTCTTTTGTATACTTAGAAATGTCTGTTTTCGATTATTATTGGACATACCCGTACGTTAAACCTACTACAGAGCTTAATGGTTAGACCTTGAGCGGGACAAGATAATGAAACAATGGACTTGTAACAGACAAGCAAAGGTAGTGGCGAGATAATGAAGATACGTAATAGCAGTAGGTCTGACAATATATGCTTTGGTCATTCGCTAGCAAGGCTTATGGAAAGAGGCCTCACGAAGCGGAAGCACTTTTGTTTTCTTTGTTTACAATGGCTCAGCTGACTCGTGTTCTTCAAATTCGGCTACTGATACATTGGACAACAAAATAAAGAATATACTTACAGTTTCTTACAGTGTCAGCTCCAACTGGAAGATAAATTGATTATAGGAACAGGGATGCTTGAAATTATTATGAAGAGCATAAAACAACAATGACATTCCATTATTTACGTGATGCATGGGCCGAAAAGTGTTGAACTAGTTGTAGTGCGATGGCGTCGTTAGTATCACCTGATTGTGGCTCCCCTCCTTTGTATAAAGTTGGGACCCCTGTGAATGAATTTGCCTCCCACGTGTGCCATAATGTTGAGAGATGCCCGCTGTGCAACCAGAAAACAAAGGCATTCTATTGCAAAGAGTGTGTGAGGAATGGCAACTTCTATCACTCTCGCATGAAGCTCCCAGAACGGTATGTCACATTGTAAATTTCTACCCTCTTGTTCATCATAGGGGAAGTTGATGGAGTTATTCTTCATTATCAGTGCCAGTAACCCAGTTTATGCAAGTTAACCAAGAGAAGCTACAGTAGGTTACTGATTATGCACACCGTAACATTATTAGAGTACGTCGCACGATTTCACGAAGCACTTAATTAGAATTAACTTATCTGCTGGTAGCAAGGATAAAGATTAATGGTAATTCCTTACCAAACGGGCACAGCGATTCCACCCATATCTTAACAAACACGGTCTCAAGTAATTTTGGTGCCTACCGGTATGCAGCACATAGTTAATCCTCCTCAGGTACACTTGGGTCTGACAGACCTGGGCAATATTTTTGATGGTATAGTTCAGTAACTTATAGATGCCTGGGATACTTGTACTTCTCAATAGCTTCCAAACATTTTGCGCCCATGCAGGGTGTAGAGGGGTTACCGTACTTTTGTGTCTGTCAATGTTTTTGCAATATATCACTCAGAATTGCATGTCGGGTCTGTGAGACCCAGATGTACTAGAGGAGGGGGGAGAATTCTTCACTATGAGTTTGCTAGTTGATTTTATATTGTGTGGGATCCACTGTGCCCATAATGAATTTGTAAGCGAAACTCTAGGTCTACCTGAGGAGGGTTAACTGTTGAATTGTGACTGCAAGAAATGAGTGAAAGAAACAAAATGTACTTATTTTGGGTTATTAAAGAAGTGGGCAGGTTGCCTGCAGCACTGTTTACTGGCGATCTCTCCCACTAGCTGCCTTGTTTACCAACCACTGCTCCGACTGGATGTGGCAGTGTATCCTGTGTGAAAGACTGGCAAACTTAATGTATTAACCCAACCTAGCCTAACCTCACTTCCATTTGACAGCCAGCTTTCAAATTAAAAGATGCAAATTAGGAACTTTAGACATGGGCATCTACTGGCAGACGTTGGCAGAATATTTATGCATTCTAAATCCTCATTTATTGCTTTCAGAAGTAAGTTTGTAAAAATTCCCGGAATTTTTGTTGTTTATTACAGTTCGGTTATATTAATTTTATTTCTTTCACTTGGGGTAGGATTTACCCCAATTTCAAATGATCTACTTGTCTGTTTATTGCCAGACACCTTAATCTCGTATTGGGTGGCCACCAACAAATCGCCTCCATGTCACCCTGTCCCCTGCCATTTCACTGCCCTGTTCTCAGCTCACACCCTCTTCTGTCACATACCTCTCCACTCCATCCGTCCGTCTCATCCTCGGCCTCCCCCTCCCTCTCCCCCCCCTCCACCTCACTCACATACACTCCTTGGCCTCCCCCTCCCTCTCCCCTCCTCCACCTCACTCACATACACTCTCCTCATGAGTTTCTTACTCTCCATCCTCCACTTGACCAAACCACCTCAGTGTGTTTCTCCAAATGCTTCCTATCACATCCACATCCACACCTCAATGCTCCTTCACTTCCTCATTTGTCAGTCTGTCTCTCCATGTGACTCCACATGCTCTTCTTAAATAGGCTAACTCATTTCCACTGCTCTCACTCTTGACTTGTGTCCATCCAACAAGGTCCAAGCTTCACTTCCGTATGTTAGAGTTGGTATCACAATACCGGTACTGTCATGTACCGTAGTAACTTTTTCACTTCCATGCTCACTTCCATGTTTCTTATCACTGCTTTCAAGGAACCAGCAACCTTTCTTCCTTGTTGTACCCTTTCAGGTACTTCACCCTCTAAACATCCATCCTTACTCATCACACTACCCAGGTAGCTACTTAAACGCACTCACATTTTCCATTTCCTTCTCATCCAACCTCACTGTACATTCACTGACTTCACTTCTCTTGAAGACCATAACTTTACTCTTCCCTACATTCACCTTTAGATTCCTTTTCTCACACATTCTCCCAAACTCATCCACCAAGCCTTGCAGCTCCTCTTCGCCTTCACTTAACAACACAGTATCATCTACAAACAAAAGTATGGGGAGTTTCCAAACTGCCTTCTCTCATTATGGCTGCTCCAACATCCACCGCCGTACCTTGTATCACTTTTATAACCCCATCCATATACAGAATGAACAACCATGGAGACATGACACATCCGTGTTTCAAGCCAGCCTTCAGATAGAAAGATTCACTCATTTCACTATCTACATGCACTGCAGCCTTAGCACCCTCGTACGTACTCTTCACAGCATTCAACAACTTCCTATCTGCTCCATATATTGTTAGTACTTTCCACAATCCTTGTCCATCCACCTTGTCATATGCTTTCTCCAAATCCATGAAGGCCATATACAGCTTCTTTTCATTCTCTAGAAACTTTTCCACTAATGATCTAAGATCTACACAACCTCTTCCCTTCTTAAAACCTCCCTGTTCTTTTCCAGTTAATTCCTCTGTTATTTCCCTAACACTGTCAGTAAGTATCCTACCATATAGCCTGCTTTTCCTATTACACTAAGAAGACAAATGCCCCTGGGATTAGCACACACTTCTTTTTACCCTTTTCCATTGTACAGGGGAATAATTATACCAGGCATGGGACTCTACCATCCTCCCAGGCCAATCTGCACATCTTCCACATCCATTCTACTACCGGTACTATCTCTCCCCCACGCCTCAGCATTTCACAACACACTCCATCAGTTCCTGGAGCTTTCCTTATTTTGACTTTCTTCATTGCTTCCACAACTTCCATCCTACTGATTTCTTCCTCTCCTCTCTCATCCCTTCGTCTCTCAGCCATTCCCCAGACACTTATACTCGCATTACTTTCATTCTCTACGTTCAACAATTCCTTAAAGTGTTCTCTCCATCTGCTCACTTTTTGTCCCGTCTCTACTAGCACCATAATCTACCATTTTTATCTTTCACTCCCCAAGTAGCTTCTTTGCCACCCTGTTTAACTCTTTTTACCTCTTTCCAGAACATTTTCTTACATTCCCTTCACTTTACACTCAGATTCCTTCCAAATTCCTCATCCACTCTCTTCTTACTCTCTCTTACTAATCTTTTCATCTCTCTTCCACTCCACATATAACTCTCTTCCATCTCTCAACTTCTTCCATGGCCCTGTTGCTCATCCACTCACTATATGCTTTCATCTTTTGTGCCACAGCCTGTCTCACCTCTTCATTCCACCATACTGTTTCTTGCACCCCCTTTCGTCTTCTCTTCACCCCACACACCACCTCTAAATGAATGATTGAGAGATTAATTTCCACCACAAATGATCCCTAACCCCTTTTTGGGGTTGAAGTCAAATTCGAAATAAAGTCCTCAGAATCGACCGAAATATGTATTTTTCTCTTATAATTTTTTCACTAGGGGAAGGATTTACCCATATTTCAAATTATTTTAAGGGTAATTTTTGCCCTTTTTTTTTTTTTTTTTTTTTTTTTTTTTTTAGTGGCAGGTGGTGGCAACCATCATCCACTCACTTGATGTAGTGCTGCCTACCGGTACTTCTTCCTTAGCCATTATCATTCTGTTTCTGTGCCTGCCCTCCTCTCTTCCTATTTCTCCCATCTTTCCTGTCACTTCTTATTTGCTTTTCTTTCCTTTACAGGTGGCTTTACATTGAGTGATAAGCCAAATGGTTTCCGGTAAGCCAAGTCACCATTTACAACGCTGGGTGGTAACCATATAGCTAACCAAACCAAATGTGCTCCCTACGTGTCAACAAGTGGGTTGGTGGAGGGTTAGTGCTCCTCCCCGTAAAACAAATAACTCAAAGTCAAATGGCCATCCCTTATGGGATTATGGCATCTGGCAATAGATAGATAGATAGATGAAATTACCTTAACCTGACCTAACGTAACCATAATCAAACTTAACCCCTAAGCTAAGACACTTGCGGAGCAAATGTCATAGAGAAGACTACCCCCTTATTTGAGGAGTTTATGTCATAGAGAAGGCTGGAATATGAGATGGGTTTGGCTGTAATGAATGACAGTAATGCCAAATTCCCAGTAGCTAGCTTTGGTAATCCGGAAATAATAACACGTAACCTGTGAATGACTCATTTCAACAGAAAATATGGAAAGGCTGTGTCCATTTGGTAAAGAATTAAAATGTTAGATTAATAAGTGCAGCTTGTGAGGTGGTATGTGGGGTGAAGAGAAGACGAAAGGGGGTACTAGGAACAGCATGGTGGAATGAAGAGGTGATACAGGCTGTGGCACAAAAGAAAAAAGCATATAGTGAGTGGATGAGAAATAGGAGTTTAGTTCACGAGGAGAGGTCCTCTCTTAAAATGCATGAGAGAGAGAGAGAGAGAGAGAGAGAGAGAGAGAGAGAGAGAGAGAGAGAGAGAGAGAGAATTTCTGATGGTAGAAAGTAAAGTAACGAGAATGGTGGTAGCAATGAAATAAAATAAAAGTTGTTATATTAGTCAAGGTGCCAGTCACTTCAACGAGAGGACGTCAGTTACCGGTATATATTCTTGCTGCTGTCAGTTTATTTTATTCAGCAGGGTAGCACCCTGTCGTAGTGAAGAGGTTTAGCGAAGGCTGTATCTAATCCTTCCAATTCGAAGTGTTCCATGATTTGAACAAAGTCGTCTTGTGATAGAAAATATATGTTAATAAATCCTCTCCAGCCTAATATAATCGTGTTGTGATAGCAAAGTATAGAAATAGCCATCACATTGACATTAATCCCTTCTGTCCGATGTATTGTCATATTCTGTTTTCGCTGCTACCAGACGATTTTAAAAACTTTGGAGAGCTACCAAGCAGCAAAGGGGTATAAATGAAGGCTGTCTAACCCCTCCAGTTAGATCATTCTAATTTAAACTGAATAAATTCGTCTGGAGAAAGCGAGCAAAAGATAAAAAAGAAATGCCATGGAAATCAGTGCTTTAACCCCATGAATCCAGTGACGAGTTTTCATAATACCGGGTATTATCTCAGACGAGTTTGCTCTGTTCAGAAGAGTTATTAGGCTGGAAGGATCAGATAACAGCCTTCATCAACCTCTGCATGAGAGCGAAGCCCCAAGGTAGATAAAATCTGTTGAAGATCGGAAGTATAGAATATAAAAACGTCACGGGACTGAAAGGATTAAGAATATGGGCATCACCTCCTAGCTAACGGGTTGGCAAGGGGACTGGCATGTACTGTACAGAAGAGGTTTCAAGGTCAGCCGGCTCTGTTGCTAGGTAAGTATCCTTTTATCCCGTCCCAAGGACTTGTATGGGATCCACTCAGTAACAAGATGGCCTGGAGTAGTTTTTTTTTTTTTCGTTTTTTTTTCGTTTTTTTTTTTTTTTTTTTACTATTACCGGTATTATTATTATTATTATTACCTCCTCCAACGAAGTTGGAAAGGTGGGCAAAGACGAGTAGACTACATTTTGAGGTGGATCCAGATCCGGATGCAAGAATACAAAATAATTTATAGCGTAAGCGAAGGTATACGCCCTTTTAGATCATGTAACATACCGGTACGAGTAGCAGATTAAGCCCGTACAATTACTTAGCTGGACTGTAAATGTATTCGCCTGGTAGGAAAGAGATATTATAGCAGAAAATCATAAATTTTATTGGGTGGACGAAGGTATGCTCTTTGAGTGCTTTATTATTATTATTATTATTATTATTATTATTATAATTACTATTGGTGATATCATCATCATCATATCATCATGGCGATGTCTGACTTACCACAGTTGATAAGCGATGTGTGATGTTTTTTGCTAATTCACATTCATTCATTCTCTCTCTCTCTCTCTCTCTCTCTCTCTCTCTCTCTCTCTCTCTCTCTCTCTCTCTCTCTCTCTCTAAGCCAGGGGTGGGGAACGTCCGGCCTCCGGGCCGTGTAAGGCCCGCAAGACTATTTTGATCATTTGATCATGCCCGCGAGGCAATTCATACCGTAAATGCAATTTCATAAACTCATGAACGAATATATATATATATATATATATATATATATATATATATATATATAAGGGGTTACTGAATGATCTTGACTCGGAGTGCGGTGATCTTGTTTATCATTGTGAAGTGCGGTGGCTGAGTCGCGGGAACATGCTCATGCGGTTTTATGAACGGCGTGATGAAGTCAAGCAATTCATGGAGATGACACATGTCAGGGAACTCAGCGATAGCAAGTGGCTGTGTGATCAAGCTTTCATGGTTGACATTACCAAGTACCTCTCAGAGCTGAACGTCAAGTTGCAGGGCCCCAACCAGCTTCTCAGCTCTGCTTTCAAACGTGAAATCATTTGAAGGTAAATTAAAGCTGTGAAAAGTGCAACTCGAAAGACGTAACACTGTGCATTTCCCCACACTGCAAGGACAAAAGCCTTGTATGACTTCTGAATATGCTGGTGAATGCGCGAAACTAATTGAGGCATTTAGTGAAAGATTCAAGGACGTGAAAAGTAAGCAACAAGAGTTGAACATCTTTGCTACACCGTTTAATGTGGAACCAGCTGATGTGCCTGATAACCTGCAACACGAAGTAATTCAGCTGCAAAGCGATGAAGAGCCGAAAACAAGGTACAGCAACCTCCCACTGCTCGAGTTCTACAGACGTTATGTAAGTGCTGATGAATTTCCTGCTTTGAGGAGACATGCACTGAAATATGCATCTG
Source organism: Coenobita brevimanus (assembly GCF_032717465.1). Classification (NCBI taxonomy): domain Eukaryota; kingdom Metazoa; phylum Arthropoda; class Malacostraca; order Decapoda; family Coenobitidae; genus Coenobita; species Coenobita brevimanus. The sequence continues at coordinate 67,987,275 of NC_136954.1, read as the reverse complement.
TGTACTACTTACTGCTGCGAGCAGTTCTTCTCAAAACTTACCCTTGCAAAGAGTCGACTGCGCTCCAGACTGACCGATGCAAACCTGGAAAACCAGTTGCGAGTAGCATCGTCATCAGTACCACCCGACATCACACGCCACACCAAAGAGAAGCAGTTCCAACCATCGCATTAGAGGTGAGTTAAATGAGTGACCAAAAAACAGAGTTGATTTTAAGTTGATAATTTTGTATGGCTCGCGAATGATGTTAAAAATGTCCTAATGACCCTTAATAGGAGAAAGGTTCCCCCCCCCCTGCTCTAAGCGATGACACCTGACGAAATCGGAAAAACAGTAGGGGAGGAAATACCGCAAACTAACAGAGTTTTAGGCTTGGTGTTTTTTTTTCTGTGGTTTATGGCTCCTTTTGTACTCTCTCTCTCTCTCTCTCTCTCTCTCTCTCTCTCTCACTTTGTGCGTGTGTGTGTGTGTGTGTGTGTGTGTGTGTGTGTGTGTGTGTGTGTGTGTGTGTGTGTGAACCAGACGAACCAGACCGTCACGTGCCTCACCTGCATTCCACTATACCGTACCACAGCTAACTTGTAAAACCAGGCCAGGATCTAACTTTATATCACAAGACCTTGAACCATTCTAACCCAGAACACGTGGTTGTTTATAACGTTGTTGTTGTCGTTATTTTTCTTGGTGGTGGTGGTGGTGGTGGTGGTATACCCCAAGTCTCTTGACCTTGGTATACTCCCGGCTAATCTGACCGTGAATCCGGCCAGCAGGTTAAAGTTGCCCTTCATTAGTCCACCATCCTCCATTAGGGAGAGGAGGAGGAATTTCAGGGACGTTTTGTATATGTAAACCTCATATTGGTGCCATCACCTGAGAGTCTCTTCCCAGCACCTTTCATATCCCATTCGTCTTGTGGGACTGTAGTCTGGTGGCGTAATGCATTCGGTCCAATAACGTGTTTTATCTTCTAGTTATCTCCAGACGATTTCATTCAGTTCAGTGTTTCGACAGGCAGGGGTTTGATTATGGCCTAGTGTACACTTTTAGTACTAGAAGCTCATCCAAACTTGAATGCAATCGACAGATCGTCTGTTGATAGCATAAGGAAAATGAACAAGTACAAAAGTACTTGATGGGGGAGCTTCAGGGCCCTTCGGGTAATGCCATGGGTGTGGTGGTGTGGATGGGTGATTTTGTTTGGTGTGGCTTCGCTGAAGTCTGGAGTGTACGGGAGAGAAACATCTTATTTTCGAAGATCATTAAGAACAGGTTTACTTGATCTGTAAGAGATGCTTCTGTCTCTGCAGACGTGACATCGGATTGAAGGGGTTTTTTGCTTTCCCACCACCAGACATTCTCTCTCTCTCTCTCTCTCTCTCTCTCTCTCTCTCTCTCTCTCTCTCTCTCTCTCTGTCGTACCGTGTAGGCTAATTATTATAGACACATCGCTGTTTAGTCTCGATGGTAATTTTAAGTTGAAATGTGAAACAATAAGTCATCACCATCTTCATCACACCTATTTTTCCTTCCCACAATGCGCAGAATAAAAGCAGAATGAAATTTTGCCTTTTTGTTGTTGTTGTTTTTTTGTTTCAGGGTTGCGAGCTTTTATTGTTCAGCGGAGGAGGAGAGGAAGGGGAAGAATTGGATGGAGGGGGAGAGTGGAAGAATGAGAGGGAGCGGCGGAGAAGAAGGAGGGACGGGAGGGTGGGAAAGAGGAGGGGGGAGGACGGAGGAGTGGGGAAGAGGAGGAGGGAGGACGGACGACTAGGGAAGAGGAGGAGGAAGGGGTTAGGGTAGGAGCAGGAGGGATAAGGAGAGGAGAGGGAGGGGGAGAGGGATGGAGGGGGAAGTACAGAACATAGACGACAGGAGGGGGAGGAGGAGGAGGGATAAAGGAAATGATTGGGAGGAAAGAAATGATGGGAAAAAGAAAGAGGGAAGGATGGAGGAGAAAGGGAAGGAGGGATGGTTGAGGTAGAGGAGAGAGAGAGATAAAGAAGTAGAGGATAGTGTGGAGAGGAAGCAGCACACACACACTGTTGCGCAGTGTGGGAAAGGCAAGGTTATTACTAGCCTTGTAATGGATAGGTTGTGTAGCGTCTGTCTGTCTGTCTGCCTACCTGTCTGTATCTGTCGTGTAATTTAGGTAGTGTCTGTTGGTCTGTATGAGTCGTGTAGGTTGCGTTGCTCCTGCCCTTTCTGTTTGTGTCCTTCTGTTCATACTCTAACTTGGTCAAAGGTCAAAGTCACTGGGGTAAACAAGGACGAAAAAAAAAAAAAAATGGGGTGTTTGTCCTTGCCTCAGTTCGTGTGCTTTCCTCTGTTCAAGTTCCCTTTCAGTTGAATGATAAGATTAATTTATATATATTTTTGCTACCTCCAGACGATTTTATTCAGCTTCAAGGAGACCTCGTTTAGGGAAAAGCTAAATGAAAATAATATATAGCCTCTCCAGTCCCAGAAATCTCTCCAAAGCTGAGTAAAAATAGGAGATAGAAAAGAATGAAATGTAAAGCACCTCACCGGATTGGAAGAGTATATAAAATAGCCTGTTGGTTGCCGGAATAAAAGCCAAAATTGAACTAGCGGGGCTTCAGAGAGAGAAAAAAAAAGTGATAATAAGTGTTGAAGTGGGACATCCTTTCGTGTGTGTGTGTGTGTGTGTGTGTGTGTGTGTGTGTGTGTGTGTGTGTGTGTGTGTGTGTGAGAGAGAGAGAGAGAGAGAGAGAGAGAGAGAGTGCTTGTGTCAGTTTACGTGTGGATGTTTGGATTTGCTTGGTGTGTGTGTGTGTGTGTGTGTGTGTGTGTGTGTGTGTGAGAGAGAGAGAGAGAGAGAGAGAGAGAGAGAGTGCTTGTGTCTGTTTACGTGTGGATGTTTGGATTTGCTTGGTGGGTGTGTGTGTGTGTGTGTGTGTGTGTGTGTGTGTGTGTGTGTGTGTGTGTGTGTGTGTGTGTGTGTGTGTGTGTGTGTGTTTCCTTCCTGCGTTATTTCATTTAGTCCAGGGGTTCCCAACCTGGGGTAAATTACCCCAAGTGGGGTAATTTGGTCTTTTGTGAAGGGTAATGGGGGAGGTAACAAAAACAAAAAAAATCTAAAAATCATACCAGTTATGATAGACTTTCAGACCTATACTAAAATTCAGAGATGAATGTTTAAAGTCATGTTTATTTGGTATCAGTGTTAATAATAAAAATAAATTACTCCTTGCAATAACCCTCTTGGTTTTAGCCTAACCTTTAATTAAGTCCTACATTCAAACTAAAATCTAGGCATCAAAATGTTAAGCAGCTAAAATGCAATTGTGGAAACATAAGCAATGAGGGGTAATGAGTGAAGGGAGGTGTGGAAAATGGGGTAATGGGTAAATAAAGGTTGGGAACCCCTGATTTAGTCTGATAGACGTAGTTGGGGAGAGTGGGGGTTGAGTGCAAATCCTCTCAGTAAGATTTCTTGTTTGCATACAGAGTGGCCCGAGAAATGTCAGAGAATCTTCGGTAGGCTGTTTTTTTTTTGGCTAATATTGAGTAAAGACGAAGAAGAAGAGGAAAAAATAGTAGTACCGTAGTAGTAGTAATAATAATAGTAGTAAAAGAAGAAAGAAGTAATAGTAATAGTAGTAATAGAAGAGGAAGAAGAAGAAGAAAGAGGAGGAGGAGGAAGAAAGAACGAAAAAGAAAAAGGATGAAAGAAATCCGATATACACCTGGTTCCAGTTTTCAGTCATTACTGGTGACCGTAGGATGAATTGTGAGGTACGGTAGGCCATTTTATGCCCTTAAGGTCACCAGTAATTATACCATATCTCCGTGATGGTTGAGAACTGGATCTATGCCGATATAAGTGCGCAAAAATAGCCAAAGAATAACCTGATTTTTTTTTTTTTAACACATTTTCTTAGCCACCCTGTAAATAAGTCTGCCAAATGTCGACGGTTACACCCAGCTTAGGAGAGACGCTAGTAGTGAGGATGAATAACTAAGGCTATATCCGTCATTTCCAGGTCGATAATCCTCTTGTAATCTGAATAAATTGTCTGGAGATTGCAAGAACAAAATATTAAAGTTCATGGTACTGAAGGCGTTAGAGTTATAAGATGTTTACATGGAGTGTATTCCCATTAGCTTAGAAGGTTCGTATCAGTTCATCTTTATCAGTTTATTCCTGCATATGGGTCCTTAGCCTCATGTATCTGGTGGCGTATTTTTGTCTTGTCGCATGTAGACGATTTTATTCAGCTTAGGGGAGACCTCTTGTAGTGAAGTGGTTAATAAAGGAAATATCTTACACCTCTAGCACGAAAAGTCCGATCAGATGATGACTACAATCGTTTGGAGGTAGGAAGAGTAACATTTAAAATACGTTATCGCTTGGAAGGGATAAGTGAAAGCAATTTTGACTACTCTCTATCCTGTTCAGTTTAAGTAGGCGTTAAGTCTGCCATCTGTCTTGAATGTTATCTTGAATGTTGAACTGTGAGGTGAGTTTAACACGAGAATATGATGCTGGTCACGAAGAATTTATGTAGAAAGGATGTTGAACCGTATCTCTGTTTCATTCTGCTAGTGAACTACGGGGAATCAGTTGCAACAAGACGAAAATCAAGCGACTGAGTTTTAGTTCTGAAAGTCTCTCCAAAGCTAAATAAAATGATTGGTGGTAGCAGTAATATGAAACACATCCCCATAGTGAAATCGTTAAGGAGGCTGCCGAGTACCGGTACCTCTTGCTTAACTTTTCATTTTACATATAATACCTCCTCTTTCTCTTTTATATTGTCTGTGCCATTTTAATGTCGACCTATACAACTATCTTACAGCAGAATAGTAACTAGCCGTGTGTGGAAATACACTGGTAAGGAAGAGCTGGTACAAAGGGTTCGTATAGACTAGAATGCCACCCTGTAACTTGGAAAGAGTATTATGGTTCTTTCAAAATAACTTGGCCTAGTTTTCCATCCTTTTGTAGCAATGTCACGTAGCTTAATGATATGAAAAGACAGGGTCACGGCGCTACATCCTTTCCATAGCACTTCTTCATGACTAGCATAATACGGTATTTTAGTAATTTTCAGCATTCAAGTTGGAAAGATGGCAATTTTAGCCAAGTTAGGGTAAAAAGAATGTAGTACAGAATGGTTAACCCTTTCGGCACAAGAATGTACCTAATATGTTGTTTGGTAATCCCGGACGATTTTATTTGCGGTACCTTGGAAGATACCGTAACTCTAGGGCTAAAGGGGGTTAGTTCAATCAGACAGGACTGAGAACCACTGAAGATGCGTAAAATCATATCGCGGTTGAGAGAGATTTTTTACGTTCTGAAAGCTGGATGATCTGGAAAATAGATCTAGGGACTGGAGGTATTCATGAGACGGCCAGAGGATAGAAATGGCAATGAGAGGATATCCCTAGCAACAGACTGGTGTGGTGAAGAGGGGTGGGGGGACGAGTTTTATAAGGGGGAGGGAGGGGGAAGAATGAAGAGGGAGGAAGATGGGATAAATTTTATAGATGGAATGGGGAGAGGGAGGAATGAGTGGGAGGGAGCGAGATTTAATAGGAGGGAGGGAAGATGAAACAAAAAAGAAAAATGTGTGGATGGGAGGGAGGAAGAAATTTTACAGAAATAATGATGGGGAAGATTGGAATGAAAAGGGAGTGAGGAGAAGAGGTGATGGAGGGAGGGGGAGGAAGGAAAAGATTTTACAGGAGGAGGAGGTTGGGAGGAAGAGGGTTTTGTAAGAGGGAAGGAGGGAGGGGAAGGGGAGAGAGAGAGATAAAAGAAAATAGTGTATAGGAGGGAGGAAGACAGTGTATGAGAGTAGTAAATATACGGTAGGTGGGGAAGGGAGGGAGGGAGGGAGGGAAGAAAACCACAATAGAAGTTACATTGAGAGAGGAGGAGAATTAGTTGGATTCGTAAGGGAGGGGGGAGGGAGAGGAGGCGTAGGGGGAGGGTGGAGGAAGGATAGCTGGATTATGGGTTACATGGAGTGAGTGAAGAGATATGGTTGGGGGGGAGGGGAAGAGGGTTGGATAGGTAAGAAAGGAGATAGGGATGTGAGGAACGACGGAAAGTAGGGAGTGATGGATAGAACAAAGAAAGGAAGGGACAGTGGGTGGAAAGGAAGGAGGGATAAATGAATGAATGGTGGATTGATGGATGGATGGAAAGGAAGGAAGGATGAATGGTGAATGGATCGATGGATGGATGAATAAATGAAAAAAAAAAAGAGGGGAAGGAAGGACGGGTAGGTGAATGAATAACTGAAGGAAAGGAAGGATGGTTAAGTGAATGAGTGATTGAAGGGAAGGAAGGATGAATGAAGGAAAGAAAGAAGGGGGAATAGGGGTGGATGGGTAACAGATGAATGAAAGAAGGGATGGAAAGAGGGCTATATGAGTGAATGATTGATGGAAAGGAAGAAGGGGTGTATTGATGAATGAATAAATGATTGAAAGTGGAGGGAAAGAGTAAAAGAAGAGATAAGAATAGCAGGTAGACCAGAAGAGAAAAGAAGGGAAGGAAAAAAGAAAAAGCAGAAATTTAGGAGAGAGAGAGAGAGAGAGAGAGAGAGAGAGAGAGAGAGAGAGAGAGAGAGAGAGAAATAAAAGGAGGGAAAATTTGTTGAGAGTATAGGGAGTGAGGGAGGCATAATTAGAGTGTCTGGGGAGGACAGAAGAAAGGGAGGAAAGGAATGAGAGGGTGAGATGGCGGAAATAATCAAACGCAGGTATGCTGAGGGAGAAGAATGCACAAATCCACCGAAGCTGGCAGGAAGTCAAGAATGATCACAATGCTGCATATAAAAACTGTCAGGAAAATTTTATGGGATAGGATGAGTAGGAAAAACAAATCCGGTTTATTATGCAAGAGGAAAGGAAGTAATTAAAAAGAATGTATTTTCTCTTCAGAGGCCTACCGAACGAAATCGTTAGAGAGAGAGAGAGAGAGAGAGACCGTAATTAAGTAAGGAACATAGAAGAAGACTGTACGGTGTATATTTTATTTATTTATTTAGTTTTCATTTTATGTGTGTGTGTGTGTGTGAGGAAAATTTAAAGGAGGCGAAACAGCGAGACTCCCTTCTTTTCTAATGCACGTCTCAGATGGTTCAACTTTTCTGCGTTACACTCGTCATACCTTGGGAAGATACCTGTGTCTCATACTGTACAGATATTGCAGAACTCTTCATCTGTTTTCAAAATTTAAGACACAGAGATAATGATGATTTTATTGTTATTTTATCTTATTTTTATAGAGGAAGTGGTATTGGCTTTTATTATTGTTACTTCCGGTTAGAAAAAAGTAGGAAAGAGGAAATGAAGGAAGGAGATAGGATGGAAGGAAGGGTGAAGGGGAA